>NW_027273869.1:0-682500 GCF_046630095.1 Trachinotus anak
CTAACCCTAACCCTAACCCTAACCCTAACCCTAACCCTAACCCTAACCCTAACCCTAACCCTAACCCTAACCCTAACCCTAACCCTAACCCCAAACCCTAACCCTAACCCTAACCCTAACCCTAACCCTAACCCTAACCCTAACCCTAACCCTAACCCTAACCCTAACCCTAACCCTAACCCTAACCCTAACCCTAACCCTAACCCTAACCCTACCCTAACCCTAACCCTAACCCTAACCCTAACCCTAACCCTAACCCCTAACCCTAACCCTAACCCTAACCCTAACCCTAACCCTAACCCTAACCCTAACCCTAACCCTAACCCTAACCCTAACCCTAACCCTAACCCTAACCCTAACCCTAACCCTAACCCTAACCCTAACCCTAACCCTAACCCTAACCCTAACCCTAACCCTAACCCTAACCCTAACCCTAACCCTAACCCTAACCCTAACCCTAACCCTAACCCTAACCCTAACCTAACCCTAACCCTAACCCTAACCCTAACCCTAACCCTAACCCTAACCCTAACCCTAACCCTAACCCTAACCCTAACCCTAACCCTAACCCTAACCCTAACCCTAACCCTAACCCTAACCCTAACCCTAACCCTAACCCTAACCCTAACCCTAACCCTAACCCTAACCCTAACCCTAACCCTAACCCTAACCCTAACCCTAACCCTAACCCTAACCCTAACCCTAACCCTAACCCTAACCCTAACCCTAACCCTAACCCTAACCCTAACCCTAACCCTAACCCTAACCCTAACCCTAACCCTAACCCTAACCCTAACCCTAACCCTAACCCTAACCCTAACCCTAACCCTAACCCTAACCCTAACCCTAACCCTAACCCTAACCCTAACCCTAACCCTAACCCTAACCCTAACCCTAACCCTAACCCTAACCCTAACCCTAACCCTAACCCTAACCCTAACCCTAACCCTAACCCTAACCCTAACCCTAACCCTAACCCTAACCCTAACCCTAACCCTAACCCTAACCCTAACCCTAACCCTAACCCTAACCCTAACCCTAACCCTAACCCTAACCCTAACCCTAACCCTAACCCTAACCCTAACCCTAACCCTAACCCTAACCCTAACCCTAACCCTAACCCTAACCCTAACCCTAACCCTAACCCTAACCCTAACCCTAACCCTAACCCTAACCCTAACCCTAACCCTAACCCTAACCCTAACCCTAACCCTAACCCTAACCCTAACCCTAACCCTAACCCTAACCCTAACCCTAACCCTAACCCTAACCCTAACCCTAACCCTAACCCTAACCCTAACCCTAACCCTAACCCTAACCCTAACCCTAACCCTAACCCTAACCCTAACCCTAACCCTAACCCTAACCCTAACCCTAACCCTAACCCTAACCCTAACCCTAACCCTAACCCTAACCCTAACCCTAACCCTAACCCTAACCCTAACCCTAACCCTAACCCTAACCCTAACCCTAACCCTAACCCTAACCCTAACCCTAACCCTAACCCTAACCCTAACCCTAACCCTAACCCTAACCCTAACCCTAACCCTAACCCTAACCCTAACCCTAACCCTAACCCTAACCCTAACCCTAACCCTAACCCTAACCCTAACCCTAACCCTAACCCTAACCCTAACCCTAACCCTAACCCTAACCCTAACCCTAACCCTAACCCTAACCCTAACCCTAACCCTAACCCTAACCCTAACCCTAACCCTAACCCTAACCCTAACCCTAACCCTAACCCTAACCCTAACCCTAACCCTAACCCTAACCCTAACCCTAACCCTAACCCTAACCCTAACCCTAACCCTAACCCTAACCCTAACCCTAACCCTAACCCTAACCCTAACCCTAACCCTAACCCTAACCCTAACCCTAACCCTAACCCTAACCCTAACCCTAACCCTAACCCTAACCCTAACCCTAACCCTAACCCTAACCCTAACCCTAACCCTAACCCTAACCCTAACCCTAACCCTAACCCTAACCCTAACCCTAACCCTAACCCTAACCCTAACCCTAACCCTAACCCTAACCCTAACCCTAACCCTAACCCTAACCCTAACCCTAACCCTAACCCTAACCCTAACCCTAACCCTAACCCTAACCCTAACCCTAACCCTAACCCTAACCCTAACCCTAACCCTAACCCTAACCCTAACCCTAACCCTAACCCTAACCCTAACCCTAACCCTAACCCTAACCCTAACCCTAACCCTAACCCTAACCCTAACCCTAACCCTAACCCTAACCCTAACCCTAACCCTAACCCTAACCCTAACCCTAACCCTAACCCTAACCCTAACCCTAACCCTAACCCTAACCCTAACCCTAACCCTAACCCTAACCCTAACCCTAACCCTAACCCTAACCCTAACCCTAACCCTAACCCTAACCCTAACCCTAACCCTAACCCTAACCCTAACCCTAACCCTAACCCTAACCCTAACCCTAACCCTAACCCTAACCCTAACCCTAACCCTAACCCTAACCCTAACCCTAACCCTAACCCTAACCCTAACCCTAACCCTAACCCTAACCCTAACCCTAACCCTAACCCTAACCCTAACCCTAACCCTAACCCTAACCCTAACCCTAACCCTAACCCTTAAAACCATGTGAATTTTTTTTCTTGTTTGAATTTAATTGAGAGTCAATTTGGGCCTAAAGCTACATTTTATTTATGATTGAAGGCAGGATGCTAATTTTAGTTGAATTATATGCCTAATCTTAACCATGGGTCACTGTTGGTACATGCCTAATCTTAAAAAATTTTTTTTATATATGCCTAATCATAACCACAAACACTTGGTGCCTAAACCCAACCAGATTTTTCTTTTTATATGCCTAAACCCAACCAGATTTTTCTTTTTTATGCCTAATCCCAACCAAGTTGACCTTTTGCACCTTGACCTGTAACCCCAAAACCTGGTCTAGACCCTAACCATAACCATAACCCCTGTGTGAACTTTAACCCTAATCTCTTCTAACCCTAACATCTGAATAATTTCATGCTCTAACCCTATTCAACTCATATTACCAAAAATAAATAAAGAATTACATAATTTATTCATTTCTAAAAACAAATAAATAAATAAGTAAATAATTAAAGTCAGGATGGGCAGATAAAATAAGTTAAAAATTGATTAATTTCATGCTCTAACCATATTCAATTCATATTACCAAGAACAAATAAATAATTACATAATTTACTCATTTCCAAAAATAAATAAATAAATAAATAAATAAGTAAATTCATGATTGCCAGATAAAATAAACTAAAAATGTATTGCTTCATAAAAATTAATTGATTGAATTCATGATTGGCAGGAAAAGTAAGCATACAATTCATTGACTTCGTAAAAAAACTCAAAACTAAAAACAGGATATAATTAATTAGATGATTAACTTAATTCATAATTGGAAAAAGGAATTAGCTTTCATTTTAAAATTCATGATTGGATTAAAATAAATAAAAAACATTCAGTCCAAAAATTAATTTTTAAAAAAAAGTTCATATGGATTTAGATGTATTAACTAAAAGAGTTGGAAGATAAATAAATAAATAAATTCATAATGAGCATGAGTTAACATAGTATTCCAAAAGAGGTTTCATTCGTAACGTATGTAAGGGACATGTCTGGGCATGCAGGGGAAAGTGAAACTTAAGGAAAAGTGAAACTTACCGAAGGCTGCAGAGGGGGAGGGCATAAATAGACCCACAGAGCAGCTCTGCATCATTCCTGCTTGGACCAGCACAGAGAGAGGACGTGAGAGCCTGCAAGCCAGCTTTTTTGATTTTTGTTATTGTTTTCATTAAATAAGTGTGCCTGCGCCTGAAGAAGACCCATAGAGGGTCGAAACGTCGCGACACAGGCACATATAAATTTTGAAAAAAACACAAGCACAAAAAAAGTGAATTAAAAAACAAATTTATTTCAAAACAGAAAGTTTTTACGCCTGATACAGGTTGTTTTCAGTTCATTTTTTTGTTTAATTCATTTTAATTCATTTCATTTCATTAAAAAACCAAGATTGGTGGGAAGATTTTATTTTTTTATTAATAAATAACAAAGGCGAAACCAGACAGGACATCAAAAAAACAACAACAACAGAAATACATAAGCATATACGAACAAACATATACATAACAACACACAAAGATAAACATACAACAACATACATACAACAACAAGAACATGGATGACGGTGGCGAGTGGACCGTGGTCCGCCACGGGAGACGAAGGGGAGGTCAAGGGTCACGCCATTGGGACCAAGGGCGTGGGGGGAACTGGGGGAAGGCCCGTGCACCTCCTGGCCCAACAAGGGGACAGGCCAAACTCTTTGTTCCTAGCCGGCCTGTGCCTCCCTCAGGGCCCTCAGCCCGTTACCAAGGTGACCAATACAGGTCCTATGCATCAGTGGTTCGTCAGAACACAGGTTACAAGTTCACCGCCTCAAATTTCAGAAATCAGAGAGGGAATCAGGGTCCACCTCAGCCGACTGACCCTAGATTTGGCAAGTTGGTGCGCCAACTACATTTGGTGATAAAGATGGTTCATCACCTACAGAATGTGGCTCCAAAGCCCGGGAAAAAGGAACCGGCAATGATCTCCCGTATGGTGGACACATTGGCCGCAATGATCAAACCGGCACATCCTACTCCAGACACAGTGGATCTGATAGTGGGGAATGCCAAGAACTGGGGACACAACACCCTAGTGATTTTGGAGGAACATTACACAGCGGGTTTGGAGGGCATTTTGACTGAACTGGCGAAAGAGCTCACTCCAGAGTGGAAAACAGCCTTTGGAGTGGCTACAAAGTGGGCTAGGAAGAATCTGCCCAGGATCACACAGGATGTGATTGATCACGCTGAGGCGTTGATAGCAGCTTGTGTGCAGAGAGACGGCGACTCGGATCGCCATCAGCATTCTGAAGCGCAAACTGAGGCACCAGAACAAGCACATGTTACACAAGCACAAAACACAACAGTGGACACGAGGGATGGGTTCACAAGCACAACACCTAAACAGAGGGCTACAAAAAACACTGTGGGTACTATGACAGACAAGGTATCAGACTGGTCACCGTTTCAGTCACAAGAGACAAGGGAGATGAGAGAGGCGTCTCACCAGGCTGGGATGAGTCTGGAGGCCAGACCACAGAGAGCAAGCAAAAAACGCACTCCATGTGTGGTTCCAGAAGATGAGTTTGATATGGAGATTGAACCAAGGAGTAGTGGGTCTCAGGGAGCAGCTAAAAAGGGGAAGACGGTGGAGAAAAAGAGGCCGACCGTGACCCCTGACCTCAGCCCAGTAATCCCTGTTCAGGGAAAGCCGAAGAGCAATGAAACGGTTGCTCAGGTTTACGGGGAACCATCTAACAGAAGCGATGTGTCAATTGACCAAGGGGAGTCAATGCAAAGTGAGACAGGAGCACAAGCAGTGTCCACTCCTAATGCAAAAGTTTGCAAAGTCACAAGACACATTCAAACAAAGCGGAAACTGGTGGACTGGAGCTTGAGCATTGGGAAAAAGTGGCTGATAATCGGGGATTCTAACTTATCCAGACTCCCATCACATTCGATTCCAGACCTCCAGATTGATTGTTATCCCGGTGCAAACTTTCGTCATGCGCAAGCTGTGATAGCAAAAGCATCAAGCAATGTTGTGGTGGAAAAAGTGGTTCTGGCGTTTGGCCTGAACTGCAGAGGACAGAGAGCAAAGGAAACTGCTATTAAGCAGATGCAAGCGGCAGTAAGAACAGCTAAAAAGCAGTTCCCGTTTGCAGAGCTCTGGATTCCAGTGATAAACTTCTCCAAACATCTGCCAAAGCAAGAAAGGGAAACACTTCAGTGTATAAATGCGCACATTGTGAAAACATTGCCATACATTCCTCCTGTGTCAGGGGTTTGTTTTGATGTGGAAAGGGATCAGTTGCATTGGACTAAAGAAACTGCTCGAACCATGTTCAAACATTGGTCATCATTTTTAAACTTGCGAGCCCTGTAAGCCCAGCAGAGGAGGGGAGCAAGGGGTCACAACCTCTTCTATCCCAGAATGTGATAGTGTTAGCTAGAAACTTCACGCTTTCGAGGGCACAGTGGCAGCTGTTGAACAAGGGTTTGACCTTTATTCCAACATGGGGGATACACAGAGATCAAAGGATACAATTGGAACTGGACATACAAAATTATCATAGGAGGATTAAGTTAGCAGCATATTTTAAATGGACAGGTAGAAAACAGCGAATACCATTCAGAGTGACATCACAGTGGACACCATTGGAGGACAAATTGCCACCAGAAATTAATTTTTTAATTAAAAAAGATAAAAAGGATTTCAAGAAACATTTCAAAATATACAGAGAGAGATCAAATTTATCACAGGAAGAAATCACAGCATTGAAAGAGTTACAGAGAAACAAACATATAGTAATAAAACCTGCAGATAAAGGAAGTGCAGTAGTAATTTTGGGAAGGGAACAATATATCCAGGAAGTGGAACGTCAATTGAGCGATAAAAATTATTACATAAAATTAGCACAACCCATTTATTGGCATACAATTCCGGTGGTGGAGCGTATTTTGAATAGACTAAAAAAAGAGAAATTCATCAATAGTAAGCAACAGCAATATCTGAGAGGGGAAAGAGAGCCCAGGGCACGTAGGTTTTATATTCTACCAAAAATTCATAAGGCTCCAGAAAAATGGACGGTGCCTTATGAAATACCACCTGGAAGACCAATAGTCTCTGACTGTGATAGTGAAACATACCGAACAGCAGAATACATAGATTATTATTTGAATCCTCTGTCCACAAAACATTCATCATACATTAAAGACACATATCATTTCATTGACATAGTTAAAAAGTTAAAGATCCCTGTTAATTCATTTTTTTTCACAATTGATATAGATAGTTTGTATACAAACATTGAGACTAAAGCAGGACTAGCAGCTGTTAAAAAGATATTTGAAAAATATCCAGATGTTCATAGACCAGATAGGGAAGTATTGGAGTTACTGGAGATCAATTTGACGAGGAACGATTTTGTATTTAATGGAGAGTTTTATTTGCAGATTAAGGGAACAGCCATGGGGAAGAGGTTTGCGCCCGCCTATGCGAATATTTTCATGGCTGACTGGGAGGAAGGAGCCTTAGCTAAATGTGAAAAGAAACCATTGTATTATTTGAGGTATCTGGACGATATTTGGGGAATCTGGACTGAGTCGGAGGAGGAATTCAGTCAATTCATTGAGATTCTGAATACTCATGATCCTTCAATCAAACTAAAATATACAAGGGATAAGCAATCCATCAGTTTTTTAGACACCACTGTGTATAAGGGCATAGCATTTGCACAAACTCATAGATTGGATATTAAAGTGTATTTCAAGGAAACTGATACGCATGCGTTGCTATTCAAAACAAGTTTCCACCCTCGACATACCTATAAGGGACTGGTAAAGTCACAATTGTTGAGATTTAGGAGAATATGTACTCAGGATAAGGATTTCAAAGAGGCAGGTGAAATACTTTTTAGGGCACTCAGAAAAAGAGGTTATAGCAGATCTTTTTTAAGACAGTGCCTGAATTCTTTTCAAACTTGTAAACAAAGGGTTCAAAAGGATATCATTCCTTTGATAACTTGCTTTTCATCAGCTAGTAGGATACTGAACAATAGGTTTAAGAGCAATTATCGAGCCATAGTTGAACAACAAGGGTTGTTGCAACATCATCAAGTTATTTCGGCCTACAAGAGGAATAGAAATTTAAAGGACATGCTGGTGAAAGCAAAAATAAAACCTTTACAGCAACAAATGAAGGAGTATGTCTTGTCAGAATACTTCTGGAGACTGAAATTTGTGCGGAATAAAGTCACAAAAACAATATTCAGGATAACACAGAGCTTTAATACACAGACAACAAATTGCATATATATGATATTTTGTGACAAGTGTGACAAACAGTATATTGGTGAAACAAAGAATTCACTTTCAACTAGAATGATGCAACACAGGTATAATATTAAAAATAAAAAGGAAATGGAAACTCCCTTGGTTAAGCACTTTTTGTTGCATGGCTTGCAGTCCTTCAGGGTCACAGGGATTCAGAGTAATGTAACCTGGACAGACTTAGAGAGAAAGAAGATGGAAAAAAGATGGATATATTGGTTGGATACTAAGGAACCTCATGGATTAAATGTATCTGGAAAATGAGGGAAATTGGAGATTTCATAAAAGTTGAACAGGGGAATGGTGGTCTGGGTTCTGGTTTTTTTTATTGATGTTTTTATTGATTGATTTTTTTAAAAAATATTTTTATTTATTTTTATTTTTTTATTTATTTTTTTATTTTTTATATATATATTTTTTTATTATTTTATTTTATTTTTTTATATATTTTATTATATATTTTATTTTTTTATCTTTTTATTTGGTTTTTCTTTGCCTTAAATAAACACCAAATATAGTGGCATTTTGATTTTATTACAAACATGTGGATTTTTTACTTACTTGAACTTGATTGAGAGTCTATTTGGGCCTAGGGCTACATTTTATTTAGGATGGTAGGAAAGATGCTAATTTTAGTCGAATTATATACCTAACCTGAACCATAAAGGAGACCAACTATGGTGGAATTTTAAGTTTATTAAAACCATGTGAATTTTTTTTCTTGTTTGAATTTAATTGAGAGTCAATTTGGGCCTAAAGCTACATTTTATTTATGATTGAAGGCAGGATGCTAATTTTAGTTGAATTATATGCCTAATCTTAACCATGGGTCACTGTTGGTACATGCCTAATCTTAAAAAATTTTTTTTATATATGCCTAATCATAACCACAAACACTTGGTGCCTAAACCCAACCAGATTTTTCTTTTTATATGCCTAAACCCAACCAGATTTTTCTTTTTTATGCCTAATCCCAACCAAGTTGACCTTTTGCACCTTGACCTGTAACCCCAAAACCTGGTCTAGACCCTAACCATAACCATAACCCCTGTGTGAACTTTAACCCTAATCTCTTCTAACCCTAACATCTGAATAATTTCATGCTCTAACCCTATTCAACTCATATTACCAAAAATAAATAAAGAATTACATAATTTATTCATTTCTAAAAACAAATAAATAAATAAGTAAATAATTAAAGTCAGGATGGGCAGATAAAATAAGTTAAAAATTGATTAATTTCATGCTCTAACCATATTCAATTCATATTACCAAGAACAAATAAATAATTACATAATTTACTCATTTCCAAAAATAAATAAATAAATAAATAAATAAGTAAATTCATGATTGCCAGATAAAATAAACTAAAAATGTATTGCTTCATAAAAATTAATTGATTGAATTCATGATTGGCAGGAAAAGTAAGCATACAATTCATTGACTTCGTAAAAAAACTCAAAACTAAAAACAGGATATAATTAATTAGATGATTAACTTAATTCATAATTGGAAAAAGGAATTAGCTTTCATTTTAAAATTCATGATTGGATTAAAATAAATAAAAAACATTCAGTCCAAAAATTAATTTTTAAAAAAAAGTTCATATGGATTTAGATGTATTAACTAAAAGAGTTGGAAGATAAATAAATAAATAAATTCATAATGAGCATGAGTTAACATAGTATTCCAAAAGAGGTTTCATTCGTAACGTATGTAAGGGACATGTCTGGGCATGCAGGGGAAAGTGAAACTTAAGGAAAAGTGAAACTTACCGAAGGCTGCAGAGGGGGAGGGCATAAATAGACCCACAGAGCAGCTCTGCATCATTCCTGCTTGGACCAGCACAGAGAGAGGACGTGAGAGCCTGCAAGCCAGCTTTTTTGATTTTTGTTATTGTTTTCATTAAATAAGTGTGCCTGCGCCTGAAGAAGACCCATAGAGGGTCGAAACGTCGCGACACAGGCACATATAAATTTTGAAAAAAACACAAGCACAAAAAAAGTGAATTAAAAAACAAATTTATTTCAAAACAGAAAGTTTTTACGCCTGATACAGGTTGTTTTCAGTTCATTTTTTTGTTTAATTCATTTTAATTCATTTCATTTCATTAAAAAACCAAGATTGGTGGGAAGATTTTATTTTTTTATTAATAAATAACAAAGGCGAAACCAGACAGGACATCAAAAAAACAACAACAACAGAAATACATAAGCATATACGAACAAACATATACATAACAACACACAAAGATAAACATACAACAACATACATACAACAACAAGAACATGGATGACGGTGGCGAGTGGACCGTGGTCCGCCACGGGAGACGAAGGGGAGGTCAAGGGTCACGCCATTGGGACCAAGGGCGTGGGGGGAACTGGGGGAAGGCCCGTGCACCTCCTGGCCCAACAAGGGGACAGGCCAAACTCTTTGTTCCTAGCCGGCCTGTGCCTCCCTCAGGGCCCTCAGCCCGTTACCAAGGTGACCAATACAGGTCCTATGCATCAGTGGTTCGTCAGAACACAGGTTACAAGTTCACCGCCTCAAATTTCAGAAATCAGAGAGGGAATCAGGGTCCACCTCAGCCGACTGACCCTAGATTTGGCAAGTTGGTGCGCCAACTACATTTGGTGATAAAGATGGTTCATCACCTACAGAATGTGGCTCCAAAGCCCGGGAAAAAGGAACCGGCAATGATCTCCCGTATGGTGGACACATTGGCCGCAATGATCAAACCGGCACATCCTACTCCAGACACAGTGGATCTGATAGTGGGGAATGCCAAGAACTGGGGACACAACACCCTAGTGATTTTGGAGGAACATTACACAGCGGGTTTGGAGGGCATTTTGACTGAACTGGCGAAAGAGCTCACTCCAGAGTGGAAAACAGCCTTTGGAGTGGCTACAAAGTGGGCTAGGAAGAATCTGCCCAGGATCACACAGGATGTGATTGATCACGCTGAGGCGTTGATAGCAGCTTGTGTGCAGAGAGACGGCGACTCGGATCGCCATCAGCATTCTGAAGCGCAAACTGAGGCACCAGAACAAGCACATGTTACACAAGCACAAAACACAACAGTGGACACGAGGGATGGGTTCACAAGCACAACACCTAAACAGAGGGCTACAAAAAACACTGTGGGTACTATGACAGACAAGGTATCAGACTGGTCACCGTTTCAGTCACAAGAGACAAGGGAGATGAGAGAGGCGTCTCACCAGGCTGGGATGAGTCTGGAGGCCAGACCACAGAGAGCAAGCAAAAAACGCACTCCATGTGTGGTTCCAGAAGATGAGTTTGATATGGAGATTGAACCAAGGAGTAGTGGGTCTCAGGGAGCAGCTAAAAAGGGGAAGACGGTGGAGAAAAAGAGGCCGACCGTGACCCCTGACCTCAGCCCAGTAATCCCTGTTCAGGGAAAGCCGAAGAGCAATGAAACGGTTGCTCAGGTTTACGGGGAACCATCTAACAGAAGCGATGTGTCAATTGACCAAGGGGAGTCAATGCAAAGTGAGACAGGAGCACAAGCAGTGTCCACTCCTAATGCAAAAGTTTGCAAAGTCACAAGACACATTCAAACAAAGCGGAAACTGGTGGACTGGAGCTTGAGCATTGGGAAAAAGTGGCTGATAATCGGGGATTCTAACTTATCCAGACTCCCATCACATTCGATTCCAGACCTCCAGATTGATTGTTATCCCGGTGCAAACTTTCGTCATGCGCAAGCTGTGATAGCAAAAGCATCAAGCAATGTTGTGGTGGAAAAAGTGGTTCTGGCGTTTGGCCTGAACTGCAGAGGACAGAGAGCAAAGGAAACTGCTATTAAGCAGATGCAAGCGGCAGTAAGAACAGCTAAAAAGCAGTTCCCGTTTGCAGAGCTCTGGATTCCAGTGATAAACTTCTCCAAACATCTGCCAAAGCAAGAAAGGGAAACACTTCAGTGTATAAATGCGCACATTGTGAAAACATTGCCATACATTCCTCCTGTGTCAGGGGTTTGTTTTGATGTGGAAAGGGATCAGTTGCATTGGACTAAAGAAACTGCTCGAACCATGTTCAAACATTGGTCATCATTTTTAAACTTGCGAGCCCTGTAAGCCCAGCAGAGGAGGGGAGCAAGGGGTCACAACCTCTTCTATCCCAGAATGTGATAGTGTTAGCTAGAAACTTCACGCTTTCGAGGGCACAGTGGCAGCTGTTGAACAAGGGTTTGACCTTTATTCCAACATGGGGGATACACAGAGATCAAAGGATACAATTGGAACTGGACATACAAAATTATCATAGGAGGATTAAGTTAGCAGCATATTTTAAATGGACAGGTAGAAAACAGCGAATACCATTCAGAGTGACATCACAGTGGACACCATTGGAGGACAAATTGCCACCAGAAATTAATTTTTTAATTAAAAAAGATAAAAAGGATTTCAAGAAACATTTCAAAATATACAGAGAGAGATCAAATTTATCACAGGAAGAAATCACAGCATTGAAAGAGTTACAGAGAAACAAACATATAGTAATAAAACCTGCAGATAAAGGAAGTGCAGTAGTAATTTTGGGAAGGGAACAATATATCCAGGAAGTGGAACGTCAATTGAGCGATAAAAATTATTACATAAAATTAGCACAACCCATTTATTGGCATACAATTCCGGTGGTGGAGCGTATTTTGAATAGACTAAAAAAAGAGAAATTCATCAATAGTAAGCAACAGCAATATCTGAGAGGGGAAAGAGAGCCCAGGGCACGTAGGTTTTATATTCTACCAAAAATTCATAAGGCTCCAGAAAAATGGACGGTGCCTTATGAAATACCACCTGGAAGACCAATAGTCTCTGACTGTGATAGTGAAACATACCGAACAGCAGAATACATAGATTATTATTTGAATCCTCTGTCCACAAAACATTCATCATACATTAAAGACACATATCATTTCATTGACATAGTTAAAAAGTTAAAGATCCCTGTTAATTCATTTTTTTTCACAATTGATATAGATAGTTTGTATACAAACATTGAGACTAAAGCAGGACTAGCAGCTGTTAAAAAGATATTTGAAAAATATCCAGATGTTCATAGACCAGATAGGGAAGTATTGGAGTTACTGGAGATCAATTTGACGAGGAACGATTTTGTATTTAATGGAGAGTTTTATTTGCAGATTAAGGGAACAGCCATGGGGAAGAGGTTTGCGCCCGCCTATGCGAATATTTTCATGGCTGACTGGGAGGAAGGAGCCTTAGCTAAATGTGAAAAGAAACCATTGTATTATTTGAGGTATCTGGACGATATTTGGGGAATCTGGACTGAGTCGGAGGAGGAATTCAGTCAATTCATTGAGATTCTGAATACTCATGATCCTTCAATCAAACTAAAATATACAAGGGATAAGCAATCCATCAGTTTTTTAGACACCACTGTGTATAAGGGCATAGCATTTGCACAAACTCATAGATTGGATATTAAAGTGTATTTCAAGGAAACTGATACGCATGCGTTGCTATTCAAAACAAGTTTCCACCCTCGACATACCTATAAGGGACTGGTAAAGTCACAATTGTTGAGATTTAGGAGAATATGTACTCAGGATAAGGATTTCAAAGAGGCAGGTGAAATACTTTTTAGGGCACTCAGAAAAAGAGGTTATAGCAGATCTTTTTTAAGACAGTGCCTGAATTCTTTTCAAACTTGTAAACAAAGGGTTCAAAAGGATATCATTCCTTTGATAACTTGCTTTTCATCAGCTAGTAGGATACTGAACAATAGGTTTAAGAGCAATTATCGAGCCATAGTTGAACAACAAGGGTTGTTGCAACATCATCAAGTTATTTCGGCCTACAAGAGGAATAGAAATTTAAAGGACATGCTGGTGAAAGCAAAAATAAAACCTTTACAGCAACAAATGAAGGAGTATGTCTTGTCAGAATACTTCTGGAGACTGAAATTTGTGCGGAATAAAGTCACAAAAACAATATTCAGGATAACACAGAGCTTTAATACACAGACAACAAATTGCATATATATGATATTTTGTGACAAGTGTGACAAACAGTATATTGGTGAAACAAAGAATTCACTTTCAACTAGAATGATGCAACACAGGTATAATATTAAAAATAAAAAGGAAATGGAAACTCCCTTGGTTAAGCACTTTTTGTTGCATGGCTTGCAGTCCTTCAGGGTCACAGGGATTCAGAGTAATGTAACCTGGACAGACTTAGAGAGAAAGAAGATGGAAAAAAGATGGATATATTGGTTGGATACTAAGGAACCTCATGGATTAAATGTATCTGGAAAATGAGGGAAATTGGAGATTTCATAAAAGTTGAACAGGGGAATGGTGGTCTGGGTTCTGGTTTTTTTTATTGATGTTTTTATTGATTGATTTTTTTAAAAAATATTTTTATTTATTTTTATTTTTTTATTTATTTTTTTATTTTTTATATATATATTTTTTTATTATTTTATTTTATTTTTTTATATATTTTATTATATATTTTATTTTTTTATCTTTTTATTTGGTTTTTCTTTGCCTTAAATAAACACCAAATATAGTGGCATTTTGATTTTATTACAAACATGTGGATTTTTTACTTACTTGAACTTGATTGAGAGTCTATTTGGGCCTAGGGCTACATTTTATTTAGGATGGTAGGAAAGATGCTAATTTTAGTCGAATTATATACCTAACCTGAACCATAAAGGAGACCAACTATGGTGGAATTTTAAGTTTATTAAAACCATGTGAATTTTTTTTCTTGTTTGAATTTAATTGAGAGTCAATTTGGGCCTAAAGCTACATTTTATTTATGATTGAAGGCAGGATGCTAATTTTAGTTGAATTATATGCCTAATCTTAACCATGGGTCACTGTTGGTACATGCCTAATCTTAAAAAATTTTTTTTATATATGCCTAATCATAACCACAAACACTTGGTGCCTAAACCCAACCAGATTTTTCTTTTTATATGCCTAAACCCAACCAGATTTTTCTTTTTTATGCCTAATCCCAACCAAGTTGACCTTTTGCACCTTGACCTGTAACCCCAAAACCTGGTCTAGACCCTAACCATAACCATAACCCCTGTGTGAACTTTAACCCTAATCTCTTCTAACCCTAACATCTGAATAATTTCATGCTCTAACCCTATTCAACTCATATTACCAAAAATAAATAAAGAATTACATAATTTATTCATTTCTAAAAACAAATAAATAAATAAGTAAATAATTAAAGTCAGGATGGGCAGATAAAATAAGTTAAAAATTGATTAATTTCATGCTCTAACCATATTCAATTCATATTACCAAGAACAAATAAATAATTACATAATTTACTCATTTCCAAAAATAAATAAATAAATAAATAAATAAGTAAATTCATGATTGCCAGATAAAATAAACTAAAAATGTATTGCTTCATAAAAATTAATTGATTGAATTCATGATTGGCAGGAAAAGTAAGCATACAATTCATTGACTTCGTAAAAAAACTCAAAACTAAAAACAGGATATAATTAATTAGATGATTAACTTAATTCATAATTGGAAAAAGGAATTAGCTTTCATTTTAAAATTCATGATTGGATTAAAATAAATAAAAAACATTCAGTCCAAAAATTAATTTTTAAAAAAAAGTTCATATGGATTTAGATGTATTAACTAAAAGAGTTGGAAGATAAATAAATAAATAAATTCATAATGAGCATGAGTTAACATAGTATTCCAAAAGAGGTTTCATTCGTAACGTATGTAAGGGACATGTCTGGGCATGCAGGGGAAAGTGAAACTTAAGGAAAAGTGAAACTTACCGAAGGCTGCAGAGGGGGAGGGCATAAATAGACCCACAGAGCAGCTCTGCATCATTCCTGCTTGGACCAGCACAGAGAGAGGACGTGAGAGCCTGCAAGCCAGCTTTTTTGATTTTTGTTATTGTTTTCATTAAATAAGTGTGCCTGCGCCTGAAGAAGACCCATAGAGGGTCGAAACGTCGCGACACAGGCACATATAAATTTTGAAAAAAACACAAGCACAAAAAAAGTGAATTAAAAAACAAATTTATTTCAAAACAGAAAGTTTTTACGCCTGATACAGGTTGTTTTCAGTTCATTTTTTTGTTTAATTCATTTTAATTCATTTCATTTCATTAAAAAACCAAGATTGGTGGGAAGATTTTATTTTTTTATTAATAAATAACAAAGGCGAAACCAGACAGGACATCAAAAAAACAACAACAACAGAAATACATAAGCATATACGAACAAACATATACATAACAACACACAAAGATAAACATACAACAACATACATACAACAACAAGAACATGGATGACGGTGGCGAGTGGACCGTGGTCCGCCACGGGAGACGAAGGGGAGGTCAAGGGTCACGCCATTGGGACCAAGGGCGTGGGGGGAACTGGGGGAAGGCCCGTGCACCTCCTGGCCCAACAAGGGGACAGGCCAAACTCTTTGTTCCTAGCCGGCCTGTGCCTCCCTCAGGGCCCTCAGCCCGTTACCAAGGTGACCAATACAGGTCCTATGCATCAGTGGTTCGTCAGAACACAGGTTACAAGTTCACCGCCTCAAATTTCAGAAATCAGAGAGGGAATCAGGGTCCACCTCAGCCGACTGACCCTAGATTTGGCAAGTTGGTGCGCCAACTACATTTGGTGATAAAGATGGTTCATCACCTACAGAATGTGGCTCCAAAGCCCGGGAAAAAGGAACCGGCAATGATCTCCCGTATGGTGGACACATTGGCCGCAATGATCAAACCGGCACATCCTACTCCAGACACAGTGGATCTGATAGTGGGGAATGCCAAGAACTGGGGACACAACACCCTAGTGATTTTGGAGGAACATTACACAGCGGGTTTGGAGGGCATTTTGACTGAACTGGCGAAAGAGCTCACTCCAGAGTGGAAAACAGCCTTTGGAGTGGCTACAAAGTGGGCTAGGAAGAATCTGCCCAGGATCACACAGGATGTGATTGATCACGCTGAGGCGTTGATAGCAGCTTGTGTGCAGAGAGACGGCGACTCGGATCGCCATCAGCATTCTGAAGCGCAAACTGAGGCACCAGAACAAGCACATGTTACACAAGCACAAAACACAACAGTGGACACGAGGGATGGGTTCACAAGCACAACACCTAAACAGAGGGCTACAAAAAACACTGTGGGTACTATGACAGACAAGGTATCAGACTGGTCACCGTTTCAGTCACAAGAGACAAGGGAGATGAGAGAGGCGTCTCACCAGGCTGGGATGAGTCTGGAGGCCAGACCACAGAGAGCAAGCAAAAAACGCACTCCATGTGTGGTTCCAGAAGATGAGTTTGATATGGAGATTGAACCAAGGAGTAGTGGGTCTCAGGGAGCAGCTAAAAAGGGGAAGACGGTGGAGAAAAAGAGGCCGACCGTGACCCCTGACCTCAGCCCAGTAATCCCTGTTCAGGGAAAGCCGAAGAGCAATGAAACGGTTGCTCAGGTTTACGGGGAACCATCTAACAGAAGCGATGTGTCAATTGACCAAGGGGAGTCAATGCAAAGTGAGACAGGAGCACAAGCAGTGTCCACTCCTAATGCAAAAGTTTGCAAAGTCACAAGACACATTCAAACAAAGCGGAAACTGGTGGACTGGAGCTTGAGCATTGGGAAAAAGTGGCTGATAATCGGGGATTCTAACTTATCCAGACTCCCATCACATTCGATTCCAGACCTCCAGATTGATTGTTATCCCGGTGCAAACTTTCGTCATGCGCAAGCTGTGATAGCAAAAGCATCAAGCAATGTTGTGGTGGAAAAAGTGGTTCTGGCGTTTGGCCTGAACTGCAGAGGACAGAGAGCAAAGGAAACTGCTATTAAGCAGATGCAAGCGGCAGTAAGAACAGCTAAAAAGCAGTTCCCGTTTGCAGAGCTCTGGATTCCAGTGATAAACTTCTCCAAACATCTGCCAAAGCAAGAAAGGGAAACACTTCAGTGTATAAATGCGCACATTGTGAAAACATTGCCATACATTCCTCCTGTGTCAGGGGTTTGTTTTGATGTGGAAAGGGATCAGTTGCATTGGACTAAAGAAACTGCTCGAACCATGTTCAAACATTGGTCATCATTTTTAAACTTGCGAGCCCTGTAAGCCCAGCAGAGGAGGGGAGCAAGGGGTCACAACCTCTTCTATCCCAGAATGTGATAGTGTTAGCTAGAAACTTCACGCTTTCGAGGGCACAGTGGCAGCTGTTGAACAAGGGTTTGACCTTTATTCCAACATGGGGGATACACAGAGATCAAAGGATACAATTGGAACTGGACATACAAAATTATCATAGGAGGATTAAGTTAGCAGCATATTTTAAATGGACAGGTAGAAAACAGCGAATACCATTCAGAGTGACATCACAGTGGACACCATTGGAGGACAAATTGCCACCAGAAATTAATTTTTTAATTAAAAAAGATAAAAAGGATTTCAAGAAACATTTCAAAATATACAGAGAGAGATCAAATTTATCACAGGAAGAAATCACAGCATTGAAAGAGTTACAGAGAAACAAACATATAGTAATAAAACCTGCAGATAAAGGAAGTGCAGTAGTAATTTTGGGAAGGGAACAATATATCCAGGAAGTGGAACGTCAATTGAGCGATAAAAATTATTACATAAAATTAGCACAACCCATTTATTGGCATACAATTCCGGTGGTGGAGCGTATTTTGAATAGACTAAAAAAAGAGAAATTCATCAATAGTAAGCAACAGCAATATCTGAGAGGGGAAAGAGAGCCCAGGGCACGTAGGTTTTATATTCTACCAAAAATTCATAAGGCTCCAGAAAAATGGACGGTGCCTTATGAAATACCACCTGGAAGACCAATAGTCTCTGACTGTGATAGTGAAACATACCGAACAGCAGAATACATAGATTATTATTTGAATCCTCTGTCCACAAAACATTCATCATACATTAAAGACACATATCATTTCATTGACATAGTTAAAAAGTTAAAGATCCCTGTTAATTCATTTTTTTTCACAATTGATATAGATAGTTTGTATACAAACATTGAGACTAAAGCAGGACTAGCAGCTGTTAAAAAGATATTTGAAAAATATCCAGATGTTCATAGACCAGATAGGGAAGTATTGGAGTTACTGGAGATCAATTTGACGAGGAACGATTTTGTATTTAATGGAGAGTTTTATTTGCAGATTAAGGGAACAGCCATGGGGAAGAGGTTTGCGCCCGCCTATGCGAATATTTTCATGGCTGACTGGGAGGAAGGAGCCTTAGCTAAATGTGAAAAGAAACCATTGTATTATTTGAGGTATCTGGACGATATTTGGGGAATCTGGACTGAGTCGGAGGAGGAATTCAGTCAATTCATTGAGATTCTGAATACTCATGATCCTTCAATCAAACTAAAATATACAAGGGATAAGCAATCCATCAGTTTTTTAGACACCACTGTGTATAAGGGCATAGCATTTGCACAAACTCATAGATTGGATATTAAAGTGTATTTCAAGGAAACTGATACGCATGCGTTGCTATTCAAAACAAGTTTCCACCCTCGACATACCTATAAGGGACTGGTAAAGTCACAATTGTTGAGATTTAGGAGAATATGTACTCAGGATAAGGATTTCAAAGAGGCAGGTGAAATACTTTTTAGGGCACTCAGAAAAAGAGGTTATAGCAGATCTTTTTTAAGACAGTGCCTGAATTCTTTTCAAACTTGTAAACAAAGGGTTCAAAAGGATATCATTCCTTTGATAACTTGCTTTTCATCAGCTAGTAGGATACTGAACAATAGGTTTAAGAGCAATTATCGAGCCATAGTTGAACAACAAGGGTTGTTGCAACATCATCAAGTTATTTCGGCCTACAAGAGGAATAGAAATTTAAAGGACATGCTGGTGAAAGCAAAAATAAAACCTTTACAGCAACAAATGAAGGAGTATGTCTTGTCAGAATACTTCTGGAGACTGAAATTTGTGCGGAATAAAGTCACAAAAACAATATTCAGGATAACACAGAGCTTTAATACACAGACAACAAATTGCATATATATGATATTTTGTGACAAGTGTGACAAACAGTATATTGGTGAAACAAAGAATTCACTTTCAACTAGAATGATGCAACACAGGTATAATATTAAAAATAAAAAGGAAATGGAAACTCCCTTGGTTAAGCACTTTTTGTTGCATGGCTTGCAGTCCTTCAGGGTCACAGGGATTCAGAGTAATGTAACCTGGACAGACTTAGAGAGAAAGAAGATGGAAAAAAGATGGATATATTGGTTGGATACTAAGGAACCTCATGGATTAAATGTATCTGGAAAATGAGGGAAATTGGAGATTTCATAAAAGTTGAACAGGGGAATGGTGGTCTGGGTTCTGGTTTTTTTTATTGATGTTTTTATTGATTGATTTTTTTAAAAAATATTTTTATTTATTTTTATTTTTTTATTTATTTTTTTATTTTTTATATATATATTTTTTTATTATTTTATTTTATTTTTTTATATATTTTATTATATATTTTATTTTTTTATCTTTTTATTTGGTTTTTCTTTGCCTTAAATAAACACCAAATATAGTGGCATTTTGATTTTATTACAAACATGTGGATTTTTTACTTACTTGAACTTGATTGAGAGTCTATTTGGGCCTAGGGCTACATTTTATTTAGGATGGTAGGAAAGATGCTAATTTTAGTCGAATTATATACCTAACCTGAACCATAAAGGAGACCAACTATGGTGGAATTTTAAGTTTATTAAAACCATGTGAATTTTTTTTCTTGTTTGAATTTAATTGAGAGTCAATTTGGGCCTAAAGCTACATTTTATTTATGATTGAAGGCAGGATGCTAATTTTAGTTGAATTATATGCCTAATCTTAACCATGGGTCACTGTTGGTACATGCCTAATCTTAAAAAATTTTTTTTATATATGCCTAATCATAACCACAAACACTTGGTGCCTAAACCCAACCAGATTTTTCTTTTTATATGCCTAAACCCAACCAGATTTTTCTTTTTTATGCCTAATCCCAACCAAGTTGACCTTTTGCACCTTGACCTGTAACCCCAAAACCTGGTCTAGACCCTAACCATAACCATAACCCCTGTGTGAACTTTAACCCTAATCTCTTCTAACCCTAACATCTGAATAATTTCATGCTCTAACCCTATTCAACTCATATTACCAAAAATAAATAAAGAATTACATAATTTATTCATTTCTAAAAACAAATAAATAAATAAGTAAATAATTAAAGTCAGGATGGGCAGATAAAATAAGTTAAAAATTGATTAATTTCATGCTCTAACCATATTCAATTCATATTACCAAGAACAAATAAATAATTACATAATTTACTCATTTCCAAAAATAAATAAATAAATAAATAAATAAGTAAATTCATGATTGCCAGATAAAATAAACTAAAAATGTATTGCTTCATAAAAATTAATTGATTGAATTCATGATTGGCAGGAAAAGTAAGCATACAATTCATTGACTTCGTAAAAAAACTCAAAACTAAAAACAGGATATAATTAATTAGATGATTAACTTAATTCATAATTGGAAAAAGGAATTAGCTTTCATTTTAAAATTCATGATTGGATTAAAATAAATAAAAAACATTCAGTCCAAAAATTAATTTTTAAAAAAAAGTTCATATGGATTTAGATGTATTAACTAAAAGAGTTGGAAGATAAATAAATAAATAAATTCATAATGAGCATGAGTTAACATAGTATTCCAAAAGAGGTTTCATTCGTAACGTATGTAAGGGACATGTCTGGGCATGCAGGGGAAAGTGAAACTTAAGGAAAAGTGAAACTTACCGAAGGCTGCAGAGGGGGAGGGCATAAATAGACCCACAGAGCAGCTCTGCATCATTCCTGCTTGGACCAGCACAGAGAGAGGACGTGAGAGCCTGCAAGCCAGCTTTTTTGATTTTTGTTATTGTTTTCATTAAATAAGTGTGCCTGCGCCTGAAGAAGACCCATAGAGGGTCGAAACGTCGCGACACAGGCACATATAAATTTTGAAAAAAACACAAGCACAAAAAAAGTGAATTAAAAAACAAATTTATTTCAAAACAGAAAGTTTTTACGCCTGATACAGGTTGTTTTCAGTTCATTTTTTTGTTTAATTCATTTTAATTCATTTCATTTCATTAAAAAACCAAGATTGGTGGGAAGATTTTATTTTTTTATTAATAAATAACAAAGGCGAAACCAGACAGGACATCAAAAAAACAACAACAACAGAAATACATAAGCATATACGAACAAACATATACATAACAACACACAAAGATAAACATACAACAACATACATACAACAACAAGAACATGGATGACGGTGGCGAGTGGACCGTGGTCCGCCACGGGAGACGAAGGGGAGGTCAAGGGTCACGCCATTGGGACCAAGGGCGTGGGGGGAACTGGGGGAAGGCCCGTGCACCTCCTGGCCCAACAAGGGGACAGGCCAAACTCTTTGTTCCTAGCCGGCCTGTGCCTCCCTCAGGGCCCTCAGCCCGTTACCAAGGTGACCAATACAGGTCCTATGCATCAGTGGTTCGTCAGAACACAGGTTACAAGTTCACCGCCTCAAATTTCAGAAATCAGAGAGGGAATCAGGGTCCACCTCAGCCGACTGACCCTAGATTTGGCAAGTTGGTGCGCCAACTACATTTGGTGATAAAGATGGTTCATCACCTACAGAATGTGGCTCCAAAGCCCGGGAAAAAGGAACCGGCAATGATCTCCCGTATGGTGGACACATTGGCCGCAATGATCAAACCGGCACATCCTACTCCAGACACAGTGGATCTGATAGTGGGGAATGCCAAGAACTGGGGACACAACACCCTAGTGATTTTGGAGGAACATTACACAGCGGGTTTGGAGGGCATTTTGACTGAACTGGCGAAAGAGCTCACTCCAGAGTGGAAAACAGCCTTTGGAGTGGCTACAAAGTGGGCTAGGAAGAATCTGCCCAGGATCACACAGGATGTGATTGATCACGCTGAGGCGTTGATAGCAGCTTGTGTGCAGAGAGACGGCGACTCGGATCGCCATCAGCATTCTGAAGCGCAAACTGAGGCACCAGAACAAGCACATGTTACACAAGCACAAAACACAACAGTGGACACGAGGGATGGGTTCACAAGCACAACACCTAAACAGAGGGCTACAAAAAACACTGTGGGTACTATGACAGACAAGGTATCAGACTGGTCACCGTTTCAGTCACAAGAGACAAGGGAGATGAGAGAGGCGTCTCACCAGGCTGGGATGAGTCTGGAGGCCAGACCACAGAGAGCAAGCAAAAAACGCACTCCATGTGTGGTTCCAGAAGATGAGTTTGATATGGAGATTGAACCAAGGAGTAGTGGGTCTCAGGGAGCAGCTAAAAAGGGGAAGACGGTGGAGAAAAAGAGGCCGACCGTGACCCCTGACCTCAGCCCAGTAATCCCTGTTCAGGGAAAGCCGAAGAGCAATGAAACGGTTGCTCAGGTTTACGGGGAACCATCTAACAGAAGCGATGTGTCAATTGACCAAGGGGAGTCAATGCAAAGTGAGACAGGAGCACAAGCAGTGTCCACTCCTAATGCAAAAGTTTGCAAAGTCACAAGACACATTCAAACAAAGCGGAAACTGGTGGACTGGAGCTTGAGCATTGGGAAAAAGTGGCTGATAATCGGGGATTCTAACTTATCCAGACTCCCATCACATTCGATTCCAGACCTCCAGATTGATTGTTATCCCGGTGCAAACTTTCGTCATGCGCAAGCTGTGATAGCAAAAGCATCAAGCAATGTTGTGGTGGAAAAAGTGGTTCTGGCGTTTGGCCTGAACTGCAGAGGACAGAGAGCAAAGGAAACTGCTATTAAGCAGATGCAAGCGGCAGTAAGAACAGCTAAAAAGCAGTTCCCGTTTGCAGAGCTCTGGATTCCAGTGATAAACTTCTCCAAACATCTGCCAAAGCAAGAAAGGGAAACACTTCAGTGTATAAATGCGCACATTGTGAAAACATTGCCATACATTCCTCCTGTGTCAGGGGTTTGTTTTGATGTGGAAAGGGATCAGTTGCATTGGACTAAAGAAACTGCTCGAACCATGTTCAAACATTGGTCATCATTTTTAAACTTGCGAGCCCTGTAAGCCCAGCAGAGGAGGGGAGCAAGGGGTCACAACCTCTTCTATCCCAGAATGTGATAGTGTTAGCTAGAAACTTCACGCTTTCGAGGGCACAGTGGCAGCTGTTGAACAAGGGTTTGACCTTTATTCCAACATGGGGGATACACAGAGATCAAAGGATACAATTGGAACTGGACATACAAAATTATCATAGGAGGATTAAGTTAGCAGCATATTTTAAATGGACAGGTAGAAAACAGCGAATACCATTCAGAGTGACATCACAGTGGACACCATTGGAGGACAAATTGCCACCAGAAATTAATTTTTTAATTAAAAAAGATAAAAAGGATTTCAAGAAACATTTCAAAATATACAGAGAGAGATCAAATTTATCACAGGAAGAAATCACAGCATTGAAAGAGTTACAGAGAAACAAACATATAGTAATAAAACCTGCAGATAAAGGAAGTGCAGTAGTAATTTTGGGAAGGGAACAATATATCCAGGAAGTGGAACGTCAATTGAGCGATAAAAATTATTACATAAAATTAGCACAACCCATTTATTGGCATACAATTCCGGTGGTGGAGCGTATTTTGAATAGACTAAAAAAAGAGAAATTCATCAATAGTAAGCAACAGCAATATCTGAGAGGGGAAAGAGAGCCCAGGGCACGTAGGTTTTATATTCTACCAAAAATTCATAAGGCTCCAGAAAAATGGACGGTGCCTTATGAAATACCACCTGGAAGACCAATAGTCTCTGACTGTGATAGTGAAACATACCGAACAGCAGAATACATAGATTATTATTTGAATCCTCTGTCCACAAAACATTCATCATACATTAAAGACATATCATTTCATTGACATAGTTAAAAAGTTAAAGATCCCTGTTAATTCATTTTTTTTCACAATTGATATAGATAGTTTGTATACAAACATTGAGACTAAAGCAGGACTAGCAGCTGTTAAAAAGATATTTGAAAAATATCCAGATGTTCATAGACCAGATAGGGAAGTATTGGAGTTACTGGAGATCAATTTGACGAGGAACGATTTTGTATTTAATGGAGAGTTTTATTTGCAGATTAAGGGAACAGCCATGGGGAAGAGGTTTGCGCCCGCCTATGCGAATATTTTCATGGCTGACTGGGAGGAAGGAGCCTTAGCTAAATGTGAAAAGAAACCATTGTATTATTTGAGGTATCTGGACGATATTTGGGGAATCTGGACTGAGTCGGAGGAGGAATTCAGTCAATTCATTGAGATTCTGAATACTCATGATCCTTCAATCAAACTAAAATATACAAGGGATAAGCAATCCATCAGTTTTTTAGACACCACTGTGTATAAGGGCATAGCATTTGCACAAACTCATAGATTGGATATTAAAGTGTATTTCAAGGAAACTGATACGCATGCGTTGCTATTCAAAACAAGTTTCCACCCTCGACATACCTATAAGGGACTGGTAAAGTCACAATTGTTGAGATTTAGGAGAATATGTACTCAGGATAAGGATTTCAAAGAGGCAGGTGAAATACTTTTTAGGGCACTCAGAAAAAGAGGTTATAGCAGATCTTTTTTAAGACAGTGCCTGAATTCTTTTCAAACTTGTAAACAAAGGGTTCAAAAGGATATCATTCCTTTGATAACTTGCTTTTCATCAGCTAGTAGGATACTGAACAATAGGTTTAAGAGCAATTATCGAGCCATAGTTGAACAACAAGGGTTGTTGCAACATCATCAAGTTATTTCGGCCTACAAGAGGAATAGAAATTTAAAGGACATGCTGGTGAAAGCAAAAATAAAACCTTTACAGCAACAAATGAAGGAGTATGTCTTGTCAGAATACTTCTGGAGACTGAAATTTGTGCGGAATAAAGTCACAAAAACAATATTCAGGATAACACAGAGCTTTAATACACAGACAACAAATTGCATATATATGATATTTTGTGACAAGTGTGACAAACAGTATATTGGTGAAACAAAGAATTCACTTTCAACTAGAATGATGCAACACAGGTATAATATTAAAAATAAAAAGGAAATGGAAACTCCCTTGGTTAAGCACTTTTTGTTGCATGGCTTGCAGTCCTTCAGGGTCACAGGGATTCAGAGTAATGTAACCTGGACAGACTTAGAGAGAAAGAAGATGGAAAAAAGATGGATATATTGGTTGGATACTAAGGAACCTCATGGATTAAATGTATCTGGAAAATGAGGGAAATTGGAGATTTCATAAAAGTTGAACAGGGGAATGGTGGTCTGGGTTCTGGTTTTTTTTATTGATGTTTTTATTGATTGATTTTTTTAAAAAATATTTTTATTTATTTTTATTTTTTTATTTATTTTTTTATTTTTTATATATATATTTTTTTATTATTTTATTTTATTTTTTTATATATTTTATTATATATTTTATTTTTTTATCTTTTTATTTGGTTTTTCTTTGCCTTAAATAAACACCAAATATAGTGGCATTTTGATTTTATTACAAACATGTGGATTTTTTACTTACTTGAACTTGATTGAGAGTCTATTTGGGCCTAGGGCTACATTTTATTTAGGATGGTAGGAAAGATGCTAATTTTAGTCGAATTATATACCTAACCTGAACCATAAAGGAGACCAACTATGGTGGAATTTTAAGTTTATTAAAACCATGTGAATTTTTTTTCTTGTTTGAATTTAATTGAGAGTCAATTTGGGCCTAAAGCTACATTTTATTTATGATTGAAGGCAGGATGCTAATTTTAGTTGAATTATATGCCTAATCTTAACCATGGGTCACTGTTGGTACATGCCTAATCTTAAAAAATTTTTTTTATATATGCCTAATCATAACCACAAACACTTGGTGCCTAAACCCAACCAGATTTTTCTTTTTATATGCCTAAACCCAACCAGATTTTTCTTTTTTATGCCTAATCCCAACCAAGTTGACCTTTTGCACCTTGACCTGTAACCCCAAAACCTGGTCTAGACCCTAACCATAACCATAACCCCTGTGTGAACTTTAACCCTAATCTCTTCTAACCCTAACATCTGAATAATTTCATGCTCTAACCCTATTCAACTCATATTACCAAAAATAAATAAAGAATTACATAATTTATTCATTTCTAAAAACAAATAAATAAATAAGTAAATAATTAAAGTCAGGATGGGCAGATAAAATAAGTTAAAAATTGATTAATTTCATGCTCTAACCATATTCAATTCATATTACCAAGAACAAATAAATAATTACATAATTTACTCATTTCCAAAAATAAATAAATAAATAAATAAATAAGTAAATTCATGATTGCCAGATAAAATAAACTAAAAATGTATTGCTTCATAAAAATTAATTGATTGAATTCATGATTGGCAGGAAAAGTAAGCATACAATTCATTGACTTCGTAAAAAAACTCAAAACTAAAAACAGGATATAATTAATTAGATGATTAACTTAATTCATAATTGGAAAAAGGAATTAGCTTTCATTTTAAAATTCATGATTGGATTAAAATAAATAAAAAACATTCAGTCCAAAAATTAATTTTTAAAAAAAAGTTCATATGGATTTAGATGTATTAACTAAAAGAGTTGGAAGATAAATAAATAAATAAATTCATAATGAGCATGAGTTAACATAGTATTCCAAAAGAGGTTTCATTCGTAACGTATGTAAGGGACATGTCTGGGCATGCAGGGGAAAGTGAAACTTAAGGAAAAGTGAAACTTACCGAAGGCTGCAGAGGGGGAGGGCATAAATAGACCCACAGAGCAGCTCTGCATCATTCCTGCTTGGACCAGCACAGAGAGAGGACGTGAGAGCCTGCAAGCCAGCTTTTTTGATTTTTGTTATTGTTTTCATTAAATAAGTGTGCCTGCGCCTGAAGAAGACCCATAGAGGGTCGAAACGTCGCGACACAGGCACATATAAATTTTGAAAAAAACACAAGCACAAAAAAAGTGAATTAAAAAACAAATTTATTTCAAAACAGAAAGTTTTTACGCCTGATACAGGTTGTTTTCAGTTCATTTTTTTGTTTAATTCATTTTAATTCATTTCATTTCATTAAAAAACCAAGATTGGTGGGAAGATTTTATTTTTTTATTAATAAATAACAAAGGCGAAACCAGACAGGACATCAAAAAAACAACAACAACAGAAATACATAAGCATATACGAACAAACATATACATAACAACACACAAAGATAAACATACAACAACATACATACAACAACAAGAACATGGATGACGGTGGCGAGTGGACCGTGGTCCGCCACGGGAGACGAAGGGGAGGTCAAGGGTCACGCCATTGGGACCAAGGGCGTGGGGGGAACTGGGGGAAGGCCCGTGCACCTCCTGGCCCAACAAGGGGACAGGCCAAACTCTTTGTTCCTAACCCTAACCCTAACCCTAACCCTAACCCTAACCCTTTCCATACGGCCT
Source organism: Trachinotus anak (assembly GCF_046630095.1). NCBI lineage: Eukaryota > Metazoa > Chordata > Actinopteri > Carangiformes > Carangidae > Trachinotus > Trachinotus anak. Next base: position 28,599 of record NW_027273869.1, read on the forward strand.
ATGATCTCCCACATAAGGCAGAAGAAACGTATGAGGTACGAAGTTGCGTGTCCGGGAAGAAGTACGGAGAGTAGGAAGGTGATGTGAAGGGAAGTGGATAAGGGAATGATTCAGTTCCTGAGGGAGTTTGATGGAAAACAGTAGGATGGTGTTAATTGGAGTGCTTGTGCAACATTATACTTACCTGTACTTACCTGGAACCTGCAAAAAAGAAAAAACCTGAAAAAGAGAAGAAAAGTTAATTAGAAAACTTGATAAAATCAAATAGGATAAAAAACAATTGGATACCTACCTCATAAGACTTCCAAGCAGGGAGCAGAGACAGCAGGAACCTGTAAAAGAAGAAAAGTTCATTAAAACATGTTACAGAAAACCAAATACAACATTATACTTACCTGTACTTACCTGGAACCTGCAAAAAAGAGAGAAAAACCTGAAAAAGAGAAGAAAAGTTAATTAGAAAACTAGAGAAAATCAAAGATGATAAAAAACAACTGGATACCTACCTCATAAGACTTCCAAGCCGGGAGCAGAGACAGCAGGAACCTGTAAAAGAAGAAAAGTTAATTAAAACATGTTACAGAAAACCAAATAGGGTTAAAACAATTACATACTTACCTCATAAGACTTCCAAGCAGGGAGCAGAGATGGAACCTAAACAAAGGAAACAGAAAAAACAAATAGAGAAGAGTTAAAGAAGCAAACAGATGGATCAGTTCTCTGTGTGCACGTGGCAGCCTGAAGAAGTCACAATACAGACGAAACGTCGCGACGCCCGTGCACAACAACAAAACCGGTTAAAAGAAGACAAAGAAACCTAAATAATGGAGAACAAAATCATACTTGATATAACTAAGGCAAACAAAATCATACTTGATATAACTAAGGCGAACTGATCCTAAACTAAAAATTATAATTTATACTTGATATAACTAAGGCGAAACCAACCTAAATCGAGAAGGGGGTGGAGGATTTGTTCCTCCCCCAGGAAGGACCGTGCACTACAGGGTCCACTAAGGTGGATCCTGTCTCAAACCCCTCACCTAACCAGCCAGTGCCTCCGGGGGGCCCCGGGACTGGTCCTCCATCCCAGTTAAGCTAAATTGAGCTATTTTTATGCTAATCTAAGCTATCCCTATGCTAAACTAAGCTAATGTCATTTCTACTTTTGCCCTAACCATAACCACTCGAATTCTGGCCTAACCCCAACCCTGGTGAATTTTAATAAGCTAAATTATGCTAATCTAAGCTATTTCCATGCTAAACTAAGCTAAGGTAACCTCTATTCTGGCCCTAACCATAACCATTCGGAATTTAGCCTAACCCCAACCCTGGTGATTTCTAACATAGCCCCAGCCTGGTATCTAAGCCCTGACTCCAACCCCAGATCCTATCCTAACCCTAATTGACGGCTTCTATCCCCGATAAATTGTCCCTAGAGGACCCCATCCCAAGTAGGGTTGATATATTTTCCATACGGCCTATGATCTCCCACATAAGGCAGAAGAAACGTATGAGGTACGAAGTTGCGTGTCCGGGAAGAAGTACGGAGAGTAGGAAGGTGATGTGAAGGGAAGTGGATAAGGGAATGATTCAGTTCCTGAGGGAGTTTGATGGAAAACAGTAGGATGGTGTTAATTGGAGTGCTTGTGCAACATTATACTTACCTGTACTTACCTGGAACCTGCAAAAAAGAAAAAACCTGAAAAAGAGAAGAAAAGTTAATTAGAAAACTTGATAAAATCAAATAGGATAAAAAACAATTGGATACCTACCTCATAAGACTTCCAAGCAGGGAGCAGAGACAGCAGGAACCTGTAAAAGAAGAAAAGTTCATTAAAACATGTTACAGAAAACCAAATACAACATTATACTTACCTGTACTTACCTGGAACCTGCAAAAAAGAGAGAAAAACCTGAAAAAGAGAAGAAAAGTTAATTAGAAAACTAGAGAAAATCAAAGATGATAAAAAACAACTGGATACCTACCTCATAAGACTTCCAAGCCGGGAGCAGAGACAGCAGGAACCTGTAAAAGAAGAAAAGTTAATTAAAACATGTTACAGAAAACCAAATAGGGTTAAAACAATTACATACTTACCTCATAAGACTTCCAAGCAGGGAGCAGAGATGGAACCTAAACAAAGGAAACAGAAAAAACAAATAGAGAAGAGTTAAAGAAGCAAACAGATGGATCAGTTCTCTGTGTGCACGTGGCAGCCTGAAGAAGTCACAATACAGACGAAACGTCGCGACGCCCGTGCACAACAACAAAACCGGTTAAAAGAAGACAAAGAAACCTAAATAATGGAGAACAAAATCATACTTGATATAACTAAGGCAAACAAAATCATACTTGATATAACTAAGGCGAACTGATCCTAAACTAAAAATTATAATTTATACTTGATATAACTAAGGCGAAACCAACCTAAATCGAGAAGGGGGTGGAGGATTTGTTCCTCCCCCAGGAAGGACCGTGCACTACAGGGTCCACTAAGGTGGATCCTGTCTCAAACCCCTCGCCTAGCTTCGGGCAGCAGCTCAGGTTTGCACAGCGCGATCAGCTGGGCCCGAGAGTAAACAATGCCGGCACCGTCGCGTCTGTTACCCTCCGTTGCTATGGATGCCAACAGCAGCCAAACAGCAGCCAACAGTAGCCAAACAGCAGCCAACAGTAGCCAACAGCAGCCAACAGCAGCCAAACAGCAGCCAACAGTAGCCAAACAGCAGCCAACAGTAGCCAACAGCAGCCAACAGCAGCCAAACAGCAGCCAAACAGTAGCCAACAGTAGCCAACAGTAGCCAAACAGCAGCCAACAGTAGCCAACAGTAGCCAAACAGCAGCCAACAGTAGCCAAACAGTAGCCAAACAGCAGCCAACAGTAGCCAACAGCAGCCAACAGCAGCCAAACAGCAGCCAAACAGTAGCCATCAGTAGCCAACAGCAGCCAAACAGCAGCCAACAGTAGCCAACAGCAGCCAAACAGTAGCCATCAGTAGCCAACAGCAGCCAACAGTAGCCAAACAGTAGCCAAACAGTAGCCAACAGTAGCCAAACAGCAGCCAACAGCAGCCAACAGTAGCCAAACAGCAGCCAAACAGTAGCCAACAGCAGCCAAACAGTAGCCAAAAGACGGCCAGAAAAGTTTAAAAAAAGAGAAAAGTCATTGTCTCTAGTGATTTGACAATGACTGACAGAAAATGTACCCGTGGACAGGACGGAAATAAAAACGAAAGTACAAGAAAGTACAAAAACAAAAACAAAGGAGCCGCTGCAACAAGCTGCAACTTAGAACGGCGCCATCTTGGAAAAAAAAATGTCTGAATTGGCTGAATATGAGCAGATAATATTGCCCAAAACACTTCGGAATTCATCCTGCTGCTTTTGTCAGCAGTCACATCATCAATAAATACAAGGGAACCAGTTCCATTGGCAGCTACACATGCCCACGCCATGACACTACCACCACCATGCTTCACTGATGAGGTGGTATGTTTTGCATCATGAGCGTTTCTTTTCCTTCTTCATACTCTTCTCTTCCCATCACTCTGGTACAAGTTGATCTTTGTCTCATCTGTCCATAGGATGTTGTTCCATAACTGTAAAGACTTTTTTAGATGTTGTTTGGCAAACTCTAATCTGGCCTTCCTGTTTTTGAGGCTCACCAGTGGTTTACATCTTGTGGTTGAACCCTCTGTATTCACTCTGGTGAAGTCTTCTCTTGATTGTTGACTTTGACACACATACACCTACCTCCTGGAGAGTGTTTTTGATCTGGCCAACTGTTGTGAAGGGGTTTTTCTTCACCAGGGAAAGAATTCTTCGGTCATCCACCACAGTTGTTTTCCGTGGTCTTCCAGGTCTTTTGGTGTTGCTGAGCTCACCGGTGCGTTCTTTCTTTTTAAGAATGTTCCAAACTGTTGATTTGGCCATACCTAATGTTTTTGCTATCTCTCTGATGGGTTTGTTTTGATCTTTCAGCCTAATGATGGCTTGCTTCACTGATAGTGACAGCTCTTTGGATCTCATATTGAGAGTTGACAGCAACAGATTCCAAATGCAAATAGCACACTTGAAATGAACTCTAGACCTTTTATCTGCTCCTTGTAAATGGGATAATGAGGGAATAACACACACCTGGCCATGGAACAGCCGAGCAGCCAATTGTCCCATTACTTTTGGTCCCTTAAAAAGTGGGAGGCACAAATACAAACTGTTGTAATTCTTACACCGTTCACCTAATTTGGATGTAAATATCTTCAAATTAAAGCTGAAAGTCTGCAGTTAAAGTACATCTTGTTCGTTTCATTTCAAATCCATTGTGGTGGTGTTTAGAGCCAAAAAGATGAGAATTGTGTCAATGTCCCAATATTTATGGACCTGACTGTATGTTGCATTTAACTCACTATCAACATGTTGGAGTTGTAAACCTGATCCAGTGTTTAAACATTACACACCAAATTAAAACTTTCACTTCTAAAAGTAAGTTGAAAAAAAAAGAGATACATTTTAAGGTGAAATCTTTCCAAATGAGGGGGTTGAGACATGTGGTGATATAAAAACAATGCAGAATGTGTGTGTCTGTGGAGCTTCTGTGGAGGTGCTTTGCAGTTCTTTAAAATCACAGGGCCAGTGGCTGAGTCATAAGCCTGGGTGCTGGAGCTCTAATACAGGGGAGGAGAAGCATGTGTGTGGCTGTGGAGGTCTTATGGAGGTGCTGTGTGGCCCTTTAACATCACAGAGCTTCTGCTGACCTTTGACCTTTGCATTTTTGGTAATTGCAAGCATGTCTTCTTAATGTACAGACGTGTTTTATTCATCAGCCTGTGGAATAATAGTGTCTCAGATCAGACAGAAAAAACTTAGGTTGAATAAAATTCAAAATGACATTAATGACAAGAAAGCAGAAACCCTCTAGTGTTGTCAGTGGTGCAGCGGGACCTTGTGTGGGCAAGTGATCAAAAATAGTCTTGTATTTCATGCTGGAAAAATCTGGAAAATGTTTGTGTTTGTGACATTTACAAAATCAGACAAACACACCAGAACAAAAGTTAAAAAACATACCTGAAATTGAACTATTTGTAAAGCCTTGAGTCTGTCCTGAACCATCGGTGTTTATGAAGTTCTAACAGCTTTTGTTTTAATAGGAAAGAATATAACAATGCAAAAATAAGTGACATTTTAGTACTGACTATGTATAACTCCTAGCAGCACAGGGCTGATGGTAATGGCACTGGGGGGATAACGTAGCTGCTGTAAGTTTGCCATTCTAGCAGGACTGACCAGGCAAACGGCAGCCAGTGTCTTCACCTCATCATTTTCTCCTGGTTTACAGGAATTTATTATCTGTATACATGCCCAGTGCAGCCGGGTGTGTTACATATGCAGACATTATTTTGTAAGTACACTACAGGCCAATAGTTTGGAAGCAAGGGCAATACAGGCCAAACATTTGGAAGCAACTTCAAGTGTCTATTCACAATGCCTTTCTTAAAAACCAGTATGAGTTCTTTGGATTCTGGGATGTATTTACTGCATGATCAGACTATGCTTTCATTGATATGCACCATTTTCCTCAATTTACCTTTAGGGATACATTGATGTTACCAGACCATTACTGAATAAATGTTAACAAAAGAAAAGAAAGTTTGCATTATTCACTTTAGCTCTTTGGCTTTTGAGGGTTTGCATACAAAAATCCCAATAAATCTCAACTGTGTTCATATCTCTGACAAACTACCACAGAAATGGCTAGAAAGAAACAGCTGAGTAAAGAAACAAGAGTACAGATTTGTACATTAAGGGAAAGAAGGATACACTGAAAGAGAAACTGCAAAATGCCTAATGGTGTCCAACAAAGGAGTTCACTACACCCTGAAGAGACTAAAGGAAACTGGTTAGTTATGATGATAGAAAAAGGTCTGAAAGAAAGCGGGTTACTACAAAAGCAGAGGATAAACATATCATTGCCTGTAAGAGAGATCGGCAAAAAACAGCACCACAAATGAGGAAGGAAATCAACATGACAAGGTCAAAACCCATATCTCTGATGAATGTGAAAAGACATTTGAGAAAGGCTGGTCTGAAGGCAAAAAAACACTACTATGGGGATGTTTTGCAGGTGATAGAGTAGGAGATTTGTTTGAGGTAAAGGATATCGTGAAGAAGGAACAGTACCACTCCATCCTCCAGTATCATGCAGTTCCACCTGGACTAAGACTTGTGCGCAAAAGTTTGTTTTGCAGCAAGATAATGACCCTAAGCATTATTCCAAGCTCTGTCGGGGTAACCTAGACAAAAAAGAAGAGGAAGGTGTTCTTCGAAAGATGGTTTGGCCCCCTCAGTCTCCAGACCTCTCTCCAATTGAGCTTGTGTGGGACAAATTGGATCGATCAGTCAGAAAAGTGCGTCCCACAAATCAGCAGTCTCTCATTGATGAACTTAACAAAGCTTGGAAAACAATTCCTGTCACATACCTTAAAAAACTTGTGGAACAAATGCCTCGTATGTGCCATGCTGTTGTTAAAGCCAGAGGAGGTTACCTTGAAGAAAGCAAAGTCTAAGCAAGAAAAACCCAAATACCTACAGTAAAAATGTATTCTGATAAGTGACTCTTTATATAATAATCATGTTTATTTTGTTGCAAAGTATACCAATGAATCTATGATCTTTTTTTCTACAAATCTGATCTTGCTTCCAAACTTTTGGCCTGTAGTGTACACACCTGGTGTCTTTATGCAATGCAGTAGGCAAGAAGGTTCATTTCACAATGTTTTAAGGCCTTATCTTTTCTGAAGTTTAAAGCCAATTGGTACCAAGAGGAACCCCCATCTATTCCAACTTTGATCATCCCCTTAGTGAAGATAGGTAGGTAGATACGGTAAATTAACATACCAAGTATTCCCTCACCAGCTTCTCTGGATCTTCGTTCAAGTAGACACATGTACTTTGAGGATGCATTCTCGTCTCACATCAATGCTGTCAGTCTGCAGACTAGAGAATATGTAAAACAACAAAAAACTTTTCAGAAACACTATCTCAACCAAACAGCAGAGTGGATGAGGAGGTCACAACATTAAAAGCCATTTGTTTTCAATATACACTTTTGCAACTTAATGTTTATTGTTCGAGTTTAAGCACTTTAAAGTTATCATTTGAATATTGTTTGAATCTGGATAGTTGCCTAGTTGGATGTAATCTGTTTGATTTGATTATTCAATAAAAAAAATACAAGTTCAATACTACATTACCCACAATGCTGTGTGGTTTTCTACCCAGAATGCTTTTCCCTACCATGATATAGGATGCTGTTCATGAGTGATTCCGGCAGTAAACGTTTCTTCTTTTATAACACAGTCCAGTTGCCCATTTTTTGCTGGCTAGGTTGATAGAACATGCATTTTTAAGCAATCCTAACTGTTGACTGCACAATGGAAACTTTTTTTTATTTTGTGCTTAAAAGTGCATTGTTGCACTACAGATAGTGTTAGATGCACAGAGAGCTGTGGCTACTTCTGTTATCACAGACTTATCCGTTGTGGGACTAGGTTTCTGAAAAACACCTTCAAGAATGTTCATGGAGAGGGGCAATGTTGCTGAACTTAACAAGTAGTGCAGTTCTTCTAAGAACTCGTTCATCTTTGTGCCTGGCACGTGTGCAAAATGCTCTAACTTGAGCAGTGCTGCAGCAACATTTTGCTCAATTACTTTGGACAAGTTCTTAGTTACAACCACGTCACTACCTGAACATGCACTGTCTGCTTCAACTGCCGAGTTATTGTGGTCACATGAATCTTCCTCAGGATTATCAGAGGATTCTTGTGAAACTTCAGTACTTGTAATGACACCTGGCTTGAAATCTTTCAATGTGTGTGGGTTGTGTTTCCTGTTCTTGTGTGAGTGAAATGTTCCATATATATTTGTTTGAAAACTGCAACCCCAAAACATACAAGTCACAGTTTCATTACTCCTCAGATGAGTGCCAATGTGTACAAAATAATCCTCCTCTGTCGGAAGATTGTGACAAAAGCACAAATGACAACTGAATGTTGACAATTCCAGCAGCTCCTGAGAGTTTCGTTTAGGGTGGATTCTACTTAAATGCATGTGCAAAGCATTCCATGTTTTAAAAGTACACGGACAGTTTGAGTGTGGGCATGGGTAACGCTGCCTCTGGCGGTGCTGTAGTCTAAAATGTTTCAGCAGCTCATATCTACCAGACAGAGATACACTACACTCCTTACAGCTCCACATCTCTCCACCGAACAAAATCAAGAGAAATATTTAGCAGATATTCAGCGTTTTAGGCTGGCCACCTACAGGTCAAGCAGAAAATAAAATACAAAGAAACATTCAAATCATGAACCTAATAGAGGCTGATGAGCCCTCTTACTTGCAGTGACTGTGGTGAATGTGGTTTGAGAGCAGACTCAGGTGCAGTTGGTGAAGTTTGGCAGGACACTCTTGTGGTCAGAAGGCAGACAGTGCAGTCACAAATTCCTGTGATAAATTGAGAGAGATCGGTTAATTAATGTCTGATTTAATAAATTGCATTTCTACAGACAGAACCTTCATTCACACAATAAACTATCATTTATAAATAAACAACCTTTTTTTTCAGAGTAGCCTCACTAGAATAAACCATCAAAGTGAGAAAGCTCAGACAGTTTAACAAAAATGACAGACAAGAAATAAAAAGAACTATGGACAACATGGTGTGTGCAACAAATATTATTAAGTCACATAAATTAATCAGCCTTACATTTCTTATAGAATTATCAGCAAACACACATATGAAAGCAAGAGAGGCAGCATTTTTACACTCCTGGTATAACCACTGACATAAGGCAAAACCTAGAAGGACTTTGTTATGGCACATGCACGCAAATCAACATGTTGCTAGGCAACGCAGTGATTGTTGACGTCCCTCGGGAGGGAGAGTAACAGTTTTATTGTTCTCACCTGTCTGGACGTCATTTTGTGCCTCATGCACTGCAAAGTCCTCCACAGTGTGCTCCAGGTTAGAGTTAGAGTCATGTTGATGTCAGCGTCCACTCAGCCTCTGTCCTGCTGCGCTCCTCAACATGTTTAACATTTAGAGCTGAATGAGACTGTCCACTCACACCCTCACTGACGGTGAAACACTCCTCAATAAACTCCCAAGTCACCGCTGGAGGATCCACGCAGGACAATTCAACATTTACCGTATTAGCCGGACCCGGCATGCACCTGCAATACTAAAGATGTGTTTGATTTTCGTCACTTGATATGCCTGCTGGGCAGTGCACAAACCAGCAATTAAAAACGGTAGATACGACCTGTTTTTACAGTCTATGTCCGAGACACAATAATGTTTACTTTAGACCATAATGGCATTGTCTTTAGTTTTATTGCATTGTTGTGTATTGTTTTACTGTTAGCTACTGCTAGCACCGCCCCGGTGCTAGCTAGTAAACACACACACAAAAATGAATGAAATTAAACTTAAAAACACACAAACTCACCACAATTTAATAAAGGGTGGAGGTAGGGGGGAGGTGACAGTCCCCAGTGAGGGAGTCCTGACTAAGAGGTAGGTTCTGACTCAGCTCAGACAAATTCATCTTTGGCTGTTTGGTGCTCTGACAGAAAAAAGGGCCAGGGTTGTGGCAGGCAGCAGGGTTCCAGTATGGACCTGAAACACAAGGAAAACAGGGACGGGTCAGAGGTCAAATCATGCCTTTAAATATAGCCACTTCTTTCAGTCCAGCATTGTCTGATTTAGTTGAGTGAAATATCAAAATAAACCTTAGATCCAACCTTCTATGAATGTAATGAAAACAAAATCTAAATAAAAACACTGAACACTGAACAGAGAACTGTTTACTTACCTTGTTTTATTTACTCCTTACCTGCTTCAAGTAAAGAATGCTGAACATCAAATGAAAGCTTCGAACATCTTGGATTAAATACACGTTACATACGCGCCTTGCGTCGCAGCCGCTTTGCAGAGAAAAGAGAAAATCCTCCTCCATTCAGCCCATGTGCTGCATTTCACTCACCATCAACAAGTTACAACAAGCCCCGCCCCTTTCTCTGACATCACACTGTGTTTGGTAAACCCAATGAAGTGCAGTCAGTGCTGCAGCGGGACCTTTTGTAAGTGATCAAAAACAGTCTCGTATATTGTGCTGGAAAAATCAGAATTATTGACATCATACATCAAATTAACCCTCACATTTTGTACTTTCCAACAAACACAAACCTTCAAAGCTAACAAAACCTGTAAAATCTGTAACAAAATCAGACAAAGTCAAAGGAAACACCCGGAACAAAAGCTAAATAAGATGACATCTCTTTTTCTTCTCATTCACAGCTAATGATGTCTCACAGCAGTGGACAACCATGGACTGTAAATATACTTTCTTCTGGGTTAAAGGCTGCTGCTGCTGCTGCTGCTGCTGCTGCTGCTGCTGCTGCTGCTGCTGCTGCTGCGGCACATGTCAGGGTGTGACAGTAAGTGAAGCGCTTAGTGACTGGTGTAACTTAGGTAATGGTCAAGTTACAGCTGTCACTGAGAACTCTGCTTGGCCATGAACACCATGAAGGATAACTAAATGATTTCTAACAAAGACAAGAACCATCTGATCCATTTATCAGCTGTTGTCTTTACTTCTTGTTCTCACTGACAGGTCACAATGTCAGATGACAGCCCCCCAGGCAGATGAGAGATGAGATCGGGGGCAGTGGGGACCACCTGTAAGTCCACCTTAAATTAATTCACTCATCTGTGTTGTCTCACCTGAGTTTGTTTGTATTCTGTGAAACCTGTGTTTCTACACTGTGGTTTTCCCATGTCAGCTTTGTATTGTACCATTTTACAGGACAGTGAGGACGTCCCCCGACCCGCTCCACCTCCTTTATCACCTCCACCTCCTTATCAACCTCCATCACCTCCACCATCTTGTTACATGGAGAGGAGGAACAGGAGGAAAATAATTATTAATATTTTATTTTATTTAAAAAGCCATATTTGTCCTGTTTCATTTCATACATCCTGGCTGTTTAGAAAGAATCTGAATTACTTCTGAACTGGGGCCATGACTTATTTTAATACTGATCCTCACCATGATCAAGAATGGAAGACAGAATTTCAAAGAACAACATAAATCTGTCAATCAAACATCAGCTCACATATTCGAGACTTGGAGAATATCCTCCTCCATTCAGCCCATGTGGTGCATTTTACTCACTATCAACAAGTTACAACAAGCCCCGCCCCTTTCTATGACATCACACTCTGGTATAAAGCTGTTATAGTGCTTGTTATTGGTACTAGGAGCAAGTGTAGATATTTTTCATGTTGCTCTTGTTAACCTCTGGTGTTTAAAAGATTAAAATGCCAGAACAAAACAACTCAAAATATAGCCTGTGAATATTCTCATTTGTCCAGGTCATAGTATCTCAAAGGAGTTTTAAATCGAAAGGAACTGGACCAGTCCCAGCCTGGTCAGGTGCAAGAAAGAACTGATGAAGCTCTTGGATGAGAGGTGAAACGTCTTCCTAAAGGCATGATCTGACCTCTGACCCTAACCCAGGCCCTGTTTTCTTTGTGTTTCAGGTCAATACTGCAACCCTGCTGAGTCTGGACATACCTCTCAGTATGTTTGTGTGTTTTTTGTATATAGTTCAGAGTGGTAAGTTTCATTTTGTTCATTTTTTATTCACATTATGTTCTTTTTTTGAGGTCAGTGGACCACACACCTGTATTTTTCCTTTTGTTTTATTAGATTTGTCTGATTTTATGTTGTAAACAGTTCAAATTCATTCATTTATTCATTCTTGTGTTTTTTTTTTTAATTAAATGTTCTTAAATAAAATAAAAAAAATTCAACACCAGCTCAGTCTCAGTCATTTATTATTATATTATTTGTTCTGGTAAAGGACCATTTTAATCTCACCTGAGAGAGGATGCAGTTGTTGTCTGTCACCTGTTTGTTCACACATGTTGATAGTGAGTAAAATCCAGTCTCAACTATGTGAGCTGATGTTTGATTGACAGATTTATGTTGTTCTTTGAAATTCTGTCTTTCATTCTTGATCATAGTGAGGATCAGTATTAAAATAAGCCATGGTCCCAGTTCAGAAGTAAATACGGGCAAAGGTAAATCAGGAAGACATGTTGGAAACGACGAAGAATGCAAAAGTCAGAGGGCAGCAGAACAGAGAGGTCCTAATCCACAGTTCCTGGGTAAGTATTTTTTGTTAGAAATCATTTATTTGTCCTCCCATGTGTTCTTCTGGGTTAAAGGGAGCTGCTGCTGCTGTGTAAGGAAAGAGGAAAGAAATGGAAATAAAAATGCATCTCAATTTACTTCTGGGAAGCCATTTTTCAGGATTGAAGAAAGCAGGTGAACTTTACTGAGACCGCACTTTAAGGCAAAACAAAGAAAGAACATGAACAGGGGTGCACCTTCTGTTAACACCCACTATCATTACAGGAATTCATTTGTATTGAAAAGGGTTAAAAAAAATTAAAACATTAAAATCACAATAAATGAGAATTAAATATTTAATTGGCATATAAAGAGTTAAAAAGGGCATGGAATACATTTTATAATACAATAAAAACAACAATATACAATACATACAATATAACAACACCAAAACCTAAAATACTGACCGTGAAAACCCATTATACAGTTAGGCCCAGAAATATTTGGACAGTGACACAAGTTTTGTAATTTTAGCTGTTTATGAAAACATATTCAGGATACAATTACATAATCTATATGGGCTTAAAGTGCAGACTCTCAGCTGTAATTTGAGAGTATTCACATCCAAATTGGAGCAAGCAGACCATCCTGAGGCTGAAAAAAAAGAAGAAATCCATCAGAGAGATAGCAGAAATGTTATGAGTGGCCAAATCAACAGTTTGGTACATTCTGAGAAAAAAAGAGTGCACTGGTGAGCTTGGGAACCCAAAAAGGCCTGGACGTCCATGGAAGGCAACAGTGGTGGATGATCACAGAATCCTTTCCATGGTGAAGAAAAACCCCTTCACAACATCCACTCAAGTGAAGAACACTCTCCAGGAAGTAGGTGTATCAGTATCTGAGTCTACCATAAAGAGAAGACTTCATGAGAGTAAATACAAAGGATTCACCACAAGGTGCAAATCATTAATCAGCCTCAAAAATAGAAAGGCCAGAATTGACTTTGCCAAAAAACACCTGAAGAAGCCGGCCCAGTTCTGGAACAGCATTCTTTGGACAGATGAGACTAAGATCAACCTGTACCAGAATGATGGGAAGAAGAAAGTCTGGAGAAGAATTGGAACAGCTCATGATCCAAAGCACACCACATCTTCTGTAAAACATGGTGGAGGCAGTGTGATGGCATGGGCATGCATGGCTTCCAATGGCACTGGATCACTTGTGTTTATTGATGATGTGACAAAAGACAGAAGCAGCCGGATGAATTCTGAAGTGTATAGGGATATACTTTCTACTCAGATTCAGCCAAATGCAGCAAAGTTGATTGGACGGCACTTCACAGTACAGATGGACAATGATCCAAAACATACTGCAAAAGCAACCCAGGAGTTTTTTAAAGCAAAGAAGTGGAATATTCTGCAATGGCCGAAAGCAGAAAAGAGAGAGAGAGAGAGACCAGGAACAGCTGTGTAGGTCATGGTGTTATCAATAATAATGACAGGTAACAGTGGTTAATAGTAAAGATGAGTAGTGGTGGATCTGGATCCTGCTGCTCCAGAGGCAGAGAGACCTGCAGAATGAGGACAGAGAGAGGGAGAGAGAGGAGAAGCACAAACTACGGGAGAGAAGAAAAATACAAAGTTAATGGCATGAAGTCATCGAGAGAGAGAGAGAGAGAGAGAGAGAGAGAGAGAGAAAGAGAAAGGACAGTTTTAAGCCTGGTCTTAAAGGCAGAGAGGGGGTCTGCCTCCTGAACCCACACTGGGAGCTGGTTCCACAGGAGAGGAGCCTGATAGCTGAAGGCTCTGCCCCCCATTCTACTCTTACAAACTCTGGGAACCACAAGTAGACCTGCATTTAGAGAGCGAAGTGTCCTGCCTGGGGCGTTGCTCTCTAGGGCTAGGGTCAGACAGAGGTAGGTATATGGGTGAATATGGCAAAGGACTCTCAGCAGTTTGACTCTCATTAGCATACTAGGCCTGTGATTGGTCAGAACAGCTGTAGCTTATGTGGAGCAGGGCGGAGGTGTGAAACTTGGTTTCTGGGGAGGTCGGCGCACCTCCAGCGGACTGCTGCCGACACCTGATGCAAATGTTGATCGTTTAGGGGGATTTCATGCTCAATGAAAGAAGTCAGAGAAAAAAAAAAGTGTCAGCAGAATGGCTTTGGGAGCACATTTCAGGCCACTTTGAGTGGACTGGGATGAGTTGGTAGTGTGGCGTTTGGCGGCGGTGCTTTGTCATGTGTCCTCTTGTCAGAAATCGCTATAGTCTGCAGATTGTAGCAGGATCTGACAGGCGCGGTCAAGTGACTTTAGATATGGCGGCGTCGTTCGGACTTCCTCTGCCACAGGAAGTGTTCCTTCAAAATAAAACGACGCAAAGCTCGACGATGGTTTGCCCAGCTCCACCGTTCTGTCCTAACAGGTGAGTGGTCAAGACGAGCCACGGCACGTTTAGTTTGTTTACAAGAGCTAGAAATGTTCATGATTTCATAAAAAAACAAACCAAATGAGGTTAAGAGTAGGCCATTTCTGCTTGAGATGAGGAAAGAGTGAGGTTTAAAAGAAATAAAAATAGAAATAATAAAATACCCCATACAATTGGAGAGGTCAAAGGTCAACTCCAGGTTTATTTGAGCCTGTCTAATACACTCTCCCACAGCTGTTGAAAGGAGTCCTGGCTCAGCGGTGTGAGGGACCCGTTTTCATTTTTTATCAAAAGAAAAATGATATGATTCATTGTTTTTAAATTTGTTTTTAATTGTTTTGTGTGTGTGTGTGTGTGTGTGTCTGTGTGTGTGAGAGAGAAAGAGACAGAGTGAGTGAGTGAGTGAGTGTTTGTGTGTGTGCGTGTCTGTGAGAGAGAGAGAGAGAGAGAGATATGTTGGTATAATTCCTCATCTTTTCATCTTTTCATTATTCTAGGTTGTGGCCAGCAGCAACAAAAAGAAGCGCTGCTGAGCGTGTTGGCCCAAGATGGATAGAAAAACACAATATACATGCATCAAGTGCAAGAAATGCATGCAAAACACACAGCAAGTAACTGTGCCACTCATGTGTTGTGTAGGCTTGTATGAAAAGGCAATGTGTTCAGTGGGGCTGATGTGTTGTCTAGACTGACAGGGTTACTGTACAGAGTTGAAGAGATGGTAACTCTTGTGATTAGTGGCCCCGTGTCTCCATCTGTTGGACAAAACAAATCATTGCATCCACCTTGGGAAAAAACAGCAATCATTCAACCTGCAGTTACAGATCAGTAAAAAGCACTCATTTTAGCCTCAAAACAGCCCATGAAATTGAAATACAGTCAATTTAAGCCCAGCTCTAATGTTAGCTGAAGGCAAGGTTCCCTGAAGGCAAGTATTTGCTTGAGGTCAATGGTAAGTATACTGGGTTTTGAGGTTTTAATGTTGTATATTGTATGTATTGTATGTTGCTGTTTTTTATTGGATTATAAAATGTATTCCATGCCTTTTTTTTAAACTCTTTATGTGCCAATTAAATGTTTAATTCTCATTTATTGTGATTTTAATGATCCCAAATCAGGGTTGCAGAGTCTTTTAAAGCCAATTTTTATGTTTGATCGTCTCTTTTGCTCAGCAGATATGTGTGTTGTCCTTCAGCTCTGTCACACAACAGCAGTGGAAACATTACACACAGACTTACTGAAAGTGTGTCATATATTACACAGGAAAAGGAAATGCTACTGATGTTATGAAAAGGGTTATACTTGTGTCAGGTCTGTGTTACTCTATTGTTATCATTGGCATTTAAGGCATTCCATCCACATGACACATAAAGGGCCATTTAATTTTCATTGAAAACATCTTTAGGGACAGCCCAAGCCTGTGAAAACTCAAAATGTTATTCAAGTAATAATATGCTCACAATAATGAAGCAATAACACCTGCAAGTAATTTTTTATTAAGAAACATAAACAGACACAACCTTGATTCTGTTCATGCTTTACCAGAGATGTGCTGCTGCTGATGAGTGACTGGGGACTGGGAACTTGATCTAAAACACACGAAGAAAATGAAGTGAGGATGACGGATCTGAAAACATACCCCTCTAATATGAGACGAAGTGATGACCACTCCAGTATTAGGGACTACATCTGCGTTGAGAGCTGTTGGTGTAACCATCACAGCATTGGCGTGACCTGAAAAAGGGGCTGAGGATGAACATTGACAATAAGGCATAACAGTATTAGTTTTGTGTGTATCATAGATGAACATGCAAAAGTGATCATTTTTGACAAACAAGTCCCCGCTGCTTGGTTCCTCTGTGGCTTTCCAGTCATGAAGAAAACAAACATTATTTTTTGCACTTAGGCCAAAAATTGCACAATTAAATGTCCTGAAACTGAATTTTACAAAGATAAAAAGTTCTATGAAAATGGGGAGGGGGGGGGGGGGGGGCTCATGGTCTGGGGGATGGGGTACTGACCATAGATGGTAACCCTATATTTGTTTGCTAAGGAGATTATTTTCTCACTTTAGCCAAATACCAATACCATTCAATTTGAAATCACCATCAGTGTTAATAAGCATGACTCAATAAGAAAGGTTTCAGCGCTATCTTGTGGTCATTAAGTTAAAGTGACACAGCTCCACTGCCATATCAGCAATGTGAAAATGCACAATTTCTCCAACTGCAGAATCAGCATCTTGACCTTGAGACCAGACACAACAAACCTGTGAGGTTGAGGTGGGATGGGGGAGGGTGTTTGCAGGAGCAATCCTTTGCACAGGGCAGTTTTTGTTGGCACTGGATGACAGAAAGGGGTGATGCATGGCAAAAGTCTGAGGGTGTTGTACAGGGGTGGCAGGCAATGGAGCCATGGGTTGGAGTTGTGACGGAGGAGGTGGAGGTTGTGTGGACATGGAGCCATACTCTGAGCCATGGCTGAAGGTAGTGGCTGAATCACTGGCTGTGACAGTAGAGGAGGCTGTGTGTATAATCACAGGTGGCGCTACAGTCTCATCCAGTGCAGAGGTGTTGTCCAAGGATGAGGGAACCATAGGTGCTGCTGAGGCCATGTCCTGACCCCAGAGGATCATGGGATAATGTCTGAGAGACTGAGGAAACCACTGCTTGATCACTGGGCCCCACCTGCCCAGGATATAGAGTCATGAAGTTTTGGACATAGGCAGCAGCAGCAGCATCACCACTACCACCATCAACTGTTCGACTGGGTTGACTGACCATGGGAAAGGGGATGAGTGGGGGTTCAGGAGGAGAGATGTGGTTGGTTGTGAGTTGCATGGCAGACATGTACTGTGCCTGCCAAGGGATAACAAAGGAGGAGGGAACAAACACACTTAGTTCTTGTCTTATAGTTCAATATGATGATGATGATGCTGAAGAGATACAGTTCAGTGTGAGCTCATATTAGGTGTGAATTTTTCTTTTGTGCTGGTAAAATTATGACAGTAAAAGGGCTCCTGCACTACACAGTCTAAACCCTGCTTCAATGACAATGTCAGAAGTGGATTCATTATAATATTAGTAAATAATTGACTTATCTGGCTGTGTGCAGCTACATTTTCACATCTGCAACCAACTTGCACTAGTTTTCCTAAGGTGACTCTTTAAAGGGAGACGAAGCCAGAGACACTAGACTGTGAGAGAATTGTGGATGGGCAGATGAGAAATTAGTCTTTCAAGTCGTAAGGACATACCTATGTTGTTTTCATGGTGTTTTATGGTGAACAAATCCTGAAGCAATCCTTTTTTAAATTTCTCCATTGGCTTCCAGTGAACTGAAGAATAGATTTGTTTATAACTCTATCCATGAACCAGTCCTAAATGCTGCCAAAACATGTCTTTCGCATGGCTCTCAGAAGAACAGTTACTGTTATCTTTCTGTACCTGAAAGTCAGGAGAGGACTGCATTTATGACCCCAACCTGCATTTATGAGCCCAACACAAACTGTGAAACATACTTTCATACTTTCACCAAAATATGGCTAAATAAATTACTTCTGAGGGAGCTTCAAGAAGGCAGCATGAAAGAGAAGCAAAATATTTAGTCATATCTCGAGGGAGCGTTTTATCCTCGCAAGAACCTAAATTTGATGTTACGAAGTTTTGAGCGGCATGTCATATATGAAAGTGCTACGTAAAGTAAAGTTTAGTAATATTATTATGTTACATAGATTTTTTTTGTAACTACATTCAGACAAAAAGATGGTAGCACATGTGGTAGAAATCCTCATAATTTTACCAAAAAATCCCTAAATTTCAAATATAGGAAAAATAAGACACCCATTGCAACTCTCACCATGGTAGCGTGTGTTAGGGACTGTGCCATGAGTTGGTGTTTACCTGTGACTGAGAGCTGCTGCTGGATAGAGGGGTGACAGATGATGCAGTGGGGGAAACAGAGGGGAAGACGGACTGACAGGGGCTGTGAAATAAGTCTGCAACAAGAGTCTCTATGTTAGCTAGAGGTTAGTAAAATCACACTACTTTTTGAGACATCAATGAGAGTTGCTATTAGTTGCTGTCACAAGACCGCTCATGGCATGTAAACAAATTATTACTATGGCAGCAAGTTGCAGAGACTGCACCAACATATATATATTTTTAGAAATTATTACAAAAAAAAAACAGACTCCAGTTCCATGCTGTCATAGTTTATGATTATACAGTTTATGATGCAAGTAAAGTGAAGTGTACATTCATGTAGGCACACACATGTCAACTGAGAGGACAACAGGAATATAAAGCCTGGTGGCATCTGGAGTCCTGAGGAAGGTGATATTTGCTGAAGACCACATCAGAGTTATGACCATACAATCTTTAGCCCTCCTTCAGCAAGAGATACTTTTGTCCAGTTCCTGATGTCTTCATGCTGCAGCTTGATGGAAAGAGTGGTGAATTCAAGTCACTTTAAAGTAAGTACTAAAGAACAGAGTCTATACTGTAGATATCAGATGAACTCTTACACTGCGTATACCAGGCTCTGTTGGTGTGTTACACCCCACCCCCCACCCACCCACCTCACCCTTGAATTGTTTTTTATTTTAAATATATAGTATATTTGTGTGTTTTTTGTATATAGTTTGCTAAGTTTAATTTCATTGTTATTTGATATATATATATATACATATATATATTATTTTATTTATTTATTTTTTTAAGACATGTTTTTTATTTAAGGTTTTGATTAGGTTTCAATTTAAATTTTCTATAATACATTTTTTATTTCACTCACCAGCTTGGCTTCAGTCATTTCTTCTTCTTATTTTTTTTGTGGTAAAGGACCATTTTAATCTCACCTGAGAGACTCATGAGTCACATGTTGATAGTGAGTAAAATACAAACGCTGAACCTCACCCTGATCAAGAACGAAAGTCAGACAGAAGAAAAAAAAACTGAATCAGACATAGTTGAGACTGGGAGAAAGTCCTGCTCCTGTTCAGAAATAACACGCAACCCGAAACCTTTTCACTAAATGAATTTTTGCATTGAATTAATAAAATGTCCAACATATCTGTGTCACAGATGAAGACAAGGAACGTGTCGCAGTACCGACTTTGCCTGCTACTGTGAACAAGGGAGCAACAATGTAGCAACAATGACGGCCGCATTGTGGTTCCCACATCCCTGTACCCACGACTAGTCTGTGTGTCTCATGGTTTATTGATTGTTAATAAGTGTTGAAAGACTGATATGCTGCAAGATATAGCCAAAGGGTACTGTAAACCATGACTGATCTATCAACTAGACAACCCAGACGGATTTCCATTCTGTGAGACAAAGGACATCATTTTGCTATGGTCTAACCACTGCTTTCGAGTCATTCCACAGACAAGTTGACAAAGCTGTCCAGTCTCCTCCTAACAACAATGTTGACATCAAACTAGGGGACTGGGTCTGTAATTCCCATCAGGTAAACACCCTGAAACCTCGCTCACCCAAACCGCAACATGTCTTGCTGAGCACCAAATTTGTGGGCCGTCCCACGTGAGTCCACACATTCCATAAGACGCCTGCTCCAGCGTGCACCGGAGATCAACAGGTCCTCTCTCCATCCTGTGGATCCCCTTCAACATTGTCTTCTGAGCCTAGAATGCTGGCATCATCCTTGAGAAAGGACCTCCTCTCCTGATGAATGACACAGGCTCCAGAGGAAAAAAAAAAAAAGCCATACAATATCCTACAGCAGCCAGAAGGACAGAGGAGCAGTGTATGGACTGGAGTCCTAGAAGAGGATGATGGACAACCTCCAGGACACCAGCAACTGCAGAGGAACAGTGCAGGCACTAGAGTCCCAGCCTACAATGATTGATCTCAAAACACATGCAGTGCATAGAAGTGATACAACTTACAATGAGACTCAAGAATAATGTGGAGGCATGGAAGAAAATCAGCAGAGACCGGACAAAGTCATGGATTATTAACTTACAACTAAGTCAGGTCAGGTCAGGGCTATGGACACTCCACTCAATTATCAAATTGAGACCAATAAATCACAAATCACTTCCTAAACCTTGTGTTTAAACTCTTAAACAATGACTTCAAAGATGTACAGTATGTTGTCTTGATATCAAAGATAAATGAACAAATAATACCAAAATTGTTCCACTGGTCCTGTAGTTCCATTATTGCATACTTCAAGCAAATAATCCGTGGCATCTTAAAAGATCCATCATAACAATACTAATGATAATAATAACAAAGGGGTATTGCATCTAGGTTTTAGCAGTTTAAAAGCAAGGTATAATCTTGACATTTCAGGTCCTTTTTACATCAAACATTGTGACTTTTGAGAAATATATTTCGTTCAGTTATTACTGACATTAATCATCACATCCCCACACACACACACACACACACACACACACACACACACACACATGTGGCGCTGGCCTGCAGCTGCTGTGCTTGTGGGGAGCAGACAGAAACAGATATATGTCCTGTGCAATGCTGCTGGCAACAAATGAAATTCTCATTCCTTGGGCACATTCTGCTTTTGTGACTGTAATTTTGGTAGATGGATTTCTGTTTTCTATATTTATTTTAAGTTGCAACTGCAAAAAAAGAAAGCAAGAAATCATGAATATTTCTAGCTCTTGTAAACAAACTAAACGTGCCGTGGCTCGTCTTGACCACTCACCTCTTAGGACAGAACGGTCAAGCTGGGCATACCATCATGGAGCTTTGCATAGTGTTATTTTGAAGGAACATTTCCTGTGGCAGAGGAAGTCCGAACGATGCTGCGATATCTAAAGTCACTTGACCGCGACTGTCAGATTCTGCTAGATTCTGCAGACTATAGCCATTTCTGACAAGAGGACACATGACAAATTGCACCGCCAAACGCTACACTATGAACTCACCTCCGCCCTGCTCCACATAAACTACAGCTTTTCTGACCAATCACAGGCCTAGTATGCTAATGAGAGTCAAACTGGTGAGAGTCCTTTGCCTTATTCACCCTTATACCCTAACCCTAACCCTGTCAAGTCCTGCTAGAATCTGCAGACTATAGCAACTTCTGACAACAGGACATGCAAGTAACCCTGACAGAAACACACTGTCAGACCTGTCCACTCCAAATGGCCTGAAACATGCTCCTAAACACTTTGTGGAAGATGGATTTTGGCATCCACACTTAGTGCATTTTTCACTCTGCTCCATTTGCTTGGTTCATACACTCGTTCATCTTGTCCAGAAGGTGCTTATCGTGTGGCTCTCTGACCGAGGAGAGGATATGCATGGCCTGGGCAGAATTTGTTTCTAAAAAGTAGTCCAGCAGCCCGTTCAGCAGCATGGACCTTCCCTTGGTGCTGAGCTGCTCATTGATAAGGCCTCTGATCTCTTCTAGCTGGTGGAGGTCTCCAGGAGCGGGAGGAGTAATAAATCAATAATTCAATAATTCAATGAATACATAAATAAATAAATAGATAAATGGAAAAATAAATACATAAATCAATAATTCAATAAATAAATAGATAAATAAGTAAATAAATAAATAGATAAGGAAATACATAAATAAATAAATTAATAACTTAGTAGATTTGAATCATCGCACTTCATCTAAAGGGTTAAAATTAAAAAGGAGAATTTAGGGATAATTATTTTAGCTAACAAAATAAATGGATAGATTTAATTAAATAAATAAATAAGGAAAGAAATAAATGGATAAAGAAATAAATAGAAATAAATACATAAATAAATAAATAGATAAACACATAAATGAATCAAAAAGGGTGGAGGGACTAGTTTTAAAATTGATAAATAAATTAGACAAATAAATGAATAAATTAGTTAAAAATTCAATTGATTGAATTGAATAAATAAATTCATTGAAGTAAGTCATTAGTAGAATAACGGACATAGAAGATTGAAATTATAGAATTCATTGGATAGACTCAATTGAAGTGAGTGGAATAAACAAGACCATTCGCTGGATTCAGGGACGGATGAAATATAATTAATAGACTAATTGAATAAAAAAAAAAAAATTACCAATATTTAGGGGGCAATTGATTTATCTAACCTAAACCATATTCTTAACCCTAACCTTAACCCATTACCCTAACCCAATCTTAAACTCACATGAAAACTCTGCGTTCAAACCCAGGTTTGAACAAAAAACTTAAATAAAACCTTATGGTTACAATGAGTGCCTACTACCTCTCTCTTCCCCCCAAAACTTTAATTAAAAATAAATAAATAAAATTTATTTACTTTTAACCTAGATCCCCTCACAAATTGTTATTTTTTTCTTGGTGTTGGAGTGGCTTAGGCTATGGACCTGCATATGGTAGACTGGAGTTCAAAACCAGCTCCTGGCATAAAACTTAATTACATAGTAAAAGACCTTAAATGTCTATGGCCTTTGCCCTCCACTACCCCTGAGTGATTTGAGAATACTGAAACCTAAAAAGAAGTTTTTAAGGGAGACCTATTTTTAATTGATTTTAATGGGTCCTCGTGTGCCCGTGCCCCTCGTAGCACTCTTAAGAGTGCTGCGTTTTTTACCTAACCTAACCTTAACCATAAAACAAGAAGATAATAACCCTAAATCAGATGATTACCCTAACCTTAACCTTAATAAAGAAAGGGAATTTTCTGTCTATAACACAACTTCAAGATGGACTTAAAAGGCTGCCTAATGCCTAATGGGGATCTTTAGTAACAGGTGTGCAATAAAGATAAAATTGGTATCTGGAGATGTGGAAAAGAATCCTGAATTCAGTGGGGAAGGTTTCAGATCTCTAAGTCATTCAGGGAATTTTTAAATTCAATTTCAAGAAATTCCATGAAGTGAGATGAGGTGTTTCCCTCGTTCAGCAGGCCAAGAGGAACATTTTGACCTTAGTCCCGTCGCTCTACAATGCCTAGAAAAAAAGCCCGAGGTTAGGGAGCTCTCAGAGATCACCAGCTGGGGAACAGGTTTTATTTATATTCAGTCATCCAGTAAACTGCTCGGTTTGTCCGGGGTCAACTGAAAATGTTCCTGTTCCACCCAGAGCCAGGAGGTCCCTTTGTTTAACAGTCCAACATGTTCACTGATGACACAAGCACAATATCACACATACAACAGATAATCCTGGTAATCAATTCAATTCAATTCAATTTTATTTGTATAGCACCAAATCGTAATATACATTATCTCAAGGCACTTTACAGGGTAAGGTCAAGACCTTACTTTGTTACAGAGAAAAACCCAACAGTTCCCACAAAGAGCAAGCGCTTGGTGACAGGGGGGAGGAAAAACTCCCTTTTAACAGGAAGAAATCTCCAACAGAACCGGGCTCAGGGCTCAGGCCTCGACCGGTTGGGTTTAGGACTCCCCTAAAAAAAAGGGGGGGAGGTGGGAGGAGAGATTAGAAAAGAGAGAGAGAAAGACCAGGAACAGCTGTGTAGGTAATGGTGTTATCAATAATAATGACAGGTAACAGTGGTTAATAGTAATGATGAGTAGTGGTGGATCTTGATCCTGCTGCTCCAGAGGCAGAAATACCTGCAGAATGGGTTACCGTCTAATGGAGAGAGGGAGAGAGAGGAGAAGCACAAACTACAGGAGAGAAAAAAATACAAAGTTAATGGCATAAAGTAATCGAGAGAGAGAGAGAGCCCAGTGCATCATGGGAATCCCCCAGCAGTCTAGCTCTATAGCAGCATAACTAAGGGATGGGTCAGGACATACCCGAGCCAACCCTAACTATAAGCTTTACTAAACAGGACAGTTTTAAGCCTGATCTTAAAGGTAGAGAGGGGGTCTGCCTCCTGAACCCACACTGGGAGCTGGTTCCACAGGAGAGGAGCCTGATAGCTGAAGGCTCTGCCCCCCATTCTACTCTTACAAGCTCTGGATTCCACTTCCAAATTCAGTATGTTAATTCTAAAAGCCTGTTTTAATCCCAGTGGCATGAGAGTGGTGTCATCTGACTTGGCTCCTCCCACTGAGTCATATCTCTCCGCCCCACCTGTGTACCTTGCTCCTCCTTCCTTACAGATGCAATTTAATTTTCTTCCAAATTCACACTTCCAAATTCAGGTTTCCACTTCCAAATTCAGTGTGTTGCTTCCAAAAGCCTGTTTTAGTCCCAGTGTCTTGACAGCAGTATCGTCTGACTAGGATCCTTCCCCTGAGTCATATATCTCCTTGCCACCTCTGTACCTTGCTCCTCCTCCCTTATAGATGCAATTTACATTCCTTCCAAATTCAGGATTCCACTTCCAAATTCTCATTTTTTGGTATGTCTGTGAATTTGGTGCTCCTGGCTCTCAAGATAGCCGAGCAGCGCCCCCAAACGCACTTGCAAACAGGTTTTTGGGGCCTCGCGAATCCGGAGGCTGAAGAATATTTTTAGCATTTTTAGCAGCCACGAATAGACTGCATAGGTAGAAGATGAGGATGGAAGTAAGCAAGGGTCCAGTTAACTGATAGAGGGGAGACAGCCCTGAAGAGATGGGTGGGTTGTGTCTGTCTCTGTCTTCTCTTCTCTGTTTCACACACAGAAAAATCAGCTGTTCCCAGGCACGAGTGAAGGAGGTCAAATGGAGTCAGATAACCACGAAGGAGGCGCCTGACCGAAGGCCGGTCGGGCAACAGCCAATGAAGAAGAGTTCAACCTACATTCCTTGCTTCCTTTGTGTAACAGTAATAAAAAGACCGGGCTAGGGGGAAGTTCGTGTGTCAAACTTCGTGAACTGGCACAGCTGCATGTTGTTGTCAGGGAAAGATAGTTGGAAGGACGATCCGTGGAAACAGGAAGCACCTGAGCTCAATTTTGAGTGTCATGGCAAAGGCTGTGAATACTTATGTACATGTGATTTTTTTTGTTTTGATTTTTGATAAATAAATAAATTTGCAAAAGTTTCCAGCAAAGTTTTTTCACTTTGTCGTTATGGGTTATTGTGTGTAGAATTTTGAGGTAAAAATGAATTTAATCCATTAAAATGTGGAGAAAGTGAAGCGCTGTGAATACTTTCTGGATGCACTGTATATCATTCGGCAGCTCGTGCCGTCTCAGGGGAGGTCTCAGTTGCTGCTCTATGATACTTTTCACCCTCCAATTCAGCCCAGAGGGTTATGCCTACAAAATTTGGAAGCTGGCCGACCAAATTTGGAAGTAACAGCAGGTGCCCCACAAAAAGACAACACATCACAGAAAACACAATTTTCAACTATTTTGGGGCTGTCGAACATGTCTTTAGGGTCAAATCTGACGTAACTCGCAGTGTTACCCTTCAAATCCTGCCTACCATATTTGGAAGCTGGGCTACCAAATCTGGAAGCTGGCCTACTGAATTTGGAAGTAAAAAACAATATACATATTAGTAAATATATATTATATTATATTATATTATATTATATTATATTATATTATATTATATTATATTATATTATATTATATCTATTTTCCACTCACCTATCCTACCTGAAAAGTGATTAACTGACAACATATCTAGCATGTAAACAGCCCCGCCCCCCGTGTGTGCTTTTAGTACCTTGGACAAAACTTGCCATTTGAAGAGCAACATCGCATGAGGCAGATTTTTTCATTAACACAAAACGGTGAGTAATGTTTTCGTATGACTTACTTTTCAGGTTGAGGTTTTGTAGTTCGATTTTGTAATTAGATTTTGATTTTGGACCGACGCATGCGGTTTTGTTACGGAATTAACCATTTAATTACCAAACCGTATATAACATTTGATTGTCATTATCTGACATTGTAAATAAGATACAGAGGTGATTCAAAATGCAAAACAATCAGAATCATTCGGCTTAGGTTAATTATTTTATTTCAGTAGTTTACTACAGTTAATTACAATTAAATGTAATGTGATTAATTGAGATCAGTCAGATATATTTAGGCTTTTCTCCTCAATTCTCCTTATTCAGGCTCACCCCGAGGCAAGACCCCCCAAGTCCACAAATTTCAGACAATGTGGAATTTGTGAAAAGTTTGTGGGAAATTTAAGCCTCCATCTCAAGTATGTGGAGAAGGTTAAAAACCCACATGAAAAATCCCTCCTCCTTTGCTGGGCCAGTGGACGGTGAGTAATGATTTCAAATGCTATGACTTTATAGATCTCCAGCCAAGGCCTTTAAGTCATTGGGAAATATACTGAACTTTAAATTCCTCCTGATGCTATGCCATTGGTATGTTAATGTGTAATGTGAAATAAAAATTGATTAGAAAAGCAAGTTTTAGGGCCATTCCATGTGTCATGAATCCCATTTATGTTTTTACAGGATCAACGGAAAATTGACTTGTCCAGACTTGTCTAAGCACCTTAGGGACATGCACTGCCTGTTCCAACATGTAAGTAAAAATTTAAAGACGACCAGAAATGGAGTGTCCCTCTCTGTCTTCAAAGTTTCTGTCATTTGTATTTTTTTTCTCTCCCGTAGTTTGTGCTTCTGCTCCGTCTCTCTCTCTGTCCACATTTAGCAGGTATCTCTGCCTCTGGAGCAGCAGGATCCAGATCCACCACTACTCATCATTACTATTAACCACTGTTATCTGTCATTATCATTGATGGCACCATTACCTATACATCTGTTCCTGGTCTCTTTCTCTCTCTCTCTCTCTCTTCTCCCCTCTCCTCCCCCTCCCCCTCTTTCTCCTCTTAAACCCAACCGGTTGAGGCAGACGGCTGCCCACCCTGAGCCCGGTTCGGCTGGAAGTTTCTTCCTGTTAAAAGGGAGTTTTTCCTCCCCCCTGTCACCAAGCGCTTGCTCTTTGTGGGAACTGCTGGGTTTTTCTCTATAACAAAGTAAGGTCTCGACCTGACCCTGTAAAGAGCCTTGAGATAATGTATATTATGATTTGGCGCTATATACAAATAAAATTGAATTGAATTGAATTTTCATTTCCCTCCCCAAATTACCTAAAGTCAACGAAACAACAGTTTTCTTTATTGTAATACTTCACAGGAAGTGGAGGACAATATGTTTAAAGCAAAGCAGGCCCTGTCTTGAGCAACTGGCTATCCTCCGGGCCACCAGACCCTCACCCCCAATGGTATCTATGCTGGATCTCCAGGTCAGTGAAAATTTGTACTGCTTTTTTCCCTGTTTTGTCCACATCTGTTTCTTGTAATTATGTGCAGGTACTCATTTTTAATTCTTTTCTGTTTATTAGGGAAGTACCACCAACCAGCCTGGCAGAGAACCAGATGTGGAGATTGTGGTTTTAGATAGTGACGTGGAGGACCATGACATTGCAGTCAAACCGGGGCCATCAGATGCCCCCTTTCCTAAAGAAGACAAGGCTGCCAGGGATGCGTGGACTTGAAGATGCGGATGGAGAAATTGGAGGCAACTGTAGAGGGGCTACAGGGGACCTTGACCCAGCTCCTGGGCAATAAGACAGAGAAATCCACTAGCATCAACTCTAGTAACTCAATGCCTGGTATGTCTTTCAGAAAAGGAGAACCATCTTCAAAATCCTCTCAGCTAAAAGGGACACCATTTGGTGAGTAAGAGTCATTATTATTAGATAACACCATTACCTATACAGCTGTCCCTGGTCTTTCTCTCTCTCTTTTCTCCTCTCTCCTCCCCCCACCCCCTCTTAAAAATCTACCACCAACTAGCATTTTGGTGGCATAACTGCAGAGCAGAACAGACACAGCAGTGTGCGAGTATAAATGCTCAGAATGGTGTAGGCTACATACAGTGCATCCAAAAAGTATTAACAGCACTTCACTTTTTCCACATTTCGTTATGTTACAGCCTTATTCCAAAATGGATTAAATTCATTTTTTACCTCAACATTCTACACACAATAACCCATAATGACAAAGTGAAAAAAGTTAGCTTGAAATTTTTGCAAATGTATTAAAAATAAAAAACAAAAAAATCACATGTACATAAGTATTCACAGCCTTTGCCATGACACTCAAAATTGAGCTCAGGTGCATCCTGTTTGCACTGATCGTCCTTTAGATGTTTCTACAACTTGATTAATGTCCACCTGTGGTAAATTCAGTTGATTGGACATGATTTGGGAAGGCACACACCTGTCTATATAAGGTCCCATAGTTGACAGTGCATGTCAGAGCACAAAGCAAGCCATGAAGTCCAAGGAATTGTCTGTAGACCTCTGAGACAGGATTGTATCGAGGCACAGATCTGGGGAAGGGTACAGAAAAATTTCTGCAGCATTGAAGGTCCCAATGAGCACAGTGGCCTCCATCATTCGTAAATGGAAGTAGTTTGGAACCAGCAGGACTCTTCCTAGAGCTGGCTGCCCGGCCAATCTGAGCGATTAGGGCAGAAGGGCCTTAGTCAGGGAGGTATCCAAGAACTCAATGGTCACTCTGACAGTGCTCTGGCGTTGCTCTGTGGAGAGAGGAGAACCTTCCAGAAGGACAACCATTTCTGCAGCACTCCACCAATCAGGCCTGTATGGTAGAGTGGCCAGACGGAAGCGACTCCTCAGTAAAAGGCACATGACAGCCCACCTGGAGTTTGCCAAAAGGTGCCTGAAGGTCTTTCAGACCATGAGAAACAAAATTATCTGGTCTGATGAAACAAAGATTGACCTCTTTGGCCTGAATGCCAAGCATCATGTCTGAAGGAAACAGGCACCGCTCATCACCTGGCCAATACCATCCCTACAGTGAAACGCAGTGGTGGCACCATCATGCTGTGGAGATGTTTTTCAGCAACAGGAACTGGGAGACTAGTCAGGGTTGAGGGAAAAATGAATGCAGCAATGTACAGAGACATCCTTGATGATAACCTGCTCCAGAGTGCTCTGGACCTCGGACGGGGGCGAAGGTTCATCTTCCAACAGGACAACGACCCTAAGCAAACAGCTAAGATAGCAAAGGAGTGGCTTCGGGACAACTCTGTGAATGTCCTTGAGTGGCTCAGCCAGAGCCCAGACTTGAACCCGATTGAACATCTCTGGAGAGATCTGAAAATAGCTGTGCACCGACGCTCCCCATCTAACCTGATGGAGCTTGAGAGGTTCTGCAAAGAAGAATGGGAGAAAGTGCCCAAAAATAGGTGTGCCAAGCTTGTAGCATCATACTCAAAAAGACTTGAGGCTGTAATTGAACCAAATAATAGGAAAATTAAATGTGGATGATTGAATATCAGATCACTCTCATCTAAATCTCTACTAGTCAATGATCTGATAACTGATCATCATATAGATCTGCTTTGTCTGACTGAAACCTGGCTGCAGCAGGATGAATATGTTAGTCTGAATGAATCAACACTCCCCACTCATGTTAACGTTCATATCCCTCGAAGCACAGGCCGAGGAGGAGGGGGGGGCAGCCATTTATCACTCCAATTTATTAATAAATCCTAAGCCTAAGATTAATCATCATTCATTTTAAAGCCTTATTCTTAGTCTGTCACACCCTAACTGGAAAACACAAAAACCAGTCCTACTAGTTTCTGAGCCTATTGGCATATAAAAAAAGTCTCCATAAAGCCAGAACATCCTATTATTCATCATTGATAGAAGAAAACAAGAACAATCCCAGGTTTCTGTTCAGCACTGTAACCAGGCTGACAGACAGCTACAGCTCTGTTGATCCATCTATAACGTTCCAGCAAGGCTGTTCAAATAAGTTTTTCCTTTAATCAACACCTCTATATCAAGTCTGATTAACTTATCTTTATCAACTGGTTATGTACCGCAGGCTTTTAAAGCTGCAGTAATTAAACCTCTACTTAGAAAGCCTACTCTTGATCCAGATGTTTTAGCCAATTATAGACCTATATCCAACCACCCCTTTATTTCCAAAAACCTTGAGAAGGTCGTTGCAAACCAGTTATGTGATTATTTGCACAGGAATGGATTTTAGAGTCCATCATGGAACAGAAACAGCTCTGATTAAGGTTACCAATGATTTCCTCATAGCCTCAGACAAGGGATTTGTGTCTATACTTGTCCTGCTAGATCGTAGTGCTGCATTTGACACCATCGATCATAAGATTTTATTACAGAGAATAGAGCATATAGATTTATAAACAAATCTCTTCTTCAGTTCACTGGAAGCCAATGGAGAAATTTAAAAAAGGATTGCTTCAGGATTTGTTCACCATAAAACACCATGAAAACAACATAGGTATGTCCTTACGACTTGAAAGACTAATTTCTCATCTGCCCATCCACAATTCTCTCACAGTCTAGTGTCTCTGGCTTCGTCTCCCTTTAAAGAGTCACCTTAGGAAAACTAGTGCAAGTTGGTTGCAGATGTGAAAATGTAGCTGCACACAGCCAGATAAGTCAATTATTTACTAATATTATAATGAATCCACTTCTGACATTGTCATTGAAGCAGGGTTTAGACTGTGTAGTGCAGGAGCCCTTTTACTGTCATAATTTTACCAGCACAAAAGAAAAATTCACACCTAATATGAGCTCACACTGAACTGTATCTCTTCAGCATCATCATCATCATATTGAACTATAAGACAAGAACTAAGTGTGTTTGTTCCCTCCTCCTTTGTTATCACTTGGCAGGCACAGTACATGTCTGCCATGCAACTCACAACCAACCACATCTCTCCTCCTGGACCCCCACTCATCCCCTTTCCCATGGTCAGTCAACCCAGTCGAACAGTTGATGGTGGTAGTGGTGATGCTGCTGCTGCTGCCTATGTCCAAAACTTCATGACTCTATATCCTGGGCAGGTGGGGCCCAGTGATCAAGCAGTGGTTTCCTCAGTCTCTCAGACATTATCCCATGATCCTCTGGGGTCAGGACATGGCCTCAGCAGCACCTATGGTTCCCTCATTCTTGGACAACACCTCTGCACTGGATGAGACTGTAGCGCCACCTGTGATAATACACACAGCCTCCTCTACTGTCACAGCCAGTGATTCAGCCACTACCTTCAGCCATGGCTCAGAGTATGGCTACATGTCCACACAACCTCCACCTCCTCCGTCACAACTCCAACCCATGGCTCCATTGCCTGCCACCCCTGTACAACACCCTCAGACTTTTGCCATGCATCACCCCTTTCTGTCATCCAGTGCCAACAAAAACTGCCCTGTGCAAAGGATTGCTCCTGCAAACACCCTCCCCCATCCCACCTCAACCTCACAGGTTTGTTGTGTCTGGTCTCAAGGTCAAGATGCTGATTCTGCAGTTGGAGAAATTGTGCATTTTCACATTGCTGATATGGCAGTGGAGCTGTGTCACTTTAACTTAATGACCACAAGATAGCGCTGAAACCTTTCTTATTGAGTCATGCTTATTAACACTGATGGTGATTTCAAATTGAATGGTATTGGTATTTGGCTAAAGTGAGAAAATAATCTCCTTAGCAGTTAGTTTGTTTTCTTCATGACTGGAAAGCCACAGAGGAACCAAGCAGCGGGGACTTGTTTGTCAAAAATGATCGTTTTTGCATGTTCATCTATGATACACACAAAACTAATACTGTTATGCCTTATTGTCAATGTTCATCCTCAGCCCCTTTTTCAGGTCACGCCAATGCTGCGATGGTTACACCAACAGCTCTCAACGCAGATGTAGTCCCTAATACTGGAGTGGTCATCACTTCGTCTCATATTAGAGGGGTATGTTTTCAGATCCGTCATCCTCACTTCATTTTCTTCGTGTGTGTTAGATCAAGTTCCCAGTCCCCAGTCACTCATCAGCAGCAGCACATCTCTGGTAAAGCATGAACAGAATCAGGGTTGTGTCTGTTTATGTTTCTTAATAAAAAATTACTTGCAGGTGTTATTGCTTCATTATTGTGAGCATATTATTACTTGAATAACATTTTGAGTTTTCACAGGCTTGGGCTGTCCCTAAAAATGTTTTCAATGAAAATTAAATGGCCCTTTATGTGTCATGTGGATGGAATGCCTTAAATGCCAATGATAACAATAGAGTAACACAGACCTGACACAAGTATAACCCTTTTCATAACATCAGTAGCATTTCCTTTTCCTGTGTAATATATGACACACTTTCAGTAAGTCTGTGTGTAATGTTTCCACTGCTGTTGTGTGACAGAGCTGAAGGACAACACACATATCTGCTGAGCAAAAGAGACGATCAAACATAAAAACTGGCTTTAAAAGACTCTGCAACCTGATTCCCACTCTAAAGTCACAATCAAATGTAAGTATACGTACTCTTCATAAAACATCAACAACAGATTCGGGGCATCACTATTTCTTTGCAATGCTTGCGCACAGTATTTGCTTCAAATATTGTTGTACATATTTAATTTGCTTTCTCACTTTCTACCATATTCATTAACTTTGTGCATTTAGAGCAGTTATGCAGTCACAGTGCAGAAGACAGTGGAGCACATTGGGAAGCTCCAGCAGGAGAGGCAACAGTTGCAGGAAGAGGCTAAGAGACTACGAGAGGAGATAGAGGAGCTCAACACGTCCATTCAGTTCAAACATCATACATGTTTCACCCCTCCTGTGTTATGCAAAACTCTGAAGTCTTTCTGTCTCCTGTCACTGCTTTATCACAGCTTGTGTCAGGAACAGCTGCCTGCAACAGGGGTGCCCATCAGGCGGCAACACTTCAACCACATCCAAGAGAAGTTCAATGAATATGTAAAGAACCGGACTCTTCAGGACTGGAAGTTCGGGATTGTATCCTTCGATGGAAGAACTCTTACGATGTTTTCTGCTTATTAGTAACTCAGAGTACGGCGTAAGCATTTTGTTTTGATGTGGAATGCTTTTATGTCTGAGAGTCAGCCTGTTCATATCAGACTGATACATATCAGAATGATTATTTGCTCTGTCATGCATTGTAAAGGTAGACGTAATGATAGGAAAGGTCACTCAATGGAAACATTTTAAAGTCTTCCAGTAACTCTTGAGGAAAGCCAAGCTACCGTCACGTCAGGCTACACAGCCTTATTTAAAGTTTGTTCGGTGGCCACAGCGCCTCGAGGATTTAAATAATAAATACAAATAAGCAGAAATGAATTGTTTTCACACTGTATTTTTAAGGGAGCGGCATTTGGTTGGTTATATAACAACTTGTCTAGGAAAGCAGAGAAACTACATTTCAGGCAGAATTTCCCAGCATTTATATGGTGACTGGTGTCTGTTTCCCTCTCTGCAGGGCGTCGTTTACACAATGAGCCACTCCTAAAGCAAATCCAGCACCAATCACCAATCATTCAGCAACCATGTATTTGTTGTCAGGGCCACTAATTATATCTGACAGAGCTCCCAATGTCTTTAGACCTACAGTGTATAAGGTGTGCAGTAAATCCATGATACCAAGACGATGCACAGTGTGCATTTCGATTACTGCTTTTACTTATCATTTTTTTCCATTACCAAGTGTCTCAAAACCCTGAGTCATACTTGAACTGACAAGAAAAGGTGTTATCAGTTACATAGTTCTCAACTAAATGAAGCATGGTATGATAAAACAAGAGGACGTACAAGTTAGATTCCAGTGCTCAAACATTTGGTGAGGCAGACCTCCCTCTGTAGTATAACTGACCCTTGAGCGTCATCAACTCTAGTTCAGCATCAGTATCAAGCCTCTCTTTGAGTCATTCAATGGGATGGTGTCAACTACAAGCAGAGCTGAGCTGTGTCGGACCACATTGCAATGGTTTGATCGTCACTGTTCCCTTCCAGTGCTTAGACCTAGTAAGTAAAAGACTATACTTCATACACCCACACAAATACACACTCACTAGCACAGACACGCACAAAGGTGTTCTACATCATCAGTTCACCTGCTCTATGGTTGCAATGAAAATGATTTATAGTTGCGGATCACTCACACCCTAGAGGGACTTCCTTCCAGCTGCATAGTGTTAGATCACTACTTTGTGTAATTATGTTTCGCCTGATTATCTGCTTCTATCTGTCACTATCTTTGTTTTTTCCCGCCTTCTGTTATCAAGCAACCATAACATGACAGGAAATTTAGCAGTGTCTCATTTATAATAATGCGGTACTGTCCACTTAAATTTAATGATTCAAATCTCTCAGTGTCCTGTAGCCACATCACCAATTTTAAGACTTCTTCAGCATGACACACGAGGTTCTCATACATCCTTGAAAATCTAGGAGTGTTTAATGCAACAGTAATGAAAAAATCATGGTAAATGACAAGTTTGCCATTGCCCCTCAAAACATTGAACATAAAATTGTGTTTCACAGCAGCATTTCCTAAAAGAGGATTTTAATGTCCAACAAAATCAGGCTGAATGTCAGCAGCCTGGCAGGTCCCATTCAATTTTTACTTTTCTTGCAGCAGGAATTAGCTGAACTTAGTGCTCAGTCCAAGGACAGTAAGATTGTTTTTGTTTTGGTGTTTCATTAGTCTCACTAGTATAACTAGTCATGTGCCAGTATTACATTTTCAGTTTGATTAACTTGGACAAAATGCAGCTTTTTACACATAGCACCTTGATAATTACTTTAGTCTGGCTGTTTTTAATTGAGGCCATTTCCAGCTGCGGCAGACAAAAAAAATAGACCCAGTATACAGTACCCGCCCAATTCCAGACACATGACTGCAGACAACTCATGATGCCCATTAGTAATCCTGCTCTACAGGGTTTATAATTAGGCTGCTGTTTGCTATCAAATTCACTTTGTCAACTTTACTAGGTGACAAGATGAGTGGCATGTTGTCAGCCTGTTGCGCTGCCCCCATGTGGCCAAAAAAATGAATGCAGGTTTCATGCAATAAAGACTGTAACACAAAAAAATGATACATTCATAATATTTTGCAGTTGTTTGCAGTTGTTTTTGCAACTGGTTTTCTTTCAGGGCCTGTTTTTAAATATTCTATATGTTTTACTCTCAGGTCATGATTATTAAATTGTGATTTATTGTCTTTCAGTGGTGCTGAGTACCCTTCGCCAGCTGAGCACAACAACGTCCATTCTCAGTGATCCATCCCTACTGCCCGAAGAAGCCATCCAGGCTGTGACACACACACACACAGACGTGTAACCTTAAAGCAATCCAGCAAGGTCACCTTGTCTCCTGCAGATCCCCGACTTCCAAGGAAAAAAAAAAAAAAGATAAATCCAGGCGAGGTCTGGCTTACTTTCACTGGGTATGTACGATGGTCATACATTTGTTCTGTTGTGCATGGATACTTGGGAATGATGCACACAGGGAGCCCTACCTTTGACAGTATGTTTATAACAATTGTGAAAAAATTGCTTTTTATCATAGAATATCTGAATGACAGCATCTACTACTACCTCCACCTACTTTGGGTGAAGATCTTCTAAATACTTTCTTGGAAGATGGTTCTTGTGGTTTGCTTTTTGAACAACAATTATATTTGAATTTAAATCACTTTTATAATGTACAAACACCATTGTGTTGAAAAGGGAAATATTGAGTGACTCATCATTTTGTGTTCTATCTCAGATGTATAGTATGGATATATGGTTATGATGCTTTTTTCACAAGTGTAAGAAGTAAATGTGGGTTTTTTTTAGGAACAGTTTGCAGTTTGCAGTTTAGGTTTCCTCTTTTGGAAAAACCTCCCAGAAAGGCTTCACACCAGAATGTAGGGGATTGCCTGAAGCATGGCCAAGTTTATCACTCATGGGCTTCTTTATACCACATCACCAGAGAGATGAGAGCTTTATCATCTTTAACATCCTCCATTTACTCAGGTGAATGTTGTTTTGCCAGTGAACAACAGTGGTTTTCCATCCATGCTGAACTACACCTTCATACATCGCTTGCTCTGCCCATTTCTAGTGGAAATGATACAAGAAAGCAGTCACTTTACATATGTGGGTTTATTACACTTTACATACTGGGCAGGTCACAGCATAATGGGGCAATATTACTTACAGCTCTCATAGGGAGCATAACTGAAATAGCAGTACAGACTATAAATATACTATTTTCACATGTACAGTGTTCCAAGAGCTTATCTGAATGCACAGTAGCTGTTTTTTCTGTTCTTTGCTGGTCACTCAGGGCTGAGCTGGTGAATTTCCATTCAGTTATGAACAAATCGAGTCAGGATTCCTGCTTCCTCAGCAGGAAGATACATATTTCTGTAAGGGCACAGGTCACTCATCCATTCAGTTCATTTGTTGTAACTGACATATTTGATAGAGCACTTTGCTCTGCTCACAGTGCAGATTTAGTCAGCATGTGTGACATACATTAATGTCAAAGTGCCCCTACCTGTGAGAGCTGCAGGCTGATTTGTCTTTTTTTTTTTCATTTGTGGTTCAGCACTTCTCAGGCAGATGTAGGTTTTCTGACTTGTATTTTTCTTTTCTTTACTGCAGCTTAGCAACTTAGTTTACTCTTGAGTTTTACAGTATCAGAAAACACCACTTTTATTTGATGAATGTGCAGCTTTTATGTGCAGTCTTTTATTGTGAATTCCAACTGTCTTGTAATGGGAAATGTTCCCTTTCAACAGCTGTGGGAGAGTGTATTAGAAAGGCTCAAATAAACCTGGAGTTGACCTTTGACCTCTCAATTGAATGGGGTAGGACTTGGTTTCATCGCTCTGCCACCTTCCTGTCAAAAGATATTCACAAAAAGCCAGCTGCACCCAAGGGTGCACCTTCTACCAACACCCCCTATCATTACAGGAATTCATTTGTATTGAAAAGGGTTCAAAATTATTTTTTTTTAAACACATTAATTGGCATATGAACATTTCATTCATGAAATTTGGGATCAATAAAATCACAATAAATGAGAATTAAACATTTAATTGGCACATAAAGAGTTAAAAAGGGCGTTGAATACGTTTTATAATACAATAAAAACAACAATATACAATACATACAATATACAACACCAAAACCTAAAATACTTGCCTTCAGGAAACCTTACCCTCTGCTAACACTAGAGTTAGGGTTAAATTGACTGTATTTCAATTTCATGGGCTGTTTTGAGGCTAAAATGAGTGCTTTTTACTGATCTGTAACTGCAGGTTGAATGATTGCTGTTTTTTCCTCAGGTGGATGCAATGATGTATTTTGTCCATTAGATGGAGACACACTCCACCGGGCTCCTTGTCCGCTGGTCGGTACCGGAGATACAGCCATCATCCTGAGGCGAAGCGGTACCCGCTCCGTGTCCCGTCCTTGCCGTCAGCGGCTCGTCGCGGCCCGTCAGGCTGCGGAGAGGAGGAGGAGAGTCGGGGTTCCGTGATGCCGTGATGCCTCCGTGAGCTCCGCCGAAGAAGAAGGAGACGCGGTGAGTCCGGTCGACTTTTACCGGTGAGCGACGTCACTGAGCGAACAGAGCGGCAGAGATGGACAGAGTGCAAACCGACGCGGCTTCCGGAACAAACATTTCAAAATAAAAAGCAGTGACCAAACTTTGCAGCGCTTTTATGGCTCATTTCCAACATCAGACTCAGGAGGAGAAACTTTTCGTATGCTGGAGAAGTTGTGTTAGTGTTTTATACTGAGACTGCACAAGATTCCTGGAGAATTACTGAATAGTTTTACTCCTTCAGAGCTTGTTTGTTTCACTGGAAACGTTCCAGCAGTTCAGGTGTTTTTAAGGTCAGGAAAGATTGGAAATCACTGACACAGCCTGTTTGAAAAAGAGAAATCTCTTGTGTTTAATAAAATAAAAACATTTTATTCACTATTAAAATGCAGGTAATTTATTACCTCCATCAAGAAGGTCATGTTTTACCTGAGTCTGTTGTTTGACACCGACCTTGGTCTGAGTGTCATTCAAGTTTTAAAATAAAGTTTATTTATTTGTCCTTCTAAAAAGGTGATATACAGTTTAAAAAAACTTCATAAAATAGTAAAGTGTCCAGACTTAATTACTTTTATATTTATTTTTGTGAAGTTTTTTGTTCCGTTTTGTTGTTCTTTGTTTTTTTTTTCGCCACTGGGTACTGACCATGACTGTGGAGACGACAGCAGGAGCAGTCAGCAGCGGAGCGTCTGTGTACTATGAAGACATTGTGGGACAGGATCTGACCATGCAGGCGCTCCAAGAGACGGTCATTCTTCCTGCCTTAAGACCGGACCTCTTCCCTGGCCTCAGAGCTCCGGCACGTGGTCTGCTTTTATCTGGACCACCCGGAAATGGAAAAACTCTGCTGGCCAAAGGAGTCGCCACCGAGTCAAAGGCCACGTTCTTCAACGTCAGCGCTGCCAGTTTGAGAGTCTGAGAAACTCATTCAAGCACTTTTTGTAGTTGCCAGAGAATTACAGCCCTCTGTCATCTTCAGCGACGAAGTGAACAGCTTGCTGACTAAAAGGAGGGAGGGAGAACAAGACCACATTCACAGAGTCAAAACCGAGGTCCTGATCGGCTTTGACGGCGTTCAGTCAGGAGGAGACGACAAGCTGCTGGTGATGGGAGCAACCAACCGGCCTCAGGAGCTGGATGAAGCAGCACTGAGGAGCTTCCCAAAGAGGGTTTATGACGCTTTACCAGATGAGCAGACTGGGTTCAAGCTGCTGAAACATCTTCTGGAGAAGACCAGGAATCCTCTGAGCGACGAAGACCTGTGGGATCTCGCAAAAGCAACAGAAGGATATTCAGGAAGCGATCTGACATCGTTGGCCAGAGATGCTGCGCTCGGCCCATAAGAGAGTTGTGACCTGAACATGTCCGGTGTCTGGCTGCTAACGAGATATGAAACACCACAAAGAAAGACTTTGAGGACTCTCTGACATCCAACCACTCTGGAGATGTACACCAAATGGAACAAAGAGTTCGGAGACACAACAGCTTTTTAGTTCATTCTCACTTGTTGACAAAAGAAGAAGAAGAAGGTGAATCTGCACCGGCCATTAAGGAAGACCAGCTCAGGACAGGTCAGACTACTTGAAGAGTTCATAAAGGGCAGAACGGAGGCCTCACAGCAGGGAGGTTGATGTTTTCAGTCAACTGAGCAGCCGCCTTCCGTCTGTGTGGAGATCTCATCTCCTCCTCGTGCATCGTGGGTTTTCTCTGGGTGCTCCAGCTTCCTCCCACTGACCTTTACATAAACTAAAAACAGATAAATAAAAATGTTTGCATTTTAATATTTGTCTTGTTTTTCTCATCATTTACTGTCAGAGGTGCTGTTAGAGCAGTGAAACTAGACTCAGAGCCACGAGAGGCTGATGGAAAGTGATTAGTCTGGAAAATGTTTCATCATAAATCAAAGTATGAGTCAAATTTAAATTCTGACCTGAGGATGGTCCCAGGTTAAAGGTCGGAGCGTTACTACAGAGTTATTACAGTTCATCATGAGGGGACCATGAACGTCCACTCAGTAGTTGTAGAGGTGTGGTCAGACCAACAGACTCTGAAAACCAACAGAGCCACTCTGTGACTGTGGCTCAACAAGACTCCTCCATTAGTGACCTGAACAAGTCACAGCTGTTCACACCCAACCAGCTTCAGTTCAGCATCAGCGGAGATGAAGCGACTGCCTCAAAATAAACAGACACTTTAACCCATTAAGACTGGACGAGACTTGCAGGGTGAGATGTGTAGTATATCATTACGTTGTTTTTAAGACGTGACCAATGAAATGCTTTGTGATTCACTGAAATTTGTGTGAGGAAGGTGAAATTCATCATGGGAAATGTATTTTGTTTGGACAATAGCTGACGACCTGAGCCAAGGGAGGGATACTGAAGCAGGTTATAGTAGTTACCTGCACCAGACACTGACTTCAACCTGCTAAGCGGCTCAGGGTGAGATATGTCGGAGGAGGAGGATGCAGCCTCTGAAGGATGTGGCCCCTGATGCGGCCCCATTCAGCTGGTTTCACGATGAGATGATGACAGATGTTTCCAGAGATATGCAGCCATGGTGTAGAAGAAGAAAACCATGTCCACCGCTGAAAGCATCCACAGGAGGACAGTCTGCAGCAGGTATGGTGGCTCAGCAGGGACAAATCCCTGTGTGAGAGACATCAGTTTAATGATGGAGTCAAATGACTCCATCTGTGAGCTGATGGATGAACAGTCTGCGTAACCTTCACACGTCCTTCCATCCTCATCCTTTCATTCTTCCTCATCCTCCTTCACATATCTCTCCTTCTTCCTTTCCTTTGTCCCTTTCCCTCTTCTTTCTTCCTCTTTTCCAACCTTCCTTACATTTCTTCTTCTTTTACTACCTCTCCATCTTCTTCTTCTCTTCACTCAGCCT
Source organism: Trachinotus anak (assembly GCF_046630095.1). Classification (NCBI taxonomy): domain Eukaryota; kingdom Metazoa; phylum Chordata; class Actinopteri; order Carangiformes; family Carangidae; genus Trachinotus; species Trachinotus anak. Next base: position 69,372 of record NW_027273869.1, read on the forward strand.
CATGTTTGTCTCTTTTTCACCTTCCTCTCTGCTTCCTCTACTCATCCTCCCATTTCCTTCTTTGCTTCATCCTCTTCTTGTTCTTCCTCTTCCTCTCTTTTCCCTCTTCTTTTTTTCTTGTTTTTTCCATTTTCCTTCTTTATTTATTTTTCTTGTTCACTTTATCAGTGTAGTTATTTTGTTTCTTCAGCTTCTCACTTTTTCATGTTGGTTGTTGACAACATGAATTTATTTCTTCTTTTTAGTATATTAATATGTTGGTCCTGGACTCCACACACACACACACACACACACACACAGATCTCCCTGCTCCTTGTATTACCTCTTCTTCCTCTGACAGACCTGATTCCCTGCTGTTTGATGACAGTTATCTGAGAGACAGTCACACAGAGACTGAGACACACTGGTCCCACAGAGTTTCACTTCATGCTCGTGCAGATCAACATGTGTTCACACGTGATCTTCTCAGAGCTGCAGCTTCTCAACACCGTCGCCCATCAGTGTTTATCCAACATGAATGGTTGCTGTAGGGATGAACTATCTGATGATCTGATACTGTGGACGATCTTACTTCGTCACATGATCTACTTTTCAGAGGAGTCGAACAGATCACCTTGTTAAAGGTTCTATATTTAGATAATTAATTTCAAAAGTTCAGTCGCTGCTAACAGACCATGTTAACTGTTCAACAGCTAGCTGCTAATTCTAGCTGGCGTCCTTGCTCTGCAGCTTCTTTGAGTTTGGCACATGAACCAGTTCTCGACTCCATCTGCAGGACCAGAAACCTGCCTAACAACAAAACTGCTCTTTGTTTTCAACCGTAATAAACAACATGAAATATTTCCCCCTCATCCAAATAGTTCCTGAGGTCCAGTATGACCCCTGGAGCAGGAACTGCTTTACATCAGCATTTCACTTTGTTTTGTGGTCGAATCATTGGATTTCACTTCTGTCCCCCTTAAACTTTAGGAAATGAGTGTTGATCTGCTTCTTTATTGCTGGAGGACAAGTGGTGACGGAGTTTACAGCTGCAACATCACTTGGTTCAGCAGCGATGAACAGTTGTGTGTCATCAGCGTAACTATGGAAACATACGTTGTGCTCTCTGATGATGTCACCGAGGGGCAGCATGTACAGTGAGAATAATACAGAGCGAGGCAGCAGGTGTCACATGATCTCAGAGGCTGGTGTTTTGAAGGTGAGGACATCAGGGTCAACAGGGTCACTGAGGTCAAAGGACAAACACTGAGACCTACTTTCTGATTATTTCAGTGCAGTGGTTTGATGCCTGAAACTCTTCCAGGATGTGGTTTTCTTTAAGAAAAGAGTTTATCTGCACTGAAACTGAATCTTTTTAAGTATCTTGCTGATGAATGGGTTTGGATATCGGCCTGTAGCTGGGCTTCCTCACTGAGGCTTCTCCTACAGCTGTTTTGAAGGCACCTGGGAACGGACCAGTTCAAAGAGATGTATTTATAACTGCTTCCTGTTGCCAATCATTCATCTGGGCTCTGCAGAACTCTACAGTTTTTCATCACCGTGGGACCAAACCTCTCTAATTTCACATTTTAATTACAGCAGAGCAGCAGAGACGAGCAGCAGAATACCAAACATCTCCTCCTCCTCCTGCAGTTCATCTGTCCACATACTGAACAGTCAAATTAATAACAGCGAGTTTCCCTGCAGCACTGCTCAGCCTGGGAGTCTGCTCAAACAGCTGGGAGGCACCAAACTTTAATCAATACAATTACGTTTCTACCACAGTTTAATTTATGTTAAAGTGATGCTGGGAATCCTGCAGCATGTAAACAAATCTGTCTTCAGTCGTCTGTGGTGTAGGTCAAGTAGTTTCTTTGGGTTTCTCCGAGTGTTTTAGTTCCAGGGAATCATCAGTATTATCCTGTTGCAGTAATGGAGGGAAATAAAGAGAAAAGGATGTTGAAGCAGCTCACTTGTTCAGATGTGTTGAGATTGTTCAGATGTGAAATGGAAAAAACAATGCACTTTTTATTTTTTCTAAAATTAAGTTCTTTTTTATTTTAGGATGCAGATTAGTCTGAAGCTCTGTTATGTAGTTATTATTATTATAACTTTCATTGAAATGAGAAAGGATTTCCTCCTCACTGATTTGGAGTTTCTGGCTCCATCAGCTTCTATCAGGGGCTGTTCACAGCTGCAGTGTTTCTAACTCAGCTCATTGTCTAGAGACTTGTTTTCAAATAGTCTGAATATAAACCTGGTCCAGGTCTGGAAAGTGTCACAGACAGTCCACTGAGCAGCTCTGGTTTCCTGCTGCTCTGAAGCTGGAGGAAGAGGAGGAGCTTCAACACACTGAGCCCCGCCTCCATTACAGCAGATAAACTACTGTGATGACATGAATCATTATTACTGAAGGAGAGAGAGAGAGAGAGAGAGAGAGAGAGAGAGAGATTAACATGTAATCGACGATAAACAGGAGTGACTGAAAACAAGGCTTTGTACTGAAGTCCAGCTGGAACCAGTTAAACAGAGGAGTCAGACATAAAGAGCTGCCTCTGGTAAAGGTCTGTGACCTTCTGGAGTCCAGGTCAATGAAAGTCTGTCTCTGGTGCCCAGGTGGCTCACCAGGTGGCTCACCAGGTGGCTCACCTGGCGGCTCACCTGGTGGCTCACCTGGCGGCCAAAACCCAGAAAAAATAACTGAAAAAAATAAAGATATTCTGTCTCTTGTAACTTTCTCTCTGACTGATCATTTTATAAGTAAATCCAGCTCAGTCTTTGTCCCTATTTATGTCGTGTTAATAAAATCAGGATTTGACCGAAGTCCAGACATGTCCCAGGTTTAGACCTGGTCTTGTTTTCAGGTCTCAGCAGAAGTTTCAGACAGAAATATGTCAAACTCCGGACTGGAGACAAAACCCAAAGCGGCCTGCTGAAGATTCAGCTCTCTCGTGTCAGATCAGTTTAAAGTCTTCAGGGACAGGTGCGACAGAAGAGAAACAGAAACACCTGCAGAACTTCTGAAGCTTTGATCAATTCTAAACACAAAAGATCCAAACTCTCCCTGGAGCTCGTTAATGGAAAAGCTCGTTTGTCGAAGAAGCTGGAGTGTGTGTTCCTGCGGAGCCTGTTAACCTCTGAGCATTAGCAGAATAACGTGTGCAGGGTGAACTCTTCCTCTGACGGCTGAGACGGGCTGTGGAATGGCCTCTGAAGAGGCCGAGGACCAAGCAATTAGTCAGAGCCGAACAGATGCTCTGGGCTTTTACAGCAGACAAGGAGAGGGACGCCACGGCGCATGAAGACGGGAGGGCATGAAGATGAAGAGGAGCAGGAGGAGTGGGGGGGGTGTATAAATAAATACTGAGACAGTCTGACGTCCACACTGTTGTTTTCATTGTCTCCTCATTTACACACAAAACTGTGTGTTTGTGTTTGTTCTGCGAGTCTCTGCACCAGTGACGACGCGGCTGTACAGGTGTGTGCAGGTAAAGTACAGGTGTTGGGTGAGGTGTGATTGGTTCAGACTTCTCTATAGAGCAGATTTCTCTCTTTATTTCAGCAGATTCTCAGACCAGGGGAGACAAACAGGCAGAGTTTCAAGAAGATGACAAAGAGAAGGTGAAGTTCACTGAAATAAGTTTTTAAAGTCGCAGCACAGACAGTGGCTGAGGGCTGAGAGGGGGGGTAGTTAGTTATGAAAACCTGTTAGTGAAGTAGTGTGTTCATGTGTGTGTGTGTGTCAGCGTCTCCGTCTCCCTCCAGCTGCTGAAACACTGCCCGGCTCTGAGTTATCCTGTTTCCATGGTGACGCTGTGCTGAGAACAGCAGAGATCAACACTGTGCTGAGTCCGGTTTGTTCAGGGCCCCGAGGGCCCCGAGTGTCTGCTTCAGCTGCGGCTGGTGGAGGGAACTCTGACGGCAAACACTCAGTCAGCAGCCTGTACAGCAGCTTCCCACCTTTTTACTAACTGATCGTCTGCAGCCCTGAACACACAGCAGCTGATTCTGCATGAAACTCACACACACACACACACACACACACACTGTGTCAGGTCTATCTATCATCAGTTCACCTGCAGACTCAGTTTCAATGACTCAACTTGTCTGTAAGACGTCAGACCAGTGTTTTGTTGACCATCCATCCACCACCACCTCCTCCTGACGTGGACTTTGTCGCTCTGTAGACTACGTCACCGGACTTCTCCCTCTGCTCCTGTCATCGTTAGTATGTGTGCAGGTGGAAGTGACCGTCAGCATTTCCTCCAGTGAAGAAGAAACCACCAGAGGCGAGAGCAGAGCACAGGAGGACCACGTCTGCTGGGCCGACACTACATCCAGAAGTCTTTACGGCTCCATCAGTGTCATTCATGCAGCCGGTCCCGTGGATCAGTCCGTCGTTACACACCTGACGGCTGCTGCAGTGACGCAGTCGTGAACCAGCTTTGTTCACACTCATCACTCAGCAGAAACATTCACAGCTGAGTTTGTCAACTGCACAAAGCTGCCATGAAACACAGCTGCAGTTTCTAGTTCATTCAATCTTCCTCCTTCTGCAGCTCGTCCTGTTTTTCTCCTTCATGTTATTATTTTTCCTCCTCCTCCTCAGTGATGAAACGAGGCAGATTCGTCCTCATTGTTGTTGCTGTCAGTTGTGTGCGTCTCTTTCTCATCTTTTGTTTGTTGCCATTGTTCTGTGTTAATGTGTTTATAAATCCTGCGCTTGCCTCCGTCGCTCTGACTCAGTGTTTGTCACACGGAGACAAAAGAAGAAGAAAAGCCGTCGTTCTGCTGATGAAGTGATCAGTCGAGTCGCTCCGAGGTTTGAAACTGGAGAAAATGGATGACACGACTCCAGCTGTTCCAAACTAACTTTCATTTCCTCTGCTGGAGCCTGAATGGAAACCAGTCTGAGCTGAACCAGTTCAACATTTCAGAGTTTATCTGCAGCTAAAGCAAACCAGAGGAGACCAGAACAGACCGACACTGAACGTCTCAGGAAAATGTCCACGTTGATTTTCCTCCAGACTCTTCCTGTCAGGGTCGACTCCATCATGGTTTGGTTAAATAAGTGAGAAAGGGGTCAGAGGTCAGGGGTCAGGGGTCAGAGTGGTTTTTTTTACATAATTAGGACATTTGTGGAAACAGAATTTTCTTGAGGACATTTTTAAAAGTGAGGACGAGGTTTTGGACATTTCAGTAAAAGAGGCAGAAGAGACGCTTTTGAAAAGTCAAGATTTGGGACATTTTTGAAAATTGAGACAATGTTTTGGATGTGTCTGTGTGTGTGTGTGTGTGTGTGTGTGAGTGAATATGTATTACTGTCACACACTACAGGACATTAAACACAACGCTGAAACAACTTCAATAAACAATAAAGAAATATATTATACGGGTGAGAAAGTCTTGCTGGTGGGGGTGTTGGCCCCTCCAGGGTCGTCCCTTCTCACCAGACCTGACTGTGTTTTCCATGCACTGCAGAAACAGCCCGACAACAAACAAGCCAAGTATTCTGACATTTAATCAAATGATCTTGTATTGAGCAAAAAGCCATTGTTGAACTAGTGTTGTTTCTTAAACAGCGATGATGATGAAGAAAACTCCGCTGACACCGTCTTGCTTGTATATAAAGAGGTTTATTACAAAGTCCAGCATCAAATCAAGCACTCGAGATTGCCTGAGAGAGGAGTCGAAGCCAATGTGAATCTCCTCTGAATAACTGCTCTAACTCCCCGTCTATATAGGCTGGTTGTTTTCGTGAACCTAAGGTAAAACATATGGTTCCTAACTTACAGAAAAAGGGCTTCCTTACATAAGTTGGGTGAGTCTTCAATCTCTCATCCACACCTAGACCTTTTGACCTAGAAACCCCTAAACACGACCCCTAAATCTTTTTGCCCTAGAGCCTTCTGGCTAAGGCCATTAAATCTTTTTGACCAGGGGACTCCTAGCTAAACATACCAAATCCATAAATTCACATAACATAACATACAGAACTTCAGATACTACACTAGAATTCTGAAAACTAGCAAAAAGTTCTTGCCACTGAAAAACTCAAGCAAACAGATCAACGACCCTGTTGTTTGATTCTTAAACTGAGGAACTGAAGTGTTTTTACTCCTAACATGAGGAAAACAATCAGGAGATATTAAAACACTGTCACAGCTAATTTCTGGTTCACATGGATACGTTGGATATTTTATTAAGACAAAGTTATTTTCTTAAAATGAGACTTTTCTCATGCAGAAGGTGTTTGACAAGATTATTTTCTCTTTAGACAAACAATGAGACTAATTTCCTGGAAACAAGGATTTTTGACTGACCGGGACCTTCAGCGTTTCCCCTGGGGCGGTTTGAGGCCTGGTCTCTTCAGTGTGGGGTGGAGTTTCTGCCCCAAGTGAAGGAGTTAAAGAGTTGAAGTGTCGGGGTCGTGTTCAGGAGCCGCGGTGACACACAGGTTTCTGTTAATAATACATACACATGTTGACTTCAGTGAAGATGCTGAACCAGATCCCTGAGGGCACAGAAAGGTGTGGAGCTTCTTCTTCAGGTGAATTAATCTCATGATGAGTAGGAGACAGCGTCCTCTGTTTACTGATCTACTGCGGCGTCCCTGAACGTCTCACACACACAGATAAAGTCAAACAGGCACTGATACTGTCACTGAAACAAACTTGTCCCACAGACAAACCACAGAGGCTGAGCTCAGTGGGGGGGGGACTTTTAGTTCAGACCCTGACACCGCTGAGTTAACCAGGACCGGACCTGACGATTATTTAATTATTGATTATTGGTCATCAGTTAATCATTTGTTCTGTAAAACTGTGCCTGTCATGATGTCTTCAAACGACCAAGACCCAAAGATCAGGGACAGGGGAGGACGCTGGTGGGGGGGGGTTCATGTGGAAGAACCACCACAGGTAAACTGGCCTGTGTCTCCTATCAGAGCGAGCAAATGAGGCTTTTATTGATTCTCTACATTACATTTAAAAAATATATTTATTCATTCATTTTATTTGATTTTGTGTTTTGAGAAAGTGCCTGACGTCCTGGAGGTGACTGGCTACTGCTCGGTAAAAGCTTCTTTCTTCTGTTTATTTGATCTTTAACTCTGTAACTTCTGCCTCTCAGTGAAAACAAGAACATTTGGTGACATCATGAAGCAGTGTGGGATCATGGGAGTTGTAGTCTTCTCCTGGTCTGGATCCTTCAGTGTCAGTGGTTCAGGAGGTTTTGACAGGCGACCAATGAGACGCAGCGTTATCGTGATTGAAGTCACAGATTTCTCTGTTTGAATTGATGGAAACATTAGTGATGATGTGAGAACTCAACTCACCAACATGTAGAACTGAGCTCTGGTTGTTTTTAGAAGTTTTAATGAGGAACAGTTGCAGAGTTTAACTATGAACCAAATTATTAAAAAAAACTAAAACTGGACGACATGAAAACTAATTAATTGAATTAAATATGGATTTTTATCAATAACTGTTTTCTTTGTTTTAAACATCACATCATGTTTAATTATTTGTTTGTTGTCATGTGTTTGTCACTTGGTTAAACTTGATGTTTTAGTGAATAAAGTTCAGTTATTATTGACAGGAACATTTTTTCATGCTCTCTCTACATGTTTGAACCTCACACACTGAGATCAGCTCCTCTCATCCCGGACACTGAGGACAGGAGACGCGCCCGTCTTCAGTCTACACGTCACAGACCGAGGGAATCAAACCTGCAACTCCTGGATCACTGGTGCTGAACCCAAAGAGTGGGGTGGTGACGCCCTGCTCATTAACCCCCCCTAAGCTGCAGACTTCTTCAGGGCTGCTTCAGGGTCATGATCAGCTGTAAAAAAATAAATGTAAAAACTGCCCTGAATTATAAATTAAAAGCAGGAGACGCGGCAGGTTTGATTACCTGTCTTCAACCTGAGAGCTCTTATTTTATTCATGAGGAACATTGAAGACGACAGCACTGTTCTCAGGGCCGCGGCATCTCTCGGGGGGGGGGGGGGGGGGGCACTGGAGTTTGAGGTTCACCAGAACTAAGCGTTTTTTATTCATTAGAAGAAGAAGTTAAAGAGCGGCGGCTGTCTGTGACAGAACAATGTTGTTCTTCATCGTGTCCAAGTTTAACAGGGATTGGGGGGGGGGGTTGTCATGGTGATAAGCGTTGATTGAGTTCCAGTTTGAATCTTTAATGTAGTTTCAGTAATCAGGTGAGGGAATTAAGAGGCGGCTCTTAATTATAAAAGACAGCGAGGACGTCGTCAATCAGATAAAACAAATTTAAGAGTCTGTTCACCACAGACAGACGGAAACAGGTAAATACACAGGTCATATAAACATCAAGGCTGTGGAGGCTCCAGACCAGCAGGTCCAAACCTGCAGGATACCAGTGAGTGACAGCTACAGCAGGACCAGCCCTGCTGACCTTAGTTGCCATGGTTACAATAATAACAGTCATGGCTTGGTTAGGTTTAGGAAAAGATGGTGATTTGGGTTAAAATAAGTACTTCCTCAACATTAGACGATCTTTGTTGTCATGGTTACAATAACAACAACGAATAGTCATGGATAATAGAAACAACATAAACTGCTCCTGTCACATGGGAATCGAACACCACTCTCCTGTGTCATATTCATCCATCCACCCCAACCTCCTCCTGACGTGGACTTTGTCGCTCTATAAACTACGTCACCGCACTTTTCCCTTTGCTCCTGTCATCATTACTACGACCACTAGATGTCGCCTAGCAACAAAACCTAACTATGGGTCATAATAACCTGCTGACAGACGACCTGTGACCTCGACTGTTACGGGACAGTTAACAAGGAAAAGCTGAACACGTGTTTCTGTGAGTCAGTGTTTGCTCTGAATGGAACAAACCGAACTGTGTTCGGGATGATGATAAAAGTCACATTCACACGCATCAGGGATGATGTCAGACCCAGAGTTAGCATTAGCACAACCACTAACACTGTGTCAGCCACTGCCAGTTACAAGCTAACAAACAACATAAACAAATAAAAGATGCTAACTATGCTAACGGTTCTGATCCGTCTGCTAGTCTGTGATTCTGGTCTCAACAGACTCCTCATCTGAGTCTGGGTCTGACTGAGGCTCCAACATGAGGCTGAGTCTCTCTGATGTTTCCTCCTCTAACCATCTTCATCCTCTCTGCTCTTTCACCTGGACACCTGGAGCAAGCAGGTGGTGGGCGGGGCCAAGGCTTGATCCAGGTGTCTCAATCAGGAAGTCAGAGTAGATGAGTAGATGTTCAACTAAACATGAATCATCAACCATCCGGCTCTGCTGGATTCAATCTGGAACTGGTTCTCAATTCTGACTCTGGTGGTGAACTAGGGGTCGTGTTCGAGCTCCAGACAGACGCCTGACAGGAGCTGTTCTAGCTCCTAAAGCTCAAATAAATCTTCTTATGGATCAAAAGTTCACTGGAAAAGCTGTTTTTTGACTATTTCTTCTTTTAGGAAAAACCTGTCAGTCGATCGAGGTAGAGGTGTTTACAGACAGACCACAGGTAAAATGACTCTGATGGACACTGATGAAAAAGTAAGTCTGAACACTGTCAGTTTTGTGATATGAAGGTTCTGCAGTAGAAACATGTTTAATGTGAAGACGACAGAACCTGTAACAGCACTAACTGGTTTCTTCAGACTGGTCTGTAGCTGTGATCTAATCCAGTCTGTATAATGAGCTCAAGCAGTCAGCATCTGACACTGGACCAGATCTAATTACCTGTGTCCATGTGAACAGTTCATTCAGGTGCTGCAGTCCGTCTGTTCCAGCTCCAAGTTTAGAACCAGCTCCGTGTCTCTGCAGACTCCTCCTTCATTAAAACTCAGCAGGAACGTGGGGAGCTGCTGGGACCTGACCTCAGGTTGTCTGGATTGTGTCCTGAGACTCAGGCTCATTAAAACAGACTCAGTTAATGTGTTGAGCCAGAAGAGGCCCAGACCCTGAGTTCAGACTCAGACCAGCTGGAGCTGGATCAGGACTCGTTTAAGACCCATCACCACCACAGAGGGTTTCAGATGAGTGACTGAGGAGAAATAAACCATCTTCAAACAAAAAAAATCTATTTATACAGCTGATCAACACTTTAAATTCAATATCAGTCAATATTCAGTACATCCATCCATTAGTCCGACGTTCACCATCATCTGGAGGTTTCACCTCATACACACAGATGCCTTTGTCTTTTCCAAGCTGCAGTGAGTTTTTCCAAAGGAATAAGAATAATAACATGTTTTACCTTTCACGGCACTAAAGAACACCTTACATCAAAAGAAATAAAATAGAAAGAACAAGGAATAAAACACAACAAAGAATTGCACTGGAGTTAAACACAACAGGTGAGTTTGATCAGGTGTGTTTTGTGGTGGGATTTAAAGATAGGAAGAGACTGTCCCACTCCAGAGGATCCTTCAGATGAGTCTGTGCTGCACCAGGTGGATCCTTCATGACTCAACATATCCCAGGATTCATTGTGCTCTGGTAATGAAATCAACCAGCACAGAGTCTGAGGATCAACTGTTACTGTCAGTGTTGTCTCAGCTCAGCTCAACAGTAACAGTTCAGCTATTAAATCCTCAAGTTACTGTGATGACAAGTTATGTGTTGTTGAGGTTGCTAGGCAACAGGATGTAACAGTAAGTTCGAGAACGCAAAGAGAAAATCCTCCGTAGATGGTGGTGGATTTAGATACAGGCGACATGGGCAGCTGCTCAGGGTGGACAAACTAGAACCACCACAATAAAGGACCTGGAAGTGTGTGTCTCCCAGGTAGCACCTCAGGTGACGCAGGTAGGTAACCAGGTGTAGGACCAGCATGCAGGAGCATGCAGGGGTCTCTGCCCCCTCTGCCTGCAGTCATCTTCTCTGTGGTGTATCAGCAACATTTTGGACAAACAGCCTCAACATTTTGTTTTTGTCACAATCAGGCTTTAATATGTGTTTAATACATTTTTCTTTTAACAAGTGGAGCAGTTTCAGAGGAACGCACAGATGGAACCTGGTGGAACCCGGTGGAACCCAGTGGAACCCAGGGGAACCCAGGGGAAGGCTGTAACATTAGTGTTTCAGAGTCTGTTTCCTCTTTAATGATCATCTGATGATAAAACTGTTCAGTGCATTAACTTCCTGGGTTCACTGGAACAACATGACCAGACCTCACACTGTGGGACAGTGGGAAAGGATGGAGGTCGCTTCTCTGTGCGTTTTATTCTGAAAGTCCTGTTGTGGTTCATGTGCATCTTCTGCCTTCTGCAGGACAAACTGTGAACTCCACTGAAGTCAGCTCCTCTGAGGTGACCTGATTTACACCCTCAGGTACACACCTGAAAAAACCTCAACGAGGCTGGAGAACGTCTCACAAACCACCTGCTACAGCTTCACAGTGAGAACAGGTCAAACTAACCTCTAACCAATCACTACCACTAACTAACACCACAGTCTTCATCCTCCTCCCAGAGCAGACAGGACATAACAAATGAAATATATCAAACAATATTCAGACGCATGTGGTTGAAACTCACAGGAGAATGAAAGGAGAAGGAGGAGGACACCCTGAACTGTCATTCAGCACAGCAGAAGCAAAAAGAAATGATAATCATTATTTTACAGAGGCAAAAACAGGCAACAGCTTAAAGCAGTTCAGAAGGAAAGAAAGAAAGAAAGAAAGAAAGAAAGAAAGAAAGAAAGGTGGAGACTGGGACACACGAGACCAAACAACAGGAGGAGGAGTCAGAGGTTCAACCAACTGTACAGACAGAGAGTGGAGGACACAGCATGGAGCCTAAACAGGTCACTGACTCTGGTGGGTAATGCACTGTAACACTGGCGAAGAAGAAGAAGAAGAAGAAGAACTCACACAAGTCAACAGGTGACTGAGAAACAGTGAAACGTGGTGGAGGCCTCTGCTGACACCAACAACAACACAACATCTGCAGCTGTTCGCTTAGCGGCAGTTTAAGGTTCAGCACTGCAGCCGTGGTTCAGTGGAACCTGTGTCCTGTAGAGACACCTACAGTCCTGTCTACTAGTGGTGGGCAGATCGATCCAAATGTCGATAGTATCGATACCAAGTCGGTATCGATATCGGATCGATACTAGCCTGATTCTTTACTTTAAGTTCCGCTCTTGTTTGCAATGCTGCGGTTTCGGCAAAGAGGAAACAGGTCACCGGACTCGCCGCTCCTGTGTCAGCACAGAGCAGGCGCACTGTGCCCCCCCCCCCCCTTGTGTTTAGATGTTGCGCCGTCACGTGACTCACGTGACGTGACTTAGACGCGCAAAGCAAACAAACAAACAAACAAACAAGCAAGTTTCCGGCTCAGGTTCATCAGCACACACAGAGAAAATACAACAGAAGAATGGCAGAGAGGAAGAGGAGCCGTGTGGCTGGATTTTCAAGCCGAAAACAAGGCAACAGCAAAATGTGGGATTTGTAAAAAGCTAGTCAGGTATAGTGGAAACACTACCAATTTATATAAACATATAGAAGACCATCCAAAAGAAAACATGGAGCTACAAAAACGGAGAGAGGAGGAGAGAAATCCCCCACCCCCTGGCCCCGCTGCAAGACCCCCAGTCCAGAGGCAGAGGTCATTGGCAGAGGCCTTTCAGCATGGCAGAGAATATCCAGGCAGGTTATAGTGTTGAAAGTAACAAAGTGAAACTGTTATTTATTACTTTAGCCAACTCAAAAAGTATAAATTATGCTAAGACCTTGATGTAATACATTTATCCCATTGAAATGTGTTATTTAAATTAATACATTTACTGGAATTGAAACACATATACTGAAGATAACATGGCTCAGAATTTATTGAATATTATTGCCCTTTTGTGTTAACTGTCAAAGGGATACTGCACTGTAAACCCGGATAAGTTGAGTTTACTTAAAAAAATTTAGGAAACTGGTTGCCCTAAAAAAATTAAGTAATGTTTGATGAAAAAACTTAAGTGAACTTAACTTAAAAAAATGAGTGGATGGCAATGTTATTTTGACTTCAATACACTTAAGACCAAGTTTGTTCAACTTAAAATCATTAGCAATATTAATTGCTTTTCCCCTTTATTCCACTGTTAATTTTAAGTTAAGTGCACAAACCTCCAAGATGATTAAACTTAAAATCATTAGTAATATTAATTGCTTTTCCCCTTTATTCCACTGTTAATTTTAAGTAAAGTGCACAAACCTCCAAGGTGATTTACCTTAAAAAATGCTTTGCCTAATTACTCCACTATAAATAAAATCTGTCTAATAAAACAAAATAAACTATACAGATTAAATTAAGAAAATAAAAATTAAAACCATAGGCGTACATCCTTGAAAGACAAGTTTAATAAAACGTGTTCAAATAGATCCATGCTAATACCATGAATCACACACCGATCGCCATGGAATGAAATCACAAAATCAGTGGCAATGCATAAAAAACATCCATATCAAACAGTGCCCACAGTAATGGTATTTTTAAAGTGCAACATTACAAATAAACAAGACTCCCTGTTTTAAACACATACTCAATTCTTCAAAAATTGAATTTTGGGTTTCAGCTCACCTCTGCCAAAGTTGAGTCTGACCTGCTGAAGAAGGTGAAAGGTGCTTTCCTTGCACTCTTGTGAATCAGGCTGGCATTAAAACTTCAAAATAAATGCCAATGCAATAGAAATGAAACTAGATCAGTGCTTATAACACGAACATACACCAATCAGCATGGAATTAAACTACAAAATCAGTGTCAATGCCATAAAACATACTGTAGCTTAAAATAGGAATGGAACCAAACTGCTAGATCAGTGTTGATAACATGAATCATACACCAATCAGCATGGAATCAAACAGCAAAATCAGTGGCAACGCATAAAAAAACTTGCATATCAAACAGTGGCCACAGTAAACATGGTATTTTTAAAGTGCAACATCACAGATAACCAAGCACTCAGATCCAGAGCAGAAGTATTCAGACCCCAGTTTTACACAGATAGTTGACTCTTCAAAGACTGAATTTTGGGTTTCTGCTCACCTCTGCCCAGGTTTAGCATGACCTGTTGAATAAAGAGGAAGGTGCTTTTCATGCACTTGGGGTAATCAAAGTGCAAGGCATAGATCAGTCCAAAAAGGACACAGAAAGCCTGTGGCAGGTTGGCCAGCTCCTCCATTACCACACTCCCTTCCAAGACGATGCTCACTCTGGATGGGTTGAGTTGAGGATGTTCATCAATGCAGAGGATTCCCACTGGAGTTTCACTGTACGAGTCCTTGTCAGTTGCATCCTAACAGAAAAAGAGACAGAGAGGACATTGTAATGTCAATAATGCTGCATTGACCACAGAAATTAAGAAAGGACACCACCAATTTTACATCACCATAATTTGATCTGTGCATTACAAGAAGCCGTTTGAAAACCTGTGTGCTGAAATGGTTTTGTAGCTCAGCAGAGATGGAGAGCTTTATTAGCCCTAGTCAAACTAAAAAGTTGAAAGTTGAAAGTGTAAAAACTATATCCAGTACAGATGCAATTACTGCAGTTGATACAAATTTAAGACCAGTATTGTTATTTAATCTCAAAAAGTAAGAACTTATGTAAGGGTTTTTCATAGTCCTCAGCAAAATAAGAAGAGGGGTCCTTCCTTGTGGCCCCATCTCACACTAGCTGATGTCAGTTTCACAGAAATAAAGACAAAGGTGAAAGTTCAAATTTTTGTACAATGTTAATTTGTTTGTAATTTAGAGTAGGTATCAGTAATTTAATTTTTTATTGTAAATTCCTATCAAATGGTCATGTTGTGAATCAATAATGCAGATATTCAAAACAAATTCAGTTACTTACCGAGTAGGTTTTGAAGAATGCAGAGGGGTCATCCCCCAAGACGACTGGCAGTCCTCGAAGACAAAAGCACCTGATGTCTGTTGGCTCAGTGGTCTGGAAGATAGTGGACATAACTAAGTACACTCATACTGTATATGGTTAAATACAAAATCACCACAATTTAATTAATTTATTACAAACTTCCTGTAAAGAAAGTAGAGAGGAGTAGATAGAATGACAGAACAGGAGAGATAAAAATAAGAAAAGAGCAAAGTATGAAGTGTTGGAGAAAAGAGGAAATGGAAATGGGGGAGCAGTGAAAAGTAATGAAATTAGAAGAAAGGGGGAATAATAGAGAAGCAAGACAAGCAATCAGTTTAGTTAGACAAATCAGCCTACCCTTGTCTGATGTAAAAGGTCAGTTAAAAGCTGTCCACTGAGGCCCCTCTTCTTCCTGAAGAGGTCCATCAAGTTTGGTGAGAAACGGTCAAGTGCCTCAAAGAAGTTATCTTTGAGATTTTTCCCCACCACTCGGGTGAACTCGTAACACACCTGAAAATATAATGTATAGGTCCATGGTCAAATGAAAGACATTTATGACTCTCAACATGATTTGGGTCACATAGTGTTGACCACTTTTTGTAAATACTCAAAACAGGCATACAAACCTCTCTTTCAGAGAAAAGTGCTGGCCATCGCTGTACAATCTGGGTAATTGCAGGCTTGTCTGTCACAACTTCTTTTCTCCGAAGAGCAAAGGTCATATCCATCTCTTTTTTAATAAGAGACCTATTTGGCTTCGCCTTAATCATCTCATTGACTAGAACCTGGCGAGCTGCTTCCAGATTTTGGTCGTCTAAGCCCTCTGGATACTGAGGCAGGAAATTTATTTCTCCTTTCCTTGGCTTTTTTATGTCCTTGTTTGGAGGATCGCCATTTGTTGAGTATCTTCCACGTTTACCACTGTTGATGGTGACGTCAAGTCGGCCCAGCTTGCGCATTTTGGCCCTGTAATTTCCAACCTTGAACATCAAACTATTCTTCCATCCAACACAGCCAGACGGTGACCCCGCTTCTTTAAGACATGGGTGCGTTTCTACTAAAGCTTGTGCAACAGGCGCTAAATCTTCCTTTTTTGGGTAGGCATCAAATGCATAGATGACCTCAGCCAATTTCTGAAGGATATCATGCTTTAACTCTTTTGTCACTTTAAGATGGGTTCCATCCCTGAGATATAACAAGTTACCTTGACGGAGTCGGTACTCCACATCAACTGAAAATTTTGGGATTTCAAACACTTCTGGCCATGGTGCACTTCTATCCAGAGAGGAGTTGGACAGGATCTCGGTGTCTGCCAAGCTGCTTGCGTCACTACACAATGAAGATTGTTCAACTGGTTCTTCAACTGGTCGAGTGACTGGTACCAATTCAATCATAGGGATGATTTTAATTGTTGGCTTATCTGGGAGCTCTGAGACATCTTCAAGGTTACACAGTTCATTGTTAAAGTCGGGGTCTTGGTACTGCAGGACGAAGTTGTAATTTGCTTGGAGAGTGCCTTTAAGCCAGCCAATTAAATCTTCAAGTGTGTCCGGTCGTGTTGTCATTGTCAATTTTCTGATGTCTCCCTCTGAGACAATAACCCTCAAGATGAATTTCTCTTGCAGAGCCATCTGGGGAGAAAGGATATGCACAAGAATTTAGCAAATAACATATCGTTTCAATGTTACCATAAGTTCTCCTTGGACCCTGTATGCTGATAACGGGAGGACATCATTCAGCTCCGATATCTTGACCACATGTGTGGAGGGGATATCACCACAGAGAAGTTGGTAAGATCTCAAATGTTCACAGTACCATGCGGTCATTTTGTGGCAGATGAACAGGATTTCTGTGTTAGCTGCAACAATCTTTTTCAATCTGGGCAAATTCAGAGAGACCTGAGCATGCGCCAAAAGAGAGAATCATACGTGGATGATACATGATTCCCTCTATGCAGACAGATGACACATCCAGAACAGAATCTACCTTTGCAATGTCTTGAGCAAATACTCTCTGAACATTCAAAGGGAAAGAGGCTAGCAAAACTGGGGTAACCCTTGTCATCTCCACCGATGGTTTGAAAAATGCGCTGCAGTCAAGATGGTAACTGACTGCTTTCTGGTGTTTTGTAGCGAGTGTCATTGCAACATTTTTGAAATTTTGAGCGTTTCAAATTGCTTTTTTAAAGAACTTATGTTTACCCTCAAAGCGCATTGTCCAAACATCACACAAGGGACCAAACTTCCTCACAAGGTAAGGATAGTGTTCGAGATAGTGATGCTTTGGCTTTAACTGAAAACCTGGAAAAGTTGACTGCAGAAGCCGTCTATGTTCTGTTATTTTACATTCCATGAAATGCAGTGTCTCTTCAGTATGCCTTGGTGCCATAGCCAGCTCGATTATGTCTTTAAGAAGCATCAGATCATAGTAGACTGCGCTCAAATTTAATAGTTCTACAATCAAACTTAAATTATCTATGTACATTGAAATTGATTGTTTGAGTAGAAATGAAATCGGGGCTAACAGTGTGTATGATTACTGCATTTAAACTACACATAGCTGTGCTAAAGGCTTATTTCTTTTATTATTTCACTTAGCTGATTCCCCAAGAGCAGAGGAGATCACAAAGAGCCTGGCAGAGATGATTGTGAAAGACCTGCAACCTCTTTCCATAGTAGAGGATGATGGCTTCAGGAATTTCAGTGAACATCAGTGCCAGCTGAGAGGATTTTTTCAAAAGCAGGGCAGTTAGTGAGTCACAGACGAAGTGCATTAAAAGCAAAAAATGTTAATATGATACTGTTCTTGAACAAAAACCTGTAACCAAAACCTTTGTTCTGCACAGACTAACTAAAGGCTTTGGGGGTTGTTAAGTTGTTTACATATTATTTATATTTTCACCAGTTGTTGTTTTTGTTGTTGAGAATTTTAATTTAATTTTTGTATTATAGTTTCTCAACAGTACTCGTTTTAATTTGTTTACTGGTTTGCGTGCACTTTTTATTTAAGATTTTTCTGAAAAAAATTTGATAATGAAGCATTTTCTATACTTTGTCCTAATTGTGTCCTGGGTTTTAACTATTTAATAATAAAAAAGGAAACATCACAAAAAACACTTAAGGTCATGAA
Organism: Trachinotus anak; assembly: GCF_046630095.1. Classification (NCBI taxonomy): domain Eukaryota; kingdom Metazoa; phylum Chordata; class Actinopteri; order Carangiformes; family Carangidae; genus Trachinotus; species Trachinotus anak. Next base: position 87,359 of record NW_027273869.1, read on the forward strand.
AATTGAGATTTAGCAATTCAATGACGCATCCACCTTACTTATTGAAAATTATCAGTATTGGCGATACTGGCCCGTATTTACTTGATATCGGATCGATACCAAAATATGCAGTATCGCACACCACTACTGTCTACCTGCTGCAGACCCAGTTGCCTTCAGCAGAACATGCAGATTTTAAACCGTGGAACTGAATAGAATCAGATGATTTTGAGCTGTAGGTCTGTCCTGAACTCTGACCTCAGGTCTGCAGCAGGTTTCCCGTGGACCTGACATTCAGGGTCAGAACATGTTGCAGTGGGAACAATATAATTTATTGACTGTGATCTGTTCGTGTTCGTACTCTCATCCACTTTAAACACACTGGCTTGAGTTTGTGCTGTTAAAAGATTAGAACGTTCAGAGATTAATAAAATAATCTGTAGATAATCTGTTGTCACACCTGTGACTTTAATCCTGAATGAAACCAGGTGTCAAGTCGTCTACAACCTCATGAGGTCATCAGGTGGTTTACGAGCGCTACAGTTCTGAAACTTCCCGCGGCGGCGGCCATCTTGTTTGTTTGTTTGAACCATGGATGTATGATAAGACCTAAGGTATAAGGTCTTATCATACATCCATGGTTTGAACTCGTCCTCTGGTTCTGTCCCACTCACCCCACAGACACTCGCCGAGGGTCGGGGTGACTGGGCATCAGTTAACAGGTGCAACAATTACTTCTATTATTGATTAATTACTATCACTATTATTTTATTGGTCAATTGACCAATAATTAGTTGTAAAAAGTTAATAAAAGCCTCATTAGTCCACAGTGATTTTTACCAACAAAATCAATATTAACCACAAGTGCTCCTGCTGCTGTCTGTCTGCAACAGGGTCCAAATCTCTGGTTATGACTTTGTTTTGAGCGTGATACTAAATGTTTCTTTACAAATAATAATTTAACTAATTTGAGTATAAAGCTGAATTTCTGAAAAGTGTACATTAATTTCAAAATATCTTAGTATTTGTCCTGGTACTGAAACACTCCCTCAGCTGGCAGGGACACACTTTACAAAACCCAATGACCCACGTTCTCCCAGCATGATGGGACGGTGGTCCACAGACGTGTGGTGCCGCAGGAAGTCCAGGACCGTCAGGACTCCTCCCTCTTCAGGTGGTTCCTGTAAAGCTGAGGTGTGTTTGGGTCGTTATCCTGCTGCAGAATCAATCCTGCAAACCAGAGGGTGTAGCATATCCCTGAAGGACGGAGGGGCACTTATACTTAATCTGGGTGGAGTCCAACTCCAGACTAAAAACACTTCCAGACCTGAGCCCCACCCCCCGATTCACTGTGGTGTCAGTCTGCTCACATCCACCCTTCTGTTGCTGCCACAGTGAAGATACAGACTCTGGTTATTATATCCAGTTCACCCAGAAAACGTTAAGTTAACGTTAAGATCAGAAACTCATTACAAATAAAAAGACACATTGAAGATGCTTTTGTCTTATTTTTATTTAGTTTTCACACAATTCACAGAGAACAGGTGCATCATCACAGAACATCACATCTTCACTCACTGGAGACATGAAGAACCACCAGGGAACAGTTACTGGATGAAAAACCCATGTGGACTGGATTTCAGGATCAGCAGAGATCATCTGTGATCATCTGTGATCATCTGTGATCAGCTGTGATCAGCAGAGATCAGCTGTGATCAGCAGAGATCATCTGTGATCATCTGTGATCAGCAGAGATCAGCAGAGATCAGCAGTGATCAGCTGTGACAATCTTAATCCAGTGTGAATGGGCCTTTAATCATCACTTTGTCTAGAGGTGATAACTGACAACAGATAAAAGTGAACCTCTGCTCTATCCAGTGTAGGGAAACCTGAGGAGCGCGGCCTGTCGGGGGCCGAGCCACAGGTTGGTAAGGTCCACCTTGCTGTCTGCGGGCAGGGCGCTGCTGTTGGTGCTGAGGACCACCGCCGCCTGGCGGGGGAGGGTCGCACGGCTCAGCTGCAGCACCGCCGCCTCCTCGGCCCAGTTGAAGGTGGCCAGGTAACGCTCGCTCTGATCCCAGACCCGCAGGTACGCCAGGGAGGAGGAGGAGTTCAAGAGGAGCAGGAAGTCTCCGAACGTGAGGGAGTGCTCTTTCCCTCGCAGCTCGCTTAGACTGCGGAAGAAGCTGCGGCAGGACAGACGCTCCGCCCTCTCCTCCTGCAGCGAGACAGAGCAGGACATCAACACACAGTACTGCAATACTGCAGTACCGCTGCTGGTATTACTACAACTAATAAAAATACTGCAAAAAAATCAGTGACATCACAGACGCTCAAGCCTCAACAGTACTACAGTACTGCTCCCAGTACTACTACAATGGGTACTCATACTGCTAATACTGCTGCTCATAAATCTACTGCTGGTACTAGAAGTAGTAGTACTTCTTTATACCTCTACCTCTACTACTACTACTTCTTTATACCTCTACTACTGCTACTACTACTAACACTACTTCTAAATTGATAATAAATCAGTAATAATCAATATTCATGTTTTAGCCTGAGCTGCTGATGTTAGTACTGGTGCTGCTCCAAGTACTGCTACTACAACTAAAACTACCTCTACTGCCACTGGTACTGCAGTTACTCTGGTACAGCAACAGTAAAACTTTAAACCCAGACTGTGTCGGATGTTTGCGGCGCCACCTGCTGGTTGTGAGGAGGAACCTTGAACCTTGAACCTTGAACCTGCAGCACTGCTGAAATAAAACCTTTACAGCTGCGTCCTCACCGCGTCCATCAGGCCGAGCTCGTCTCCGTAGTTGAAGACGGGCGTCCCGGGCAGCGTGAGCAGCAGCAGCTGGTGCAGCTTCACCAGAGCCGGACCCACGAGCCACGCCATGTGACCCTCGGCCCCGCCCCCCAGGCTCCAGGCCAGCGTGGTCTGGCTGTGGGACGAGTACAAGCGCTGGACGGACTGAGCGCGCTCCGTGGCGTCCACGTCTCCCGCACGGAGGACCCTGGAGATCAGGAGGTCAACACTGGTGGAGGAGAGGAGGGAGGACACGTCTTCAGCCGAGGATTGCTCTGTGACGCCAATCAGGAGCCTGGAAAACACAACGCGTTTATTTTACCAATGATCTGCTCCGTTATGAACACCCAGACCTCTGAGACAGAAAACTGTTCTGTGTGATTTTATTTTGATGGTGAACTTCCCTTCCGGATGTTGATGTATGAGAGATCTGCTGGTTCGTCATGGTTCCTGACCTCTTGTTTGGACGCTCGTCCGTCCCTTTCTGGACGATGGCTCGGATGTCGTTCCACAGAGACGGCACCACGCTGGACACACGCTCCACCCCCGACAGCTGGACGCCATCCACGCCTTCGTTGAGCCAGAACACCAGAGCAGACTGAGGCAGAGAGAGACAGGAGTTAGAGACATCGACGTGGCAGGTTCTCCAAGACGCTGCATCAACCTACCATACTTTATTTTGAAAACCCCCTCACTTCACCTTTGCACGGGGCTGTGTGTTCAGGGTGAGCTCACCTTCAGCCTCTCTGCCACGTTCGTCACACTGATGTTGGAGAACCATGGTCCAGACGATCCCTGGTAGTTTGGAGTCAGATCCAGAACCACAGAAATACCTGCAGAAACACGAGACCACAACAGAACACAGTGTGTAGACGGCTCTTCACCTGAGTAACGACCCCCCCCCCCCCCCCATCGTTAAACCTCTCCTCACCCTTCCTGTGAGCAGCCTGAACGAAACCTTTAAATTGCTCCAGGTTTCCCGCCTCGGGGGAGATCTCCTCAAACCTCAGGCTCATGGCCTTGTCAGGCGGAGCGACGTGGATCGGTCCGACCACCAGACCTTTAACCTTCAGCTGAGCCAGGCTGTCGACCTTCTGCTCCAGACCTGAAGGACCAGAACAGAGCAGCTGTGACCGAGGCTGGGGTCAAAGGTTCCCTGTGGAGCGTCTGACCAGCTGTTCACTGAGCCTCCTGCACCTCCTCCGTCTTCTATCCAAGCAGAAGTTTGTGTGACAGGCTTCTGTTCAAACCTCGGTCTTGATTTATTATCATCATTATTATCTTATATTATTATAATAATTATCATCATTATTATCTTATATTATTATAATAATTATCATTATTATTGAATAATGAACATATTATTATTCAGGTTGTGTGTGTTGGTGAAGGCCTGGATGTTTCCGATCTGGTACAGGGGGCTGTCGTTCCACCAGCTGGTGGCGGGCAGGTCTCTGCAGCGAGGAGCCTGCACGATGATGAGGACGGCTAAATGAATTTGTTTTGGTCTGAGATGATGGTGGTCTAGTTTGACATTAGTGGCAGTGATGATGGTTCACAGAACATCTAAGTTTGTCTGTTTAACCAGAACATTGTGTTACTGTGGTTGTAGGTCGTCTGTTCATGTTCATTCAACATGAACTAAAATACACAAAAAAGACGTGATAATGTTAATGGCTGATTTCCAAGAACTAAATAACACAACTGAACATTTTCTGGTCAAAAACTCTCTGTAGCTAACAGCCTCTGGAGCCTGATACAATCTGCAGGTACTGAAGCTGACACTGAACTCCATTCAAAAAACACTGAATTATGAAAAAACTGCTGCTGAAACAGGCAAAAATAAAGACAAAAATCAACACAAAGAGCTTTTCTGAACAGTCGGTGCTCCTCTTTATTTTGGTAGAACACAGTTCATGAAAGAGAAATAATTATTTCATTAAAGTGGAAAGTTACTAAGTTTTTACTGCTCCACATTTTTCTGATGGATTTAGTTTCTTCTGATTTTACAAATTAAGATTTTTACAAACAAACTAGACAGAGCTGCTGCACCAATTATTTCCAGCAATGAATCAAAACTCTGGAATGAAAATCAACCTGTGTTACAGGTGAAGCAGCAGCTTTTATCAGAGGAGGTTTGACAAAGCTCCACCCCTCATCTGACTCACCTGAGACAAACCAGGAAACAGTTTGTTCCTGTTCACTAAAGAGACACAGACTGAAGAAGAGACAATCAGATTCACCTTCAGACCAAACCAACAACTTCCTCTGAGTGAGTCCAGCTACAGGAGAGAAAAGAGGAAAACTACAACACTGCTGCTTCAACCTGCTGACACTCTACACACTGAAGGTGAGTTTGACCAAAACCAGGACTCAGAGTCAAAGTGAACTTCAGTGAAGTTAGTAGAGGTTTCTAGAGGAGGAAGAGGAGGCCAGGATGGCTGCACTGAGGGAGGAAGAGGAGCAGAAGAGTCAGATGATGAAGGAGAAGATGGAGGCTCTGAGCAGAGAGAGAGCAGCTCTTTCAGACACAGTCAGAGCCACAGAGGATGAGCTGAGAGCTAAAGACGTCTCATTCCTGCTCAACTACAAGGCTGCAGTGGACAGAGTCCAGCAGCGCCCCCTGCTGGATGATCCCCAGCTGGGCTCAGGAGCTCTGATAGACCAGGCCAAACACCTGGGCAACCTGACCTTCAACATCTGGAGCAAGATGAAGGACATGGTGGGTCTATTTGGACCATGAACTCTCTTGATTGGTTGGGGGCGGAGCCTCTCAAAGGAAATATGTTGTTTTTTGGATTTTTTGTAGTCCACATGTCCCTGGTTGGTTTGAATTCTCCCCTACAAGGCTCCTAGTCTTCAATTGATCAATTAGGGGCAGGTCCTGTTCGGATGTTGCCCTCCTCCGATTGGTTGGAGGCAGAGCCGTTAAAAAATTGTTTGTTATCTTGTCTTTTATAACAGAAATCCAATCGGATTATTGGTTAGGCTCCATTCATCCAAGAGAATCAAAGATCTCAATTCCCTTCTGATTGGCTGAAGGCGGGGCCTGTAAAAGGAATTATTTGAGGCTTTTTCGAGACTTATTTGATGAAATAAAACTCAATTTGTTTACCTCCATGGGTTGGTCAGTTATCCTCGGTGTCAGTCCTATTGGGAGGGATCTAATTGAGCCCCTATTGGTTGGGGGCGTGGCTTGTGAAAAAAAAACAAAACTTTTTTTCTTTTTGTTTTCAAACTGGACAAGATTAAGTATGATTGGTCTTCCTGGTTGAACTTTCCCATCAAGGGGATGTCCTGTCCAAATTTGATTGGTTGGGGGCGGAGTTCACATGAATAATCCTTGTTATATCTGTGAAAACCTGGTATGTTCAGGTCATATTAGGTCTAATGGGATTCTGGAGAGTGATAGTCCTCAAGGGGGACCCAAACTGACATTTTATTGGTTGGGGGGGGCAGGGCTTATGTGAATTTAACCTATTTTAAAGAATAGAGATCGATCGTATGGTTGTACCGGGTGTGACTGGTCCCTAGAGGGGACCATCATCCCCGGACATCTTGTATAGAAATCTGATTGGTGGGGGGTGGAGCCTGTGATTATTCCAACTATCCCTTTATGGTTGACCATATGCAAGTAATCTTGTCTACAGTGGGTCCCTGGGAGCTGCCCGTATCCCAGGAGAGCCAAAGATTGATTCTGATTGGTTGGGGGCGGAGCTTATGTAATACCATGAACTTGATGATGACCCATGAATCCATGCTCCAGGTAAGTTAAGGTCGATTTATGCTGAGCTGGTTGATCTAAATTTGATCTTCGTAAAATGAAAGAGTGTGTTCCACGAATCCAAAGTTATTCTAATTGACAAAGGGTGAGCATTGTCCATAATTTGAATTTCCTGAGGGTGGTCGGGGTTAAATGTGTATTCCACATGGTTAGGGTTAGCTATAGATTCCACATGGTTGAGGTTAACATTAAAAACAATTTAGGGTTAGGGTTAGGGTTAGGTATATGGGTGAATATGGCAAAGGACTCTCAGCAGTTTGACTCTCATTAGCATACCAGGCCTGTGATTGGTCAGAACAGCTGTAGCTTCTGTGGAGCAGGGCGGAGGTGTGAAACTTGGTTTCTGGGGAGGTCGGCGCACCTCCAGCGGACTGCTGCCGACACCTGATGCAAATGTTGATCGTTTAGGGGGATTTCATGCTCAATGAAAGAAGTCAGAGAAAAAAAAAAGTGTCAGCAGAATGGCTTTGGGAGCACATTTCAGGCCACTTTGAGTGGACTGGGATGAGTTGGTAGTGTGGCGTTTGGCGGCGGTGCTTTGTCATGTGTCCTCTTGTCAGAAATCGCTATAGTCTGCAGATTGTAGCAGGATCTGACAGGCGCGGTCAAGTGACTTTAGATATGGCGGCGTCGTTGGGACTTCCTCTGCCACAGGAAGTGTTCCTTCAAAATAAAACGACGCAAAGCTCGACGATGGTTTGCCCAGCTCCACCGTTCTGTCCTAACAGGTGAGTGGTCAAGACGAGCCACGGCACGTTTAGTTTGTTTACAAGAGCTAGAAATGTTCATGATTTCATAAAAAAACAAATCAAATGAGGTTAAGAGTAGGCCATTTCTGCTTGAGATGAGGAAAGAGTGAGGTTTAAAAGGAATAAAAATATGAATAACACAATTGGTTGGCATTAGGCACTCTCTCCTCTCAGGTTATGTTTAGGAAAGACGCCATGTGATGGTCAAAAGAAATAAAAATAGAAATAATAAAATACCCCATACAATTGGAGAGGTCAAAGGTCAACTCCAGGTTTATTTGAGCCTGTCTAATACACTCTCCCACAGCTGTTGAAAGGAGTCCTGGCTCAGCGGTGTGAGGGACCCGTTTTCGTTTTTTATCAAAAGAAAAATGATATGATTCATTGTTTTTTAAATTTGTTTTTAATTGTTTTGTGTGTGTGTGTGTGTGTGAGAGAGAAAGAGACAGAGAGTGAGTGAGTGTTTGTGTGTGTGTGTGTTTGTCTGTGAGAGAGAGAGAGAGAGAGATATGTTGGTAAAATTCCTCATCTTTTCATCTTTTCATTATTCTAGGTTGTGGCCAGCAGCAACAAAAAGAAGCGCTGCTGAGCGTGTTGGCCCAAGATGGATAGAAAAACACAATATACATGCATCAAGTGCAAGAAATGCATGCAAAACACACAGCAAGTAACTGTGCCACTCATGTGTTGTGTAGGCTTGTATGAAAAGGCAATGTGTTCAGTGGGGCTGATGTGTTGTCTAGACTGACAGGGTTACTGTACAGAGTTGAAGAGATGGTAACTCTTGTGATTAGTGGCCCCGTGTCTCCATCTGTTGGACAAAACAAATCATTGCATCCACCTTGGGAAAAAACAGCAATCATTCAACCTGCAGTTACAGATCAGTAAAAAGCACTCATTTTAGCCTCAAAACAGCCCATGAAATTGAAATACAGTCAATTTAAGCCCAGCTCTAATGTTAGCTAAAGGCAAGTATTTGCTTGAGGTCAATGGTTTTGAGGTTTTAATGTTGTATGTTGTATATTGTATGTATTGCATGTTGCTGTTTTTTATTGGATTATAAAATGTATTCCATGCCTTTTTTTTTAAAACTCTTTATGTGCCAATTAAATGTTTAATTCTCATTTATTGTGATTTTCATGATCCCAAATCAATTTGGAGGTTGTGCAGCTATCGTGTGTCCACAGCAATGAACAAAATGATTTATTGAAACCTGTGTGCTAGAAGAAAAATAAGGCCAATATATTTTTGATGTATCGGCACTGGCAACTGCTTTATATGTCACTTCTGTTGTGAAATCCTCCCTAATGAAATGTATGTAAAGCCCTGATATATTTTCTAATACATGAAATCTGAAGAAAAAACATCATCCAATGAGTTTTTTTTTTGTTATGGAAAGAAAAAAAAACCTCTTCAAGATAGAGAAGGACAAGGGAAAAATGTAGAAATAAATTACAACAAATATGACCTAATATGAGTGGCTCGGGTTAAGATCAGCGCCTGGGGACGGCCACAGGGGGGCGTTGCTCTCTAGGGCTAGGGCGGGGGTCAGACAGAGGTAGGTATATGGGTGAATATGGCAAAGGACTCTCAGCAGTTTGACTCTCATTAGCATACTAGGCCTGTGATTGGTCAGAACAGCTGTAGCTTATGTGGAGCAGGGCGGAGGTGTGAAACTTGGTTTCTGGGGAGGTCAAAAGAAATAAAAATAGAAATAATAAAATACCCCATACAATTGGAGAGGTCAAAGGTCAACTCCAGGTTTATTTGAGCCTGTCTAATACACTCTCCCACAGCTGTTGAAAGGAGTCCTGGCTCAGCGGTGTGAGGGACCCGTTTTCGTTTTTTATCAAAAGAAAAATGATATGATTCATTGTTTTTAAATTTGTTTTTAATTGTTTTGTGTGTGTGTGTGTGTGTGTGTGTGTGTGTGTGTGTGAGAGAGAAAGAGACAGAGAGTGAGTGAGTGTTTGTGTGTGTGTGTGTTTGTCTGTGAGAGAGAGAGAGAGAGAGAGATATGTTGGTAAAATTCCTCATCTTTTCATCTTTTCATTATTCTAGGTTGTGGCCAGCAGCAACAAAAAGAAGCGCTGCTGAGCGTGTTGGCCCAAGATGGATAGAAAAACACAATATACATGCATCAAGTGCAAGAAATGCATGCAAAACACACAGCAAGTAACTGTGCCACTCATGTGTTGTGTAGGCTTGTATGAAAAGGCAATGTGTTCAGTGGGGCTGATGTGTTGTCTAGACTGACAGGGTTACTGTACAGAGTTGAAGAGATGGTAACTCTTGTGATTAGTGGCCCCGTGTCTCCATCTGTTGGACAAAACAAATCATTGCATCCACCTTGGGAAAAAACAGCAATCATTCAACCTGCAGTTACAGATCAGTAAAAAGCACTCATTTTAGCCTCAAAACAGCCCATGAAATTGAAATACAGTCAATTTAAGCCCAGCTCTAATGTTAGCTGAAGGCAAGAATTTGCTTGAGGTCAATGGTTTTGAGGTTTTAATGTTGTATGTTGTATATTGTATGTATTGCATGTTGCTGTTTTTTATTGGATTATAAAATGTATTCCATGCCTTTTTTTTAAAACTCTTTATGTGCCAATTAAATGTTTAATTCTCATTTATTGTGATTTTCATGATCCCAAATCAATTTGGAGGTTGTGCAGCTATCGTGTGTCCACAGCAATGAACAAAATGATTTATTGAAACCTGTGTGCTAGAAGAAAAATAAGGCCAATATATTTTTGATGTATCGGCACTGGCAACTGCTTTATATGTCACTTCTGTTGTGAAATCCTCCCTAATGAAATGTATGTAAAGCCCTGATATATTTTCTAATACATGAAATCTGAAGAAAAAACATCATCCAATGAGTTTTTTTTGTTATGGAAAGAAAAAAAAACCTCTTCAAGATAGAGAAGGACAAGGGAAAAATGTAGAAATAAATTACAACAAATATGACCTAATATGAGTGGCTCGGGTTAAGATCAGCGCCTGGGGACGGCCACAGGGGGGCGTTGCTCTCTAGGGCTAGGGCTGGGGTCAGACAGAGGTAGGTATATGGGTGAATATGGCAAAGGACTCTCAGCAGTTTGACTCTCATTAGCATACTAGGCCTGTGATTGGTCAGAACAGCTGTAGCTTCTGTGGAGCAGGGCGGAGGTGTGAAACTTGGTTTCTGGGGAGGTCGGCGCACCTCCAGCGGACTGCTGCCGACACCTGATGCAAATGTTGATCGTTTAGGGGGATTTCATGCTCAATGAAAGAAGTCAGAGAAAAAAAAAAGTGTCAGCAGAATGGCTTTGGGAGCACATTTCAGGCCACTTTGAGTGGACTGGGATGAGTTGGTAGTGTGGCGTTTGGCGGCGGTGCTTTGTCATGTGTCCTCTTGTCAGAAATCGCTATAGTCTGCAGATTGTAGCAGGATCTGACAGGCGCGGTCAAGTGACTTTAGATATGGCGGCGTCGTTGGGACTTCCTCTGCCACAGGAAGTGTTCCTTCAAAATAAAACGACGCAAAGCTCGACGATGGTTTGCCCAGCTCCACCGTTCTGTCCTAACAGGTGAGTGGTCAAGACGAGCCACGGCACGTTTAGTTTGTTTACAAGAGCTAGAAATGTTCATGATTTCATAAAAAAACAAATCAAATGAGGTTAAGAGTAGGCCATTTCTGCTTGAGATGAGGAAAGAGTGAGGTTTAAAAGGAATAAAAATATGAATAACACAATTGGTTGGCATTAGGCACTCTCTCCTCTCAGGTTATGTTTAGGAAAGACGCCATGTGATGGTCAAAAGAAATAAAAATAGAAATAATAAAATACCCCATACAATTGGAGAGGACAAAGGTCAACTCCAGGTTTATTTGAGCCTGTCTAATACACTCTCCCACAGCTGTTGAAAGGAGTCCTGGCTCAGCGGTGTGAGGGACCCGTTTTCGTTTTTTATCAAAAGAAAAATGATATGATTCATTGTTTTTAAATTTGTTTTTAATTGTTTTGTGTGTGTGTGTGTGTGTGTGTGTGTGTGTGTGAGAGAGAAAGAGACAGAGAGTGAGTGAGTGTTTGTGTGTGTGTGTGTTTGTCTGTGAGAGAGAGAGAGAGAGAGAGATATGTTGGTAAAATTCCTCATCTTTTCATCTTTTCATTATTCTAGGTTGTGGCCAGCAGCAACAAAAAGAAGCGCTGCTGAGCGTGTTGGCCCAAGATGGATAGAAAAACACAATATACATGCATCAAGTGCAAGAAATGCATGCAAAACACACAGCAAGTAACTGTGCCACTCATGTGTTGTGTAGGCTTGTATGAAAAGGCAATGTGTTCAGTGGGGCTGATGTGTTGTCTAGACTGACAGGGTTACTGTACAGAGTTGAAGAGATGGTAACTCTTGTGATTAGTGGCCCCGTGTCTCCATGTGTTGGACAAAACAAATCATTGCATCCACCTTGGGAAAAAACAGCAATCATTCAACCTGCAGTTACAGATCAGTAAAAAGCACTCATTTTAGCCTCAAAACAGCCCATGAAATTGAAATACAGTCAATTTAAGCCCAGCTCTAATGTTAGCTGAAGGCAAGAATTTGCTTGAGGTCAATGGTTTTGAGGTTTTAATGTTGTATGTTGTATATTGTATGTATTGCATGTTGCTGTTTTTTATTGGATTATAAAATGTATTCCATGCCTTTTTTTTAAAACTCTTTATGTGCCAATTAAATGTTTAATTCTCATTTATTGTGATTTTCATGATCCCAAATCAATTTGGAGGTTGTGCAGCTATCGTGTGTCCACAGCAATGAACAAAATGATTTATTGAAACCTGTGTGCTAGAAGAAAAATAAGGCCAATATATTTTTGATGTATCGGCACTGGCAACTGCTTTATATGTCACTTCTGTTGTGAAATCCTCCCTAATGAAATGTATGTAAAGCCCTGATATATTTTCTAATACATGAAATCTGAAGAAAAAACATCATCCAATGAGTTTTTTTTGTTATGGAAAGAAAAAAAAACCTCTTCAAGATAGAGAAGGACAAGGGAAAAATGTAGAAATAAATTACAACAAATATGACCTAATATGAGTGGCTAGGGTTAAGATCAGCGCCTGGGGACGGCCACAGGGGGGCGTTGCTCTCTAGGGCTAGGGCTGGGGTCAGACAGAGGTAGGTATATGGGTGAATATGGCAAAGGACTCTCAGCAGTTTGACTCTCATTAGCATACTAGGCCTGTGATTGGTCAGAACAGCTGTAGCTTCTGTGGAGCAGGGCGGAGGTGTGAAACTTGGTTTCTGGGGAGGTCGGCGCACCTCCAGCGGACTGCTGCCGACACCTGATGCAAATGTTGATCGTTTAGGGGGATTTCATGCTCAATGAAAGAAGTCAGAGAAAAAAAAAAGTGTCAGCAGAATGGCTTTGGGAGCACATTTCAGGCCACTTTGAGTGGACTGGGATGAGTTGGTAGTGTGGCGTTTGGCGGCGGTGCTTTGTCATGTGTCCTCTTGTCAGAAATCGCTATAGTCTGCAGATTGTAGCAGGATCTGACAGGCGCGGTCAAGTGACTTTAGATATGGCGGCGTCGTTGGGACTTCCTCTGCCACAGGAAGTGTTCCTTCAAAATAAAACGACGCAAAGCTCGACGATGGTTTGCCCAGCTCCACCGTTCTGTCCTAACAGGTGAGTGGTCAAGACGAGCCACGGCACGTTTAGTTTGTTTACAAGAGCTAGAAATGTTCATGATTTCATAAAAAAACAAATCAAATGAGGTTAAGAGTAGGCCATTTCTGCTTGAGATGAGGAAAGAGTGAGGTTTAAAAGGAATAAAAATATGAATAACACAATTGGTTGGCATTAGGCACTCTCTCCTCTCAGGTTATGTTTAGGAAAGACGCCATGTGATGGTCAAAAGAAATAAAAATAGAAATAATAAAATACCCCATACAATTGGAGAGGTCAAAGGTCAACTCCAGGTTTATTTGAGCCTGTCTAATACACTCTCCCACAGCTGTTGAAAGGAGTCCTGGCTCAGCGGTGTGAGGGACCCGTTTTCGTTTTTTATCAAAAGAAAAATGATATGATTCATTGTTTTTTAAATGTGTTTTTAATTGTTTTGTGTGTGTGTGTGTGTGTGTGTCTGTGTGTGTGTGAGAGAGAAAGAGACAGAGAGTGAGTGAGTGTTTGTGTGTGTGTGTTTGTCTGTGAGAGAGAGAGAGAGAGAGAGATATGTTGGTAAAATTCCTCATCTTTTCATCTTTTCATTATTCTAGGTTGTGGCCAGCAGCAACAAAAAGAAGCGCTGCTGAGCGTGTTGGCCCAAGATGGATAGAAAAACACAATATACATGCATCAAGTGCAAGAAATGCATGCAAAACACACAGCAAGTAACTGTGCCACTCATGTGTTGTGTAGGCTTGTATGAAAAGGCAATGTGTTCAGTGGGGCTGATGTGTTGACATGGTTGCTGTACAGAGTTGAAGAGATGGTAACTCTTGTGATTAGTGGCCCCGTGTCTCCATCTGTTGGACAAAACAAATCATTGCATCCACCTTGGGAAAAAACAGCAATCATTCAACCTGCAGTTACAGATCAGTAAAAAGCACTCATTTTAGCCTCAAAACAGCCCATGAAATTGAAATACAGTCAATTTAAGCCCAGCTCTAATGTTAGCTGAAGGCAAGGTTCCCTGAAAGCAAGTATTTGCTTGAGGTCAATGGTTTTGAGGTTTTAATGTTGTATGTTGTATATTGTATGTATTGCATGTTGCTGTTTTTTATTGGATTATAAAATGTATTCCATGCCTTTTTTTTAAAACTCTTTATGTGCCAATTAAATGTTTAATTCTCATTTATTGTGATTTTCATGATCCCAAATCAATTTGGAGGTTGTGCAGCTATCGTGTGTCCACAGCAATGAACAAAATGATTTATTGAAACCTGTGTGCTAGAAGAAAAATAAGGCCAATATATTTTTGATGTATCGGCACTGGCAACTGCTTTATATGTCACTTCTGTTGTGAAATCCTCCCTAATGAAATGTATATAAAGCCCTGATATATTTTCTAATACATGAAATCTGAAGAAAAAACATCATCCAATGAGTTTTTTTTGTTATGGAAAGAAAAAAAAACCTCTTCAAGATAGAGAAGGACAAGGGAAAAATGTAGAAATAAATTACAACAAATATGACCTAATATGAGTGGCTAGGGTTAAGATCAGCGCCTGGGGACGGCCACAGGGGGGCGTTGCTCTCTAGGGCTAGGGCTGGGGTCAGACAGAGGTAGGTATATGGGTGAATATGGCAAAGGACTCTCAGCAGGGTTAGGGTTAGGGTTAGGGTTAGGTATATGGGTGAATATGGCAAAGGACTCTCAGCAGTTTGACTCTCATTAGCATACTAGGCCTGTGATTGGTCAGAACAGCTGTAGCTTATGTGGAGCAGGGCGGAGGTGTGAAACTTGGTTTCTGGGGAGGTCAAAAGAAATAAAAATAGAAATAATAAAATACCCCATACAATTGGAGAGGTCAAAGGTCAACTCCAGGTTTATTTGAGCCTGTCTAATACACTCTCCCACAGCTGTTGAAAGGAGTCCTGGCTCAGCGGTGTGAGGGACCCGTTTTCGTTTTTTATCAAAAGAAAAATGATATGATTCATTGTTTTTTAAATTTGTTTTTAATTGTTTTGTGTGTGTGTGTGTGTGTGTGTGTGTCTGTGTGTGTGTGAGAGAGAAAGAGACAGAGAGTGAGTGAGTGTTTGTGTGTGTGTGTGTTTGTCTGTGAGAGAGAGAGAGAGAGAGATATGTTGGTAAAATTCCTCATCTTTTCATCTTTTCATTATTCTAGGTTGTGGCCAGCAGCAACAAAAAGAAGCGCTGCTGAGCGTGTTGGCCCAAGATGGATAGAAAAACACAATATACATGCATCAAGTGCAAGAAATGCATGCAAAACACACAGCAAGTAACTGTGCCACTCATGTGTTGTGTAGGCTTGTATGAAAAGGCAATGTGTTCAGTGGGGCTGATGTGTTGACATGGTTACTGTACAGAGTTGAAGAGATGGTAACTCTTGTGATTCGTGGCCCCGTGTCTCCATGTGTTGGACAAAACAAATCATTGCATCCACCTTGGGAAAAAACAGCAATCATTCAACCTGCAGTTACAGATCAGTAAAAAGCACTCATTTTAGCCTCAAAACAGCCCATGAAATTGAAATACAGTCAATTTAAGCCCAGCTCTAATGTTAGCTGAAGGCAAGTATTTGCTTGAGGTCAATGGTTTTGAGGTTTTAATGTTGTATGTTGTATATTGTATGTATTGCATGTTGCTGTTTTTTATTGGATTATAAAATGTATTCCATGCCTTTTTTTTAAAACTCTTTATGTGCCAATTAAATGTTTAATTCTCATTTATTGTGATTTTCATGATCCCAAATCAATTTGGAGGTTGTGCAGCTATCGTGTGTCCACAGCAATGAACAAAATGATTTATTGAAACCTGTGTGCTAGAAGAAAAATAAGGCCAATATATTTTTGATGTATCGGCACTGGCAACTGCTTTATATGTCACTTCTGTTGTGAAATCCTCCCTAATGAAATGTATGTAAAGCCCTGATATATTTTCTAATACATGAAATCTGAAGAAAAAACATCATCCAATGAGTTTTTTTTTGTTATGGAAAGAAAAAAAAACCTCTTCAAGATAGAGAAGGACAAGGGAAAAATGTAGAAATAAATTACAACAAATATGACCTAATATGAGTGGCTAGGGTTAAGATCAGCGCCTGGGGACGGCCACAGGGGGGCGTTGCTCTCTAGGGCTAGGGCTGGGGTCAGACAGAGGTAGGTATATGGGTGAATATGGCAAAGGACTCTCAGCAGGGTTAGGGTTAGGGTTAGGGTTAGGTATATGGGTGAATATGGCAAAGGACTCTCAGCAGTTTGACTCTAATTAGCATACTAGGCCTGTGATTGGTCAGAACAGCTGTAGCTTATGTGGAGCAGGGCGGAGGTGTGAAACTTGGTTTCTGGGGAGGTCAAAAGAAATAAAAATAGAAATAATAAAATACCCCATACAATTGGAGAGGTCAAAGGTCAACTCCAGGTTTATTTGAGCCTGTCTAATACACTCTCCCACAGCTGTTGAAAGGAGTCCTGGCTCAGCGGTGTGAGGGACCCGTTTTCGTTTTTTATCAAAAGAAAAATGATATGATTCATTGTTTTTTAAATGTGTTTTTAATTGTTTTGTGTGTGTGTGTGTGTGTGTGTGTGTGTGTGTGAGAGAGAAAGAGACAGAGAGTGAGTGAGTGTTTGTGTGTGTGTGTGTTTGTCTGTGAGAGAGAGAGAGAGAGAGATATGTTGGTAAAATTCCTCATCTTTTCATCTTTTCATTATTCTAGGTTGTGGCCAGCAGCAACAAAAAGAAGCGCTGCTGAGCGTGTTGGCCCAAGATGGATAGAAAAACACAATATACATGCATCAAGTGCAAGAAATGCATGCAAAACACACAGCAAGTAACTGTGCCACTCATGTGTTGTGTAGGCTTGTATGAAAAGGCAATGTGTTCAGTGGGGCTGATGTGTTGTCTAGACTGACAGGGTTACTGTACAGAGTTGAAGAGATGGTAACTCTTGTGATTAGTGGCCCCGTGTCTCCATCTGTTGGACAAAACAAATCATTGCATCCACCTTGGGAAAAAACAGCAATCATTCAACCTGCAGTTACAGATCAGTAAAAAGCACTCATTTTAGCCTCAAAACAGCCCATGAAATTGAAATACAGTCAATTTAAGCCCAGCTCTAATGTTAGCTGAAGGCAAGGTTCCCTGAAAGCAAGTATTTGCTTGAGGTCAATGGTTTTGAGGTTTTAATGTTGTATGTTGTATATTGTATGTATTGCATGTTGCTGTTTTTTATTGGATTATAAAATGTATTCCATGCCTTTTTTTTAAAACTCTTTATGTGCCAATTAAATGTTTAATTCTCATTTATTGTGATTTTCATGATCCCAAATCAATTTGGAGGTTGTGCAGCTATCGTGTGTCCACAGCAATGAACAAAATGATTTATTGAAACCTGTGTGCTAGAAGAAAAATAAGGCCAATATATTTTTGATGTATCGGCACTGGCAACTGCTTTATATGTCACTTCTGTTGTGAAATCCTCCCTAATGAAATGTATATAAAGCCCTGATATATTTTCTAATACATGAAATCTGAAGAAAAAACATCATCCAATGAGTTTTTTTTGTTATGGAAAGAAAAAAAAACCTCTTCAAGATAGAGAAGGACAAGGGAAAAATGTAGAAATAAATTACAACAAATATGACCTAATATGAGTGGCTAGGGTTAAGATCAGCGCCTGGGGACGGCCACAGGGGGGCGTTGCTCTCTAGGGCTAGGGCTGGGGTCAGACAGAGGTAGGTATATGGGTGAATATGGCAAAGGACTCTCAGCAGGGTTAGGGTTAGGGTTAGGGTTAGGTATATGGGTGAATATGGCAAAGGACTCTCAGCAGTTTGACTCTCATTAGCATACTAGGCCTGTGATTGGTCAGAACAGCTGTAGCTTATGTGGAGCAGGGCGGAGGTGTGAAACTTGGTTTCTGGGGAGGTCAAAAGAAATAAAAATAGAAATAATAAAATACCCCATACAATTGGAGAGGTCAAAGGTCAACTCCAGGTTTATTTGAGCCTGTCTAATACACTCTCCCACAGCTGTTGAAAGGAGTCCTGGCTCAGCGGTGTGAGGGACCCGTTTTCGTTTTTTATCAAAAGAAAAATGATATGATTCATTGTTTTTTAAATTTGTTTTTAATTGTTTTGTGTGTGTGTGTGTGTGTGTGTGTGTCTGTGTGTGTGTGAGAGAGAAAGAGACAGAGAGTGAGTGAGTGTTTGTGTGTGTGTGTGTTTGTCTGTGAGAGAGAGAGAGAGAGAGATATGTTGGTAAAATTCCTCATCTTTTCATCTTTTCATTATTCTAGGTTGTGGCCAGCAGCAACAAAAAGAAGCGCTGCTGAGCGTGTTGGCCCAAGATGGATAGAAAAACACAATATACATGCATCAAGTGCAAGAAATGCATGCAAAACACACAGCAAGTAACTGTGCCACTCATGTGTTGTGTAGGCTTGTATGAAAAGGCAATGTGTTCAGTGGGGCTGATGTGTTGACATGGTTACTGTACAGAGTTGAAGAGATGGTAACTCTTGTGATTCGTGGCCCCGTGTCTCCATGTGTTGGACAAAACAAATCATTGCATCCACCTTGGGAAAAAACAGCAATCATTCAACCTGCAGTTACAGATCAGTAAAAAGCACTCATTTTAGCCTCAAAACAGCCCATGAAATTGAAATACAGTCAATTTAAGCCCAGCTCTAATGTTAGCTGAAGGCAAGTATTTGCTTGAGGTCAATGGTTTTGAGGTTTTAATGTTGTATGTTGTATATTGTATGTATTGCATGTTGCTGTTTTTTATTGGATTATAAAATGTATTCCATGCCTTTTTTTTAAAACTCTTTATGTGCCAATTAAATGTTTAATTCTCATTTATTGTGATTTTCATGATCCCAAATCAATTTGGAGGTTGTGCAGCTATCGTGTGTCCACAGCAATGAACAAAATGATTTATTGAAACCTGTGTGCTAGAAGAAAAATAAGGCCAATATATTTTTGATGTATCGGCACTGGCAACTGCTTTATATGTCACTTCTGTTGTGAAATCCTCCCTAATGAAATGTATGTAAAGCCCTGATATATTTTCTAATACATGAAATCTGAAGAAAAAACATCATCCAATGAGTTTTTTTTTGTTATGGAAAGAAAAAAAAACCTCTTCAAGATAGAGAAGGACAAGGGAAAAATGTAGAAATAAATTACAACAAATATGACCTAATATGAGTGGCTAGGGTTAAGATCAGCGCCTGGGGACGGCCACAGGGGGGCGTTGCTCTCTAGGGCTAGGGCTGGGGTCAGACAGAGGTAGGTATATGGGTGAATATGGCAAAGGACTCTCAGCAGGGTTAGGGTTAGGGTTAGGGTTAGGTATATGGGTGAATATGGCAAAGGACTCTCAGCAGTTTGACTCTAATTAGCATACTAGGCCTGTGATTGGTCAGAACAGCTGTAGCTTATGTGGAGCAGGGCGGAGGTGTGAAACTTGGTTTCTGGGGAGGTCAAAAGAAATAAAAATAGAAATAATAAAATACCCCATACAATTGGAGAGGTCAAAGGTCAACTCCAGGTTTATTTGAGCCTGTCTAATACACTCTCCCACAGCTGTTGAAAGGAGTCCTGGCTCAGCGGTGTGAGGGACCCGTTTTCGTTTTTTATCAAAAGAAAAATGATATGATTCATTGTTTTTAAATTTGTTTTTAATTGTTTTGTGTGTGTGTGTGTGTCTGTGTGTGTGTGAGAGAGAAAGAGACAGAGAGTGAGTGAGTGTTTGTGTGTGTGTGTGTTTGTCTGTGAGAGAGAGAGAGAGAGAGATATGTTGGTAAAATTCCTCATCTTTTCATCTTTTCATTATTCTAGGTTGTGGCCAGCAGCAACAAAAAGAAGCGCTGCTGAGCGTGTTGGCCCAAGATGGATAGAAAAACACAATATACATGCATCAAGTGCAAGAAATGCATGCAAAACACACAGCAAGTAACTGTGCCACTCATGTGTTGTGTAGGCTTGTATGAAAAGGCAATGTGTTCAGTGGGGCTGATGTGTTGTCTAGACTGACAGGGTTACTGTACAGAGTTGAAGAGATGGTAACTCTTGTGATTAGTGGCCCCGTGTCTCCATCTGTTGGACAAAACAAATCATTGCATCCACCTTGGGAAAAAACAGCAATCATTCAACCTGCAGTTACAGATCAGTAAAAAGCACTCATTTTAGCCTCAAAACAGCCCATGAAATTGAAATACAGTCAATTTAAGCCCAGCTCTAATGTTAGCTGAAGGCAAGGTTCCCTGAAAGCAAGTATTTGCTTGAGGTCAATGGTTTTGAGGTTTTAATGTTGTATGTTGTATATTGTATGTATTGCATGTTGCTGTTTTTTATTGGATTATAAAATGTATTCCATGCCTTTTTTTTAAAACTCTTTATGTGCCAATTAAATGTTTAATTCTCATTTATTGTGATTTTCATGATCCCAAATCAATTTGGAGGTTGTGCAGCTATCGTGTGTCCACAGCAATGAACAAAATGATTTATTGAAACCTGTGTGCTAGAAGAAAAATAAGGCCAATATATTTTTGATGTATCGGCACTGGCAACTGCTTTATATGTCACTTCTGTTGTGAAATCCTCCCTAATGAAATGTATATAAAGCCCTGATATATTTTCTAATACATGAAATCTGAAGAAAAAACATCATCCAATGAGTTTTTTTTGTTATGGAAAGAAAAAAAAACCTCTTCAAGATAGAGAAGGACAAGGGAAAAATGTAGAAATAAATTACAACAAATATGACCTAATATGAGTGGCTAGGGTTAAGATCAGCGCCTGGGGACGGCCACAGGGGGGCGTTGCTCTCTAGGGCTAGGGCTGGGGTCAGACAGAGGTAGGTATATGGGTGAATATGGCAAAGGACTCTCAGCAGGGTTAGGGTTAGGGTTAGGGTTAGGTATATGGGTGAATATGGCAAAGGACTCTCAGCAGTTTGACTCTCATTAGCATACTAGGCCTGTGATTGGTCAGAACAGCTGTAGCTTATGTGGAGCAGGGCGGAGGTGTGAAACTTGGTTTCTGGGGAGGTCAAAAGAAATAAAAATAGAAATAATAAAATACCCCATACAATTGGAGAGGTCAAAGGTCAACTCCAGGTTTATTTGAGCCTGTCTAATACACTCTCCCACAGCTGTTGAAAGGAGTCCTGGCTCAGCGGTGTGAGGGACCCGTTTTCGTTTTTTATCAAAAGAAAAATGATATGATTCATTGTTTTTTAAATTTGTTTTTAATTGTTTTGTGTGTGTGTGTGTGTGTGTGTGTGTGTGTGAGAGAGAAAGAGACAGAGAGTGAGTGAGTGTTTGTGTGTGTGTGTTTGTCTGTGAGAGAGAGAGAGAGAGAGATATGTTGGTAAAATTCCTCATCTTTTCATCTTTTCATTATTCTAGGTTGTGGCCAGCAGCAACAAAAAGAAGCGCTGCTGAGCGTGTTGGCCCAAGATGGATAGAAAAACACAATATACATGCATCAAGTGCAAGAAATGCATGCAAAACACACAGCAAGTAACTGTGCCACTCATGTGTTGTGTAGGCTTGTATGAAAAGGCAATGTGTTCAGTGGGGCTGATGTGTTGACATGGTTACTGTACAGAGTTGAAGAGATGGTAACTCTTGTGATTAGTGGCCCCGTGTCTCCATCTGTTGGACAAAACAAATCATTGCATCCACCTTGGGAAAAAACAGCAATCATTCAACCTGCAGTTACAGATCAGTAAAAAGCACTCATTTTAGCCTCAAAACAGCCCATGAAATTGAAATACAGTCAATTTAAGCCCAGCTCTAATGTTAGCTAAAGGCAAGTATTTCCTTGAGGTCAATGGTTTTGAGGTTTTAATGTTGTATGTTGTATATTGTATGTATTGCATGTTGCTGTTTTTTATTGGATTATAAAATGTATTCCATGCCTTTTTTTTAAAACTCTTTATGTGCCAATTAAATGTTTAATTCTCATTTATTGTGATTTTCATGATCCCAAATCAATTTGGAGGTTGTGCAGCTATCGTGTGTCCACAGCAATGAACAAAATGATTTATTGAAACCTGTGTGCTAGAAGAAAAATAAGGCCAATATATTTTTGATGTATCGGCACTGGCAACTGCTTTATATGTCATATCTGTTGTGAAATCCTCCCTAATGAAATGTATGTAAAGCCCTGATATATTTTCTAATACATGAAATCTGAAGAAAAAACATCATCCAATGAGTTTTTTTTTGTTATGGAAAGAAAAAAAAACCTCTTCAAGATAGAGAAGGACAAGGGAAAAATGTAGAAATAAATTACAACAAATATGAACCTAATATGAGTGGCTAGGGTTAAGATCAGCGCCTGGGGACGGCCACAGGGGGGCGTTGCTCTCTAGGGCTAGGGCTAGGGTCAGACAGAGGTAGGTATATGGGTGAATATGGCAAAGGACTCTCAGCAGTTTGACTCTCATTAGCATACTAGGCCTGTGATTGGTCAGAACAGCTGTAGCTTATGTGGAGCAGGGCGGAGGTGTGAAACTTGGTTTCTGGGGAGGTCAAAAGAAATAAAAATAGAAATAATAAAATACCCCATACAATTGGAGAGGTCAAAGGTCAACTCCAGGTTTATTTGAGCCTGTCTAATACACTCTCCCACAGCTGTTGAAAGGAGTCCTGGCTCAGCGGTGTGAGGGACCCGTTTTCGTTTTTTATCAAAAGAAAAATGATATGATTCATTGTTTTTTAAATGTGTTTTTAATTGTTTTGTGTGTGTGTGTGTGTGTGTGTGTGTGTGTGTGTGTGTGAGAGAGAAAGAGACAGAGAGTGAGTGAGTGTTTGTGTGTGTGTGTGTTTGTCTGTGAGAGAGAGAGAGAGAGAGATATGTTGGTAAAATTCCTCATCTTTTCATCTTTTCATTATTCTAGGTTGTGGCCAGCAGCAACAAAAAGAAGCGCTGCTGAGCGTGTTGGCCCAAGATGGATAGAAAAACACAATATACATGCATCAAGTGCAAGAAATGCATGCAAAACACACAGCAAGTAACTGTGCCACTCATGTGTTGTGTAGGCTTGTATGAAAAGGCAATGTGTTCAGTGGGGCTGATGTGTTGTCTAGACTGACAGGGTTACTGTACAGAGTTGAAGAGATGGTAACTCTTGTGATTAGTGGCCCCGTGTCTCCATCTGTTGGACAAAACAAATCATTGCATCCACCTTGGGAAAAAACAGCAATCATTCAACCTGCAGTTACAGATCAGTAAAAAGCACTCATTTTAGCCTCAAAACAGCCCATGAAATTGAAATACAGTCAATTTAAGCCCAGCTCTAATGTTAGCTGAAGGCAAGGTTCCCTGAAAGCAAGTATTTGCTTGAGGTCAATGGTTTTGAGGTTTTAATGTTGTATGTTGTATATTGTATGTATTGCATGTTGCTGTTTTTTATTGGATTATAAAATGTATTCCATGCCTTTTTTTTAAAACTCTTTATGTGCCAATTAAATGTTTAATTCTCATTTATTGTGATTTTCATGATCCCAAATCAATTTGGAGGTTGTGCAGCTATCGTGTGTCCACAGCAATGAACAAAATGATTTATTGAAACCTGTGTGCTAGAAGAAAAATAAGGCCAATATATTTTTGATGTATCGGCACTGGCAACTGCTTTATATGTCACTTCTGTTGTGAAATCCTCCCTAATGAAATGTATATAAAGCCCTGATATATTTTCTAATACATGAAATCTGAAGAAAAAACATCATCCAATGAGTTTTTTTTGTTATGGAAAGAAAAAAAAACCTCTTCAAGATAGAGAAGGACAAGGGAAAAATGTAGAAATAAATTACAACAAATATGACCTAATATGAGTGGCTAGGGTTAAGATCAGCGCCTGGGGACGGCCACAGGGGGGCGTTGCTCTCCAGGGCTAGGGCTGGGGTCAGACAGAGGTAGGTATATGGGTGAATATGGCAAAGGACTCTCAGCAGTTTGACTCTCATTAGCATACTAGGCCTGTGATTGGTCAGAACAGCTGTAGCTTATGTGGAGCAGGGCGGAGGTGTGAAACTTGGTTTCTGGGGAGGTCAAAAGAAATAAAAATAGAAATAATAAAATACCCCATACAATTGGAGAGGTCAAAGGTCAACTCCAGGTTTATTTGAGCCTGTCTAATACACTCTCCCACAGCTGTTGAAAGGAGTCCTGGCTCAGCGGTGTGAGGGACCCGTTTTCGTTTTTTATCAAAAGAAAAATGATATGATTCATTGTTTTTTAAATTTGTTTTTAATTGTTTTGTGTGTGTGTGTGTGTGTGTGTCTGTGTGTGTGTGAGAGAGAAAGAGACAGAGAGTGAGTGAGTGTTTGTGTGTGTGTGTGTTTGTCTGTGAGAGAGAGAGAGAGAGAGATATGTTGGTAAAATTCCTCATCTTTTCATCTTTTCATTATTCTAGGTTGTGGCCAGCAGCAACAAAAAGAAGCGCTGCTGAGCGTGTTGGCCCAAGATGGATAGAAAAACACAATATACATGCATCAAGTGCAAGAAATGCATGCAAAACACACAGCAAGTAACTGTGCCACTCATGTGTTGTGTAGGCTTGTATGAAAAGGCAATGTGTTCAGTGGGGCTGATGTGTTGTCTAGACTGACAGGGTTACTGTACAGAGTTGAAGAGATGGTAACTCTTGTGATTAGTGGCCCCGTGTCTCCATCTGTTGGACAAAACAAATCATTGCATCCACCTTGGGAAAAAACAGCAATCATTCAACCTGCAGTTACAGATCAGTAAAAAGCACTCATTTTAGCCTCAAAACAGCCCATGAAATTGAAATACAGTCAATTTAAGCCCAGCTCTAATGTTAGCTGAAGGCAAGAATTTGCTTGAGGTCAATGGTTTTGAGGTTTTAATGTTGTATGTTGTATATTGTATGTATTGCATGTTGCTGTTTTTTATTGGATTATAAAATGTATTCCATGCCTTTTTTTTAAAACTCTTTATGTGCCAATTAAATGTTTAATTCTCATTTATTGTGATTTTCATGATCCCAAATCAATTTGGAGGTTGTGCAGCTATCGTGTGTCCACAGCAATGAACAAAATGATTTATTGAAACCTGTGTGCTAGAAGAAAAATAAGGCCAATATATTTTTGATGTATCGGCACTGGCAACTGCTTTATATGTCACTTCTGTTGTGAAATCCTCCCTAATGAAATGTATGTAAAGCCCTGATATATTTTCTAATACATGAAATCTGAAGAAAAAACATCATCCAATGAGTTTTTTTTGTTATGGAAAGAAAAAAAAACCTCTTCAAGATAGAGAAGGACAAGGGAAAAATGTAGAAATAAATTACAACAAATATGACCTAATATGAGTGGCTCGGGTTAAGATCAGCGCCTGGGGACGGCCACAGGGGGGCGTTGCTCTCTAGGGCTAGGGCTGGGGTCAGACAGAGGTAGGTATATGGGTGAATATGGCAAAGGACTCTCAGCAGTTTGACTCTCATTAGCATACTAGGCCTGTGATTGGTCAGAACAGCTGTAGCTTCTGTGGAGCAGGGCGGAGGTGTGAAACTTGGTTTCTGGGGAGGTCGGCGCACCTCCAGCGGACTGCTGCCGACACCTGATGCAAATGTTGATCGTTTAGGGGGATTTCATGCTCAATGAAAGAAGTCAGAGAAAAAAAAAAGTGTCAGCAGAATGGCTTTGGGAGCACATTTCAGGCCACTTTGAGTGGACTGGGATGAGTTGGTAGTGTGGCGTTTGGCGGCGGTGCTTTGTCATGTGTCCTCTTGTCAGAAATCGCTATAGTCTGCAGATTGTAGCAGGATCTGACAGGCGCGGTCAAGTGACTTTAGATATGGCGGCGTCGTTGGGACTTCCTCTGCCACAGGAAGTGTTCCTTCAAAATAAAACGACGCAAAGCTCGACGATGGTTTGCCCAGCTCCACCGTTCTGTCCTAACAGGTGAGTGGTCAAGACGAGCCACGGCACGTTTAGTTTGTTTACAAGAGCTAGAAATGTTCATGATTTCATAAAAAAACAAATCAAATGAGGTTAAGAGTAGGCCATTTCTGCTTGAGATGAGGAAAGAGTGAGGTTTAAAAGGAATAAAAATATGAATAACACAATTGGTTGGCATTAGGCACTCTCTCCTCTCAGGTTATGTTTAGGAAAGACGCCATGTGATGGTCAAAAGAAATAAAAATAGAAATAATAAAATACCCCATACAATTGGAGAGGTCAAAGGTCAACTCCAGGTTTATTTGAGCCTGTCTAATACACTCTCCCACAGCTGTTGAAAGGAGTCCTGGCTCAGCGGTGTGAGGGACCTGTTTTCGTTTTTTATCAAAAGAAAAATGATATGATTCATTGTTTTTTAAATTTGTTTTTAATTGTTTTGTGTGTGTGTGTGTGTCTGTGTGTGTGTGAGAGAGAAAGAGACAGAGAGTGAGTGAGTGTTTGTGTGTGTGTGTGTTTGTCTGTGAGAGAGAGAGAGAGAGAGAGATATGTTGGTAAAATTCCTCATCTTTTCATCTTTTCATTATTCTAGGTTGTGGCCAGCAGCAACAAAAAGAAGCGCTGCTGAGCGTGTTGGCCCAAGATGGATAGAAAAACACAATATACATGCATCAAGTGCAAGAAATGCATGCAAAACACACAGCAAGTAACTGTGCCACTCATGTGTTGTGTAGGCTTGTATGAAAAGGCAATGTGTTCAGTGGGGCTGATGTGTTGTCTAGACTGACAGGGTTACTGTACAGAGTTGAAGAGATGGTAACTCTTGTGATTAGTGGCCCCGTGTCTCCATCTGTTGGACAAAACAAATCATTGCATCCACCTTGGGAAAAAACAGCAATCATTCAACCTGCAGTTACAGATCAGTAAAAAGCACTCATTTTAGCCTCAAAACAGCCCATGAAATTGAAATACAGTCAATTTAAGCCCAGCTCTAATGTTAGCTGAAGGCAAGTATTTGCTTGAAGTCAATGGTTTTGAGGTTTTAATGTTGTATGTTGTATATTGTATGTATTGCATGTTGCTGTTTTTTATTGGATTATAAAATGTATTCCATGCCTTTTTTTTTAAAACTCTTTATGTGCCAATTAAATGTTTAATTCTCATTTATTGTGATTTTCATGATCCCAAATCAATTTGGAGGTTGTGCAGCTATCGTGTGTCCACAGCAATGAACAAAATGATTTATTGAAACCTGTGTGCTAGAAGAAAAATAAGGCCAATATATTTTTGATGTATCGGCACTGGCAACTGCTTTATATGTCACTTCTGTTGTGAAATCCTCCCTAATGAAATGTATGTAAAGCCCTGATATATTTTCTAATACATGAAATCTGAAGAAAAAACATCATCCAATGAGTTTTTTTTTTGTTATGGAAAGAAAAAAAAACCTCTTCAAGATAGAGAAGGACAAGGGAAAAATGTAGAAATAAATTACAACAAATATGACCTAATATGAGTGGCTCGGGTTAAGATCAGCGCCTGGGGACGGCCACAGGGGGGCGTTGCTCTCTAGGGCTAGGGCTGGGGTCAGACAGAGGTAGGTATATGGGTGAATATGGCAAAGGACTCTCAGCAGTTTGACTCTCATTAGCATACTAGGCCTGTGATTGGTCAGAACAGCTGTAGCTTATGTGGAGCAGGGCGGAGGTGTGAAACTTGGTTTCTGGGGAGGTCAAAAGAAATAAAAATAGAAATAATAAAATACCCCATACAATTGGAGAGGTCAAAGGTCAACTCCAGGTTTATTTGAGCCTGTCTAATACACTCTCCCACAGCTGTTGAAAGGAGTCCTGGCTCAGCGGTGTGAGGGACCCGTTTTCGTTTTTTATCAAAAGAAAAATGATATGATTCATTGTTTTTAAATTTGTTTTTAATTGTTTTGTGTGTGTGTGTGTGTGTGTGTGTGTGTGTGTGTGTGAGAGAGAAAGAGACAGAGAGTGAGTGAGTGTTTGTGTGTGTGTGTGTTTGTCTGTGAGAGAGAGAGAGAGAGAGAGATATGTTGGTAAAATTCCTCATCTTTTCATCTTTTCATTATTCTAGGTTGTGGCCAGCAGCAACAAAAAGAAGCGCTGCTGAGCGTGTTGGCCCAAGATGGATAGAAAAACACAATATACATGCATCAAGTGCAAGAAATGCATGCAAAACACACAGCAAGTAACTGTGCCACTCATGTGTTGTGTAGGCTTGTATGAAAAGGCAATGTGTTCAGTGGGGCTGATGTGTTGTCTAGACTGACAGGGTTACTGTACAGAGTTGAAGAGATGGTAACTCTTGTGATTAGTGGCCCCGTGTCTCCATCTGTTGGACAAAACAAATCATTGCATCCACCTTGGGAAAAAACAGCAATCATTCAACCTGCAGTTACAGATCAGTAAAAAGCACTCATTTTAGCCTCAAAACAGCCCATGAAATTGAAATACAGTCAATTTAAGCCCAGCTCTAATGTTAGCTGAAGGCAAGAATTTGCTTGAGGTCAATGGTTTTGAGGTTTTAATGTTGTATGTTGTATATTGTATGTATTGCATGTTGCTGTTTTTTATTGGATTATAAAATGTATTCCATGCCTTTTTTTTAAAACTCTTTATGTGCCAATTAAATGTTTAATTCTCATTTATTGTGATTTTCATGATCCCAAATCAATTTGGAGGTTGTGCAGCTATCGTGTGTCCACAGCAATGAATAAAATGATTTATTGAAACCTGTGTGCTAGAAGAAAAATAAGGCCAATATATTTTTGATGTATCGGCACTGGCAACTGCTTTATATGTCACTTCTGTTGTGAAATCCTCCCTAATGAAATGTATGTAAAGCCCTGATATATTTTCTAATACATGAAATCTGAAGAAAAAACATCATCCAATGAGTTTTTTTTGTTATGGAAAGAAAAAAAAACCTCTTCAAGATAGAGAAGGACAAGGGAAAAATGTAGAAATAAATTACAACAAATATGACCTAATATGAGTGGCTCGGGTTAAGATCAGCGCCTGGGGACGGCCACAGGGGGGCGTTGCTCTCTAGGGCTAGGGCTGGGGTCAGACAGAGGTAGGTATATGGGTGAATATGGCAAAGGACTCTCAGCAGTTTGACTCTCATTAGCATACTAGGCCTGTGATTGGTCAGAACAGCTGTAGCTTCTGTGGAGCAGGGCGGAGGTGTGAAACTTGGTTTCTGGGGAGGTCGGCGCACCTCCAGCGGACTGCTGCCGACACCTGATGCAAATGTTGATCGTTTAGGGGGATTTCATGCTCAATGAAAGAAGTCAGAGAAAAAAAAAAGTGTCAGCAGAATGGCTTTGGGAGCACATTTCAGGCCACTTTGAGTGGACTGGGATGAGTTGGTAGTGTGGCGTTTGGCGGCGGTGCTTTGTCATGTGTCCTCTTGTCAGAAATCGCTATAGTCTGCAGATTGTAGCAGGATCTGACAGGCGCGGTCAAGTGACTTTAGATATGGCGGCGTCGTTGGGACTTCCTCTGCCACAGGAAGTGTTCCTTCAAAATAAAACGACGCAAAGCTCGACGATGGTTTGCCCAGCTCCACCGTTCTGTCCTAACAGGTGAGTGGTCAAGACGAGCCACGGCACGTTTAGTTTGTTTACAAGAGCTAGAAATGTTCATGATTTCATAAAAAAACAAATCAAATGAGGTTAAGAGTAGGCCATTTCTGCTTGAGATGAGGAAAGAGTGAGGTTTAAAAGGAATAAAAATATGAATAACACAATTGGTTGGCATTAGGCACTCTCTCCTCTCAGGTTATGTTTAGGAAAGACGCCATGTGATGGTCAAAAGAAATAAAAATAGAAATAATAAAATACCCCATACAATTGGAGAGGTCAAAGGTCAACTCCAGGTTTATTTGAGCCTGTCTAATACACTCTCCCACAGCTGTTGAAAGGAGTCCTGGCTCAGCGGTGTGAGGGACCCGTTTTCGTTTTTTATCAAAAGAAAAATGATATGATTCATTGTTTTTTAAATTTGTTTTTAATTGTTTTGTGTGTGTGTGTGTGTGTGTGTCTGTGTGTGTGTGAGAGAGAAAGAGACAGAGAGTGAGTGAGTGTTTGTGTGTGTGTGTGTTTGTCTGTGAGAGAGAGAGAGAGAGAGATATGCTGGTAAAATTCCTCATCTTTTCATCTTTTCATTATTCTAGGTTGTGGCCAGCAGCAACAAAAAGAAGCGCTGCTGAGCGTGTTGGCCCAAGATGGATAGAAAAACACAATATACATGCATCAAGTGCAAGAAATGCATGCAAAACACACAGCAAGTAACTGTGCCACTCATGTGTTGTGTAGGCTTGTATGAAAAGGCAATGTGTTCAGTGGGGCTGATGTGTTGTCTAGACTGACAGGGTTACTGTACAGAGTTGAAGAGATGGTAACTCTTGTGATTAGTGGCCCCGTGTCTCCATCTGTTGGACAAAACAAATCATTGCATCCACCTTGGGAAAAAACAGCAATCATTCAACCTGCAGTTACAGATCAGTAAAAAGCACTCATTTTAGCCTCAAAACAGCCCATGAAATTGAAATACAGTCAATTTAAGCCCAGCTCTAATGTTAGCTGAAGGCAAGTATTTGCTTGAAGTCAATGGTTTTGAGGTTTTAATGTTGTATGTTGTATATTGTATGTATTGCATGTTGCTGTTTTTTATTGGATTATAAAATGTATTCCATGCCTTTTTTTTTAAAACTCTTTATGTGCCAATTAAATGTTTAATTCTCATTTATTGTGATTTTCATGATCCCAAATCAATTTGGAGGTTGTGCAGCTATCGTGTGTCCACAGCAATGAACAAAATGATTTATTGAAACCTGTGTGCTAGAAGAAAAATAAGGCCAATATATTTTTGATGTATCGGCACTGGCAACTGCTTTATATGTCACTTCTGTTGTGAAATCCTCCCTAATGAAATGTATGTAAAGCCCTGATATATTTTCTAATACATGAAATCTGAAGAAAAAACATCATCCAATGAGTTTTTTTTTTGTTATGGAAAGAAAAAAAAACCTCTTCAAGATAGAGAAGGACAAGGGAAAAATGTAGAAATAAATTACAACAAATATGACCTAATATGAGTGGCTCGGGTTAAGATCAGCGCCTGGGGACGGCCACAGGGGGGCGTTGCTCTCTAGGGCTAGGGCTGGGGTCAGACAGAGGTAGGTATATGGGTGAATATGGCAAAGGACTCTCAGCAGTTTGACTCTCATTAGCATACTAGGCCTGTGATTGGTCAGAACAGCTGTAGCTTATGTGGAGCAGGGCGGAGGTGTGAAACTTGGTTTCTGGGGAGGTCAAAAGAAATAAAAATAGAAATAATAAAATACCCCATACAATTGGAGAGGTCAAAGGTCAACTCCAGGTTTATTTGAGCCTGTCTAATACACTCTCCCACAGCTGTTGAAAGGAGTCCTGGCTCAGCGGTGTGAGGGACCCGTTTTCGTTTTTTATCAAAAGAAAAATGATATGATTCATTGTTTTTTAAATGTGTTTTTAATTGTTTTGTGTGTGTGTGTGTGTGTGTGTGTGTGTGTGTGAGAGAGAAAGAGACAGAGAGTGAGTGAGTGTTTGTGTGTGTGTGTGTTTGTCTGTGAGAGAGAGAGAGAGAGAGATATGTTGGTAAAATTCCTCATCTTTTCATCTTTTCATTATTCTAGGTTGTGGCCAGCAGCAACAAAAAGAAGCGCTGCTGAGCGTGTTGGCCCAAGATGGATAGAAAAACACAATATACATGCATCAAGTGCAAGAAATGCATGCAAAACACACAGCAAGTAACTGTGCCACTCATGTGTTGTGTAGGCTTGTATGAAAAGGCAATGTGTTCAGTGGGGCTGATGTGTTGTCTAGACTGACAGGGTTACTGTACAGAGTTGAAGAGATGGTAACTCTTGTGATTAGTGGCCCCGTGTCTCCATCTGTTGGACAAAACAAATCATTGCATCCACCTTGGGAAAAAACAGCAATCATTCAACCTGCAGTTACAGATCAGTAAAAAGCACTCATTTTAGCCTCAAAACAGCCCATGAAATTGAAATACAGTCAATTTAAGCCCAGCTCTAATGTTAGCTGAAGGCAAGGTTCCCTGAAAGCAAGTATTTGCTTGAGGTCAATGGTTTTGAGGTTTTAATGTTGTATGTTGTATATTGTATGTATTGCATGTTGCTGTTTTTTATTGGATTATAAAATGTATTCCATGCCTTTTTTTTTAAACTCTTTATGTGCCAATTAAATGTTTAATTCTCATTTATTGTGATTTTCATGATCCCAAATCAATTTGGAGGTTGTGCAGCTATCGTGTGTCCACAGCAATGAACAAAATGATTTATTGAAACCTGTGTGCTAGAAGAAAAATAAGGCCAATATATTTTTGATGTATCGGCACTGGCAACTGCTTTATATGTCACTTCTGTTGTGAAATCCTCCCTAATGAAATGTATATAAAGCCCTGATATATTTTCTAATACATGAAATCTGAAGAAAAAACATCATCCAATGAGTTTTTTTTTGTTATGGAAAGAAAAAAAAACCTCTTCAAGATAGAGAAGGACAAGGGAAAAATGTAGAAATAAATTACAACAAATATGACCTAATATGAGTGGCTAGGGTTAAGATCAGCGCCTGGGGACGGCCACAGGGGGGCGTTGCTCTCTAGGGCTAGGGCTGGGGTCAGACAGAGGTAGGTATATGGGTGAATATGGCAAAGGACTCTCAGCAGTTTGACTCTCATTAGCATACTAGGCCTGTGATTGGTCAGAACAGCTGTAGCTTATGTGGAGCAGGGCGGAGGTGTGAAACTTGGTTTCTGGGGAGGTCAAAAGAAATAAAAATAGAAATAATAAAATACCCCATACAATTGGAGAGGTCAAAGGTCAACTCCAGGTTTATTTGAGCCTGTCTAATACACTCTCCCACAGCTGTTGAAAGGAGTCCTGGCTCAGCGGTGTGAGGGACCCGTTTTCGTTTTTTATCAAAAGAAAAATGATATGATTCATTGTTTTTAAATTTGTTTTTAATTGTTTTGTGTGTGTGTGTGTGTGTGTGAGAGAGAAAGAGACAGAGAGTGAGTGAGTGTTTGTGTGTGTGTGTTTGTCTGTGAGAGAGAGAGAGAGAGAGATATGTTGGTAAAATTCCTCATCTTTTCATCTTTTCATTATTCTAGGTTGTGGCCAGCAGCAACAAAAAGAAGCGCTGCTGAGCGTGTTGGCCCAAGATGGATAGAAAAACACAATATACATGCATCAAGTGCAAGAAATGCATGCAAAACACACAGCAAGTAACTGTGCCACTCATGTGTTGTGTAGGCTTGTATGAAAAGGCAATGTGTTCAGTGGGGCTGATGTGTTGTCTAGACTGACAGGGTTACTGTACAGAGTTGAAGAGATGGTAACTCTTGTGATTAGTGGCCCCGTGTCTCCATCTGTTGGACAAAACAAATCATTGCATCCACCTTGGGAAAAAACAGCAATCATTCAACCTGCAGTTACAGATCAGTAAAAAGCACTCATTTTAGCCTCAAAACAGCCCATGAAATTGAAATACAGTCAATCAGGCTGTTTTGAGGCTAAAATGAGTGCTTTTTACTGATCTGTAACTGCAGGTTGAATGATTGCTGTTTTTTCCCAAGGTGGATGCAATGATTTGTTTTGTCCAACACATGGAGACACGGGGCCACTAATCACAAGAGTTACCATCTCTTCAACTCTGTACAGTAACCCTGTCAGTCTAGACAACACATCAGCCCCACTGAACACATTGCCTTTTCATACAAGCCTACACAACACATGAGTGGCACAGTTACTTGCTGTGTGTTTTGCATGCATTTCTTGCACTTGATGCATGTATATTGTGTTTTTCTATCCATCTTGGGCCAACACGCTCAGCAGCGCTTCTTTTTGTTGCTGCTGGCCACAACCTAGAATAATGAAAAGATGAAAAGATGAGGAATTTTACCAACATATCTCTCTCTCTCTCTCTCTCACAGACAAACACACACACACAAACACTCACTCACTCTCTGTCTCTTTCTCTCTCACACACACACACAGACACACACACACACACACAAAACAATTAAAAACAAATTTAAAAAACAATGAATCATATCATTTTTCTTTTGATAAAAAACGAAAACGGGTCCCTCACACCGCTGAGCCAGGACTCCTTTCAACAGCTGTGGGAGAGTGTATTAGACAGGCTCAAATAAACCTGGAGTTGACCTTTGACCTCTCCAATTGTATGGGGTATTTTATTATTTCTATTTTTATTTCTTTTGACCTCCCCAGAAACCAAGTTTCACACCTCCGCCCTGCTCCACATAAGCTACAGCTGTTCTGACCAATCACAGGCCTAGTATGCTAATGAGAGTCAAACTGCTGAGAGTCCTTTGCCATATTCACCCATATACCTAACCCTAACCCTAACCCTGCTGAGAGTCCTTTGCCATATTCACCCATATACCTACCTCTGTCTGACCCCAGCCCGAGCCCTAGAGAGCAACGCCCCCCTGTGGCCGTCCCCAGGCGCTGATCTTAACCCTAGCCACTCATATTAGGTCATATTTGTTGTAATTTATTTCTACATTTTTCCCTTGTCCTTCTCTATCTTGAAGAGGTTTTTTTTTCTTTCCATAACAAAAAAAACTCATTGGATGATGTTTTTTCTTCAGATTTCATGTATTAGAAAATATATCAGGGCTTTACATACATTTCATTAGGGAGGATTTCACAACAGAAGTGACATATAAAGCAGTTGCCAGTGCCGATACATCAAAAATATATTGGCCTTATTTTTCTTCTAGCACACAGGTTTCAATAAATCATTTTGTTCATTGCTGTGGACACACGATAGCTGCACAACCTCCAAATTGATTTGGGATCATGAAAATCACAATAAATGAGAATTAAACATTTAATTGGCACATAAAGAGTTTTAAAAAAAAGGCATGGAATACATTTTATAATCCAATAAAAAACAGCAACATGCAATACATACAATATACAACATACAACATTAAAACCTCAAAACCATTGACCTCAAGCAAATACTTGCTTTCAGGGAACCTTGCCTTCAGCTAACATTAGAGCTGGGCTTAAATTGACTGTATTTCAATTTCATGGGCTGTTTTGAGGCTAAAATGAGTGCTTTTTACTGATCTGTAACTGCAGGTTGAATGATTGCTGTTTTTTCCCAAGGTGGATGCAATGATTTGTTTTGTCCAACAGATGGAGACACGGGGCCACTAATCACAAGAGTTACCATCTCTTCAACTCTGTACAGTAACCCTGTCAGTCTAGACAACACATCAGCCCCACTGAACACATTGCCTTTTCATACAAGCCTACACAACACATGAGTGGCACAGTTACTTGCTGTGTGTTTTGCATGCATTTCTTGCACTTGATGCATGTATATTGTGTTTTTCTATCCATCTTGGGCCAACACGCTCAGCAGCGCTTCTTTTTGTTGCTGCTGGCCACAACCTAGAATAATGAAAAGATGAAAAGATGAGGAATTTTACCAACATATCTCTCTCTCTCTCTCTCTCACAGACAAACACACACACACAAACACTCACTCACTCTCTGTCTCTTTCTCTCTCTCACACACACAGACACACACACACACACACACACACAAAACAATTAAAAACAAATTTAAAAAACAATGAATCATATCATTTTTCTTTTGATAAAAAACGAAAACAGGTCCCTCACACCGCTGAGCCAGGACTCCTTTCAACAGCTGTGGGAGAGTGTATTAGACAGGCTCAAATAAACCTGGAGTTGACCTTTGACCTCTCCAATTGTATGGGGTATTTTATTATTTCTATTTTTATTTCTTTTGACCATCACATGGCGTCTTTCCTAAACATAACCTGAGAGGAGAGAGTGCCTAATGCCAACCAATTGTGTTATTCATATTTTTATTCCTTTTAAACCTCACTCTTTCCTCATCTCAAGCAGAAATGGCCTACTCTTAACCTCATTTGATTTGTTTTTTTATGAAATCATGAACATTTCTAGCTCTTGTAAACAAACTAAACGTGCCGTGGCTCGTCTTGACCACTCACCTGTTAGGACAGAACGGTGGAGCTGGGCAAACCATCGTCGAGCTTTGCGTCGTTTTATTTTGAAGGAACACTTCCTGTGGCAGAGGAAGTCCCAACGACGCCGCCATATCTAAAGTCACTTGACCGCGCCTGTCAGATCCTGCTACAATCTGCAGACTATAGCGATTTCTGACAAGAGGACACATGACAAAGCACCGCCGCCAAACGCCACACTACCAACTCATCCCAGTCCACTCAAAGTGGCCTGAAATGTGCTCCCAAAGCCATTCTGCTGACACTTTTTTTTTTCTCTGACTTCTTTCATTGAGCATGAAATCCCCCTAAACGATCAACATTTGCATCAGGTGTCGGCAGCAGTCCGCTGGAGGTGCGCCGACCTCCCCAGAAACCAAGTTTCACACCTCCGCCCTGCTCCACAGAAGCTACAGCTGTTCTGACCAATCACAGGCCTAGTATGCTAATGAGAGTCAAACTGCTGAGAGTCCTTTGCCATATTCACCCATATACCTACCTCTGTCTGACCCCAGCCCTAGCCCTAGAGAGCAACGCCCCCCTGTGGCCGTCCCCAGGCGCTGATCTTAACCCTAGCCACTCATATTAGGTCATATTTGTTGTAATTTATTTCTACATTTTTCCCTTGTCCTTCTCTATCTTGAAGAGGGTTTTTTTTCTTTCCATAACAAAAAAAACTCATTGGATGATGTTTTTTCTTCAGATTTCATGTATTAGAAAATATATCAGGGCTTTATATACATTTCATTAGGGAGGATTTCACAACAGAAGTGACATATAAAGCAGTTGCCAGTGCCGATACATCAAAAATATATTGGCCTTATTTTTCTTCTAGCACACAGGTTTCAATAAATCATTTTGTTCATTGCTGTGGACACACGATAGCTGCACAACCTCCAAATTGATTTGGGATCATGAAAATCACAATAAATGAGAATTAAACATTTAATTGGCACATAAAGAGTTTTAAAAAAAAGGCATGGAATACATTTTATAATCCAATAA
The DNA here is from genome assembly GCF_046630095.1 of Trachinotus anak. Lineage (NCBI taxonomy): Eukaryota > Metazoa > Chordata > Actinopteri > Carangiformes > Carangidae > Trachinotus > Trachinotus anak. The sequence goes on from NW_027273869.1 coordinate 124,429, forward strand.
AAAACAGCAACATGCAATACATACAATATACAACATACAACATTAAAACCTCAAAACCATTGACCTCAAGCAAATACTTGCTTTCAGGGAACCTTGCCTTCAGCTAACATTAGAGCTGGGCTTAAATTGACTGTATTTCAATTTCATGGGCTGTTTTGAGGCTAAAATGAGTGCTTTTTACTGATCTGTAACTGCAGGTTGAATGATTGCTGTTTTTTCCCAAGGTGGATGCAATGATTTGTTTTGTCCAACACATGGAGACACGGGGCCACTAATCACAAGAGTTACCATCTCTTCAACTCTGTACAGTAACCCTGTCAGTCTAGACAACACATCAGCCCCACTGAACACATTGCCTTTTCATACAAGCCTACACAACACATGAGTGGCACAGTTACTTGCTGTGTGTTTTGCATGCATTTCTTGCACTTGATGCATGTATATTGTGTTTTTCTATCCATCTTGGGCCAACACGCTCAGCAGCGCTTCTTTTTGTTGCTGCTGGCCACAACCTAGAATAATGAAAAGATGAAAAGATGAGGAATTTTACCAACATATCTGTCTCTCTCTCTCTCTCACAGACAAACACACACACACAAACACTCACTCACTCTCTGTCTCTTTCTCTCTCTCACACACACACACAGACACACACACACACACACAAAACAATTAAAAACAAATTTAAAAAACAATGAATCATATCATTTTTCTTTTGATAAAAAACGAAAACGGGTCCCTCACACCGCTAGGCCAGGACTCCTTTCAACAGCTGTGGGAGAGTGTATTAGACAGGCTCAAATAAACCTGGAGTTGACCTTTGACCTCTCCAATTGTATGGGGTATTTTATTATTTCTATTTTTATTTCTTTTGACCTCCCCAGAAACCAAGTTTCACACCTCCGCCCTGCTCCACATAAGCTACAGCTGTTCTGACCAATCACAGGCCTAGTATGCTAATGAGAGTCAAACTGCTGAGAGTCCTTTGCCATATTCACCCATATACCTAACCCTAACCCTAACCCTAACCCTGCTGAGAGTCCTTTGCCATATTCACCCATATACCTACCTCTGTCTGACCCCAGCCCGAGCCCTAGAGAGCAACGCCCCCCTGTGGCCGTCCCCAGGCGCTGATCTTAACCCTAGCCACTCATATTAGGTCATATTTGTTGTAATTTATTTCTACATTTTTCCCTTGTCCTTCTCTATCTTGAAGAGGTTTTTTTTTCTTTCCATAACAAAAAAAACTCATTGGATGATGTTTTTTCTTCAGATTTCATGTATTAGAAAATATATCAGGGCTTTACATACATTTCATTAGGGAGGATTTCACAACAGAAGTGACATATAAAGCAGTTGCCAGTGCCGATACATCAAAAATATATTGGCCTTATTTTTCTTCTAGCACACAGGTTTCAATAAATCATTTTGTTCATTGCTGTGGACACACGATAGCTGCACAACCTCCAAATTGATTTGGGATCATGAAAATCACAATAAATGAGAATTAAACATTTAATTGGCACATAAAGAGTTTTAAAAAAAAGGCATGGAATACATTTTATAATCCAATAAAAAACAGCAACATGCAATACATACAATATACAACATACAACATTAAAACCTCAAAACCATTGACCTCAAGCAAATACTTGCCTTCAGCTAACATTAGAGCTGGGCTTAAATTGACTGTATTTCAATTTCATGGGCTGTTTTGAGGCTAAAATGAGTGCTTTTTACTGATCTGTAACTGCAGGTTGAATGATTGCTGTTTTTTCCCAAGGTGGATGCAATGATTTGTTTTGTCCAACAGATGGAGACACGGGGCCACTAATCACAAGAGTTACCATCTCTTCAACTCTGTACAGTAACCCTGTCAGTCTAGACAACACATCAGCCCCACTGAACACATTGCCTTTTCATACAAGCCTACACAACACATGAGTGGCACAGTTACTTGCTGTGTGTTTTGCATGCATTTCTTGCACTTGATGCATGTATATTGTGTTTTTCTATCCATCTTGGGCCAACACGCTCAGCAGCGCTTCTTTTTGTTGCTGCTGGCCACAACCTAGAATAATGAAAAGATGAAAAGATGAGGAATTTTACCAACATATCTGTCTCTCTCTCTCTCTCACAGACAAACACACACACACAAACACTCACTCACTCTCTGTCTCTTTCTCTCTCTCACACACACACACAGACACACACACACACACACAAAACAATTAAAAACAAATTTAAAAAACAATGAATCATATCATTTTTCTTTTGATAAAAAACGAAAACGGGTCCCTCACACCGCTGAGCCAGGACTCCTTTCAACAGCTGTGGGAGAGTGTATTAGACAGGCTCAAATAAACCTGGAGTTGACCTTTGACCTCTCCAATTGTATGGGGTATTTTATTATTTCTATTTTTATTTCTTTTGACCATCACATGGCGTCTTTCCTAAACATAACCTGAGAGGAGAGAGTGCCTAATGCCAACCAATTGTGTTATTCATATTTTTATTCCTTTTAAACCTCACTCTTTCCTCATCTCAAGCAGAAATGGCCTACTCTTAACCTCATTTGATTTGTTTTTTTATGAAATCATGAACATTTCTAGCTCTTGTAAACAAACTAAACGTGCCGTGGCTCGTCTTGACCACTCACCTGTTAGGACAGAACGGTGGAGCTGGGCAAACCATCGTCGAGCTTTGCGTCGTTTTATTTTGAAGGAACACTTCCTGTGGCAGAGGAAGTCCGAACGACGCCGCCATATCTAAAGTCACTTGACCGCGCCTGTCAGATCCTGCTACAATCTGCAGACTATAGCGATTTCTGACAAGAGGACACATGACAAAGCACCGCCGCCAAACGCCACACTACCAACTCATCCCAGTCCACTCAAAGTGGCCTGAAATGTGCTCCCAAAGCCATTCTGCTGACACTTTTTTTTTCTTTGACTTCTTTCATTGAGCATGAAATCCCCCTAAACGATCAACATTTGCATCAGGTGTCGGCAGCAGTCCGCTGGAGGTGCGCCGACCTCCCCAGAAACCAAGTTTCACACCTCCGCCCTGCTCCACAGAAGCTACAGCTGTTCTGACCAATCACAGGCCTAGTATGCTAATGAGAGTCAAACTGCTGAGAGTCCTTTGCCATATTCACCCATATACCTACCTCTGTCTGACCCTAGCCCTAGAGAGCAACGCCCCCCTGTGGCCGTCCCCAGGCGCTGATCTTAACCCTAGCCACTCATATTAGGTCATATTTGTGGTAATTTATTTCTACATTTTTCCCTTGTCCTTCTCTATCTTGAAGAGGTTTTTTTTTCTTTCCATAACAAAAAAAAAAAAAAAACTCATTGGATTGATGTTTTTTTTTCTGATTTCATGTATTAGAAAATATAGCAGGACACTTCGCTCTCTAAATGCAGGTCTATTTGTGGTTCCCAGAGTTTGTAAGAGTAGAATGGGGGGCAGAGCCTTCAGCTATCAGGCTCCTCTCCTGTGGAACCAGCTCCCAGTGTGGGTTCAGGAGGCAGACCCCCTCTCTGCCTTTAAGACCAGGCTTAAAACTGTCCTTTCTCTTTCTCTCTCTCTCTCTCTCTCTCTCTCTCTCTCTCTCTTGATGACTTCATGCCATTAACTTTGTATTTTTCTTCTCTCCCGTAGTTTGTGCTTCTCCTCTCTCTCCCTCTCTCTGTCCTCATTCTGCAGGTCTCTCTGCCTCTGGAGCAGCAGGATCCAGATCCACCACTACTCATCTTTACTATTAACCACTGTTACCTGTCATTATTATTGATAACACCATGACCTACACAGCTGTTCCTGGTCTCTCTCTCTCTCTCTTTTCTGCTTTCGGCCATTGCAGAATATTCCACTTCTTTGCTTTAAAAAACTCCTGGGTTGCTTTTGCAGTATGTTTTGGATCATTGTCCATCTGTACTGTGAAGTGCCGTCCAATCAACTTTGCTGCATTTGGCTGAATCTGAGTAGAAAGTATATCCCTATACACTTCAGAATTCATCCGGCTGCTTCTGTCTTTTGTCACATCATCAATAAACACAAGTGACCCAGTGCCATTGGAAGCCATGCATGCCCATGCCATCACACTGCCTCCACCATGTTTTACAGAAGATGTGGTGTGCTTTGGATCATGAGCTGTTCCAATTCTTCTCCAGACTTTCTTCTTCCCATCATTCTGGTACAGGTTGATCTTAGTCTCATCTGTCCAAAGAATGCTGTTCCAGAACTGGGCTGGCTTCTTCAGGTGTTTTTTGGCAAAGTCAATTCTGGCCTTTCTATTTTTGAGGCTGATTAATGATTTGCACCTTGTGGTGAATCCTTTGTATTTACTCTCATGAAGTCTTCTCTTTATGGTAGACTCAGATACTGATACACCTACTTCCTGGAGTGTGTTCTTCACTTGAGTGGATGTTGTGAAGGGGTTTTTCTTCACCATGGAAAGGATTCTGTGATCATCCACCACTGTTGCCTTCCATGGACGTCCAGGCCTTTTTGAGTTCCCAAGCTCACCAGTGCACTCTTTTTTTCTCAGAATGTACCAAACTGTTGATTTGGCCACTCCTAACATTTCTGCTATCTCTCTGATGGATTTCTTCTTTTTTTTCAGCCTCAGGATGGTCTGTTTCACCTCCATTGAGAGCTCTTTTGACCACATGTTGTGTGTTCACAGCAACAGCTTCCAAATGGAAACACCACACCTGGAATCAACTCCAGACCTTTTAACTGCTTAATTGATGACAGGTTTTTTTTTTTTGCAGCCTTCTGAGTCAATTGTCCAATTACTTTTGGTCCCTTGAAAAAGAGGCAGCTACGTATTAAAGAGCTGTAATTCCTTGCTCCAATTTGGATGTGAATACTCTCAAATTACAGCTGAGAGTCTGCACTTTAAGCCCATATAGATTATGTAATTGTATCCTGAATATGTTTTCATAAACAGCTAAAATTACAAAACTTGTGTCACTGTCCAAATATTTCTGGGCCTAACTGTATATTGGGTTTTCACGGTCAGTATTTTAGGTTTTGGTGTTGTTATATCGTATGTATTGTATATTGTTGTTTTTATTGTATTATAAAATGTATTCCATGCCCTTTTTAACTCTTTATATGCCAATTAAATATTTAATTCTCATTTATTGTGATTTTAATGTTTTAATTTTTTTTAACCCTTTTCAATACAAATGAATTCCTGTAATGATAGTGGGTGTTAACAGAAGGTGCACCCCTGTTCATGTTCTTTCTTTGTTTTGCCTTAAAGTGCGGTCTCAGTAAAGTTCACCTGCTTTCTTCAATCCTGAAAAATGGCTTCCCAGAAGTAAATTGAGATGCAGTTTTATTTCCATTTCTTTCCTCTTTCCTTACACAGCAGCAGCAGCTCCCTTTAACCCAGAAGAACACATGGGAGGACAAATAAATGATTTCTAACAAAAAATACTTACCCAGGAACTGTGGATTAGGACCTCTCTGTTCTGCTGCCCTCTGACTTTTGCATTCTTCGTCGTTTCCAACATGTCTTCCTGATTTACCTTTGCCCGTATTTACTTCTGAACTGGGACCATGGCTTATTTTAATACTGATCCTCACTATGATCAAGAATGAAAGACAGAATTTCAAAGAACAACATAAATCTGTCAATCAAACATCAGCTCACATAGTTGAGACTGGATTTTACTCACTATCAACATGTGTGAACAAACAGGTGACAGACAACAACTGCATCCTCTCTCAGGTGAGATTAAAATGGTCCTTTACCAGAACAAATAATATAATAATAAATGACTGAGACTGAGCTGGTGTTGAATTTTTTTTATTTTATTTAAGAACATTTAATTAAAAAAAAAAAACACAAGAATGAATAAATGAATGAATTTGAACTGTTTACAACATAAAATCAGACAAATCTAATAAAACAAAAGGAAAAATACAGGTGTGTGGTCCACTGACCTCAAAAAAAGAACATAATGTGTATAAAAAATGAACAAAATGAAACTTACCACTCTGAACTATATACAAAAAACACACAAACATACTGAGAGGTATGTCCAGACTCAGCAGGGTTGCAGTATTGACCTGAAACACAAAGAAAACAGGGCCTGGGTTAGGGTCAGAGGTCAGATCATGCCTTTAGGAAGACGTTTCACCTCTCATCCAAGAGCTTCATCAGTTCTTTCTTGCACCTGACCAGGCTGGGACTGGTCCAGTTCCTTTCGATTTAAAACTCCTTTGAGATACTATGACCTGGACAAATGAGAATATTCACAGGCTATATTTTGAGTTGTTTTGTTCTGGCATTTTAATCTTTTAAACACCAGAGGTTAACAAGAGCAACATGAAAAATATCTACACTTGCTCCTAGTACCAATAACAAGCACTATAACAGCTTTATACCAGGGTGTGATGTCATAGAAAGGGGCGGGGCTTGTTGTAACTTGTTGATAGTGAGTAAAATGCACCACATGGGCTGAATGGAGGAGGATATTCTCCAAGTCTCGAATATGTGAGCTGATGTTTGATTGACAGATTTATGTTGTTCTTTGAAATTCTGTCTTCCATTCTTGATCATGGTGAGGATCAGTATTAAAATAAGTCATGGCCCCAGTTCAGAAGTAAATCAGATTCTTTCTAAACAGCCAGGATGTATGAAATGAAACAGGACAAATATGGCTTTTTAAATAAAATAAAATATTAATAATTATTTTCCTCCTGTTCCTCCTCTCCATGTAACAAGATGGTGGAGGTGATGGAGGTTGATAAGGAGGTGGAGGTGATAAAGGAGGTGGAGCGGGTCGGGGGACGTCCTCACTGTCCTGTAAAATGGTACAATACAAAGCTGACATGGGAAAACCACAGTGTAGAAACACAGGTTTCACAGAATACAAACAAACTCAGGTGAGACAACACAGATGAGTGAATTAATTTAAGGTGGACTTACAGGTGGTCCCCACTGCCCCCGATCTCATCTCTCATCTGCCTGGGGGGCTGTCATCTGACATTGTGACCTGTCAGTGAGAACAAGAAGTAAAGACAACAGCTGATAAATGGATCAGATGGTTCTTGTCTTTGTTAGAAATCATTTAGTTATCCTTCATGGTGTTCATGGCCAAGCAGAGTTCTCAGTGACAGCTGTAACTTGACCATTACCTAAGTTACACCAGTCACTAAGCACTTCACTGACTGTCACACCCTGACATGTGCCGCAGCAGCAGCAGCAGCAGCAGCAGCAGCAGCAGCAGCAGCAGCAGCAGCCTTTAACCCAGAAGAAAGTATAATTACAGTCCATGGTTGTCCACTGCTGTGAGACATCATTAGCTGTGAATGAGAAGAAAAAGAGATGTCATCTTATTTAGCTTTTGTTCCGGGTGTTTCCTTTGACTTTGTCTGATTTTGTTACAGATTTTACAGGTTTTGTTAGCTTTGAAGGTTTGTGTTTGTTGGAAAGTACAAAATGTGAGCGTTAATTTGATGTATGATGTCAATAATTCTGATTTTTCCAGCACAATATACGAGACTGTTTTTGATCACTTACAAAAGGTCCCGCTGCAGCACTGACTGCACTTCATTGGGTTTACCAAACACAGTGTGATGTCAGAGAAAGGGGCGGGGCTTGTTGTAACTTGTTGATAGTGAGTGAAATGCAGCACATGGGCTGAATGGAGGAGGATTTTCTCTTTTCTCTGCAAAGCGGCTGCGACGCAAGGCGCGTATGTAACGTGTATTTAATCCAAGATGTTCGAAGCTTTCATTTGATGTTCAGCATTCTTTACTTGAAGCAGGTAAGGAGTAAATAAAACAAGGTAAGTAAACAGTTCTCTGTTCAGTGTTCAGTGTTTTTATTTAGATTTTGTTTTCATTACATTCATAGAAGGTTGGATCTAAGGTTTATTTTGATATTTCACTCAACTAAATCAGACAATGCTAGACTGAAAGAAGAGGCTAAATTTAAAGGCATGATTTGACCTCTGACCCGTCCCTGTTTTCCTTGTGTTTCAGGTCCATACTGGAACCCTGCTGCCTGCCACAACCCTGGCCCTTTTTTCTGTCAGAGCACCAAACAGCCAAAGATGAATTTGTCTGAGCTGAGTCAGAACCTACCTCTTAGTCAGGACTCCCTCACTGGGGACTGTCACCTCCCCCCTACCTCCACCCTTTATTAAATTGTGGTGAGTTTGTGTGTTTTTAAGTTTAATTTCATTCATTTTTGTGTGTGTGTTTACTAGCTAGCACCGGGGCGGTGCTAGCAGTAGCTAACAGTAAAACAATACACAACAATGCAATAAAACTAAAGACAATGCCATTATGGTCTAAAGTAAACATTATTGTGTCTCGGACATAGACTGTAAAAACAGGTCGTATCTACCGTTTTTAATTGCTGGTTTGTGCACTGCCCAGCAGGCATATCAAGTGATGAAAATCAAACACATCTTCAGTATTGCAGGTGCATGCCGGGTCCGGCTAATACGGTAAATGTTGAAATGTCCTGCGTGGATCCTCCAGCGGTGACTTGGGAGTTTACTGAGGAGTGTTTCACCGTCAGTGAGGGTGTGAGTGGACAGTCTCATTCAGCTCTAATGTTCAACATGTTGAGGAGCGCAGTAGGACAGAGGCTGAGTGGACGCTGACATCAACATGACTCTAACTCTAACCTGGAGCACACTGTGGAGGACTTTGCAGTGCATGAGGCACAAAATGACGTCCAGACAGGTGAGAACAATAAAACTGTTACTCTCCCTCCCGAGGGACGTCAACAATCACTGCGTTGCCTAGCAACATGTTGATTTGCGTGCATGTGCCATAACAAAGTCCTTCTAGGTTTTGCCTTATGTCAGTGGTTATACCAGGAGTGTAAAAATGCTGCCTCTCTTGCTTTCATATGTGTGTTTGCTGATAATTCTATAAGAAATGTAAGACTGATTAATTTATGTGACTTAATAATATTTGTTGCACACACCATGTTGTCCATAGTTCTTTTTATTTCTTGTCTGTCATTTTTGTTAAACTGTCTGAGCTTTCTCACTTTGATGGTTTATTCTAGTGAGGCTACTCTGAAAAAAAAGGTTGTTTATTTATAAATGATAGTTTATTGTGTGAATGAAGGTTCTGTCTGTAGAAATGCAATTTATTAAATCAGACATTAATTAACCGATCTCTCTCAATTTATCACAGGAATTTGTGACTGCACTGTCTGCCTTCTGACCACAAGAGTGTCCTGCCAAACTTCACCAACTGCACCTGAGTCTGCTCTCAAACCACATTCACCACAGTCACTGCAAGTAAGAGGGGTCATCAGCCTCTATTAGGTTCATGATTTGAATGTTTCTTTGTATTTTATTTTCTGCTTGACCTGTAGGTGGCCAGCCTAAAACGCTGAATGTCTGCTAAATATTTCTCTTGATTTTGTTCGGTGGAGAGATGTGGAGCTGTAAGGAGTGTAGTGTATCTCTGTCTGGTAGATATGAGCTGCTGAAACATTTTAGACTACAGCACCGCCAGAGGCAGCGTTACCCATGCCCACACTCAAACTGTCCGTGTACTTTTAAAACATGGAATGCTTTGCACATGCATTTAAGTAGAATCCACCCTAAACGAAACTCTCAGGAGCTGCTGGAATTGTCAACATTCAGTTGTCATTTGTGCTCTTGTCACAATCTTCCGACAGAGGAGGATTATTTTGTACACATTGGCACTCATCTGAGGAGTAATGAAACTGTGACTTGTATGTTTTGGGGTTGCAGTTTTCAAACAAATATATATGGAACATTTCACTCACACAAGAACAGGAAACACAACCCACACACATTGAAAGATTTCAAGCCAGGTGTCATTACAAGTACTGAAGTTTCACAAGAATCCTCTGATAATCCTGAGGAAGATTCATGTGACCACAATAACTCGGCAGTTGAAGCAGACAGTGCATGTTCAGGTAGTGACGTGCATGTAACTAAGAACTTGTCCAAAGTAATTGAGCAAAATGTTGCTGCAGCACTGCTCAAGTTAGAGCATTTTGCACACGTGCCAGGCACAAAGATGAACGAGTTCTTAGAAGAACTGCACTACTTGTTAAGTTCAGCAACATTGCCCCTCTCCATGAACATTCTTGAAGGTGTTTTTCAGAAACCTAGTCCCACAACGGATAAGTCTGTGATAACAGAAGTAGCCACAGCTCTCTGTGCATCTAACACTATCTGTAGTGCAACAATGCAATTTTAAGCACAAAATAAAAAAAAGTTTCCATTGTGCTGTCAACAGTTAGGATTGCTTAAAAATGCATGTTCTATCAACCTAGCCAGCAAAAAATGGGCAACTGGACTGTGTTATAAAAGAAGAAACGTTTACTGCAGGAATCACTCATGAACAGCATCCTATATCATGGTAGGGAAAAGCATTCTGGGTAGAAAACCACACAGCATTGTGGGTAATGTAGTATTGAACTTGTATTTTTTTTATTGAATAATCAAATCAAACAGATTACATCCAACTAGGCAACTATCCAGATTCAAACAATATTCAAATGATAACTTTAAAGTGCTTAAACTCGAACAATAAACATTAAGTTGCAAAAGTGTATATTGAAAACAAATGGCTTTTAATGTTGTGACCTCCTCATCCACTCTGCTGTTTGGTTGAGATAGTGTTTCTGAAAGGTCTTTTGTTGTTTTACATATTCTCTAGTCTGCAGACTGACAGCATTGATGTGAGACGAGAATGCATCCTCAAAGTACATGTGTCTACTTGAACGAAGATCCAGAGAAGCTGGTGAGGGAATACTTGGTATGTTAATTTACCGTATCTACCTACCTATCTTCACTAAGGGGATGATCAAAGTTGGAATAGATGGGGGTTCCTCTTGGTACCAATTGGCTTTAAACTTCAGAAAAGATAAGGCCTTAAAACATTGTGAAATGAACCTACTTGCCTACTGCATTGCATAAAGACACCAGGTATGTACACTACAGGCCAAAAGTTTGGAAGCAAGATCAAATTTGTAGAAAAAAGATCATAGTTTCATTGGTATACTTTGCAACAAAATAAACATGATTATTATATAAAGAGTCACTTATCAGAATACATTTTTACTGTAGGTATTTGGGTTTTTCTTGCTTAGACTTTGCTTTCTTCAAGGTAACCTCCTCTGGCTTTAACAACAGCATGGCACATACGAGGCATTCGTTCCACAAGTTTTTTAAGGTATGTGACAGGAATTGTTTTCCAAGCTTTCTTAAGTTCATCAGTGAGAGACTGCTGATTCGTGGGACGCACTTTTCTGACTGATTGATCCAATTTGTCCCACACAAGCTCAATTGGAGAGAGGTCTGGAGACTGAGGGGGCCAAACCATCTTTCGAAGAACACCTTCCTCTTCTTTTTTGTCTAGGTTACCCCGACAGAGCTTGGAATAATGCTTAGGGTCATTATCTTGCTGCAAAACAAACTTTTGCGCACAAGTCTTAGTCCAGATGGAACTGCATGATACTGGAGGATGGAGTGGTACTGTTCCTTCTTGACGATATCCTTTACCTCAAACAAATCTCCTACTCTATCACCTGCAAAACATCCCCATAGTAGTGTTTTTTTGCCTTCAGACCAGCCTTTCTCAAATGTCTTTTCACATTCATCAGAGATATGGGTTTTGACCTTGTCATGTTGATTTCCTTCCTCATTTGTGGTGCTGTTTTTTGCCGATCTCTCTTACTGGCAATGATATGTTTATCCTCTGCTTTTGTAGTAACCCGCTTTCTTTCAGACCTTTTTCTATCATCATAACTTCCAGTTTCCTTTAGTCTCTTCAGGGTGTAGTGAACTCCTTTGTTGGACACCATTAGGCATTTTGCAGTTTCTCTTTCAGTGTATCCTTCTTTCCCTTAATGTACAAATCTGTACTCTTGTTTCTTTACTCAGCTGTTTCTTTCTAGCCATTTCTGTGGTAGTTTGTCAGAGATATGAACACAGTTGAGATTTATTGGGATTTTTGTATGCAAACCCTCAAAAGCCAAAGAGCTAAAGTGAATAATGCAAACTTTCTTTTCTTTTGTTAACATTTATTCAGTAATGGTCTGGTAACATCAATGTATCCCTAAAGGTAAATTGAGGAAAATGGTGCATATCAATGAAAGCATAGTCTGATCATGCGGTAAATACATCCCAGAATCCAAAGAACTCATACTGGTTTTTAAGAAAGGCATTGTGAATAGACACTTGAAGTTGCTTCCAAATGTTTGGCCTGTATTGCCCTTGCTTCCAAACTATTGGCCTGTAGTGTACTTACAAAATAATGTCTGCATATGTAACACACCCGGCTGCACTGGGCATGTATACAGATAATAAATTCCTGTAAACCAGGAGAAAATGATGAGGTGAAGACACTGGCTGCCGTTTGCCTGGTCAGTCCTGCTAGAATGGCAAACTTACAGCAGCTACGTTATCCCCCCAGTGCCATTACCATCAGCCCTGTGCTGCTAGGAGTTATACATAGTCAGTACTAAAATGTCACTTATTTTTGCATTGTTATATTCTTTCCTATTAAAACAAAAGCTGTTAGAACTTCATAAACACTGATGGTTCAGGACAGACTCAAGGCTTTCCAAATAGTTCAATTTCAGGTATGTTTTTTAACTTTTGTTCTGGTGTGTTTGTGATTTTGTAAATGTCACAAACACAAACATTTTCCAGATTTTTCCAGCATGAAATACAAGACTATTTTTGATCACTTGCCCACACAAGGTCCCGCTGCACCACTGACAACACTAGAGGGTTTCTGCTTTCTTGTCATTAATGTCATTTTGAATTTTATTCAACCTAAGTTTTTTCTGTCTGATCTGAGACACTATTATTCCACAGGCTGATGAATAAAACACGTCTGTACATTAAGAAGACATGCTTGCAATTACCAAAAATGCAAAGGTGAAAGGTCAGCAGAAGCTCTGTGATGTTAAAGGGCCACACAGCACCTCCATAAGACCTCCACAGCCACACACATGCTTCTCCTCCCCTGTATTAGAGCTCCAGCACCCAGGCTTATGACTCAGCCACTGGCCCTGTGATTTTAAAGAACTGCAAAGCACCTCCACAGAAGCTCCACAGACACACACATTCTGCATTGTTTTTATATCACCACATGTCTCAACCCCCTCATTTGGAAAGATTTCACCTTAAAATGTATCTCTTTTTTTTTCAACTTACTTTTAGAAGTGAAAGTTTTAATTTGGTGTGTAATGTTTAAACACTGGATCAGGTTTACAACTCCAACATGTTGATAGTGAGTTAAATGCAACATACAGTCAGGTCCATAAATATTGGGACATTGACACAATTCTCATCTTTTTGGCTCTAAACACCACCACAATGGATTTGAAATGAAACGATCAAGATGTACTTTAACTGCAGACTTTCAGCTTTAATTTGAAGGTATTTACATCCAAATCAGGGTTAGGGTTAGGGTTAGAATGGTGTAAGAATTACAACAGTTTGTATTTGTGCCTCCCACTTTTTAAGGGACCAAAAGTAATGGGACAATTGGCTGCTCGGCTGTTCCATGGCCAGGTGTGTGTTATTCCCTCATTATCCCATTTACAAGGAGCAGATAAAAGGTCTAGAGTTCATTTCAAGTGTGCTATTTGCATTTGGAATCTGTTGCTGTCAACTCTCAATATGAGATCCAAAGAGCTGTCACTATCAGTGAAGCAAGCCATCATTAGGCTGAAAGATCAAAACAAACCCATCAGAGAGATAGCAAAAACATTAGGTATGGCCAAATCAACAGTTTGGAACATTCTTAAAAAGAAAGAACGCACCGGTGAGCTCAGCAACACCAAAAGACCTGGAAGACCATGGAAAACAACTGTGGTGGATGACCGAAGAATTCTTTCCCTGGTGAAGAAAAACCCCTTCACAACAGTTGGCCAGATCAAAAACACTCTCCAGGGGGTAGGTGTATGTGTGTCAAAGTCAACAATCAAGAGAAGACTTCACCAGAGTGAATACAGAGGGTTCAACCACAAGATGTAAACCACTGGTGAACCTCAAAAACAGGAAGGCCAGATTAGAGTTTGCCAAACAACATCTAAAAAAGTCTTTACAGTTATGGAACAACATCCTATGGACAGATGAGACAAAGATCAACTTGTACCAGAGTGATGGGAAGAGAAGAGTATGAAGAAGGAAAAGAAACGCTCATGATGCAAAACATACCACCTCATCAGTGAAGCATGGTGGTGGTAGTGTCATGGCGTGGGCATGTGTAGCTGCCAATGGAACTGGTTCCCTTGTATTTATTGATGATGTGACTGCTGACAAAAGCAGCAGGATGAATTCCGAAGTGTTTTGGGCAATATTATCTGCTCATATTCAGCCAATTCAGACATTTTTTTTCCCAAGATGGCGCCGTTCTAAGTGGCAGCTTGTTGCAGCGGCTCCTTTGTTTTTGTTTTTGTACTTTCTTGTACTTTCTTTTTTATTTCCGTCCTGTCCACGGGTACATTTTCTGTCAGTCATTGTCAAATCACTAGAGACAATGACTTTTCTCTTTTTTTTAAACTTTTCTGGCCGTCTTTTGGCTGCTGTTGGCTGCTGTTTGGCTGCTGTTGGCTACTGTTTGGCTGCTGTTGGCTGCTGTTGGCTGCTGTTGGCTACTGTTGGCTGCTGTTGGCTACTGTTGGCTGCTGTTTGGCTGCTGTTGGCTACTGTTTGGCTGCTGTTGGCTACTGTTGGCTGCTGTTGGCTGCTGTTTGGCTGCTGTTGGCTACTGTTGGCTGCTGTTGGCTGCTGTTGGCTACTGTTGGCTACTGTTGGCTGCTGTTGGCTGCTGTTTGGCTGCTGTTGGCTACTGTTGGCTGCTGTTGGCTGCTGTTGGCTACTGTTGGCTACTGTTGGCTGCTGTTGGCTGCTGTTTGGCTGCTGTTGGCTACTGTTGGCTGCTGTTGGCTGCTGTTGGCATCCATAGCAACGGAGGGTAACAGACGCGACGGTGCCGGCATTGTTAACTTTCGGGCCCAGCTGATCGCGCTGTGCAAACCTGAGCTGCTGCCCGAAGCGAGGCCAGTGATCCCGGAGGAGCTGCGGAGGAGGCGCCGGGGGTGCAGAGCTGGAGCCAAGCTGAGGGCGAAGAAGAGGAGATGTCGCCCAGCTGTACCGGCGATTATCATGGGGAACGTGAGGTCTCTGGGGAATAAGACGGACGAGCTCGCCGCGCTGGTTAACACTCAGAGGGAATACCGGGAGTGCAGTGTGTTGTGTTTCACTGAGACATGGCTGCACTCGCACATCCCGGACCACAGCGTGGCGGTACCCGGCTTCAGCACTGTTCGGGCGGGCAGGGACGTTGTTAGCAGCGGGAGGAGGAAGGGAGGAGGGATTGCACTGTACGTGAGCGAGAAGTGGTGTAATCCCGGACATGTGCACGTGAAGGAACGTCTCTGTAGCCCGGACATTGAACTGCTGGCTGTGGGAATGCGGCCGTATTATCTGCCACGGGCGCTCACGTCCGCCATTGTTATTGCTGTTTACCTCCCCCCAACAGCCGATGAAGTGACTGTCTGTGACGTCATCACCTCCACCGTTACACGGGTTCAGACCCCAATGCCTTCACCATCATAACTGGGGACTTCAACCATGTCACACTGGACAGGCTACTACCAGCTTTCCACCAGTATGTTGACTGCCCCACCAGAGACAATAAAACCCTGGATCTGCTGTATGCCAACACCAGTGGTGCAGACAACACCACAGCCCTTCATGTGTAAATAGTGTAAATACACTCTCAGCCCTAACAGCCCTTATTGTGCCCTTATTGAAATATTGTACATTCTTTTTTGTTACTTTCTGTATCGTATTGTATATATTGTAAGTTATGCTGCTGCTGCAACGCAACAATTTCCCAGTTTGGGATCATTAAAGTCATTTGATTTGATTGGATTTCACTTGCTGAAGACAAAACTGAAGGGAAAATGCCCCAAGAACAAGCAGGAACTGAAGACAGTTGCAGTAGAGGCCTGGCAGAGCATCACCAGGGATGAAACCCAGCGTCTGGTAATGTCTATGCGTTCCAGACTTCAGGCTGTAATTGACTGCAAAGGATTTGCAACCAAGTATTAAAAAGTGAAAGTTTGATTTATGATTGTTAATTTGTCCCATTACTTTTGGTCCCTTAAAAAGTGGGAGGCACATATAGAAACTGTTGTAATTCCTACACCGTTCACCTGATTTGGATGTAAATACCTTCAAATTAAAGTTGAAAGTCTGCAGTTAAAGCACATCTTGTTCGTTTCATTTCAAATCCATTGTGGTGGTGTTTAGAACCAAAAGATGATAATTTTGTTGATGTCCCAATATTTATGGACCTGACTGTATGGGGTGAATGGAGGAGGACTTTCTCCCAGTCTCAACTATGACTGATTCAGCTTCTTTTTTCTTCAGTCTGACTTTCGTTCTTGATCAGGGTCAGGATCAGCGTTTGCCACGATAAGTCATAGTCCCAGTTCAGAAGAAAACTGAAGAAGAGTCCTTACACTATTCCTGGCTGAGGGAAACAATTTGTTTCTGTGTAACAACAGGGCTGATCTTTGTACATTTGAAAGACATGTTCGACATTGCCAAGAATACAAAGGTCAGAGGCCAGCAGAAAAGACAGGTCATCAACTGAGTTCCTGTGTCAGCTCTGGTGTGTTTGTTTGATTTTGTAAATGTAACACAAACATTTCAGCTAAGAGCATCGAGGGGGCGCCGAGAGGCAGGGGCTGGGACAGACGGTTTCTGCTTTCTTGTCATTACTGTCATCATGAAGTTTATTCAACCTAAGTTTTTTCTGTCTGGTCTGAGACACTGTGATTCCACAGGCTGATTAATAAAAAAAGTCTGTACATTAAGATTTGCCAAAAATGCTAAGGTCAAAGGTCAGCAGAAAAGAGAGGCCATAAACCTGAGTTCTTGTGTCAACTACCAGACAAAATACTCCATGTGTTTGTGGTGTAGTATAAACCACAAATGTCAGTGAAGTTCTGAAAGACAGCTGTCTGTAACCAACTGTCACAGCCTGAGGCACACAGAGCATGAGCAGGCAGCCTTTAACCCAAACAAAAGATGTGGCTGCAGCCATATTAGCATGTGTGTGGTGAGAGGTGAGGTTGGAGGGTGAGCAGGTAACATTTGTGGAGGTCAGTGTAGAAAACAGACAGAAGGGGATCTATAAAGAGATGAGATTTTAAATCATGTGAAACAAAGACACAGATCAGTTTTAAACACATCCACTCAAATTGAGATTTTATTTTTGAAAATAAGAGTTTATCATATAAAGTCAGCAAACTATATGCACAGTGTAGACAAGTGTTCATATAACAACCCAAACCCAAGTCTGACACTTTAACATATCCACTTTGTTTTTGAGATTTTAGATTTTAGACAATAAAAGAAGTTCATCAACAATACTCATCATTAAAGCAAGCAAACTATGAACAAATGTCCACCAAATGTATCTTTACATTAATACAAATATAAACAGAGCAACAAATGTCCTCGTAGTCTTGGTCACAGATGAGTTTTGCCTCTTCCTGGATGGTCGGGGTCATGAACCAGCCTCAGCTTGGAGCTCATCACAGGATTGGAGTCCATCATTGAGAGTGGGGGTGAAGATGCAGATCACATGAAAACAGAGGACACATCTTAGTATTAGCCTCAGTCACAAATATTAAACAAAGCAGTGGTGAGTAAACCGTGTGTCACTTATGTTCGCTTATGTTGCCATGGCGCTGCGGATGGCTGCCTCTGTGTTTTGGTGCGCACTCTTTTGCCTTATTTTCTTTGTAAATTCAGTTGTCTGCCTTGGTTTCCGGAGCTCTTTCACCAGAGAAGAGTTCATTAACATAAGAGAAACAACTCCAGTGGATTTTTTTCCCCATCTTTCTCGACTCACCTGTGGAATTGTTGGACATTTTGGTCAAAGGTGCACTGACCGTTGCTCTCGCAGTGAAACGCCAGAGGAGAGAAAAAAGTGCCAGTGCTGTGGTGCGTCTCCACCAGCGCGCACTCTGCACACCGCTCCCAGGTATCTTTCTCTCCAACGTGCGTTCACTGCCCAACAAGCTGGATGAACTTCAGCTACTGTTGCAGAAGAACAGAGACTTTTCTTCATCTTCCGTTCTGTGCTTCACGGAGACGTGGCTGTGTGGATCGATCCAGACTCTGCGCTGGAGATGGCCGGCTTCCAACTCTTCAGTCCGGCAAAATGAAAGGTGGAGGAATGTGTTTTTATGAAAACAGTGGCTGGTGCAAAGACGTGACAGTGATCCTGCAGCACTGTTCTCCTGACCTGGAGACTTTCATCATAAACTGCAGGCCCTTCTACTCCCCCCGTGAGTTCACTTCATTCATTCTGGTCGGTGTTTACATCCCACCACAGGCCACAGCAGATACTGTGTGGAGTGGACCAACCCGGACTCCGTAGTTATTGTCCTTGGTGACTTTAACAAAGGTGACCTCAGCCACGAACCGCCCAAATACAGATAGTTTGTTAATTGCCCGACCAGAGAGGGGAACACTCTGGACCACTGTTACACCACAATCAGTGGTGCTTATCACGCCGTCCCCCGGGCTGCACTGGGCCACTCTGACCATGTGATGGTCCACCTGATTCCCACATACAGGCAGAAACTAAAACTGTGTAAACCTGCTGTGAGGACATCGAAGCAGTGGAGCAGTGATGCCATAGAGGATCTGCGGGCATGTTTGGACTGCACTAACTGGGAGGTGTTCAGTCTGGATGAGTTCACAGAGGCTGTGACGTCATACATCAGCTTCTGTGAGGACTGCTGTATCCCATCACGTACAAGGGTGAGTTATAACAATGACAAACCCTGGTTCACAGCTAAGCTCAGTCAGCTCAGGAGGCAAAAGGAGGAAGCTTTCAGGAGTGGGGACAGGGACAGGTTTAAAGAGTCCAAGTACAGGTTTAGCAAAGCGGTGAGAGAAGCTAAACGACTGTACTCTGAGAAACTTCAGCTCCAGTTCTCAGCCAACGACTCTGCTTCTGTCTGGAAAGGGCTCAGACAGATCACTAACTACAAACCTAAACCCCCCCACTCCACTAACGACTTCCGTCTGGCCAACGGCTGCCGCTTTGAAAGACAATGGGACAGGCCTGACACCAACCCCCGTGAGTCCAGCCACCACCTCCAGACCACCAGCTTCTCCTCGCCCACTTCAGCAAGGGCCCTGGCACTTCCACAACGAGCCACATCAGAACCGCCCCCCTCCTCCCCTACCAAAGGAACGTCTCTTTCTATCCTGGAGAGAGATGTCAACAGGCTTTTTAAGAAGCAGAACCCCCGCAAAGCAGCCGGTCCTGACTCTGTCTCTCCATCATCCCTGAAGCACTGTGCTGATCAGCTGTCTCCGGTGTTCACGGACATCTTCAACACCTCACTGGAGACCTGCCACGTGCTAGCCTGCTTCAAATCCTCCACCATCATCCCTGTACCCAAAAAACCAAGGCCCACGGGACTAAATGACTACAGACCCATTGCCCTGACCTCTGTGGTCATGAAATCATTTGAACGCCTTGGTCAGAAACAACACTTGTGTGATTTTTGTGAAGCTTTTCAGTTTCTGAGGTTTGCAGACATGAAACACTAATTTTAAAGCACAGTCAACTGAAAATGACTCAGTGTGAGTGAAAAGTGGTCAGAATCAACACTATTGTGTTTATCGTGAAGCTTTTCAGTTTCTGAGGTTTGCAGGAATGACACACAAATTTTAGAAAAAAGTCAACTGAAAACCACTCAGTGTGAGTGAATACTGGTCAGAATCAGCACTTCTGTGTTTTTTGTCAAGCTTTTCAGTTTGTGGGGTCTGCAGGAATGAAACAACTGAAAATGACTCAGTGTGATTGAATCGTGGTCCGAATCAACGCTTGTGTGATGTTTGTGACACTTTTCAGTTTCTGAAGTTTGCAGGAATGAAACAAGCAACACTGAGGCAACTGGGAAGTGTCCCGGTGCTCCTCAAGGGCTGCCCACCACAAGCTCCCACAGAGGACTCATGAACGCTCTGGTCCGGACCACGTCTGAGACCGGCAACGCTGAAAAGCGACAAACGTCACAGACGCGTGTCCTCTCTGGGAGTGTGGAATGAGACCTATGGCAGAAATAACACCCATGGTTTCCGGAGCTCTTTCACCAGAGAAGAGCTCATTAACATCATCACTTGTTACTTTGCCCCATTCAGGCCTGGAGTGCATTTGTGTTCTCTGGTTTCTAACATAACAGTGTGTTTTATGTGAAGCTTTTCAGTTTCTGAGGTTTGCAGGCATGAAACAGTCATTTTAAAGCACAGTCAACTGAAAATGACTCAGTGTGAGTGAAAAGTGGTCAGAATCAACACTATTGTGTTTATCGTGAAGCTTTTCAGTTTCTGAGGTTTGCAGGAATGACACACAAATTTTATAAAAAAGTCAACTGAAAACCACTCAGTGTCAGTGAATACTGGTCAGAATCAGCACTTCTGTGTTTTTTGTCAAGCTTTTCAGTTTGTGAGGTCTGCAAGCCTGAAACAACTGAAAATGACTCAGTGTGATTGAATCGTGGTCAGAATCAACGCTTGTGTGATGTTTGTGAAACTTTTCAGTTTCTGAAGTTTGCAGGAATGAAACAAGCAACAATGAGGCAACTGGGAAGTGTCCCAAGCTCCCACAGAGGACTCATGAACGCTCTGGTCCGGACCACGTCTGAGACCGGCAACGCTGAAAAGCGACAAACGTCACAGACGCGTGTCCTCTCTGGGAGTGTGGAATGAGACCTATGGCAGAAACGGCTCCTATTTAAAATCTTCCGAGGGTTGAAGTAGTCATATCGAATGTGACGTCACCAAGCCAGGGACGTATCAAAGGAGGATCCCGCTCATTTTGCTTTGAAGTCGAGGCTTTGCTGCTGTGTGCTTTATTCTGTTTCAGGTCCAGTGTTACAGCGATTCCCTTTGCCATGTGTTGAGCCAGCCGTGTGGTGACTGCGCAATAATGAGGCAGGAGAGACATTGACTGCCACTGCTGTTTTGTTTCCTTGTGGTTTATGTAGTTGTTTTTATTTGTGATTGTATTATTAGTCTTTTGGTTTCTCTCGGCTGTGGCAATCATTGTTTTTCCCCAGTCAATTGAACACTATAGATCATTGTAACTGCCTCATGGCAGTAATTGTGGCTTTTACGCACGCTCCTTCCGCCTCTAGAATCATGTCAATACCAAAATGACGCCCAACATAATGATCAAATGATTTTCACTTTCACTGATTCTTGCTCAAGCATATGTTTCAGCAGCAAAGTGGATCTACGGGACGCTTCGATAAAGCCAATCACAGCAGCTCCTCTCATCAGGAACAGACAGTTTAACGAGCCAACACTTCAGCAGGAAACCTCCCTCCACAGACAAAAGTATACGTTTAAGTATAAGTTGAGCTCCTGAGGTCCTGGCCGTATGATTGACTTGTAAGTGTTTTTCCCCTGTGTTTTTTGTGTAAGAGTGTATGCTCTGTTTTTGCGAGGAGCTTTGCGTTCCGAGGACCCGCAGGCTGTCGTGTGAGTTGGATGGGACACCAACAGGGAGCAGGCCCGTGTCGCGGCGCAGGCCAAGGCAACACTCAACACTGAGGCAACTGGGAAGTGTCCCGGTGCTCCTCAAGGGCTGCCCACCACAAGCTCCCACAGAGGACTCATGAACGCTCTGGTCCGGACCACGTCTGAGACCGGCAACGCTGAAAAGCGACAAACGTCACAGACGCGTGTCCTCTCTGGGAGTGTGGAATGAGACCTATGGCAGAAATAACACCCATGGTTTCCGGAGCTCTTTCACCAGAGAAGAGCTCATTAACATCATCACTTGTTACTTTGCCCCATTCAGGCCTGGAGTGCATTTGTGTTCTCTGGTTTCTAACATAACAGTGTGTTTTATGTGAAGCTTTTCAGTTTCTGAGGTTTGCAGGCATGAAACAGTCATTTTAAAGCACAGTCAACTGAAAATGACTCAGTGTGAGTGAAAAGTGGTCAGAATCAACACTATTGTGTTTATCGTGAAGCTTTTCAGTTTCTGAGGTTTGCAGGAATGACACACAAATTTTAGAAAAAAGTCAACTTAAAACCACTCAGTGTGAGAGAATACTGGTCAGAATCAGCACTTATGTGTTTTTTGTCAAGCTTTTCAGTTTGTGAGGTCTGCAGGCCTGAAACAACTGAAAATGACTCAGTGTGATTGAATCGTGGTCCGAATCAACGCTTGTGTGATGTTTGTGAAACTTTTCAGTTTCTGAAGTTTGCAGGAATGAAACAAGCAACAATGAGGCAACTGGGAAGTGTCCCAAGCTCCCACAGAGGACTCATGAACGCTCTGGTCCGGACCACGTCTGAGACCGGCAACGCTGAAAAGCGACAAACGTCACAGACGCGTGTCCTCTCTGGGAGTGTGGAATGAGACCTATGGCAGAAACGGCTCCTATTTAAAATCTTCCGAGGGTTGAAGTAGTCATATCGAATGTGACGTCACCAAGCCAGGGACGTATCAAAGGAGGATCCCGCTCATTTTGCTTTGAAGTCGAGGCTTTGCTGCTGTGTGCTTTATTCTGTTTCAGGTCCAGTGTTACAGCGATTCCCTTTGCCATGTGTTGAGCCAGCCGTGTGGTGACTGCGCAATAATGAGGCAGGAGAGACATTGACTGCCACTGCTGTTTTGTTTCCTTGTGGTTTATGTAGTTGTTTTTATTTGTGATTGTATTATTAGTCTTTTGGTTTCTCTCGGCTGTGGCAATCATTGTTTTTCCCCAGTCAATTGAACACTATAGATCATTGTAACTGCCTCATGGCAGTAATTGTGGCTTTTACGCACGCTCCTTCCGCCTCTAGAATCATGTCAATACCAAAATGACGCCCAACATAATGATTTCATGTAATGATCAAATGATTTTCACTTTCACTGAT
Organism: Trachinotus anak; assembly: GCF_046630095.1. Classification (NCBI taxonomy): domain Eukaryota; kingdom Metazoa; phylum Chordata; class Actinopteri; order Carangiformes; family Carangidae; genus Trachinotus; species Trachinotus anak. The sequence continues at coordinate 147,384 of NW_027273869.1, forward strand.
TCTTGCTCAAGCATATGTTTCAGCAGCAAAGTGGATCTACGGGACGCTTCGATAAAGCCAATCACAGCAGCTCCTCTCATCAGGAACAGACAGTTTAACGAGCCAACACTTCAGCAGGAAACCTCCCTCCACAGACAAAAGTATACGTTTAAGTATAAGTTGAGCTCCTGAGGTCCTGGCCGTATGATTGACTTGTAAGTGTTTTTCCCCTGTGTTTTTTGTGTAAGAGTGTATGCTCTGTTTTTGCGAGGAGCTTTGCGTTCCGAGGACCCGCAGGCTGTCGTGTGAGTTGGATGGGACACCAACAGGGAGCAGGCCCGTGTCGCGGCGCAGGCCAAGGCAACACTCAACACTGAGGCAACTGGGAAGTGTCCCGGTGCTCCTCAAGGGCTGCCCACCACAAGCTCCCACAGAGGACTCATGAACGCTCTGGTCCGGACCACGTCTGAGACCGGCAACGCTGAAAAGCGACAAACGTCACAGACGCGTGTCCTCTCTGGGAGTGTGGAATGAGACCTATGGCAGAAATAACACCCATGGTTTCCGGAGCTCTTTCACCAGAGAAGAGCTCATTAACATCATCACTTGTTACTTTGCCCCATTCAGGCCTGGAGTGCATTTGTGTTCTCTGGTTTCTAACATAACAGTGTGTTTTATGTGAAGCTTTTCAGTTTCTGAGGTTTGCAGGCATGAAACAGTCATTTTAAAGCACAGTCAACTGAAAATGACTCAGTGTGAGTGAAAAGTGGTCAGAATCAACACTATTGTGTTTATCGTGAAGCTTTTCAGTTTCTGAGGTTTGCAGGAATGACACACAAATTTTAGAAAAAAGTCAACTGAAAACCACTCAGTGTGAGTGAATACTGGTCAGAATCAGCACTTATGTGTTTTTTGTCACGCTTTTCAGTTTGTGAGGTCTGCAGGCCTGAAACAACTGAAAATGACTCAGTGTGATTGAATCGTGGTCAGAATCAACGCTTGTGTGATGTTTGTGACACTTTTCAGTTTCTGAAGTTTGCAGGAATGAAACAAGCAACAATGAGGCAACTGGGAAGTGTCCCAAGCTCCCACAGAGGACTCATGAACGCTCTGGTCCGGACCACGTCTGAGACCGGCAACGCTGAAAAGCGACAAACGTCACAGACGCGTGTCCTCTCTGGGTGTGTGGAATGAGACCTATGGCAGAAACGGCTCCTATTTAAAATCTTCCCAAGGTGAAGTAGTCATATCGAATGTGACGTCACCAAGCCAGGGACGTATCAAAGGAGGATCCCGCTCATTTTGCTTTGAAGTCGAGGCTTTTCTGCTGTGTGCTTTATTCTGTTTCAGGTCCAGTGTTACAGCGATTCCCTTTGCCATGTGTTGAGCCAGCCGTGTGGTGACTGCGCAATAATGAGGCAGGAGAGACATTGACTGCCACTGCTGTTTTGTTTCCTTGTGGTTTATGTAGTTGTTTTTATTTGTGATTGTATTATTAGTCTTTTGGTTTCTCTCGGCTGTGGCAATCATTGTTTTTCCCCAGTCAATTGAACATCATAGATCATTGTAACTGCCTCATGGCAGTAATTGTGGCTTTTACGCACGCTCCTTCCGCCTCTAGAATCATGTCAATACCAAAATGACGCCCAACATAATGATCAAATGATTTTCACTTTTAACTGATTCTTGCTCAAGCATATGTTTCAGCAGCAAAGTGGATCTACGGGACGCTTCGATAAAGCCAATCACAGCAGCTCCTCTCATCAGGAACAGACAGTTTAACGAGCCAACACTTCAGCAGGAAACCTCCCTCCACAGACAAAAGTATACGTTTAAGTATAAGTTGAGCTCCTGAGGTCCTGGCCGTATTATTGACTTGTAAGTGTTTTTCCCCTGTGTTTTTTGTGTAAGAGTGTATGCTCTGTTTTTGCGAGGAGCTTTGCGTTCCGAGGACCCGCAGGCTGTCGCGTGAGTTGGATGGGACACCAACAGGGAGCAGGCCCGTGTCGCGGCGCAGGCCAAGGCAACACTCAACACTGAGGCAACTGGGAAGTGTCCCGGTGCTCCTCAAGGGCTGCCCACCACAAGCTCCCACAGAGGACTCATGAACGCTCTGGTCCGGACCACGTCTGAGACCGGCAACGCTGAAAAGCGACAAACGTCACAGACGCGTGTCCTCTCTGGGAGTGTGGAATGAGACCTATGGCAGAAACGGCTCCTATTTAAAATCTTCCGAGGGTGAAGTAGTCATATCGAATGTGACGTCACCAAGCCAGGGACGTATCAAAGGAGGATCCCGCTCATTTTGCTTTGAAGTCGAGGCTTTGCTGCTGTGTGCTTTATTCTGTTTCAGGTCCAGTGTTACAGCGATTCCCTTTGCCATGTGTTGAGCCAGCCGTGTGGTGACTGCGCAATAATGAGGCAGGAGAGACATTGACTGCCACTGCTGTTTTGTTTCCTTGTGGTTTATGTAGTTGTTTTTATTTGTGATTGTATTATTAGTCTTTTGGTTTCTCTCGGCTGTGGCAATCATTGTTTTTCCCCAGTCAATTGAACACTATAGATCATTGTAACTGCCTCATGGCAGTAATTGTGGCTTTTACGCACGCTCCTTCCGCCTCTAAAATCATGTCAATACCAAAATGACGCCCAACATAATGATCAAATGATTTTCACTTTTAACTGATTCTTGCTCAAGCATATGTTTCAGCAGCAAAGTGGATCTACGGGACGCTTCGATAAAGCCAATCACAGCAGCTCCTCTCATCAGGAACAGACAGTTTAACGAGCCAACACTTCAGCAGGAAACCTCCCTCCACAGACAAAAGTATACGTTTAAGTATAAGTTGAGCTCCTGAGGTCCTGGCCGTATTATTGACTTGTAAGTGTTTTTCCCCTGTGTTTTTTGTGTAAGAGTGAATGCTCTGTTTTTGCGAGGAGCTTTGCGTTCCGAGGACCCGCAGGCTGTCGCGTGAGTTGGATGGGACACCAACAGGGAGCAGGCCCGTGTCGCGGCGCAGGCCAAGGCAACACTCAACACTGAGGCAACTGGGAAGTGTCCCGGTGCTCCTCAAGGGCTGCCCACCACAAGCTCCCACAGAGGACTCATGAACGCTCTGGTCCGGACCACGTCTGAGACCGGCAACGCTGAAAAGCGACAAACGTCACAGACGCGTGTCCTCTCTGGGAGTGTGGAATGAGACCTATGGCAGAAATAACACCCATGGTTTCCGGAGCTCTTTCACCAGAGAAGAGCTCATTAACATCATCACTTGTTACTTTGCCCCATTCAGGCCTGGAGTGCATTTGTGTTCTCTGGTTTCTAACATAACAGTGTGTTTTATGTGAAGCTTTTCAGTTTCTGAGGTTTGCAGGCATGAAACAGTCATTTTAAAGCACAGTCAACTGAAAATGACTCAGTGTGAGTGAAAAGTGGTCAGAATCAACACTATTGTGTTTATCGTGAAGCTTTTCAGTTTCTGAGGTTTGCAGGAATGACACACAAATTTTAGAAAAAAGTCAACTGAAAACCACTCAGTGTGAGTGAATACTGGTCAGAATCAGCACTTATGTGTTTTTTGTCAAGCTTTTCAGTTTGTTAGGTCTGCAGGCCTGAAACAACTGAAAATGACTCAGTGTGATTGAATCGTGGTCCGAATCAACGCTTGTGTGATGTTTGTGAAACTTTTCAGTTTCTGAAGTTTGCAGGAATGAAACAAGCAACAATGAGGCAACTGGGAAGTGTCCCAAGCTCCCACAGAGGACTCATGAACGCTCTGGTCCGGACCACGTCTGAGACCGGCAACGCTGAAAAGCGACAAACGTCACAGACGCGTGTCCTCTCTGGGAGTGTGGAATGAGACCTATGGCAGAAACGGATCCTATTTAAAATCTTCCGAGGGTTGAAGTAGTCATATCGAATGTGACGTCACCAAGCCAGGGACGTATCAAAGGAGGATCCCGCTCATTTTGCTTTGAAGTCGAGGCTTTGCTGCTGTGTGCTTTATTCTGTTTCAGGTCCAGTGTTACAGCGATTCCCTTTGCCATGTGTTGAGCCAGCCGTGTGGTGACTGCGCAATAATGAGGCAGGAGAGACATTGACTGCCACTGCTGTTTTGTTTCCTTGTGGTTTATGTAGTTGTTTTTATTTGTGATTGTATTATTGGTCTTTTGGTTTCTCTCGGCTGTGGCAATCATTGTTTTTCCCCAGTCAATTGAACACTATAGATCATTGTAACTGCCTCATGGCAGTAATTGTGGCTTTTACGCACGCTCCTTCCGCCTCTAGAATCATGTCAATACCAAAATGACGCCCAACATAATGATCAAATGATTTTCACTTTTAACTGATTCTTGCTCAAGCATATGTTTCAGCAGCAAAGTGGATCTACGGGACGCGTCGATAAAGCCAATCACAGCAGCTCCTCTCATCAGGAACAGACAGTTTAACGAGCCAACACTTCAGCAGGAAACCTCCCTCCACAGACAAAAGTATACGTTTAAGTATAAGTTGAGCTCCTGAGGTCCTGGCCGTATTATTGACTTGTAAGTGTTTTTCCCCTGTGTTTTTTGTGTAAGAGTGTATGCTCTGTTTTTGCGAGGAGCTTTGCGTTCCGAGGACCCGCAGGCTGTCGCGTGAGTTGGATGGGACACCAACAGGGAGCAGGCCCGTGTCGCGGCGCAGGCCAAGGCAACACTCAACACTGAGGCAACTGGGAAGTGTCCCGGTGCTCCTCAAGGGCTGCCCACCACAAGCTCCCACAGAGGACTCATGAACGCTCTGGTCCGGACCACGTCTGAGACCGGCAACGCTGAAAAGCGACAAACGTCACAGACGCGTGTCCTCTCTGGGAGTGTGGAATGAGACCTATGGCAGAAATAACACCCATGGTTTCCGGAGCTCTTTCACCAGAGAAGAGCTCATTAACATCATCACTTGTTACTTTGCCCCATTCAGGCCTGGAGTGCATTTGTGTTCTCTGGTTTCTAACATAACAGTGTGTTTTATGTGAAGCTTTTCAGTTTCTGAGGTTTGCAGGCATGAAACAGTCATTTTAAAGCACAGTCAACTGAAAATGACTCAGTGTGAGTGAAAAGTGGTCAGAATCAACACTATTGTGTTTATCGTGAAGCTTTTCAGTTTCTGAGGTTTGCAGGAATGACACACAAATTTTAGAAAAAAGTCAACTGAAAACCACTCAGTGTGAGAGAATACTGGTCAGAATCAGCACTTATGTGTTTTTTGTCAAGCTTTTCAGTTTGTGAGGTCTGCAGGCCTGAAACAACTGAAAATGACTCAGTGTGATTGAATCGTGGTCCGAATCAACGCTTGTGTGATGTTTGTGAAACTTTTCAGTTTCTGAAGTTTGCAGGAATGAAACAAGCAACAATGAGGCAACTGGGAAGTGTCCCAAGCTCCCACAGAGGACTCATGAACGCTCTGGTCCGGACCACGTCTGAGACCGGCAACGCTGAAAAGCGACAAACGTCACAGACGCGTGTCCTCTCTGGGAGTGTGGAATGAGACCTATGGCAGAAACGGCTCCTATTTAAAATCTTCCGAGGGTTGAAGTAGTCATATCGAATGTGACGTCACCAAGCCAGGGACGTATCAAAGGAGGATCCCGCTCATTTTGCTTTGAAGTCGAGGCTTTGCTGCTGTGTGCTTTATTCTGTTTCAGGTCCAGTGTTACAGCGATTCCCTTTGCCATGTGTTGAGCCAGCCGTGTGGTGACTGCGCAATAATGAGGCAGGAGAGACATTGACTGCCACTGCTGTTTTGTTTCCTTGTGGTTTATGTAGTTGTTTTTATTTGTGATTGTATTATTAGTCTTTTGGTTTCTCTCGGCTGTGGCAATCATTGTTTTTCCCCAGTCAATTGAACACTATAGATCATTGTAACTGCCTCATGGCAGTAATTGTGGCTTTTACGCACGCTCCTTCCGCCTCTAGAATCATGTCAATACCAAAATGACGCCCAACATAATGATCAAATGATTTTCACTTTCACTGATTCTTGCTCAAGCATATGTTTCAGCAGCAAAGTGGATCTACGGGACGCTTCGATAAAGCCAATCACAGCAGCTCCTCTCATCAGGAACAGACAGTTTAACGAGCCAACACTTCAGCAGGAAACCTCCCTCCACAGACAAAAGTATACGTTTAAGTATAAGTTGAGCTCCTGAGGTCCTGGCCGTATTATTGACTTGTAAGTGTTTTTCCCCTGTGTTTTTTGTGTAAGAGTGTATGCTCTGTTTTTGCGAGGAGCTTTGCGTTCCGAGGACCCGCAGGCTGTCGTGTGAGTTGGATGGGACACCAACAGGGAGCAGGCCCGTGTCGCGGCGCAGGCCAAGGCAACACTCAACACTGAGGCAACTGGGAAGTGTCCCGGTGCTCCTCAAGGGCTGCCCACCACAAGCTCCCACAGAGGACTCATGAACGCTCTGGTCCGGACCACGTCTGAGACCGGCAACGCTGAAAAGCGACAAACGTCACAGACGCGTGTCCTCTCTGGGAGTGTGGAATGAGACCTATGGCAGAAACGGCTCCTATTTAAAATCTTCCGAGGGTGAAGTAGTCATATCGAATGTGACGTCACCAAGCCAGGGACGTATCAAAGGAGGATCCCGCTCATTTTGCTTTGAAGTCGAGGCTTTGCTGCTGTGTGCTTTATTCTGTTTCAGGTCCAGTGTTACAGCGATTCCCTTTGCCATGTGTTGAGCCAGCCGTGTGGTGACTGCGCAATAATGAGGCAGGAGAGACATTGACTGCCACTGCTGTTTTGTTTCCTTGTGGTTTATGTAGTTGTTTTTATTTGTGATTGTATTATTAGTCTTTTGGTTTCTCTCGGCTGTGGCAATCATTGTTTTTCCCCAGTCAATTGAACATCATAGATCATTGTAACTGCCTCATGGCAGTAATTGTGGCTTTTACGCACGCTCCTTCCGCCTCTAGAATCATGTCAATACCAAAATGACGCCCAACATAATGATTTCATGTAATGATCAAATGATTTTCACTTTCACTGATTCTTGCTCAAGCATATGTTTCAGCAGCAAAGTGGATCTACGGGACGCTTCGATAAAGCCAATCACAGCAGCTCCTCTCATCAGGAACAGACAGTTTAACGAGCCAACACTTCAGCAGGAAACCTCCCTCCACAGACAAAAGTATACGTTTAAGTATAAGTTGAGCTCCTGAGGTCCTGGCCGTATTATTGACTTGTAAGTGTTTTTCCCCTGTGTTTTTTGTGTAAGAGTGTATGCTCTGTTTTTGCGAGGAGCTTTGCGTTCCGAGGACCCGCAGGCTGTCGTGTGAGTTGGATGGGACACCAACAGGGAGCAGGCCCGTGTCGCGGCGCAGGCCAAGGCAACACTCAACACTGAGGCAACTGGGAAGTGTCCCGGTGCTCCTCAAGGGCTGCCCACCACAAGCTCCCACAGAGGACTCATGAACGCTCTGGTCCGGACCACGTCTGAGACCGGCAACGCTGAAAAGCGACAAACGTCACAGACGCGTGTCCTCTCTGGGAGTGTGGAATGAGACCTATGGCAGAAATAACACCCATGGTTTCCGGAGCTCTTTCACCAGAGAAGAGCTCATTAACATCATCACTTGTTACTTTGCCCCATTCAGGCCTGGAGTGCATTTGTGTTCTCTGGTTTCTAACATAACAGTGTGTTTTATGTGAAGCTTTTCAGTTTCTGAGGTTTGCAGGCATGAAACAGTCATTTTAAAGCACAGTCAACTGAAAATGACTCAGTGTGAGTGAAAAGTGGTCAGAATCAACACTATTGTGTTTATCGTGAAGCTTTTCAGTTTCTGAGGGTTGCAGGAATGACACACAAATTTTAGAAAAAAGTCAACTGAAAACCACTCAGTGTGAGTGAATACTGGTCAGAATCAGCACTTATGTGTTTTTTGTCAAGCTTTTCAGTTTGTTAGGTCTGCAGGCCTGAAACAACTGAAAATGACTCAGTGTGACTGAATCGTGGTCAGAATCAACGCTTGTGTGATGTTTGTGAAACTTTTCAGTTTCTGAAGTTTGCAGGAATGAAACAAGCAACAATGAGGCAACTGGGAAGTGTCCCAAGCTCCCACAGAGGACTCATGAACGCTCTGGTCCGGACCACGTCTGAGACCGGCAACGCTGAAAAGCGACAAACGTCACAGACGCGTGTCCTCTCTGGGAGTGTGGAATGAGACCTATGGCAGAAACGGCTCCTATTTAAAATCTTCCGAGGGTGAAGTAGTCATATCGAATGTGACGTCACCAAGCCAGGGACGTATCAAAGGAGGATCCCGCTCATTTTGCTTTGAAGTCGAGGCTTTGCTGCTGTGTGCTTTATTCTGTTTCAGGTCCAGTGTTACAGCGATTCCCTTTGCCATGTGTTGAGCCAGCCGTGTGGTGACTGCGCAATAATGAGGCAGGAGAGACATTGACTGCCACTGCTGTTTTGTTTCCTTGTGGTTTATGTAGTTGTTTTTATTTGTGATTGTATTATTAGTCTTTTGGTTTCTCTCGGCTGTGGCAATCATTGTTTTTCCCCAGTCAATTGAACATCATAGATCATTGTAACTGCCTCATGGCAGTAATTGTGGCTTTTACGCACGCTCCTTCCGCCTCTAGAATCATGTCAATACCAAAATGACGCCCAACATAATGATTTCATGTAATGATCAAATGATTTTCACTTTCACTGATTCTTGCTCAAGCATATGTTTCAGCAGCAAAGTGGATCTACGGGACGCTTCGATAAAGCCAATCACAGCAGCTCCTCTCATCAGGAACAGACAGTTTAACGAGCCAACACTTCAGCAGGAAACCTCCCTCCACAGACAAAAGTATACGTTTAAGTATAAGTTGAGCTCCTGAGGTCCTGGCCGTATGATTGACTTGTAAGTGTTTTTCCCCTGTGTTTTTTGTGTAAGAGTGTATGCTCTGTTTTTGCGAGGAGCTTTGCGTTCCGAGGACCCGCAGGCTGTCGCGTGAGTTGGATGGGACACCAACAGGGAGCAGGCCCGTGTCGCGGCGCAGGCCAAGGCAACACTCAACACTGAGGCAACTGGGAAGTGTCCCGGTGCTCCTCAAGGGCTGCCCACCACAAGCTCCCACAGAGGACTCATGAACGCTCTGGTCCGGACCACGTCTGAGACCGGCAACGCTGAAAAGCGACAAACGTCACAGACGCGTGTCCTCTCTGGGAGTGTGGAATGAGACCTATGGCAGAAATAACACCCATGGTTTCCGGAGCTCTTTCACCAGAGAAGAGCTCATTAACATCATCACTTGTTACTTTGCCCCATTCAGGCCTGGAGTGCATTTGTGTTCTCTGGTTTCTAACATAACAGTGTGTTTTATGTGAAGCTTTTCAGTTTCTGAGGTTTGCAGGCATGAAACAGTCATTTTAAAGCACAGTCAACTGAAAATGACTCAGTGTGAGTGAAAAGTGGTCAGAATCAACACTATTGTGTTTATCGTGAAGCTTTTCAGTTTCTGAGGTTTGCAGGAATGACACACAAATTTTAGAAAAAAGTCAACTGAAAACCACTCAGTGTGAGAGAATACTGGTCAGAATCAGCACTTATGTGTTTTTTGTCAAGCTTTTCAGTTTGTGAGGTCTGCAGGCCTGAAACAACTGAAAATGACTCAGTGTGATTGAATCGTGGTCCGAATCAACGCTTGTGTGATGTTTGTGAAACTTTTCAGTTTCTGAAGTTTGCAGGAATGAAACAAGCAACAATGAGGCAACTGGGAAGTGTCCCAAGCTCCCACAGAGGACTCATGAACGCTCTGGTCCGGACCACGTCTGAGACCGGCAACGCTGAAAAGCGACAAACGTCACAGACGCGTGTCCTCTCTGGGAGTGTGGAATGAGACCTATGGCAGAAACGGCTCCTATTTAAAATCTTCCGAGGGTTGAAGTAGTCATATCGAATGTGACGTCACCAAGCCAGGGACGTATCAAAGGAGGATCCCGCTCATTTTGCTTTGAAGTCGAGGCTTTGCTGCTGTGTGCTTTATTCTGTTTCAGGTCCAGTGTTACAGCGATTCCCTTTGCCATGTGTTGAGCCAGCCGTGTGGTGACTGCGCAATAATGAGGCAGGAGAGACATTGACTGCCACTGCTGTTTTGTTTCCTTGTGGTTTATGTAGTTGTTTTTATTTGTGATTGTATTATTAGTCTTTTGGTTTCTCTCGGCTGTGGCAATCATTGTTTTTCCCCAGTCAATTGAACACTATAGATCATTGTAACTGCCTCATGGCAGTAATTGTGGCTTTTACGCACGCTCCTTCCGCCTCTAGAATCATGTCAATACCAAAATGACGCCCAACATAATGATTTCATGTAATGATCAAATGATTTTCACTTTCACTGATTCTTGCTCAAGCATATGTTTCAGCAGCAAAGTGGATCTACGGGACGCTTCGATAAAGCCAATCACAGCAGCTCCTCTCATCAGGAACAGACAGTTTAACGAGCCAACACTTCAGCAGGAAACCTCCCTCCACAGACAAAAGTATACGTTTAAGTATAAGTTGAGCTCCTGAGGTCCTGGCCGTATGATTGACTTGTAAGTGTTTTTCCCCTGTGTTTTTTGTGTAAGAGTGTATGCTCTGTTTTTGCGAGGAGCTTTGCGTTCCGAGGACCCGCAGGCTGTCGTGTGAGTTGGATGGGACACCAACAGGGAGCAGGCCCGTGTCGCGGCGCAGGCCAAGGCAACACTCAACACTGAGGCAACTGGGAAGTGTCCCGGTGCTCCTCAAGGGCTGCCCACCACAAGCTCCCACAGAGGACTCATGAACGCTCTGGTCCGGACCACGTCTGAGACCGGCAACGCTGAAAAGCGACAAACGTCACAGACGCGTGTCCTCTCTGGGAGTGTGGAATGAGACCTATGGCAGAAACGGCTCCTATTTAAAATCTTCCGAGGGTTGAAGTAGTCATATCGAATGTGACGTCACCAAGCCAGGGACGTATCAAAGGAGGATTCCGCTCATTTTGCTTTGAAGTCGAGGCTTTGCTGCTGTGTGCTTTATTCTGTTTCAGGTCCAGTGTTACAGCGATTCCCTTTGCCATGTGTTGAGCCAGCCGTGTGGTGACTGCGCAATAATGAGGCAGGAGAGACATTGACTGCCACTGCTGTTTTGTTTCCTTGTGGTTTATGTAGTTGTTTTTATTTGTGATTGTATTATTAGTCTTTTGGTTTCTCTCGGCTGTGGCAATCATTGTTTTTCCCCAGTCAATTGAACACTATAGATCATTGTAACTGCCTCATGGCAGTAATTGTGGCTTTTACGCACGCTCCTTCCGCCTCTAGAATCATGTCAATACCAAAATGACGCCCAACATAATGATCAAATGATTTTCACTTTTAACTGATTCTTGCTCAAGCATATGTTTCAGCAGCAAAGTGGATCTACGGGACGCTTCGATAAAGCCAATCACAGCAGCTCCTCTCATCAGGAACAGACAGTTTAACGAGCCAACACTTCAGCAGGAAACCTCCCTCCACAGACAAAAGTATACGTTTAAGTATAAGTTGAGCTCCTGAGGTCCTGGCCGTATTATTGACTTGTAAGTGTTTTTCCCCTGTGTTTTTTGTGTAAGAGTGTATGCTCTGTTTTTGCGAGGAGCTTTGCGTTCCGAGGACCCGCAGGCTGTCGCGTGAGTTGGATGGGACACCAACAGGGAGCAGGCCCGTGTCGCGGCGCAGGCCAAGGCAACACTCAACACTGAGGCAACTGGGAAGTGTCCCGGTGCTCCTCAAGGGCTGCCCACCACAAGCTCCCACAGAGGACTCATGAACGCTCTGGTCCGGACCACGTCTGAGACCGGCAACGCTGAAAAGCGACAAACGTCACAGACGCGTGTCCTCTCTGGGAGTGTGGAATGAGACCTATGGCAGAAATAACACCCATGGTTTCCGGAGCTCTTTCACCAGAGAAGAGCTCATTAACATCATCACTTGTAACTTTGCCCCATTCAGGCCTGGAGTGCATTTGTGTTCTCTGGTTTATAACATAACAGTGTGTTTTATGTGAAGCTTTTCAGTTTCTGAGGTTTGCAGACATGAAACAGTAATTTTAAAGCACAGTCAACTGAAAATGACTCAGTGTGAGTGAAAAGTGGTCAGAATCAACACTATTGTGTTTATCGTGAAGCTTTTCAGTTTCTGAGGTTTGCAGGAATGACACACAAATTTTATAAAAAAGTCAACTGAAAACCATTCAGTGTCAGTGAATACTGGTCAGAATCAGCACTTCTGTGTTTTTTGTCAAGCTTTTCAGTTTGTGAGGTCTGCAGGAATGAAACAACTGAAAATGACTCAGTGTGATTGAATCGTGGTCAGAATCAACGCTTGTGTGATGTTTGTAACACTTTTCAGTTTCTGAAGTTTGCAGGAATGAAACAAGCAACACTGGGGCAACTGGGAAGTGTCCCAAGCTCCCACAGAGGACTCATGAACGCTCTGGTCCGGACCACGTCTGAGACCGGCAACGCTGAAAAGCGACAAACGTCACAGACGCGTGTCCTCTCTGGGAGTGTGGAATGAGACCTATGGCAGAAACGGCTCCTATTTAAAATCTTCCGAGGGTGAAGTAGTCATATCGAATGTGACGTCACCAAGCCAGGGACGTATCAAAGGAGGATCCCGCTCATTTTGCTTTGAAGTCGAGGCTTTGCTGCTGTGTGCTTTATTCTGTTTCAGGTCCAGTGTTACAGCGATTCCCTTTGCCATGTGTTGAGCCAGCCGTGTGGTGACTGCGCAATAATGAGGCAGGAGAGACATTGACTGCCACTGCTGTTTTGTTTCCTTGTGGTTTATGTAGTTGTTTTTATTTGTGATTGTATTATTAGTCTTTTGGTTTCTCTCGGCTGTGGCAATCATTGTTTTTCCCCAGTCAATTGAACACTATAGATCATTGTAACTGCCTCATGGCAGTAATTGTGGCTTTTACGCACGCTCCTTCCGCCTCTAGAATCATGTCAATACCAAAATGACGCCCAACATAATGATCAAATGATTTTCACTTTCACTGATTCTTGCTCAAGCATATGTTTCAGCAGCAAAGTGGATCTACGGGACGCTTCGATAAAGCCAATCACAGCAGCTCCTCTCATCAGGAACAGACAGTTTAACGAGCCAACACTTCAGCAGGAAACCTCCCTCCACAGACAAAAGTATACGTTTAAGTATAAGTTGAGCTCCTGAGGTCCTGGCCGTATTATTGACTTGTAAGTGTTTTTCCCCTGTGTTTTTTGTGTAAGAGTGTATGCTCTGTTTTTGCGAGGAGCTTTGCGTTCCGAGGACCCGCAGGCTGTCGCGTGAGTTGGATGGGACACCAACAGGGAGCAGGCCCGTGTCGCGGCGCAGGCCAAGGCAACACTCAACACTGAGGCAACTGGGAAGTGTCCCGGTGCTCCTCAAGGGCTGCCCACCACAAGCTCCCACAGAGGACTCATGAACGCTCTGGTCCGGACCACGTCTGAGACCGGCAACGCTGAAAAGCGACAAACGTCACAGACGCGTGTCCTCTCTGGGAGTGTGGAATGAGACCTATGGCAGAAATAACACCCATGGTTTCCGGAGCTCTTTCACCAGAGAAGAGCTCATTAACATCATCACTTGTTACTTTGCCCCATTCAGGCCTGGAGTGCATTTGTGTTCTCTGGTTTCTAACATAACAGTGTGTTTTATGTGAAGCTTTTCAGTTTCTGAGGTTTGCAGGCATGAAACAGTCATTTTAAAGCACAGTCAACTGAAAATGACTCAGTGTGAGTGAAAAGTGGTCAGAATCAACACTATTGTGTTTATCGTGAAGCTTTTCAGTTTCTGAGGTTTGCAGGAATGACACACAAATTTTAGAAAAAAGTCAACTGAAAACCACTCAGTGTCAGTGAATACTGGTCAGAATCAGCACTTCTGTGTTTTTTGTCAAGCTTTTCAGTTTGTGAGGTCTGCAAGCCTGAAACAACTGAAAATGACTCAGTGTGATTGAATCGTGGTCAGAATCAACGCTTGTGTGATGTTTGTGAAACTTTTCAGTTTCTGAAGTTTGCAGGAATGAAACAAGCAACAATGAGGCAACTGGGAAGTGTCCCAAGCTCCCACAGAGGACTCATGAACGCTCTGGTCCGGACCACGTCTGAGACCGGCAACGCTGAAAAGCGACAAACGTCACAGACGCGTGTCCTCTCTGGGAGTGTGGAATGAGACCTATGGCAGAAACGGCTCCTATTTAAAATCTTCCGAGGGTGAAGTAGTCATATCGAATGTGACGTCACCAAGCCAGGGACGTATCAAAGGAGGATCCCGCTCATTTTGCTTTGAAGTCGAGGCTTTGCTGCTGTGTGCTTTATTCTGTTTCAGGTCCAGTGTTACAGCGATTCCCTTTGCCATGTGTTGAGCCAGCCGTGTGGTGACTGCGCAATAATGAGGCAGGAGAGACATTGACTGCCACTGCTGTTTGGTTTCCTTGTGGTTTATGTAGTTGTTTTTATTTGTGATTGTATTATTAGTCTTTTGGTTTCTCTCGGCTGTGGCAATCATTGTTTTTCCCCAGTCAATTGAACACTATAGATCATTGTAACTGCCTCATGGCAGTAATTGTGGCTTTTACGCACGCTCCTTCCGCCTCTAGAATCATGTCAATACCAAAATGACGCCCAACATAATGATCAAATGATTTTCACTTTCACTGATTCTTGCTCAAGCATATGTTTCAGCAGCAAAGTGGATCTACGGGACGCTTCGATAAAGCCAATCACAGCAGCTCCTCTCATCAGGAACAGACAGTTTAACGAGCCAACACTTCAGCAGGAAACCTCCCTCCACAGACAAAAGTATACGTTTAAGTATAAGTTGAGCTCCTGAGGTCCTGGCCGTATGATTGACTTGTAAGTGTTTTTCCCCTGTGTTTTTTGTGTAAGAGTGTATGCTCTGTTTTTGCGAGGAGCTTTGCGTTCCGAGGACCCGCAGGCTGTCGCGTGAGTTGGATGGGACACCAACAGGGAGCAGGCCCGTGTCGCGGCGCAGGCCAAGGCAACACTCAACACTGAGGCAACTGGGAAGTGTCCCGGTGCTCCTCAAGGGCTGCCCACCACAAGCTCCCACAGAGGACTCATGAACGCTCTGGTCCGGACCACGTCTGAGACCGGCAACGCTGAAAAGCGACAAACGTCACAGACGCGTGTCCTCTCTGGGAGTGTGGAATGAGACCTATGGCAGAAATAACACCCATGGTTTCCGGAGCTCTTTCACCAGAGAAGAGCTCATTAACATCATCACTTGTAACTTTGCCCCATTCAGGCCTGGAGTGCATTTGTGTTCTCTGGTTTCTAACATAACAGTGTGTTTTATGTGAAGCTTTTCAGTTTCTGAGGTTTGCAGGCATGAAACAGTCATTTTAAAGCACAGTCAACTGAAAATGACTCAGTGTGAGTGAAAAGTGGTCAGAATCAACACTATTGTGTTTATCGTGAAGCTTTTCAGTTTCTGAGGTTTGCAGGAATGACACACAAATTTTAGAAAAAAGTCAACTGAAAACCACTCAGTGTCAGTGAATACTGGTCAGAATCAGCACTTCTGTGTTTTTTGTCAAGCTTTTCAGTTTGTGAGGTCTGCAAGCCTGAAACAACTGAAAATGACTCAGTGTGATTGAATCGTGGTCAGAATCAACGCTTGTGTGATGTTTGTGAAACTTTTCAGTTTCTGAAGTTTGCAGGAATGAAACAAGCAACAATGAGGCAACTGGGAAGTGTCCCAAGCTCCCACAGAGGACTCATGAACGCTCTGGTCCGGACCACGTCTGAGACCGGCAACGCTGAAAAGCGACAAACGTCACAGACGCGTGTCCTCTCTGGGAGTGTGGAATGAGACCTATGGCAGAAACGGCTCCTATTTAAAATCTTCCGAGGGTGAAGTAGTCATATCGAATGTGACGTCACCAAGCCAGGGACGTATCAAAGGAGGATCCCGCTCATTTTGCTTTGAAGTCGAGGCTTTGCTGCTGTGTGCTTTATTCTGTTTCAGGTCCAGTGTTACAGCGATTCCCTTTGCCATGTGTTGAGCCAGCCGTGTGGTGACTGCGCAATAATGAGGCAGGAGAGACATTGACTGCCACTGCTGTTTGGTTTCCTTGTGGTTTATGTAGTTGTTTTTATTTGTGATTGTATTATTAGTCTTTTGGTTTCTCTCGGCTGTGGCAATCATTGTTTTTCCCCAGTCAATTGAACACTATAGATCATTGTAACTGCCTCATGGCAGTAATTGTGGCTTTTACGCACGCTCCTTCCGCCTCTAGAATCATGTCAATACCAAAATGACGCCCAACATAATGATCAAATGATTTTCACTTTCACTGATTCTTGCTCAAGCATATGTTTCAGCAGCAAAGTGGATCTACGGGACGCTTCGATAAAGCCAATCACAGCAGCTCCTCTCATCAGGAACAGACAGTTTAACGAGCCAACACTTCAGCAGGAAACCTCCCTCCACAGACAAAAGTATACGTTTAAGTATAAGTTGAGCTCCTGAGGTCCTGGCCGTATGATTGACTTGTAAGTGTTTTTCCCCTGTGTTTTTTGTGTAAGAGTGTATGCTCTGTTTTTGCGAGGAGCTTTGCGTTCCGAGGACCCGCAGGCTGTCGCGTGAGTTGGATGGGACACCAACAGGGAGCAGGCCCGTGTCGCGGCGCAGGCCAAGGCAACACTCAACACTGAGGCAACTGGGAAGTGTCCCGGTGCTCCTCAAGGGCTGCCCACCACAAGCTCCCACAGAGGACTCATGAACGCTCTGGTCCGGACCACGTCTGAGACCGGCAACGCTGAAAAGCGACAAACGTCACAGACGCGTGTCCTCTCTGGGAGTGTGGAATGAGACCTATGGCAGAAATAACACCCATGGTTTCCGGAGCTCTTTCACCAGAGAAGAGCTCATTAACATCATCACTTGTAACTTTGCCCCATTCAGGCCTGGAGTGCATTTGTGTTCTCTGGTTTCTAACATAACAGTGTGTTTTATGTGAAGCTTTTCAGTTTCTGAGGTTTGCAGGCATGAAACAGTCATTTTAAAGCACAGTCAACTGAAAATGACTCAGTGTGAGTGAAAAGTGGTCAGAATCAACACTATTGTGTTTATCGTGAAGCTTTTCAGTTTCTGAGGTTTGCAGGAATGACACACAAATTTTAGAAAAAAGTCAACTGAAAACCACTCAGTGTCAGTGAATACTGGTCAGAATCAGCACTTCTGTGTTTTTTGTCAAGCTTTTCAGTTTGTGAGGTCTGCAGGCCTGAAACAACTGAAAATGACTCAGTGTGATTGAATCGTGGTCAGAATCAACGCTTGTGTGATGTTTGTGAAACTTTTCAGTTTCTGAAGTTTGCAGGAATGAAACAAGCAACAATGAGGCAACTGGGAAGTGTCCCAAGCTCCCACAGAGGACTCATGAACGCTCTGGTCCGGACCACGTCTGAGACCGGCAACGCTGAAAAGCGACAAACGTCACAGACGCGTGTCCTCTCTGGGAGTGTGGAATGAGACCTATGGCAGAAACGGCTCCTATTTAAAATCTTCCGAGGGTGAAGTAGTCATATCGAATGTGACGTCACCAAGCCAGGGACGTATCAAAGGAGGATCCCGCTCATTTTGCTTTGAAGTCGAGGCTTTGCTGCTGTGTGCTTTATTCTGTTTCAGGTCCAGTGTTACAGCGATTCCCTTTGCCATGTGTTGAGCCAGCCGTGTGGTGACTGCGCAATAATGAGGCAGGAGAGACATTGACTGCCACTGCTGTTTGGTTTCCTTGTGGTTTATGTAGTTGTTTTTATTTGTGATTGTATTATTAGTCTTTTGGTTTCTCTCGGCTGTGGCAATCATTGTTTTTCCCCAGTCAATTGAACACTATAGATCATTGTAACTGCCTCATGGCAGTAATTGTGGCTTTTACGCACGCTCCTTCCGCCTCTAGAATCATGTCAATACCAAAATGACGCCCAACATAATGATTTCATGTAATGATCAAATGATTTTCACTTTCACTGATTCTTGCTCAAGCATATGTTTCAGCAGCAAAGTGGATCTACGGGACGCTTCGATAAAGCCAATCACAGCAGCTCCTCTCATCAGGAACAGACAGTTTAACGAGCCAACACTTCAGCAGGAAACCTCCCTCCACAGACAAAAGTATACGTTTAAGTATAAGTTGAGCTCCTGAGGTCCTGGCCGTATTATTGACTTGTAAGTGTTTTTCCCCTGTGTTTTTTGTGTAAGAGTGTATGCTCTGTTTTTGCGAGGAGCTTTGCGTTCCGAGGACCCGCAGGCTGTCGTGTGAGTTGGATGGGACACCAACAGGGAGCAGGCCCGTGTCGCGGCGCAGGCCAAGGCAACACTCAACACTGAGGCAACTGGGAAGTGTCCCGGTGCTCCTCAAGGGCTGCCCACCACAAGCTCCCACAGAGGACTCATGAACGCTCTGGTCCGGACCACGTCTGAGACCGGCAACGCTGAAAAGCGACAAACGTCACAGACGCGTGTCCTCTCTGGGAGTGTGGAATGAGACCTATGGCAGAAATAACACCCATGGTTTCCGGAGCTCTTTCACCAGAGAAGAGCTCATTAACATCATCACTTGTTACTTTGCCCCATTCAGGCCTGGAGTGCATTTGTGTTCTCTGGTTTCTAACATAACAGTGTGTTTTATGTGAAGCTTTTCAGTTTCTGAGGTTTGCAGGCATGAAACAGTCATTTTAAAGCACAGTCAACTGAAAATGACTCAGTGTGAGTGAAAAGTGGTCAGAATCAACACTATTGTGTTTATCGTGAAGCTTTTCAGTTTCTGAGGTTTGCAGGAATGACACACAAATTTTAGAAAAAAGTCAACTGAAAACCACTCAGTGTCAGTGAATACTGGTCAGAATCAGCACTTCTGTGTTTTTTGTCAAGCTTTTCAGTTTGTGAGGTCTGCAAGCCTGAAACAACTGAAAATGACTCAGTGTGATTGAATCGTGGTCAGAATCAACGCTTGTGTGATGTTTGTGAAACTTTTCAGTTTCTGAAGTTTGCAGGAATGAAACAAGCAACAATGAGGCAACTGGGAAGTGTCCCAAGCTCCCACAGAGGACTCATGAACGCTCTGGTCCGGACCACGTCTGAGACCGGCAACGCTGAAAAGCGACAAACGTCACAGACGCGTGTCCTCTCTGGGAGTGTGGAATGAGACCTATGGCAGAAACGGCTCCTATTTAAAATCTTCCGAGGGTGAAGTAGTCATATCGAATGTGACGTCACCAAGCCAGGGACGTATCAAAGGAGGATCCCGCTCATTTTGCTTTGAAGTCGAGGCTTTGCTGCTGTGTGCTTTATTCTGTTTCAGGTCCAGTGTTACAGCGATTCCCTTTGCCATGTGTTGAGCCAGCCGTGTGGTGACTGCGCAATAATGAGGCAGGAGAGACATTGACTGCCACTGCTGTTTTGTTTCCTTGTGGTTTATGTAGTTGTTTTTATTTGTGATTGTATTATTAGTCTTTTGGTTTCTCTCGGCTGTGGCAATCATTGTTTTTCCCCAGTCAATTGAACACTATAGATCATTGTAACTGCCTCATGGCAGTAATTGTGGCTTTTACGCACGCTCCTTCCGCCTCTAGAATCATGTCAATACCAAAATGACGCCCAACATAATGATTTCATGTAATGATCAAATGATTTTCACTTTCACTGATTCTTGCTCAAGCATATGTTTCAGCAGCAAAGTGGATCTACGGGACGCTTCGATAAAGCCAATCACAGCAGCTCCTCTCATCAGGAACAGACAGTTTAACGAGCCAACACTTCAGCAGGAAACCTCCCTCCACAGACAAAAGTATACGTTTAAGTATAAGTTGAGCTCCTGAGGTCCTGGCCGTATTATTGACTTGTAAGTGTTTTTCCCCTGTGTTTTTTGTGTAAGAGTGTATGCTCTGTTTTTGCGAGGAGCTTTGCGTTCCGAGGACCCGCAGGCTGTCGTGTGAGTTGGATGGGACACCAACAGGGAGCAGGCCCGTGTCGCGGCGCAGGCCAAGGCAACACTCAACACTGAGGCAACTGGGAAGTGTCCCGGTGCTCCTCAAGGGCTGCCCACCACAAGCTCCCACAGAGGACTCATGAACGCTCTGGTCCGGACCACGTCTGAGACCGGCAACGCTGAAAAGCGACAAACGTCACAGACGCGTGTCCTCTCTGGGAGTGTGGAATGAGACCTATGGCAGAAATAACACCCATGGTTTCCGGAGCTCTTTCACCAGAGAAGAGCTCATTAACATCATCACTTGTAACTTTGCCCCATTCAGGCCTGGAGTGCATTTGTGTTCTCTGGTTTCTAACATAACAGTGTGTTTTATGTGAAGCTTTTCAGTTTCTGAGGTTTGCAGGCATGAAACAGTAATTTTAAAGCACAGTCAACTGAAAATGACTCAGTGTGAGTGAAAAGTGGTCAGAATCAACACTATTGTGTTTATCGTGAAGCTTTTCAGTTTCTGAAGTTTGCAGGAATGACACACAAATTTTAGAAAAAAGTCAACTGAAAACCACTCAGTGTCAGTGAATACTGGTCAGAATCAGCACTTCTGTGTTTTTTGTCAAGCTTTTCAGTTTGTGAGGTCTGCAAGTCTGAAACAACTGAAAATGACTCAGTGTGATTGAATCGTGGTCAGAATCAACGCTTGTGTGATGTTTGTGAAACTTTTCAGTTTCTGAAGTTTGCAGGAATGAAACAAGCAACAATGAGGCAACTGGGAAGTGTCCCAAGCTCCCACAGAGGACTCATGAACGCTCTGGTCCGGACCACGTCTGAGACCGGCAACGCTGAAAAGCGACAAACGTCACAGACGCGTGTCCTCTCTGGGAGTGTGGAATGAGACCTATGGCAGAAACGGCTCCTATTTAAAATCTTCCGAGGGTGAAGTAGTCATATCGAATGTGACGTCACCAAGCCAGGGACGTATCAAAGGAGGATCCCGCTCATTTTGCTTTGAAGTCGAGGCTTTGCTGCTGTGTGCTTTATTCTGTTTCAGGTCCAGTGTTACAGCGATTCCCTTTGCCATGTGTTGAGCCAGCCGTGTGGTGACTGCGCAATAATGAGGCAGGAGAGACATTGACTGCCACTGCTGTTTTGTTTCCTTGTGGTTTATGTAGTTGTTTTTATTTGTGATTGTATTATTAGTCTTTTGGTTTCTCTCGGCTGTGGCAATCATTGTTTTTCCCCAGTCAATTGAACATCATAGATCATTGTAACTGCCTCATGGCAGTAATTGTGGCTTTTACGCACGCTCCTTCCGCCTCTAGAATCATGTCAATACCAAAATGACGCCCAACATAATGATTTCATGTAATGATCAAATGATTTTCACTTTCACTGATTCTTGCTCAAGCATATGTTTCAGCAGCAAAGTGGATCTACGGGACGCTTCGATAAAGCCAATCACAGCAGCTCCTCTCATCAGGAACAGACAGTTTAACGAGCCAACACTTCAGCAGGAAACCTCCCTCCACAGACAAAAGTATACGTTTAAGTATAAGTTGAGCTCCTGAGGTCCTGGCCGTATTATTGACTTGTAAGTGTTTTTCCCCTGTGTTTTTTGTGTAAGAGTGTATGCTCTGTTTTTGCGAGGAGCTTTGCGTTCCGAGGACCCGCAGGCTGTCGTGTGAGTTGGATGGGACACCAACAGGGAGCAGGCCCGTGTCGCGGCGCAGGCCAAGGCAACACTCAACACTGAGGCAACTGGGAAGTGTCCCGGTGCTCCTCAAGGGCTGCCCACCACAAGCTCCCACAGAGGACTCATGAACGCTCTGGTCCGGACCACGTCTGAGACCGGCAACGCTGAAAAGCGACAAACGTCACAGACGCGTGTCCTCTCTGGGAGTGTGGAATGAGACCTATGGCAGAAATAACACCCATGGTTTCCGGAGCTCTTTCACCAGAGAAGAGCTCATTAACATCATCACTTGTTACTTTGCCCCATTCAGGCCTGGAGTGCATTTGTGTTCTCTGGTTTCTAACATAACAGTGTGTTTTATGTGAAGCTTTTCAGTTTCTGAGGTTTGCAGGCATGAAACAGTCATTTTAAAGCACAGTCAACTGAAAATGACTCAGTGTGAGTGAAAAGTGGTCAGAATCAACACTATTGTGTTTATCGTGAAGCTTTTCAGTTTCTGAGGTTTGCAGGAATGACACACAAATTTTAGAAAAAAGTCAACTGAAAACCACTCAGTGTCAGTGAATACTGGTCAGAATCAGCACTTCTGTGTTTTTTGTCAAGCTTTTCAGTTTGTGAGGTCTGCAAGCCTGAAACAACTGAAAATGACTCAGTGTGATTGAATCGTGGTCAGAATCAACGCTTGTGTGATGTTTGTGAAACTTTTCAGTTTCTGAAGTTTGCAGGAATGAAACAAGCAACAATGAGGCAACTGGGAAGTGTCCCAAGCTCCCACAGAGGACTCATGAACGCTCTGGTCCGGACCACGTCTGAGACCGGCAACGCTGAAAAGCGACAAACGTCACAGACGCGTGTCCTCTCTGGGAGTGTGGAATGAGACCTATGGCAGAAACGGCTCCTATTTAAAATCTTCCGAGGGTGAAGTAGTCATATCGAATGTGACGTCACCAAGCCAGGGACGTATCAAAGGAGGATCCCGCTCATTTTGCTTTGAAGTCGAGGCTTTGCTGCTGTGTGCTTTATTCTGTTTCAGGTCCAGTGTTACAGCGATTCCCTTTGCCATGTGTTGAGCCAGCCGTGTGGTGACTGCGCAATAATGAGGCAGGAGAGACATTGACTGCCACTGCTGTTTTGTTTCCTTGTGGTTTATGTAGTTGTTTTTATTTGTGATTGTATTATTAGTCTTTTGGTTTCTCTCGGCTGTGGCAATCATTGTTTTTCCCCAGTCAATTGAACACTATAGATCATTGTAACTGCCTCATGGCAGTAATTGTGGCTTTTACGCACGCTCCTTCCGCCTCTAGAATCATGTCAATACCAAAATGACGCCCAACATAATGATTTCATGTAATGATCAAATGATTTTCACTTTCACTGATTCTTGCTCAAGCATATGTTTCAGCAGCAAAGTGGATCTACGGGACGCTTCGATAAAGCCAATCACAGCAGCTCCTCTCATCAGGAACAGACAGTTTAACGAGCCAACACTTCAGCAGGAAACCTCCCTCCACAGACAAAAGTATACGTTTAAGTATAAGTTGAGCTCCTGAGGTCCTGGCCGTATTATTGACTTGTAAGTGTTTTTCCCCTGTGTTTTTTGTGTAAGAGTGTATGCTCTGTTTTTGCGAGGAGCTTTGCGTTCCGAGGACCCGCAGGCTGTCGTGTGAGTTGGATGGGACACCAACAGGGAGCAGGCCCGTGTCGCGGCGCAGGCCAAGGCAACACTCAACACTGAGGCAACTGGGAAGTGTCCCGGTGCTCCTCAAGGGCTGCCCACCACAAGCTCCCACAGAGGACTCATGAACGCTCTGGTCCGGACCACGTCTGAGACCGGCAACGCTGAAAAGCGACAAACGTCACAGACGCGTGTCCTCTCTGGGAGTGTGGAATGAGACCTATGGCAGAAACGGCTCCTATTTAAAATCTTCCGAGGGTGAAGTAGTCATATCGAATGTGACGTCACCAAGCCAGGGACGTATCAAAGGAGGATCCCGCTCATTTTGCTTTGAAGTCGAGGCTTTGCTGCTGTGTGCTTTATTCTGTTTCAGGTCCAGTGTTACAGCGATTCCCTTTGCCATGTGTTGAGCCAGCCGTGTGGTGACTGCGCAATAATGAGGCAGGAGAGACATTGACTGCCACTGCTGTTTTGTTTCCTTGTGGTTTATGTAGTTGTTTTTATTTGTGATTGTATTATTAGTCTTTTGGTTTCTCTCGGCTGTGGCAATCATTGTTTTTCCCCAGTCAATTGAACATCATAGATCATTGTAACTGCCTCATGGCAGTAATTGTGGCTTTTACGCACGCTCCTTCCGCCTCTAGAATCATGTCAATACCAAAATGACGCCCAACATAATGATTTCATGTAATGATCAAATGATTTTCACTTTCACTGATTCTTGCTCAAGCATATGTTTCAGCAGCAAAGTGGATCTACGGGACGCTTCGATAAAGCCAATCACAGCAGCTCCTCTCATCAGGAACAGACAGTTTAACGAGCCAACACTTCAGCAGGAAACCTCCCTCCACAGACAAAAGTATACGTTTAAGTATAAGTTGAGCTCCTGAGGTCCTGGCCGTATTATTGACTTGTAAGTGTTTTTCCCCTGTGTTTTTTGTGTAAGAGTGTATGCTCTGTTTTTGCGAGGAGCTTTGCGTTCCGAGGACCCGCAGGCTGTCGTGAGTTGGATGGGACACCAACAGGGAGCAGGCCCGTGTCGCGGCGCAGGCCAAGGCAACACTCAACACTGAGGCAACTGGGAAGTGTCCCGGTGCTCCTCAAGGGCTGCCCACCACAAGCTCCCACAGAGGACTCATGAACGCTCTGGTCCGGACCACGTCTGAGACCGGCAACGCTGAAAAGCGACAAACGTCACAGACGCGTGTCCTCTCTGGGAGTGTGGAATGAGACCTATGGCAGAAACGGCTCCTATTTAAAATCTTCCGAGGGTGAAGTAGTCATATCGAATGTGACGTCACCAAGCCAGGGACGTATCAAAGGAGGATCCCGCTCATTTTGCTTTGAAGTCGAGGCTTTGCTGCTGTGTGCTTTATTCTGTTTCAGGTCCAGTGTTACAGCGATTCCCTTTGCCATGTGTTGAGCCAGCCGTGTGGTGACTGCGCAATAATGAGGCAGGAGAGACATTGACTGCCACTGCTGTTTTGTTTCCTTGTGGTTTATGTAGTTGTTTTTATTTGTGATTGTATTATTAGTCTTTTGGTTTCTCTCGGCTGTGGCAATCATTGTTTTTCCCCAGTCAATTGAACATCATAGATCATTGTAACTGCCTCATGGCAGTAATTGTGGCTTTTACGCACGCTCCTTCCGCCTCTAGAATCATGTCAATACCAAAATGACGCCCAACATAATGATTTCATGTAATGATCAAATGATTTTCACTTTCACTGATTCTTGCTCAAGCATATGTTTCAGCAGCAAAGTGGATCTACGGGACGCTTCGATAAAGCCAATCACAGCAGCTCCTCTCATCAGGAACAGACAGTTTAACGAGCCAACACTTCAGCAGGAAACCTCCCTCCACAGACAAAAGTATACGTTTAAGTATAAGTTGAGCTCCTGAGGTCCTGGCCGTATTATTGACTTGTAAGTGTTTTTCCCCTGTGTTTTTTGTGTAAGAGTGTATGCTCTGTTTTTGCGAGGAGCTTTGCGTTCCGAGGACCCGCAGGCTGTCGCGTGAGTTGGATGGGACACCAACAGGGAGCAGGCCCGTGTCGCGGCGCAGGCCAAGGCAACACTCAACACTGAGGCAACTGGGAAGTGTCCCGGTGCTCCTCAAGGGCTGCCCACCACAAGCTCCCACAGAGGACTCATGAACGCTCTGGTCCGGACCACGTCTGAGACCGGCAACGCTGAAAAGCGACAAACGTCACAGACGCGTGTCCTCTCTGGGAGTGTGGAATGAGACCTATGGCAGAAACGGCTCCTATTTAAAATCTTCCGAGGGTGAAGTAGTCATATCGAATGTGACGTCACCAAGCCAGGGACGTATCAAAGGAGGATCCCGCTCATTTTGCTTTGAAGTCGAGGCTTTGCTGCTGTGTGCTTTATTCTGTTTCAGGTCCAGTGTTACAGCGATTCCCTTTGCCATGTGTTGAGCCAGCCGTGTGGTGACTGCGCAATAATGAGGCAGGAGAGACATTGACTGCCACTGCTGTTTTGTTTCCTTGTGGTTTATGTAGTTGTTTTTATTTGTGATTGTATTATTAGTCTTTTGGTTTCTCTCGGCTGTGGCAATCATTGTTTTTCCCCAGTCAATTGAACATCATAGATCATTGTAACTGCCTCATGGCAGTAATTGTGGCTTTTACGCACGCTCCTTCCGCCTCTAGAATCATGTCAATACCAAAATGACGCCCAACATAATGATTTCTTGTAATGATCAAATGATTTTCACTTTCACTGATTCTTGCTCAAGCATATGTTTCAGCAGCAAAGTGGATCAACGGGACGCTTCGATAAAGCCAATCACAGCAGCTCCTCTCATCAGGAACAGACAGTTTAACGAGCCAACACTTCAGCAGGAAACCTCCCTCCACAGACAAAAGTATACGTTTAAGTATAAGTTGAGCTCCTGAGGTCCTGGCCGTATTATTGACTTGTAAGTGTTTTTCCCCTGTATTTTTTGTGTAAGAGTGTATGCTCTGTTTTTGCGAGGAGCTTTGCGTTCCGAGGACCCGCAGGCTGTCGTGTGAGTTGGATGGGACACCAACAGGGAGCAGGCCCGTGTCGCGGCGCAGGCCAAGGCAACACTCAACACTGAGGCAACTGGGAAGTGTCCCGGTGCTCCTCAAGGGCTGCCCACCACAAGCTCCCACAGAGGACTCATGAACGCTCTGGTCCGGACCACGTCTGAGACCGGCAACGCTGAAAAGCGACAAACGTCACAGACGCGTGTCCTCTCTGGGAGTGTGGAATGAGACCTATGGCAGAAACGGCTCCTATTTAAAATCTTCCGAGGGTGAAGTAGTCATATCGAATGTGACGTCACCAAGCCAGGGACGTATCAAAGGAGGATCCCGCTCCTTTTGCTTTGAAGTCGAGGCTTTGCTGCTGTGTGCTTTATTCTGTTTCAGGTCCAGTGTTACAGCGATTCCCTTTGCCATGTGTTGAGCCAGCCGTGTGGTGACTGCGCAATAATGAGGCAGGAGAGACATTGACTGCCACTGCTGTTTTGTTTCCTTGTGGTTTATGTAGTTGTTTTTATTTGTGATTGTATTATTAGTCTTTTGGTTTCTCTCGGCTGTGGCAATCATTGTTTTTCCCCAGTCAATTGAACATCATAGATCATTGTAACTGCCTCATGGCAGTAATTGTGGCTTTTACGCACGCTCCTTCCGCCTCTAGAATCATGTCAATACCAAAATGACGCCCAACATAATGATCAAATGATTTTCACTTTTAACTGATTCTTGCTCAAGCATATGTTTCAGCAGCAAAGTGGATCTACGGGACGCTTCGATAAAGCCAATCACAGCAGCTCCTCTCATCAGGAACAGACAGTTTAACGAGCCAACACTTCAGCAGGAAACCTCCCTCCACAGACAAAAGTATACGTTTAAGTATAAGTTGAGCTCCTGAGGTCCTGGCCGTATTATTGACTTGTAAGTGTTTTTCCCCTGTGTTTTTTGTGTAAGAGTGTATGCTCTGTTTTTGCGAGGAGCTTTGCGTTCCGAGGACCCGCAGGCTGTCGCGTGAGTTGGATGGGACACCAACAGGGAGCAGGCCCGTGTCGCGGCGCAGGCCAAGGCAACACTCAACACTGAGGCAACTGGGAAGTGTCCCGGTGCTCCTCAAGGGCTGCCCACCACAAGCTCCCACAGAGGACTCATGAACGCTCTGGTCCGGACCACGTCTGAGACCGGCAACGCTGAAAAGCGACAAACGTCACAGACGCGTGTCCTCTCTGGGAGTGTGGAATGAGACCTATGGCAGAAATAACACCCATGGTTTCCGGAGCTCTTTCACCAGAGAAGAGCTCATTAACATCATCACTTGTAACTTTGCCCCATTCAGGCCTGGAGTGCATTTGTGTTCTCTGGTTTATAACATAACAGTGTGTTTTATGTGAAGCTTTTCAGTTTCTGAGGTTTGCAGACATGAAACAGTAATTTTAAAGCACAGTCAACTGAAAATGACTCAGTGTGAGTGAAAAGTGGTCAGAATCAACACTATTGTGTTTATCGTGAAGCTTTTCAGTTTCTGAGGTTTGCAGGAATGACACACAAATTTTATAAAAAAGTCAACTGAAAACCATTCAGTGTCAGTGAATACTGGTCAGAATCAGCACTTCTGTGTTTTTTGTCAAGCTTTTCAGTTTGTGAGGTCTGCAGGAATGAAACAACTGAAAATGACTCAGTGTGATTGAATCGTGGTCAGAATCAACGCTTGTGTGATGTTTGTGACACTTTTCAGTTTCTGAAGTTTGCAGGAATGAAACAAGCAACACTGGGGCAACTGGGAAGTGTCCCAAGCTCCCACAGAGGACTCATGAACGCTCTGGTCCGGACCACGTCTGAGACCGGCAACGCTGAAAAGCGACAAACGTCACAGACGCGTGTCCTCTCTGGGAGTGTGGAATGAGACCTATGGCAGAAACGGCTCCTATTTAAAATCTTCCGAGGGTGAAGTAGTCATATCGAATGTGACGTCACCAAGCCAGGGACGTATCAAAGGAGGATCCCGCTCATTTTGCTTTGAAGTCGAGGCTTTGCTGCTGTGTGCTTTATTCTGTTTCAGGTCCAGTGTTACAGCGATTCCCTTTGCCATGTGTTGAGCCAGCCGTGTGGTGACTGCGCAATAATGAGGCAGGAGAGACATTGACTGCCACTGCTGTTTTGTTTCCTTGTGGTTTATGTAGTTGTTTTTATTTGTGATTGTATTATTAGTCTTTTGGTTTCTCTCGGCTGTGGCAATCATTGTTTTTCCCCAGTCAATTGAACACTATAGATCATTGTAACTGCCTCATGGCAGTAATTGTGGCTTTTACGCACGCTCCTTCCGCCTCTAGAATCATGTCAATACCAAAATGACGCCCAACATAATGATCAAATGATTTTCACTTTCACTGATTCTTGCTCAAGCATATGTTTCAGCAGCAAAGTGGATCTACGGGACGCTTCGATAAAGCCAATCACAGCAGCTCCTCTCATCAGGAACAGACAGTTTAACGAGCCAACACTTCAGCAGGAAACCTCCCTCCACAGACAAAAGTATACGTTTAAGTATAAGTTGAGCTCCTGAGGTCCTGGCCGTATTATTGACTTGTAAGTGTTTTTCCCCTGTGTTTTTTGTGTAAGAGTGTATGCTCTGTTTTTGCGAGGAGCTTTGCGTTCCGAGGACCCGCAGGCTGTCGTGAGTTGGATGGGACACCAACAGGGAGCAGGCCCGTGTCGCGGCGCAGGCCAAGGCAACACTCAACACTGAGGCAACTGGGAAGTGTCCCGGTGCTCCTCAAGGGCTGCCCACCACAAGCTCCCACAGAGGACTCATGAACGCTCTGGTCCGGACCACGTCTGAGACCGGCAACGCTGAAAAGCGACAAACGTCACAGACGCGTGTCCTCTCTGGGAGTGTGGAATGAGACCTATGGCAGAAACGGCTCCTATTTAAAATCTTCCGAGGGTGAAGTAGTCATATCGAATGTGACGTCACCAAGCCAGGGACGTATCAAAGGAGGATCCCGCTCATTTTGCTTTGAAGTCGAGGCTTTGCTGCTGTGTGCTTTATTCTGTTTCAGGTCCAGTGTTACAGCGATTCCCTTTGCCATGTGTTGAGCCAGCCGTGTGGTGACTGCGCAATAATGAGGCAGGAGAGACATTGACTGCCACTGCTGTTTTGTTTCCTTGTGGTTTATGTAGTTGTTTTTATTTGTGATTGTATTATTAGTCTTTTGGTTTCTCTCGGCTGTGGCAATCATTGTTTTTCCCCAGTCAATTGAACATCATAGATCATTGTAACTGCCTCATGGCAGTAATTGTGGCTTTTACGCACGCTCCTTCCGCCTCTAGAATCATGTCAATACCAAAATGATGCCCAACATAATGATTTCTTGTAATGATCAAATGATTTTCACTTTCACTGATTCTTGCTCAAGCATATGTTTCAGCAGCAAAGTGGATCAACGGGACGCTTCGATAAAGCCAATCACAGCAGCTCCTCTCATCAGGAACAGACAGTTTAACGAGCCAACACTTCAGCAGGAAACCTCCCTCCACAGACAAAAGTATACGTTTAAGTATAAGTTGAGCTCCTGAGGTCCTGGCCGTATTATTGACTTGTAAGTGTTTTTCCCCTGTATTTTTTGTGTAAGAGTGTATGCTCTGTTTTTGCGAGGAGCTTTGCGTTCCGAGGACCCGCAGGCTGTCGTGTGAGTTGGATGGGACACCAACAGGGAGCAGGCCCGTGTCGCGGCGCAGGCCAAGGCAACACTCAACACTGAGGCAACTGGGAAGTGTCCCGGTGCTCCTCAAGGGCTGCCCACCACAAGCTCCCACAGAGGACTCATGAACGCTCTGGTCCGGACCACGTCTGAGACCGGCAACGCTGAAAAGCGACAAACGTCACAGACGCGTGTCCTCTCTGGGAGTGTGGAATGAGACCTATGGCAGAAACGGCTCCTATTTAAAATCTTCCGAGGGTGAAGTAGTCATATCGAATGTGACGTCACCAAGCCAGGGACGTATCAAAGGAGGATCCCGCTCCTTTTGCTTTGAAGTCGAGGCTTTGCTGCTGTGTGCTTTATTCTGTTTCAGGTCCAGTGTTACAGCGATTCCCTTTGCCATGTGTTGAGCCAGCCGTGTGGTGACTGCGCAATAATGAGGCAGGAGAGACATTGACTGCCACTGCTGTTTTGTTTCCTTGTGGTTTATGTAGTTGTTTTTATTTGTGATTGTATTATTAGTCTTTTGGTTTCTCTCGGCTGTGGCAATCATTGTTTTTCCCCAGTCAATTGAACATCATAGATCATTGTAACTGCCTCATGGCAGTAATTGTGGCTTTTACGCACGCTCCTTCCGCCTCTAGAATCATGTCAATACCAAAATGACGCCCAACATAATGATCAAATGATTTTCACTTTTAACTGATTCTTGCTCAAGCATATGTTTCAGCAGCAAAGTGGATCTACGGGACGCTTCGATAAAGCCAATCACAGCAGCTCCTCTCATCAGGAACAGACAGTTTAACGAGCCAACACTTCAGCAGGAAACCTCCCTCCACAGACAAAAGTATACGTTTAAGTATAAGTTGAGCTCCTGAGGTCCTGGCCGTATTATTGACTTGTAAGTGTTTTTCCCCTGTGTTTTTTGTGTAAGAGTGTATGCTCTGTTTTTGCGAGGAGCTTTGCGTTCCGAGGACCCGCAGGCTGTCGCGTGAGTTGGATGGGACACCAACAGGGAGCAGGCCCGTGTCGCGGCGCAGGCCAAGGCAACACTCAACACTGAGGCAACTGGGAAGTGTCCCGGTGCTCCTCAAGGGCTGCCCACCACAAGCTCCCACAGAGGACTCATGAACGCTCTGGTCCGGACCACGTCTGAGACCGGCAACGCTGAAAAGCGACAAACGTCACAGACGCGTGTCCTCTCTGGGAGTGTGGAATGAGACCTATGGCAGAAATAACACCCATGGTTTCCGGAGCTCTTTCACCAGAGAAGAGCTCATTAACATCATCACTTGTAACTTTGCCCCATTCAGGCCTGGAGTGCATTTGTGTTCTCTGGTTTATAACATAACAGTGTGTTTTATGTGAAGCTTTTCAGTTTCTGAGGTTTGCAGACATGAAACAGTAATTTTAAAGCACAGTCAACTGAAAATGACTCAGTGTGAGTGAAAAGTGGTCAGAATCAACACTATTGTGTTTATCGTGAAGCTTTTCAGTTTCTGAGGTTTGCAGGAATGACACACAAATTTTAGAAAAAAGTCAACTGAAAACCACTCAGTGTCAGTGAATACTGGTCAGAATCAGCACTTCTGTGTTTTTTGTCAAGCTTTTCAGTTTGTGAGGTCTGCAAGCCTGAAACAACTGAAAATGACTCAGTGTGATTGAATCGTGGTCAGAATCAACGCTTGTGTGATGTTTGTGAAACTTTTCAGTTTCTGAAGTTTGCAGGAATGAAACAAGCAACAATGAGGCAACTGGGAAGTGTCCCAAGCTCCCACAGAGGACTCATGAACGCTCTGGTCCGGACCACGTCTGAGACCGGCAACGCTGAAAAGCGACAAACGTCACAGACGCGTGTCCTCTCTGGGAGTGTGGAATGAGACCTATGGCAGAAACGGCTCCTATTTAAAATCTTCCGAGGGTGAAGTAGTCATATCGAATGTGACGTCACCAAGCCAGGGACGTATCAAAGGAGGATCCCGCTCATTTTGCTTTGAAGTCGAGGCTTTGCTGCTGTGTGCTTTATTCTGTTTCAGGTCCAGTGTTACAGCGATTCCCTTTGCCATGTGTTGAGCCAGCCGTGTGGTGACTGCGCAATAATGAGGCAGGAGAGACATTGACTGCCACTGCTGTTTGGTTTCCTTGTGGTTTATGTAGTTGTTTTTATTTGTGATTGTATTATTAGTCTTTTGGTTTCTCTCGGCTGTGGCAATCATTGTTTTTCCCCAGTCAATTGAACACTATAGATCATTGTAACTGCCTCATGGCAGTAATTGTGGCTTTTACGCACGCTCCTTCCGCCTCTAGAATCATGTCAATACCAAAATGACGCCCAACATAATGATTTCATGTAATGATCAAATGATTTTCACTTTCACTGATTCTTGCTCAAGCATATGTTTCAGCAGCAAAGTGGATCTACGGGACGCTTCGATAAAGCCAATCACAGCAGCTCCTCTCATCAGGAACAGACAGTTTAACGAGCCAACACTTCAGCAGGAAACCTCCCTCCACAGACAAAAGTATACGTTTAAGTATAAGTTGAGCTCCTGAGGTCCTGGCCGTATTATTGACTTGTAAGTGTTTTTCCCCTGTGTTTTTTGTGTAAGAGTGTATGCTCTGTTTTTGCGAGGAGCTTTGCGTTCCGAGGACCCGCAGGCTGTCGTGTGAGTTGGATGGGACACCAACAGGGAGCAGGCCCGTGTCGCGGCGCAGGCCAAGGCAACACTCAACACTGAGGCAACTGGGAAGTGTCCCGGTGCTCCTCAAGGGCTGCCCACCACAAGCTCCCACAGAGGACTCATGAACGCTCTGGTCCGGACCACGTCTGAGACCGGCAACGCTGAAAAGCGACAAACGTCACAGACGCGTGTCCTCTCTGGGAGTGTGGAATGAGACCTATGGCAGAAACGGCTCCTATTTAAAATCTTCCGAGGGTGAAGTAGTCATATCGAATGTGACGTCACCAAGCCAGGGACGTATCAAAGGAGGATCCCGCTCATTTTGCTTTGAAGTCGAGGCTTTGCTGCTGTGTGCTTTATTCTGTTTCAGGTCCAGTGTTACAGCGATTCCCTTTGCCATGTGTTGAGCCAGCCGTGTGGTGACTGCGCAATAATGAGGCAGGAGAGACATTGACTGCCACTGCTGTTTTGTTTCCTTGTGGTTTATGTAGTTGTTTTTATTTGTGATTGTATTATTAGTCTTTTGGTTTCTCTCGGCTGTGGCAATCATTGTTTTTCCCCAGTCAATTGAACATCATAGATCATTGTAACTGCCTCATGGCAGTAATTGTGGATTTTACGCACGCTCCTTCCGCCTCTAGAATCACGTCAATACCAAAATGACGCCCAACATAATGATCAAATGATTTTCACTTTTAACTGAATTAACTGAAAACCACTCGGTGTCAGTGAATACTGGTCAGAATCAGCACTTCTGTGTTTTTTGTCAAGCTTTTCAGTTTGTGGGGTCTGCAGGAATGAAACAACTGAAAATGACTCAGTGTGATTGAATCGTGGTCAGAATCAACGCTTGTGTGATGTTTGTGACACTTTTCAGTTTCTGAAGTTTGCAGGAATGAAACAAGCAACACTGAGGCAACTGGGAAGTGTCCCGGTGCTCCTCAAGGGCTGCCCACCACAAGCTCCCACAGAGGACTCATGAACGCTCTGGTCCGGACCACGTCTGAGACCGGCAACGCTGAAAAGCGACAAACGTCACAGACGCGTGTCCTCTCTGGGAGTGTGGAATGAGACCTATGGCAGAAACGGCTCCTATTTAAAATCTTCCGAGGGTTGAAGTAGTCATATCGAATGTGACGTCACCAAGCCAGGGACGTATCAAAGGAGGATCCCGCTCATTTTGCTTTGAAGTCGAGGCTTTGCTGCTGTGTGCTTTATTCTGTTTCAGGTCCAGTGTTACAGCGATTCCCTTTGCCATGTGTTGAGCCAGCCGTGTGGTGACTGCGCAATAATGAGGCAGGAGAGACATTGACTGCCACTGCTGTTTTGTTTCCTTGTGGTTTATGTAGTTGTTTTTATTTGTGATTGTATTATTAGTCTTTTGGTTTCTCTCGGCTGTGGCAATCATTGTTTTTCCCCAGTCAATTGAACATCATAGATCATTGTAACTGCCTCATGGCAGTAATTGTGGCTTTTACGCACGCTCCTTCCGCCTCTAGAATCATGTCAATACCAAAATGACGCCCAACATAATGATCAAATGATTTTCACTTTCACTGATTCTTGCTCAAGCATATGTTTCAGCAGCAAAGTGGATCAACGGGACGCTTCGATAAAGCCAATCACAGCAGCTCCTCTCATCAGGAACAGACAGTTTAACGAGCCAACACTTCAGCAGGAAACCTCCCTCCACAGACAAAAGTATACGTTTAAGTATAAGTTGAGCTCCTGAGGTCCTGGCCGTATTATTGACTTGTAAGTGTTTTTCCCCTGTATTTTTTGTGTAAGAGTGTATGCTCTGTTTTTGCGAGGAGCTTTTGCGTTCCGAGGACCCGCAGGCTGTCGTGAGTTGGATGGGACACCAACAGGGAGCAGGCCCGTGTCGCGGCGCAGGCCAAGGCAACACTCAACACTGAGGCAACTGGGAAGTGTCCCGGTGCTCCTCAAGGGCTGCCCACCACAAGCTCCCACAGAGGACTCATGAACGCTCTGGTCCGGACCACGTCTGAGACCGGCAACGCTGAAAAGCGACAAACGTCACAGACGCGTGTCCTCTCTGGGAGTGTGGAATGAGACCTATGGCAGAAACGGCTCCTATTTAAAATCTTCCGAGGGTGAAGTAGTCATATCGAATGTGACGTCACCAAGCCAGGGACGTATCAAAGGAGGATCCCGCTCATTTTGCTTTGAAGTCGAGGCTTTGCTGCTGTGTGCTTTATTCTGTTTCAGGTCCAGTGTTACAGCGATTCCCTTTGCCATGTGTTGAGCCAGCCGTGTGGTGACTGCGCAATAATGAGGCAGGAGAGACATTGACTGCCACTGCTGTTTTGTTTCCTTGTGGTTTATGTAGTTGTTTTTATTTGTGATTGTATTATTAGTCTTTTGGTTTCTCTCGGCTGTGGCAATCATTGTTTTTCCCCAGTCAATTGAACATCATAGATCATTGTAACTGCCTCATGGCAGTAATTGTGGCTTTTACGCACGCTCCTTCCGCCTCTAGAATCATGTCAATACCAAAATGACGCCCAACATAATGATCAAATGATTTTCACTTTCACTGATTCTTGCTCAAGCATATGTTTCAGCAGCAAAGTGGATCTACGGGACGCTTCGATAAAGCCAATCACAGCAGCTCCTCTCATCAGGAACAGACAGTTTAACGAGCCAACACTTCAGCAGGAAACCTCCCTCCACAGACAAAAGTATACGTTTAAGTATAAGTTGAGCTCCTGAGGTCCTGGCCGTATTATTGACTTGTAAGTGTTTTTCCCCTGTGATTTCTGTGTAAGAGTGTATGCTCTGTTTTTGCGAGGAGCTTTGCGTTCCGAGGACCCGCAGGCTGTCGCGTGAGTTGGATGGGACACCAACAGGGAGCAGGCCCGTGTCGCGGCGCAGGCCAAGGCAACACTCAACAATGAGGCAACTGGGAAGTGTCCCAAGCTCCCACAGAGGACTCATGAACGCTCTGGTCCGGACCACGTCTGAGACCGGCAACGCTGAAAAGCGACAAACGTCACAGACGCGTGTCCTCTCTGGGAGTGTGGAATGAGACCTATGGCAGAAACGGCTCCTATTTAAAATCTTCCCAAGGTGAAGTAGTCATATCGAATGTGACGTCACCAAGCCAGGGACGTATCAAAGGAGGATCCCGCTCATTTTGCTTTGAAGTCGAGGCTTTGCTGCTGTGTGCTTTATTCTGTTTCAGGTCCAGTGTTACAGCGATTCCCTTTGCCATGTGTTGAGCCAGCCGTGTGGTGACTGCGCAATAATGAGGCAGGAGAGACATTGACTGCCACTGCTGTTTTGTTTCCTTGTGGTTTATGTAGTTGTTTTTATTTGTGATTGTATTATTGGTCTTTTGGTTTCTCTCGGCTGTGGCAATCATTGTTTTTCCCCAGTCAATTGAACACTATAGATCATTGTAACTGCCTCATGGCAGTAATTGTGGCTTTTACGCACGCTCCTTCCGCCTCTAGAATCATGTCAATACCAAAATGACGCCCAACATAATGATCAAATGATTTTCACTTTTAACTGATTCTTGCTCAAGCATATGTTTCAGCAGCAAAGTGGATCTACGGGACGCTTCGATAAAGCCAATCACAGCAGCTCCTCTCATCAGGAACAGACAGTTTAACGAGCCAACACTTCAGCAGGAAACCTCCCTCCACAGACAAAAGTATACGTTTAAGTATAAGTTGAGCTCCTGAGGTCCTGGCCGTATTATTGACTTGTAAGTGTTTTTCCCCTGTGTTTTTTGTGTAAGAGTGTATGCTCTGTTTTTGCGAGGAGCTTTGCGTTCCGAGGACCCGCAGGCTGTCGCGTGAGTTGGATGGGACACCAACAGGGAGCAGGCCCGTGTCGCGGCGCAGGCCAAGGCAACACTCAACACTGAGGCAACTGGGAAGTGTCCCGGTGCTCCTCAAGGGCTGCCCACCACAAGCTCCCACAGAGGACTCATGAACGCTCTGGTCCGGACCACGTCTGAGACCGGCAACGCTGAAAAGCGACAAACGTCACAGACGCGTGTCCTCTCTGGGAGTGTGGAATGAGACCTATGGCAGAAATAACACCCATGGTTTCCGGAGCTCTTTCACCAGAGAAGAGCTCATTAACATCATCACTTGTTACTTTGCCCCATTCAGGCCTGGAGTGCATTTGTGTTCTCTGGTTTCTAACATAACAGTGTGTTTTATGTGAAGCTTTTCAGTTTCTGAGGTTTGCAGGCATGAAACAGCAATTTTAAAGCACAGTCAACTGAAAATGACTCAGTGTGAGTGAAAAGTGGTCAGAATCAACACTATTGTGTTTATCGTGAAGCTTTTCAGTTTCTGAGGTTTGCAGGAATGACACACAAATTTTAGAAAAAAGTCAACTGAAAACCACTCAGTGTGAGTGAATACTGGTCAGAATCAGCACTTATGTGTTTTTTGTCACGCTTTTCAGTTTGTGAGGTCTGCAGGAATGAAACAACTGAAAATGACTCAGTGTGATTGAATCGTGGTCAGAATCAACGCTTGTGTGATGTTTGTGAAACTTTTCAGTTTCTGAAGTTTGCAGGAATGAAACAAGCAACAATGAGGCAACTGGGAAGTGTCCCAAGCTCCCACAGAGGACTCATGAACGCTCTGGTCCGGACCACGTCTGAGACCGGCAACGCTGAAAAGCGACAAACGTCACAGACGCGTGTCCTCTCTGGGAGTGTGGAATGAGACCTATGGCAGAAACGGCTCCTATTTAAAATCTTCCGAGGGTGAAGTAGTCATATCGAATGTGACGTCACCAAGCCAGGGACGTATCAAAGGAGGATCCCGCTCATTTTGCTTTGAAGTCGAGGCTTTGCTGCTGTGTGCTTTATTCTGTTTCAGGTCCAGTGTTACAGCGATTCCCTTTGCCATGTGTTGAGCCAGCCGTGTGGTGACTGCGCAATAATGAGGCAGGAGAGACATTGACTGCCACTGCTGTTTTGTTTCCTTGTGGTTTATGTAGTTGTTTTTATTTGTGATTGTATTATTAGTCTTTTGGTTTCTCTCGGCTGTGGCAATCATTGTTTTTCCCCAGTCAATTGAACACTATAGATCATTGTAACTGCCTCATGGCAGTAATTGTGGCTTTTACGCACGCTCCTTCCGCCTCTAGAATCATGTCAATACCAAAATGACGCCCAACATAATGATCAAATGATTTTCACTTTTAACTGATTCTTGCTCAAGCATATGTTTCAGCAGCAAAGTGGATCTACGGGACGCTTCGATAAAGCCAATCACAGCAGCTCCTCTCATCAGGAACAGACAGTTTAACGAGCCAACACTTCAGCAGGAAACCTCCCTCCACAGACAAAAGTATACGTTTAAGTATAAGTTGAGCTCCTGAGGTCCTGGCCGTATTATTGACTTGTAAGTGTTTTTCCCCTGTGTTTTTTGTGTAAGAGTGTATGCTCTGTTTTTGCGAGGAGCTTTGCGTTCCGAGGACCCGCAGGCTGTCGCGTGAGTTGGATGGGACACCAACAGGGAGCAGGCCCGTGTCGCGGCGCAGGCCAAGGCAACACTCAACACTGAGGCAACTGGGAAGTGTCCCGGTGCTCCTCAAGGGCTGCCCACCACAAGCTCCCACAGAGGACTCATGAACGCTCTGGTCCGGACCACGTCTGAGACCGGCAACGCTGAAAAGCGACAAACGTCACAGACGCGTGTCCTCTCTGGGAGTGTGGAATGAGACCTATGGCAGAAATAACACCCATGGTTTCCGGAGCTCTTTCACCAGAGAAGAGCTCATTAACATCATCACTTGTTACTTTGCCCCATTCAGGCCTGGAGTGCATTTGTGTTCTCTGGTTTCTAACATAACAGTGTGTTTTATGTGAAGCTTTTCAGTTTCTGAGGTTTGCAGGCATGAAACAGCAATTTTAAAGCACAGTCAACTGAAAATGACTCAGTGTGAGTGAAAAGTGGTCAGAATCAACACTATTGTGTTTATCGTGAAGCTTTTCAGTTTCTGAGGTTTGCAGGAATGACACACAAATTTTAGAAAAAAGTCAACTGAAAACCACTCAGTGTGAGTGAATACTGGTCAGAATCAGCACTTATGTGTTTTTTGTCACGCTTTTCAGTTTGTGAGGTCTGCAGGAATGAAACAACTGAAAATGACTCAGTGTGATTGAATCGTGGTCAGAATCAACGCTTGTGTGATGTTTGTGAAACTTTTCAGTTTCTGAAGTTTGCAGGAATGAAACAAGCAACAATGAGGCAACTGGGAAGTGTCCCAAGCTCCCACAGAGGACTCATGAACGCTCTGGTCCGGACCACGTCTGAGACCGGCAACGCTGAAAAGCGACAAACGTCACAGACGCGTGTCCTCTCTGGGAGTGTGGAATGAGACCTATGGCAGAAACGGCTCCTATTTAAAATCTTCCGAGGGTGAAGTAGTCATATCGAATGTGACGTCACCAAGCCAGGGACGTATCAAAGGAGGATCCCGCTCATTTTGCTTTGAAGTCGAGGCTTTGCTGCTGTGTGCTTTATTCTATTTCAGGTCCAGTGTTACAGCGATTCCCTTTGCCATGTGTTGAGCCAGCCGTGTGGTGACTGCGCAATAATGAGGCAGGAGAGACATTGACTGCCACTGGTGTTTTGTTTCCTTGTGGTTTATGTAGTTGTTTTTATTTGTGATTGTATTATTAGTCTTTTGGTTTCTCTCGGCTGTGGCAATCATTGTTTTTCCCCAGTCAATTGAACACTATAGATCATTGTAACTGCCTCATGGCAGTAATTGTGGCTTTTACGCACGCTCCTTCCGCCTCTAGAATCATGTCAATACCAAAATGACGCCCAACATAATGATCAAATGATTTTCACTTTTAACTGATTCTTGCTCAAGCATATGTTTCAGCAGCAAAGTGGATCTACGGGACGCTTCGATAAAGCCAATCACAGCAGCTCCTCTCATCAGGAACAGACAGTTTAACGAGCCAACACTTCAGCAGGAAACCTCCCTCCACAGACAAAAGTATACGTTTAAGTATAAGTTGAGCTCCTGAGGTCCTGGCCGTATTATTGACTTGTAAGTGTTTTTCCCCTGTGTTTTTTGTGTAAGAGTGTATGCTCTGTTTTTGCGAGGAGCTTTGCGTTCCGAGGACCCGCAGGCTGTCGCGTGAGTTGGATGGGACACCAACAGGGAGCAGGCCCGTGTCGCGGCGCAGGCCAAGGCAACACTCAACACTGAGGCAACTGGGAAGTGTCCCGGTGCTCCTCAAGGGCTGCCCACCACAAGCTCCCACAGAGGACTCATGAACGCTCTGGTCCGGACCACGTCTGAGACCGGCAACGCTGAAAAGCGACAAACGTCACAGACGCGTGTCCTCTCTGGGAGTGTGGAATGAGACCTATGGCAGAAATAACACCCATGGTTTCCGGAGCTCTTTCACCAGAGAAGAGCTCATTAACATCATCACTTGTTACTTTGCCCCATTCAGGCCTGGAGTGCATTTGTGTTCTCTGGTTTCTAACATAACAGTGTGTTTTATGTGAAGCTTTTCAGTTTCTGAGGTTTGCAGGCATGAAACAGCAATTTTAAAGCACAGTCAACTGAAAATGACTCAGTGTGAGTGAAAAGTGGTCAGAATCAACACTATTGTGTTTATCGTGAAGCTTTTCAGTTTCTGAGGTTTGCAGGAATGACACACAAATTTTAGAAAAAAGTCAACTGAAAACCACTCAGTGTGAGTGAATACTGGTCAGAATCAGCACTTATGTGTTTTTTGTCACGCTTTTCAGTTTGTGAGGTCTGCAGGAATGAAACAACTGAAAATGACTCAGTGTGATTGAATCGTGGTCAGAATCAACGCTTGTGTGATGTTTGTGAAACTTTTCAGTTTCTGAAGTTTGCAGGAATGAAACAAGCAACAATGAGGCAACTGGGAAGTGTCCCAAGCTCCCACAGAGGACTCATGAACGCTCTGGTCCGGACCACGTCTGAGACCGGCAACGCTGAAAAGCGACAAACGTCACAGACGCGTGTCCTCTCTGGGAGTGTGGAATGAGACCTATGGCAGAAACGGCTCCTATTTAAAATCTTCCGAGGGTGAAGTAGTCATATCGAATGTGACGTCACCAAGCCAGGGACGTATCAAAGGAGGATCCCGCTCATTTTGCTTTGAAGTCGAGGCTTTGCTGCTGTGTGCTTTATTCTGTTTCAGGTCCAGTGTTACAGCGATTCCCTTTGCCATGTGTTGAGCCAGCCGTGTGGTGACTGCGCAATAATGAGGCAGGAGAGACATTGACTGCCACTGCTGTTTTGTTTCCTTGTGGTTTATGTACTTGTTTTTATTTGTGATTGTATTATTAGTCTTTTGGTTTCTCTCGGCTGTGGCAATCATTGTTTTTCCCCAGTCAATTGAACACTATAGATCATTGTAACTGCCTCATGGCAGTAATTGTGGCTTTTACGCACGCTCCTTCCGCCTCTAGAATCATGTCAATACCAAAATGACGCCCAACATAATGATCAAATGATTTTCACTTTTAACTGAATCTTGCTCAAGCATATGTTTCAGCAGCAAAGTGGATCTACGGGACGCTTCGATAAAGCCAATCACAGCAGCTCCTTTCATCAGGAACAGACAGTTTAACGAGCCAACACTTCAGCAGGAAACCTCCCTCCACAGACAAAAGTATACGTTTAAGTATAAGTTGAGCTCCTGAGGTCCTGGCCGTATTATTGACTTGTAAGTGTTTTTCCCCTGTGTTTTTTGTGTAAGAGTGTATGCTCTGTTTTTGCGAGGAGCTTTGCGTTCCGAGGACCCGCAGGCTGTCGCGTGAGTTGGATGGGACACCAACAGGGAGCAGGCCCGTGTCGCGGCGCAGGCCAAGGCAACACTCAACACTGAGGCAACTGGGAAGTGTCCCGGTGCTCCTCAAGGGCTGCCCACCACAAGCTCCCACAGAGGACTCATGAACGCTCTGGTCCGGACCACGTCTGAGACCGGCAACGCTGAAAAGCGACAAACGTCACAGACGCGTGTCCTCTCTGGGAGTGTGGAATGAGACCTATGGCAGAAATAACACCCATGGTTTCCGGAGCTCTTTCACCAGAGAAGAGCTCATTAACATCATCACTTGTTACTTTGCCCCATTCAGGCCTGGAGTGCATTTGTGTTCTCTGGTTTCTAACATAACAGTGTGTTTTATGTGAAGCTTTTCAGTTTCTGAGGTTTGCAGGCATGAAACAGCAATTTTAAAGCACAGTCAACTGAAAATGACTCAGTGTGAGTGAAAAGTGGTCAGAATCAACACTATTGTGTTTATCGTGAAGCTTTTCAGTTTCTGAGGTTTGCAGGAATGACACACAAATTTTAGAAAAAAGTCAACTGAAAACCACTCAGTGTGAGTGAATACTGGTCAGAATCAGCACTTATGTGTTTTTTGTCACGCTTTTCAGTTTGTGAGGTCTGCAGGCCTGAAACAACTGAAAATGACTCAGTGTGATTGAATCGTGGTCAGAATCAACGCTTGTGTGATGTTTGTGACACTTTTCAGTTTCTGAAGTTTGCAGGAATGAAACAATCAACAATGAGGCAACTGGGAAGTGTCCCGGTGCTCCTCAAGGGCTGCCCACCACAAGCTCCCACAGAGGACTCATGAACGCTCTGGTCCGGACCACGTCTGAGACCGGCAACGCTGAAAAGCGACAAACGTCACAGACGCGTGTCCTCTCTGGGAGTGTGGAATGAGACCTATGGCAGAAACGGCTCCTATTTAAAATCTTCCGAGGGTGAAGTAGTCATATCGAATGTGACGTCACCAAGCCAGGGACCTATCAAAGGAGGATCCCGCTCATTTTGCTTTGAAGTCGAGGCTTTGCTGCTGTGTGCTTTATTCTGTTTCAGGTCCAGTGTTACAGCGATTCCCTTTGCCATGTGTTGAGCCAGCCGTGTGGTGACTGCGCAATAATGAGGCAGGAGAGACATTGACTGCCACTGCTGTTTTGTTTCCTTGTGGTTTATGTAGTTGTTTTTATTTGTGATTGTATTATTAGTCTTTTGGTTTCTCTCGGCTGTGGCAATCATTGTTTTTCCCCAGTCAATTGAACACTATAGATCATTGTAACTGCCTCATGGCAGTAATTGTGGCTTTTACGCACGCTCCTTCCGCCTCTAGAATCATGTCAATACCAAAATGACGCCCAACATAATGATCAAATGATTTTCACTTTCACTGATTCTTGCTCAAGCATATGTTTCAGCAGCAAAGTGGATCTACGGGACGCTTCGATAAAGCCAATCACAGCAGCTCCTCTCATCAGGAACAGACAGTTTAACGAGCCAACACTTCAGCAGGAAACCTCCCTCCACAGACAAAAGTATACGTTTAAGTATAAGTTGAGCTCCTGAGGTCCTGGCCGTATTATTGACTTGTAAGTGTTTTTCCCCTGTGTTTTTTGTGTAAGAGTGTATGCTCTGCTTTTGCGAGGAGCTTTGCGTTCCGAGGACCCGCAGGCTGTCGCGTGAGTTGGATGAGACACCAACAGGGAGCAGGCCCGTGTCGCGGCGCAGGCCAAGGCAACACTCAACACTGAGGCAACTGGGAAGTGTCCCGGTGCTCCTCAAGGGCTGCCCACCACAAGCTCCCACAGAGGACTCATGAACGCTCTGGTCCGGACCACGTCTGAGACCGGCAACGCTGAAAAGCGACAAACGTCACAGACGCGTGTCCTCTCTGGGAGTGTGGAATGAGACCTATGGCAGAAATAACACCCATGGTTTCCGGAGCTCTTTCACCAGAGAAGAGCTCATTAACATCATCACTTGTTACTTTGCCCCATTCAGGCCTGGAGTGCATTTGTGTTCTCTGGTTTCTAACATAACAGTGTGTTTTATGTGAAGCTTTTCAGTTTCTGAGGTTTGCAGACATGAAACAGTAATTTTAAAGCACAGTCAACTGAAAATGACTCAGTGTGAGTGAAAAGTGGTCAGAATCAACACTATTGTGTTTATCGTGAAGCTTTTCAGTTTCTGAGGTTTGCAGGAATGACACACAAATTTTAGAAAAAGTCAACTGAAAACCACTCAGTGTGAGTGAATACTGGTCAGAATCAGCACTTATGTGTTTTTTGTCAAGCTTTTCAGTTTGTGAGGTCTGCAGGCCTGAAACAACTGAAAATGACTCAGTGTGATTGAATCGTGGTCAGAATCAACGCTTGTGTGATGTTTGTGACACTTTTCAGTTTCTGAAGTTTGCAGGAATGAAACAAGCAACAATGAGGCAACTGGGAAGTGTCCCAATCTCCCACAGAGGACTCATGAACGCTCTGGTCCGGACCACGTCTGAGACCGGCAACGCTGAAAAGCGACAAACGTCACAGACG
The DNA here is from genome assembly GCF_046630095.1 of Trachinotus anak. Classification (NCBI taxonomy): domain Eukaryota; kingdom Metazoa; phylum Chordata; class Actinopteri; order Carangiformes; family Carangidae; genus Trachinotus; species Trachinotus anak. The sequence goes on from NW_027273869.1 coordinate 191,492, forward strand.
CGTGTCCTCTCTGGGAGTGTGGAATGAGACCTATGGCAGAAACGGCTCCTATTTAAAATCTTCCGAGGGTGAAGTAGTCATATCGAATGTGACGTCACCAAGCCAGGGACGTATCAAAGGAGGATCCCGCTCATTTTGCTTTGAAGTCGAGGCTTTGCTGCTGTGTGCTTTATTCTGTTTCAGGTCCAGTGTTACAGCGATTCCCTTTGCCATGTGTTGAGCCAGCCGTGTGGTGACTGCGCAATAATGAGGCAGGAGAGACATTGACTGCCACTGCTGTTTTGTTTCCTTGTGGTTTATGTAGTTGTTTTTATTTGTGATTGTATTATTAGTCTTTTGGTTTCTCTCGGCTGTGGCAATCATTGTTTTTCCCCAGTCAATTGAACATCATAGATCATTGTAACTGCCTCATGGCAGTAATTGTGGCTTTTACGCACGCTCCTTCCGCCTCTAGAATCATGTCAATACCAAAATGACGCCCAACATAATGATTTCATGTAATGATCAAATGATTTTCACTTTCCCTGATTCTTGCTCAAGCATATGTTTCAGCAGCAAAGTGGATCTACGGGACGCTTCGATAAAGCCAATCACAGCAGCTCCTTTCATCAGGAACAGACAGTTTAACGAGCCAACACTTCAGCAGGAAACCTCCCTCCACAGACAAAAGTATACGTTTAAGTATAAGTTGAGCTCCTGAGGTCCTGGCCGTATTATTAACTTGTAAGTGTTTTTCCCCTGTGTTTTTTGTGTAAGAGTGTATGCTCTGTTTTTGCGAGGAGCTTTGCGTTCCGAGGACCCGCAGGCTGTCGCGTGAGTTGGATGGGACACCAACAGGGAGCAGGCCCGTGTCGCGGCGCAGGCCAAGGCAACACTCAACACTGAGGCAACTGGGAAGTGTCCCGGTGCTCCTCAAGGGCTGCCCACCACAAGCTCCCACAGAGGACTCATGAACGCTCTGGTCCGGACCACGTCTGAGACCGGCAACGCTGAAAAGCGACAAACGTCACAGACGCGTGTCCTCTCTGGGAGTGTGGAATGAGACCTATGGCAGAAACGGCTCCTATTTAAAATCTTCCGAGGGTGAAGTAGTCATATCGAATGTGACGTCACCAAGCCAGGGACCTATCAAAGGAGGATCCCGCTCATTTTGCTTTGAAGTCGAGGCTTTGCTGCTGTGTGCTTTATTCTGTTTCAGGTCCAGTGTTACAGCGATTCCCTTTGCCATGTGTTGAGCCAGCCGTGTGGTGACTGCGCAATAATGAGGCAGGAGAGACATTGACTGCCACTGCTGTTTTGTTTCCTTGTGGTTTATGTAGTTGTTTTTATTTGTGATTGTATTATTAGTCTTTTGGTTTCTCTCGGCTGTGGCAATCATTGTTTTTCCCCAGTCAATTGAACACTATAGATCATTGTAACTGCCTCATGGCAGTAATTGTGGCTTTTACGCACGCTCCTTCCGCCTCTAGAATCATGTCAATACCAAAATGACGCCCAACATAATGATCAAATGATTTTCACTTTTAACTGATTCTTGCTCAAGCATATGTTTCAGCAGCAAAGTGGATCTACGGGACGCTTCGATAAAGCCAATCACAGCAGCTCCTTTCATCAGGAACAGACAGTTTAACGAGCCAACACTTCAGCAGGAAACCTCCCTCCACAGACAAAAGTATACGTTTAAGTATAAGTTGAGCTCCTGAGGTCCTGGCCGTATTATTGACTTGTAAGTGTTTTTCCCCTGTGTTTTTTGTGTAAGAGTGTATGCTCTGTTTTTGCGAGGAGCTTTGCGTTCCGAGGACCCGCAGGCTGTCGTGTGAGTTGGATGGGACACCAACAGGGAGCAGGCCCGTGTCGCGGCGCAGGCCAAGGCAACACTCAACACTGAGGCAACTGGGAAGTGTCCCGGTGCTCCTCAAGGGCTGCCCACCACAAGCTCCCACAGAGGACTCATGAACGCTCTGGTCCGGATCACGTCTGAGACCGGCAACGCTGAAAAGCGACAAACGTCACAGACGCGTGTCCTCTCTGGGAGTGTGGAATGAGACCTATGGCAGAAATAACACCCATGGTTTCCGGAGCTCTTTCACCAGAGAAGAGCTCATTAACATCATCACTTGTTACTTTGCCCCATTCGGGCCTGGAGTGCATTTGTGTTCTCTGGTTTCTAACATAACAGTGTGTTTTATGTGAAGCTTTTCAGTTTCTGAGGTTTGCAGGCATGAAACAGTCATTTTAAAGCACAGTCAACTGAAAATGACTCAGTGTGAGTGAAAAGTGGTCAGAATCAACACTATTGTGTTTATCGTGAAGCTTTTCAGTTTCTGAGGTTTGCAGGAATGACACACAAATTTTAGAAAAAAGTCAACTGAAAACCACTCAGTGTGAGAGAATACTGGTCAGAATCAGCACTTATGTGTTTTTTGTCAAGCTTTTCAGTTTGTGAGGTCTGCAAGCCTGAAACAACTGAAAATGACTCAGTGTGATTGAATCGTGGTCCGAATCAACGCTTGTGTGATGTTTGTGAAACTTTTCAGTTTCTGAAGTTTGCAGGAATGAAACAAGCAACAATGAGGCAACTGGGAAGTGTCCCAAGCTCCCACAGAGGACTCATGAACGCTCTGGTCCGGACCACGTCTGAGACCGGCAACGCTGAAAAGCGACAAACGTCACAGACGCGTGTCCTCTATGGGAGTGTGGAATGAGACCTATGGCAGAAACGGCTCCTATTTAAAATCTTCCGAGGGTGAAGTAGTCATATCGAATGTGACGTCACCAAGCCAGGGACGTATCAAAGGAGGATCCCGCTCATTTTGCTTTGAAGTCGAGGCTTTGCTGCTGTGTGCTTTATTCTGTTTCAGGTCCAGTGTTACAGCGATTCCCTTTGCCATGTGTTGAGCCAGCCGTGTGGTGACTGCGCAATAATGAGGCAGGAGAGACATTGACTGCCACTGCTGTTTTGTTTCCTTGTGGTTTATGTAGTTGTTTTTATTTGTGATTGTATTATTAGTCTTTTGGTTTCTCTCGGCTGTGGCAATCATTGTTTTTCCCCAGTCAATTGAACACTATAGATCATTGTAACTGCCTCATGGCAGTAATTGTGGCTTTTACGCACGCTCCTTCCGCCTCTAGAATCATGTCAATACCAAAATGACGCCCAACATAATGATCAAATGATTTTCACTTTCACTGATTCTTGCTCAAGCATATGTTTCAGCAGCAAAGTGGATCAACTGGACGCTTCGATAAAGCCAATCACAGCAGCTCCTCTCATCAGGAACAGACAGTTTAACGAGCCAACACTTCAGCAGGAAACCTCCCTCCACAGACAAAAGTATACGTTTAAGTATAAGTTGAGCTCCTGAGGTCCTGGCCGTATTATTGACTTGTAAGTGTTTTTCCCCTGTGTTTTTTGTGTAAGAGTGTATGCTCTGTTTTTGCGAGGAGCTTTTGCGTTCCGAGGACCCGCAGGCTGTCGTGTGAGTTGGATGGGACACCAACAGGGAGCAGGCCCGTGTCGCGGCGCAGGCCAAGGCAACACTCAACACTGAGGCAACTGGGAAGTGTCCCGGTGCTCCTCAAGGGCTGCCCACCACAAGCTCCCACAGAGGACTCATGAACGCTCTGGTCCGGACCACGTCTGAGACCGGCAACGCTGAAAAGCGACAAACGTCACAGACGCGTGTCCTCTCTGGGAGTGTGGAATGAGACCTATGGCAGAAACGGCTCCTATTTAAAATCTTCCGAGGGTGAAGTAGTCATATCGAATGTGACGTCACCAAGCCAGGGACGTATCAAAGGAGGATCCCGCTCATTTTGCTTTGAAGTCGAGGCTTTGCTGCTGTGTGCTTTATTCTGTTTCAGGTCCAGTGTTACAGCGATTCCCTTTGCCATGTGTTGAGCCAGCCGTGTGGTGACTGCGCAATAATGAGGCAGGAGAGACATTGACTGCCACTGCTGTTTTGTTTCCTTGTGGTTTATGTAGTTGTTTTTATTTGTGATTGTATTATTAGTCTTTTGGTTTCTCTCGGCTGTGGCAATCATTGTTTTTCCCCAGTCAATTGAACATCATAGATCATTGTAACTGCCTCATGGCAGTAATTGTGGCTTTTACGCACGCTCCTTCCGCCTCTAGAATCATGTCAATACCAAAATGACGCCCAACATAATGATTTCATGTAATGATCAAATGATTTTCACTTTCACTGATTCTTGCTCAAGCATATGTTTCAGCAGCAAAGTGGATCAACGGGACGCTTCGATAAAGCCAATCACAGCAGCTCCTTTCATCAGGAACAGACAGTTTAACGAGCCAACACTTCAGCAGGAAACCTCCCTCCACAGACAAAAGTATACGTTTAAGTATAAGTTGAGCTCCTGAGGTCCTGGCCGTATTATTGACTTGTAAGTGTTTTTCCCCTGTGTTTTTTGTGTAAGAGTGTATGCTCTGTTTTTGCGAGGAGCTTTGCGTTCCGAGGACCCGCAGGCTGTCGCGTGAGTTGGATGGGACACCAACAGGGAGCAGGCCCGTGTCGCGGCGCAGGCCAAGGCAACACTCAACACTGAGGCAACTGGGAAGTGTCCCGGTGCTCCTCAAGGGCTGCCCACCACAAGCTCCCACAGAGGACTCATGAACGCTCTGGTCCGGACCACGTCTGAGACCGGCAACGCTGAAAAGCGACAAACGTCACAGACGCGTGTCCTCTCTGGGAGTGTGGAATGAGACCTATGGCAGAAACGGCTCCTATTTAAAATCTTCCGAGGGTGAAGTAGTCATATCGAATGTGACGTCACCAAGCCAGGGACGTATCAAAGGAGGATCCCGCTCATTTTGCTTTGAAGTCGAGGCTTTGCTGCTGTGTGCTTTATTCTGTTTCAGGTCCAGTGTTACAGCGATTCCCTTTGCCATGTGTTGAGCCAGCCGTGTGGTGACTGCGCAATAATGAGGCAGGAGAGACATTGACTGCCACTGCTGTTTTGTTTCCTTGTGGTTTATGTAGTTGTTTTTATTTGTGATTGTATTATTAGTCTTTTGGTTTCTCTCGGCTGTGGCAATCATTGTTTTTCCCCAGTCAATTGAACATCATAGATCATTGTAACTGCCTCATGGCAGTAATTGTGGCTTTTACGCACGCTCCTTCCGCCTCTAGAATCATGTCAATACCAAAATGACGCCCAACATAATGATCAAATGATTTTCACTTTCACTGATTCTTGCTCAAGCATATGTTTCAGCAGCAAAGTGGATCTACGGGACGCTTCGATAAAGCCAATCACAGCAGCTCCTCTCATCAGGAACAGACAGTTTAACGAGCCAACACTTCAGCAGGAAACCTCCCTCCACAGACAAAAGTATACGTTTAAGTATAAGTTGAGCTCCTGAGGTCCTGGCCGTATTATTGACTTGTAAGTGTTTTTCCCCTGTGTTTTTTGTGTAAGAGTGTATGCTCTGTTTTTGCGAGGAGCTTTGCGTTCCGAGGACCCGCAGGCTGTCGCGTGAGTTGGATGGGACACCAACAGGGAGCAGGCCCGTGTCGCGGCGCAGGCCAAGGCAACACTCAACACTGAGGCAACTGGGAAGTGTCCCGGTGCTCCTCAAGGGCTGCCCACCACAAGCTCCCACAGAGGACTCATGAACGCTCTGGTCCGGACCACGTCTGAGACCGGCAACGCTGAAAAGCGACAAACGTCACAGACGCGTGTCCTCTCTGGGAGTGTGGAATGAGACCTATGGCAGAAACGGCTCCTATTTAAAATCTTCCGAGGGTGAAGTAGTCATATCGAATGTGACGTCACCAAGCCAGGGACGTATCAAAGGAGGATCCCGCTCATTTTGCTTTGAAGTCGAGGCTTTGCTGCTGTGTGCTTTATTCTGTTTCAGGTCCAGTGTTACAGCGATTCCCTTTGCCATGTGTTGAGCCAGCCGTGTGGTGACTGCGCAATAATGAGGCAGGAGAGACATTGACTGCCACTGCTGTTTTGTTTCCTTGTGGTTTATGTAGTTGTTTTTATTTGTGATTGTATTATTAGTCTTTTGGTTTCTCTCGGCTGTGGCAATCATTGTTTTTCCCCAGTCAATTGAACACTATAGATCATTGTAACTGCCTCATGGCAGTAATTGTGGCTTTTACGCACGCTCCTTCCGCCTCTAAAATCATGTCAATACCAAAATGACGCCCAACATAATGATCAAATGATTTTCACTTTCACTGATTCTTGCTCAAGCATATGTTTCAGCAGCAAAGTGGATCTACGGGACGCTTCGATAAAGCCAATCACAGCAGCTCCTTTCATCAGGAACAGACAGTTTAACGAGCCAACACTTCAGCAGGAAACCTCCCTCCACAGACAAAAGTATACGTTTAAGTATAAGTTGAGCTCCTGAGGTCCTGGCCGTATTATTGACTTGTAAGTGTTTTTCCCCTGTGTTTTTTGTGTAAGAGTGTATGCTCTGTTTTTGCGAGGAGCTTTGCGTTCCGAGGACCCGCAGGCTGTCGTGTGAGTTGGATGGGACACCAACAGGGAGCAGGCCCGTGTCGCGGCGCAGGCCAAGGCAACACTCAACACTGAGGCAACTGGGAAGTGTCCCGGTGCTCCTCAAGGGCTGCCCACCACAAGCTCCCACAGAGGACTCATGAACGCTCTGGTCCGGACCACGTCTGAGACCGGCAACGCTGAAAAGCGACAAACGTCACAGACGCGTGTCCTCTCTGGGAGTGTGGAATGAGACCTATGGCAGAAATAACACCCATGGTTTCCGGAGCTCTTTCACCAGAGAAGAGCTCATTAACATCATCACTTGTTACTTTGCCCCATTCAGGCCTGGAGTGCATTTGTGTTCTCTGGTTTCTAACATAACAGTGTGTTTTATGTGAAGCTTTTCAGTTTCTGAGGTTTGCAGGCATGAAACAGCAATTTTAAAGCACAGTCAACTGAAAATGACTCAGTGTGAGTGAAAAGTGGTCAGAATCAACACTATTGTGTTTATCGTGAAGCTTTTCAGTTTCTGAGGTTTGCAGGAATGACACACAAATTTTAGAAAAAAGTCAACTGAAAACCACTCAGTGTGAGTGAATACTGGTCAGAATCAGCACTTATGTGTTTTTTGTCACGCTTTTCAGTTTGTGAGGTCTGCAGGAATGAAACAACTGAAAATGACTCAGTGTGATTGAATCGTGGTCAGAATCAACGCTTGTGTGATGTTTGTGAAACTTTTCAGTTTCTGAAGTTTGCAGGAATGAAACAAGCAACAATGAGGCAACTGGGAAGTGTCCCAAGCTCCCACAGAGGACTCATGAACGCTCTGGTCCGGACCACGTCTGAGACCGGCAACGCTGAAAAGCGACAAACGTCACAGACGCGTGTCCTCTCTGGGAGTGTGGAATGAGACCTATGGCAGAAACGGCTCCTATTTAAAATCTTCCGAGGGTGAAGTAGTCATATCGAATGTGACGTCACCAAGCCAGGGACGTATCAAAGGAGGATCCCGCTCATTTTGCTTTGAAGTCGAGGCTTTGCTGCTGTGTGCTTTATTCTGTTTCAGGTCCAGTGTTACAGCGATTCCCTTTGCCATGTGTTGAGCCAGCCGTGTGGTGACTGCGCAATAATGAGGCAGGAGAGACATTGACTGCCACTGCTGTTTTGTTTCCTTGTGGTTTATGTACTTGTTTTTATTTGTGATTGTATTATTAGTCTTTTGGTTTCTCTCGGCTGTGGCAATCATTGTTTTTCCCCAGTCAATTGAACACTATAGATCATTGTAACTGCCTCATGGCAGTAATTGTGGCTTTTACGCACGCTCCTTCCGCCTCTAGAATCATGTCAATACCAAAATGACGCCCAACATAATGATCAAATGATTTTCACTTTTAACTGAATCTTGCTCAAGCATATGTTTCAGCAGCAAAGTGGATCTACGGGACGCTTCGATAAAGCCAATCACAGCCGCTCCTTTCATCAGGAACAGACAGTTTAACGAGCCAACACTTCAGCAGGAAACCTCCCTCCACAGACAAAAGTATACGTTTAAGTATAAGTTGAGCTCCTGAGGTCCTGGCCGTATTATTGACTTGTAAGTGTTTTTCCCCTGTGTTTTTTGTGTAAGAGTGTATGCTCTGTTTTTGCGAGGAGCTTTGCGTTCCGAGGACCCGCAGGCTGTCGCGTGAGTTGGATGGGACACCAACAGGGAGCAGGCCCGTGTCGCGGCGCAGGCCAAGGCAACACTCAACACTGAGGCAACTGGGAAGTGTCCCGGTGCTCCTCAAGGGCTGCCCACCACAAGCTCCCACAGAGGACTCATGAACGCTCTGGTCCGGACCACGTCTGAGACCGGCAACGCTGAAAAGCGACAAACGTCACAGACGCGTGTCCTCTCTGGGAGTGTGGAATGAGACCTATGGCAGAAATAACACCCATGGTTTCCGGAGCTCTTTCACCAGAGAAGAGCTCATTAACATCATCACTTGTTACTTTGCCCCATTCAGGCCTGGAGTGCATTTGTGTTCTCTGGTTTCTAACATAACAGTGTGTTTTATGTGAAGCTTTTCAGTTTCTGAGGTTTGCAGGCATGAAACAGCAATTTTAAAGCACAGTCAACTGAAAATGACTCAGTGTGAGTGAAAAGTGGTCAGAATCAACACTATTGTGTTTATCGTGAAGCTTTTCAGTTTCTGAGGTTTGCAGGAATGACACACAAATTTTAGAAAAAAGTCAACTGAAAACCACTCAGTGTGAGTGAATACTGGTCAGAATCAGCACTTATGTGTTTTTTGTCACGCTTTTCAGTTTGTGAGGTCTGCAGGCCTGAAACAACTGAAAATGACTCAGTGTGATTGAATCGTGGTCAGAATCAACGCTTGTGTGATGTTTGTGACACTTTTCAGTTTCTGAAGTTTGCAGGAATGAAACAATCAACAATGAGGCAACTGGGAAGTGTCCCGGTGCTCCTCAAGGGCTGCCCACCACAAGCTCCCACAGAGGACTCATGAACGCTCTGGTCCGGACCACGTCTGAGACCGGCAACGCTGAAAAGCGACAAACGTCACAGACGCGTGTCCTCTCTGGGAGTGTGGAATGAGACCTATGGCAGAAACGGCTCCTATTTAAAATCTTCCGAGGGTGAAGTAGTCATATCGAATGTGACGTCACCAAGCCAGGGACCTATCAAAGGAGGATCCCGCTCATTTTGCTTTGAAGTCGAGGCTTTGCTGCTGTGTGCTTTATTCTGTTTCAGGTCCAGTGTTACAGCGATTCCCTTTGCCATGTGTTGAGCCAGCCGTGTGGTGACTGCGCAATAATGAGGCAGGAGAGACATTGACTGCCACTGCTGTTTTGTTTCCTTGTGGTTTATGTAGTTGTTTTTATTTGTGATTGTATTATTAGTCTTTTGGTTTCTCTCGGCTGTGGCAATCATTGTTTTTCCCCAGTCAATTGAACACTATAGATCATTGTAACTGCCTCATGGCAGTAATTGTGGCTTTTACGCACGCTCCTTCCGCCTCTAGAATCATGTCAATACCAAAATGACGCCCAACATAATGATCAAATGATTTTCACTTTCACTGATTCTTGCTCAAGCATATGTTTCAGCAGCAAAGTGGATCTACGGGACGCTTCGATAAAGCCAATCACAGCAGCTCCTCTCATCAGGAACAGACAGTTTAACGAGCCAACACTTCAGCAGGAAACCTCCCTCCACAGACAAAAGTATACGTTTAAGTATAAGTTGAGCTCCTGAGGTCCTGGCCGTATTATTGACTTGTAAGTGTTTTTCCCCTGTGTTTTTTGTGTAAGAGTGTATGCTCTGTTTTTGCGAGGAGCTTTACGTTCCGAGGACCCGCAGGCTGTCGCGTGAGTTGGATGGGACACCAACAGGGAGCAGGCCCGTGTCGCGGCGCAGGCCAAGGCAACACTCAACACTGAGGCAACTGGGAAGTGTCCCGGTGCTCCTCAAGGGCTGCCCACCACAAGCTCCCACAGAGGACTCATGAACGCTCTGGTCCGGACCACGTCTGAGACCGGCAACGCTGAAAAGCGACAAACGTCACAGACGCGTGTCCTCTCTGGGAGTGTGGAATGAGACCTATGGCAGAAACGGCTCCTATTTAAAATCTTCCGAGGGTGAAGTAGTCATATCGAATGTGACGTCACCAAGCCAGGGACGTATCAAAGGAGGATCCCGCTCATTTTGCTTTGAAGTCGAGGCTTTGCTGCTGTGTGCTTTATTCTGTTTCAGGTCCAGTGTTACAGCGATTCCCTTTGCCATGTGTTGAGCCAGCCGTGTGGTGACTGCGCAATAATGAGGCAGGAGAGACATTGACTGCCACTGCTGTTTTGTTTCCTTGTGGTTTATGTAGTTGTTTTTATTTGTGATTGTATTATTAGTCTTTTGGTTTCTCTCGGCTGTGGCAATCATTGTTTTTCCCCAGTCAATTGAACACTATAGATCATTGTAACTGCCTCATGGCAGTAATTGTGGCTTTTACGCACGCTCCTTCCGCCTCTAGAATCATGTCAATACCAAAATGACGCCCAACATAATGATCAAATGATTTTCACTTTCACTGATTCTTGCTCAAGCATATGTTTCAGCAGCAAAGTGGATCTACGGGACGCTTCGATAAAGCCAATCACAGCAGCTCCTCTCATCAGGAACAGACAGTTTAACGAGCCAACACTTCAGCAGGAAACCTCCCTCCACAGACAAAAGTATACGTTTAAGTATAAGTTGAGCTCCTGAGGTCCTGGCCGTATTATTGACTTGTAAGTGTTTTTCCCCTGTGTTTTTTGTGTAAGAGTGTATGCTCTGCTTTTGCGAGGAGCTTTGCGTTCCGAGGACCCGCAGGCTGTCGCGTGAGTTGGATGAGACACCAACAGGGAGCAGGCCCGTGTCGCGGCGCAGGCCAAGGCAACACTCAACACTGAGGCAACTGGGAAGTGTCCCGGTGCTCCTCAAGGGCTGCCCACCACAAGCTCCCACAGAGGACTCATGAACGCTCTGGTCCGGACCACGTCTGAGACCGGCAACGCTGAAAAGCGACAAACGTCACAGACGCGTGTCCTCTCTGGGAGTGTGGAATGAGACCTATGGCAGAAATAACACCCATGGTTTCCGGAGCTCTTTCACCAGAGAAGAGCTCATTAACATCATCACTTGTTACTTTGCCCCATTCAGGCCTGGAGTGCATTTGTGTTCTCTGGTTTCTAACATAACAGTGTGTTTTATGTGAAGCTTTTCAGTTTCTGAGGTTTGCAGACATGAAACAGTCATTTTAAAGCACAGTCAACTGAAAATGACTCAGTGTGAGTGAAAAGTGGTCAGAATCAACACTATTGTGTTTATCGTGAAGCTTTTCAGTTTCTGAGGTTTGCAGGAATGACACACAAATTTTAGAAAAAGTCAACTGAAAACCACTCAGTGTGAGTGAATACTGGTCAGAATCAGCACTTATGTGTTTTTTGTCAAGCTTTTCAGTTTTTGAGTTCTGCAGGCCTGAAACAACTGAAAATGACTCAGTGTGATTGAATCGTGGTCAGAATCAACGCTTGTGTGATGTTTGTGACACTTTTCAGTTTCTGAAGTTTGCAGGAATGAAACAAGCAACAATGAGGCAACTGGGAAGTGTCCCGGTGCTCCTCAAGGGCTGCCCACCACAAGCTCCCACAGAGGACTCATGAACGCTCTGGTCCGGACCACGTCTGAGACCGGCAACGCTGAAAAGCGACAAACGTCACAGACGCGTGTCCTCTCTGGGAGTGTGGAATGAGACCTATGGCAGAAACGGCTCCTATTTAAAATCTTCCGAGGGTGAAGTAGTCATATCGAATGTGACGTCACCAAGCCAGGGACGTATCAAAGGAGGATCCCGCTCATTTTGCTTTGAAGTCGAGGCTTTGCTGCTGTGTGCTTTATTCTGTTTCAGGTCCAGTGTTACAGCGATTCCCTTTGCCATGTGTTGAGCCAGCCGTGTGGTGACTGCGCAATAATGAGGCAGGAGAGACATTGACTGCCACTGCTGTTTTGTTTCCTTGTTGTTTATGTAGTTGTTTTTATTTGTGATTGTATTATTAGTCTTTTGGTTTCTCTCGGCTGTGGCAATCATTGTTTTTCCCCAGTCAATTGAACATTATAGATCATTGTAACTGCCTCATGGCAGTAATTGTGGCTTTTACGCACGCTCCTTCCGCCTCTAGAATCATGTCAATACCAAAATGACGCCCAACATAATGATCAAATGATTTTCACTTTCACTGATTCTTGCTCAAGCATATGTTTCAGCAGCAAAGTGGATCTACGGGACGCTTCGATAAAGCCAATCACAGCAGCTCCTCTCATCAGGAACAGACAGTTTAACGAGCCAACACTTCAGCAGGAAACCTCCCTCCACAGACAAAAGTATACGTTTAAGTATAAGTTGAGCTCCTGAGGTCCTGGCCGTATTATTGACTTGTAAGTGTTTTTCCCCTGTGTTTTTTGTGTAAGAGTGTATGCTCTGCTTTTGCGAGGAGCTTTGCGTTCCGAGGACCCGCAGGCTGTCGCGTGAGTTGGATGAGACACCAACAGGGAGCAGGCCCGTGTCGCGGCGCAGGCCAAGGCAACACTCAACACTGAGGCAACTGGGAAGTGTCCCGGTGCTCCTCAAGGGCTGCCCACCACAAGCTCCCACAGAGGACTCATGAACGCTCTGGTCCGGACCACGTCTGAGACCGGCAACGCTGAAAAGCGACAAACGTCACAGACGCGTGTCCTCTCTGGGAGTGTGGAATGAGACCTATGGCAGAAATAACACCCATGGTTTCCGGAGCTCTTTCACCAGAGAAGAGCTCATTAACATCATCACTTGTTACTTTGCCCCATTCAGGCCTGGAGTGCATTTGTGTTCTCTGGTTTCTAACATAACAGTGTGTTTTATGTGAAGCTTTTCAGTTTCTGAGGTTTGCAGACATGAAACAGTAATTTTAAAGCACAGTCAACTGAAAATGACTCAGTGTGAGTGAAAAGTGGTCAGAATCAACACTATTGTGTTTATCGTGAAGCTTTTCAGTTTCTGAGGTTTGCAGGAATGACACACAAATTTTAGAAAAAGTCAACTGAAAACCACTCAGTGTGAGTGAATACTGGTCAGAATCAGCACTTATGTGTTTTTTGTCAAGCTTTTCAGTTTGTGAGGTCTGCAGGCCTGAAACAACTGAAAATGACTCAGTGTGATTGAATCGTGGTCAGAATCAACGCTTGTGTGATGTTTGTGACACTTTTCAGTTTCTGAAGTTTGCAGGAATGAAACAAGCAACAATGAGGCAACTGGGAAGTGTCCCAAGCTCCCACAGAGGACTCATGAACGCTCTGGTCCGGACCACGTCTGAGACCGGCAACGCTGAAAAGCGACAAACGTCACAGACGCGTGTCCTCTCTGGGAGTGTGGAATGAGACCTATGGCAGAAACGGCTCCTATTTAAAATCTTCCGAGGGTGAAGTAGTCATATCGAATGTGACGTCACCAAGCCAGGGACGTATCAAAGGAGGATCCCGCTCATTTTGCTTTGAAGTCGAGGCTTTGCTGCTGTGTGCTTTATTCTGTTTCAGGTCCAGTGTTACAGCGATTCCCTTTGCCATGTGTTGAGCCAGCCGTGTGGTGACTGCGCAATAATGAGGCAGGAGAGACATTGACTGCCACTGCTGTTTTGTTTCCTTGTGGTTTATGTAGTTGTTTTTATTTGTGATTGTATTATTAGTCTTTTGGTTTCTCTCGGCTGTGGCAATCATTGTTTTTCCCCAGTCAATTGAACACTATAGATCATTGTAACTGCCTCATGGCAGTAATTGTGGCTTTTACGCACGCTCCTTCCGCCTCTAAAATCATGTCAATACCAAAATGACGCCCAACATAATGATCAAATGATTTTCACTTTTAACTGATTCTTGCTCAAGCATATGTTTCAGCAGCAAAGTGGATCTACGGGACGCTTCGATAAAGCCAATCACAGCAGCTCCTCTCATCAGGAACAGACAGTTTAACGAGCCAACACTTCAGCAGGAAACCTCCCTCCACAGACAAAAGTATACGTTTAAGTATAAGTTGAGCTCCTGAGGTCCTGGCCGTATTATTGACTTGTAAGTGTTTTTCCCCTGTGTTTTTTGTGTAAGAGTGTATGCTCTGTTGTTGCGAGGAGCTTTGCGTTCCGAGGACCCGCAGGCTGTCGTGTGAGTTGGATGGGACACCAACAGGGAGCAGGCCCGTGTCGCGGCGCAGGCCAAGGCAACACTCAACACTGAGGCAACTGGGAAGTGTCCCGGTGCTCCTCAAGGGCTGCCCACTGTTGTTTCTTAAACAGCGATGATGTGATGATGATGAAGAAAACTCCGCTGACACCGTCTTGCTTGTATATAAAGAGGTTTATTACAAAGAAGTCCAGCATCAAATCAAGCACCCTGGGTTGCCTGAGAGAGGAGTCGAAGCCAATGTGTATCTCCTCTGAATAACTGCTCTAACTCCCCATCTATATGAGTTGGTTGTCTTCCTAAACCTAAGACAACGTATGTAATCCATACCATAAAAGGCCTCAGTCAGAAGGACAGTCATCTTCCAAAACCCCTAGACCTAGGACCAAAAAAGGCCACATTCTCCTAAACAGAGAAGCACCCATCTCCTAGTGCATCCTCTAGCTTGGGGCCCCTATCTAAACATATCAAACCCATAAAGTTACACATCCTATAGAGCCCCAGACACTACATATTTCCCCCCTTCGAGACTACGCAGAGTCTCGAAAAATAAATGAATAACACATACATGCTTGCAGTTATAAGAAGTATAACAGTTCCTCCTACAGCATAACCTTAGCAATTCAACAACTTTGTGGAGTGTGAGAGTGAAAAACCTGTCAGGCAGCTATCTGTCCTGAAATGTCCATCAAACAATCTAGACAGGAAAATTCTCTCACGGCCCCTCTGCCTTAGGCGACCACATATAGTACTCCAGACCAATTAAAAAGGAAGAATTTTAACAATATGTATAGGGATATGACTTTAGCAAATACATATGGAAACCTCAGAAAATAAAATCAAAACAATGTCCAAATTCAGGCTGGTCGACCCATCGCACCTTCCAATGGACCTTTCCCTGCCTAACACCAATATCCCTAAGCATCCCCGAAAAAAAAAGAAAACATCTGAGATTCCAGTATATTTACTCAATAACAGAAAACATCATTCTTCAATCAATTAAAACAAAAACTTTATAAAGCACTATAAAAAATATTACTCATATAATAAAGAAACTCAAAACTAAGCAAGACATAATAGTTTGGCTAAATTATCACTACTATATAAACATCCTCTATTACTATCACAGATTACAATAAACAGAACAAAATCCAATATTATGAAAATATATGTAAGAGAAAACAGAAAAATGCATCACACTGCAGCTCCTCAGCAGCGTCGACTCTCAGTGTAGTGTCGATGGTGTTTTTAAATCTGGCCAGTCCTTTTTATTGTCCATGTCTGAATGTCTTCAGAATGTCAGAATTCCTGAAGAACCAACCACCCTCGCAGTGGTCTTCCCTCAATATCGTTCTAGGAGGAAAAAAGAAAACACCAAACAGTATCTTTGCAGAAACAACAGATGCAAATTGAAACATCAAATGCAGATTAGCACCTTATAAGTAGATGTGAAATTCACAATATCGTACTTTTACATTATTCCTAGTTATAAATCACCTTTTCCATTTCCCCCCTTTAATCACACCACTCTATAATAAGAAACTACTAAAAAATAATAACAGAAAATATATGTTAAAGATTCAGATATTCAAAATGGATATTGCTCTACTAGTTTGCCTTCTATCACCACTTCCTTCTAAACACCTTCACGAACACCTTGTCTCCAGGTTGCACTGTGCTCCTCTTTTGCTCATTGAGCCTCTCCTGCACCTCCTCTTGTCTTTGCCTGTCAGAAACATATGTGGATATTCTTTTATGCAAAGTAGCCATATATGTAACATACGCTCGCATTTCATCTTTCAAAAGGGCCAGGCTTGGACCCTTTCCACTTGTACGCAAACAAGACGTTGGCATCCGTCTTCCCGTGACCAACTCATGAGGTGTCATATGCAAATCACGCAGCTCACTTGAGCGACACACCATTAGCGCCAGCGGAAGTGCCGCTATCCAATTTAGGCCCGTGTGTTGACAGATTTTAACAATGCGATTTCTCAAAACACCATTCATTTTTTTCACAAATCCCTTGACTTTGCGGATGATAGACTGCTTCAAGATGCTGTTTAATTCCCAGTTTTTGCAAAATCAATTTCACTGTTTTATTCACAAACTCCTTCCCATTGTCTGAGGATATCCTATCTGGAAGTCCCCACCTGCTTATGACCTCTCTACACAAAAACTTGGCAACCGACTGAGCATCCTTCCGCTTGGTTGGACAAGCCTCAGGCCATCGCGAAAATCTGTCCACGACAACTAGCATATATCTCTTACCTTCAACTGGTTTTATCATGTCCACAAAGTCCACAACTAACTCACGCATAGGACCCCTCGGAGTTGGAATGTGACCAGGGGGAACCATCACACCCCTCCGAACATTATTTTTCAGACAGATAGTACATCTACCTATGACATAATCAATTTGTTCAAGCAAATATGGTGCCCAAAACCCATACTCCTTTGTAATCTTTCTCCTAACTTCCCCCCTTGCAACATGAGCTAACCCATGCGCTTCCTGAATCATCAGGCCTAACAGGTCTGGAGGTGCTACTATCAGCCCCTCATGATTTCTCCAAAGACCAATAGAATCTTGGGTGGCACCTCGGTCTAGCCACAACTGTTTATCCATTGCAGGAGCAGCTTCCTGCATTGAAATCACATCCCTAAGTGTAATTTTATCTTCCAAATTCACTTCATGAGTTACCAGAAGAACTTTACCCAATTTGTCTGCTCCTGTTACTGCTTTTGCAGCTTCATCAGCCGCTTTATTCCCTTGTGTGACCTTTGACACATCCACTTTATGTGCTGCACATTTAGCTATTGCTATTTCTTTAGGCTTCATCATAGCATGCAACAGTTTCATTATCTGAGCGTGATGCTGTATTGGAGAACCATCTGTTTTCTTAAACCCTCGGTTTTTCCACACTGATCCAAACAAGTGACACACATTATGTGCATATGCAGAGTCTGTATATATTGTCACTCGCTTACCTTCCGCCAACAAACACGCTTCAGTTAGCCCTACAAGTTCAGCAAGCTGTGCAGATGCAGGCTGTGGTACTACTTCAGCCTTCTCAACAACAAATTCAGTTCCTTGGGCTTTTACTACTGCGTAGCCAGCACTCAATTTATCTCCTACACGATAACAGGACCCATCAGTCCAATACTCCAAGTCCACCTCCCGCAGTGGAAGAGCTTGCAAATCTGATCTAAGCCTTGAATATTTCTCTGCTTCTTGAACACAATCATGTGGCTCACCATCCTCTGGAGTTGGCAAATTCTCAGCTGGATTCACCATGGCACATCTCACTAGGTTGACATCTTCCTGCTCTAAGAGCCTATGATAATCTCTATTTGATCCGGCTGTGATTGTTGTAATGGCTGATTTAGTGGAGACTGACTCTGTATAACCAAAGCCTGCTTCTTATCCTTCTACTTGTTATCCACCAGTTGTATTTGATTGAGTTTTCTGAGGGTCTCTTGGTCCTGCTCTTTCTGATCATGCTCCTTTTTCCTATATAGCTCCACTTGATGGGCTATATGATCCATATAAACACCCTTTGTCATACTTCCAAGACCAACCACCTCTGCCAGTTTACTCCTCACTGGTAGGGGCAGCCCCTTCTGTATTTTGACTCGCAAAATTGACTGCTCCATTTGATTCAAATCCGGGTCATTTCCTGTAATATTTCTCCACACTTGATGGGCTCTTGACACGTAGGCCCTCGGGTTTTCTTCCTGTCCCAATGGTTCAATAAGAATATTATCAGGATGTACATTTGTTGGAAATGTATCTCTCAGCGCTCTCCACACTCTACCTCTATTTGCAGCAAACAGCTCCGGATCATTCACAGCTGTTCCCACACACCGATTAAGTCCAGCATTCTGTAGAATCTCTTCCATAGCTGGAACCCCAAGGAGGTTAGCCAAAAGTCTCTTAATATCTCCCATGGCAGACTGCGTTCCCACCATAATCTCTTCCAACTTCGAAATCCAAGGATGTGCTCCATCTTGAAGAGTAGGTAACTTCTCAAGTATGTCTGACATATCTGTACTCTGCCAG
Organism: Trachinotus anak; assembly: GCF_046630095.1. NCBI lineage: Eukaryota > Metazoa > Chordata > Actinopteri > Carangiformes > Carangidae > Trachinotus > Trachinotus anak. The sequence goes on from NW_027273869.1 coordinate 209,767, forward strand.
GGCTTGTACTCCAAATTCTGTCCTCGGATAACCACTGGACACATCTTCTCAGATGTCTCCCCTTTCTTTGAGCGCAATGAATACTTCGTGTCCGATTTTTGGGAACCTTTCTTCCGCAATTCTTTCTTTTGGATCTGCAGCTCCTCTAATTGGCTCTCCAGTGCTTTTCGGCTTTCTGATCTGGTAGCTTTCGCCAAGAATGAAATGCATTCGTCTATACTTCTTTCGACCTCTCTTATTGCCTTCTGTCGGTCTTCTTCTACTCTGGTACTGGATGTCGTCGGAGAAAACCCTCTCGAAGATGAAGGACCCTCGCTCTCAGAGTCTCCATCGCTGTCTCCATTCTCACTTTCATTAGAGCTATCATCTTCTGGGTCCTTCTTCCTCCATGTTTTGCCTCCTCTTTTCTCCGCTCTAGCCAGTATCCGTCTGACTGCAGGTTCATATCCACCCATGGCTCCCTCCAGATCACTTTGGTCATCATCATCTCCAGATTCCATCCTCTTGATCCTCAGTCCACCCTTAGTTTTCAAATATGTCGTTTTCTTCTGTCTTTTGGAGCTTGGATACATCTTTATAGTTGTTTCCGCTTGTCCCACTTCTATTATTTGCTCATCCTCATTTCTGATTTGATATCTACCCTCCTGACTGATCACTGGGAGCTGGGGATAAATTTCCTTAAACTTCACCTCCTTCTCATAAGGTGGGGGTCTCTTTACTGGATCCGTATGTGAGAAAGGTGCATTAATTTCTGCCATTAATTTTCCTATTTCTTCTACACCCCTATCTCTCTTATCCTTTGCAGCTTTTATCAATTTCTGTCCCTCATTTTCAAACAACTGGAGAATGCCAAGTTCTATTTGTCTCTTTTCTTTACGTTTTACCCCCTTTTTACCCTTCTTTTGATCTGCCTTATATGTGGACACAAGCACCTGCATTGTTTTAATCACATCTGGGTTAAGAGTCCCCTCCTCTGGCCATGGTTGATCAATTTCAGGCCAGCGCTTATGCCATTTCTTTGACATCTTTGCAATGCCTTTAATTAAAGAATTATTCTTCTGTACTACATCAACAGGAGTTTTAGTGTCCATTTTCGACATCGTAATAGTTCCCTTATATTCCCTTTATTGTAAATTAAGACTATTTATTAAAACTAGTTAAAAATTATTTAAATTATTTATAAGCCACTATTTTCCCACAGTCAATAAAAGAAAAATGAAATAAATTTGCCAACTTCAAAGAAATCAAAAGGCTTATTAATATGAACTAAAATTACAACACTGGGTCCACATATGCTATTGGTTAAACACACAATCTATCAAATTTTAAATAAAACTTCCCCAAATATCCTGCAAATAAAAAGAAAGTCTAATCCTATATAAAGCTCAAAAGGTCACACACTTCCACAGGGACAAACTATCACCAATCGTGTTCCCCCTTTGTAACAAGTCAATCACCTAATTATCACCCAATGCTCACACTCATTCACTTGAAAATCATCAAATAATTTCAATATTAAATCCTCAATGCAGCTCAGATCAGAATAAACCATACACAGACAATAAAATTCACATTTGCAACTCTCAACAGTATTTGAACTCAATAATTATATTCCATTAATTGATTAAATGCATTAACTGGTCAGTCCGTTGCCAAGCTTTTCTTCTAAATGACTACAACATGTATTATCTTTTGCATATGTAGAGAGATGGATGTATTCTATTAACCCCAAATTAAAAAAAAGTTCTTATTATGAGTTTGTGGATAAAACCACACTAGCCTTGATCAGCCTGGATTCAGGAGCTGCACACTCTGTCGTCAGCAAGCCTCAATCCATGTGACGCACTGGCCAGCTGCCTTCTCGTCTGCACTTTGGAAGATCCCAATTCAGACGCACTTCGTCTCCTTTCTCTCCTCCTCCCACTCTCACACACCATAGGTGGATAAAGGAGGAAAAAGAGAAAACAGACAAAAATTCAGTATCTTATGAACTCACTAGGTCCTTATAAACAACACAATAAACTACTCAGTGTGATTTACGCATATTATCTACCAACACTTAGGTCATTTTTATCTACATCAGATGTTTTCCTTCTTTTAAACTACAACCATTAATGAACACCAAGTTATCATTTCATACAATACATTATCAATTTAGATGTTTTAGTTTGTTTCACTCTAATAGCATCTTAAATCTTCCAATAGTATATTATTATCCACAAGCTGTATTTCCTAGTACTCTTTTTACTCTACAATGATTCCAATATCCTACAAACTGCCAAATCATAATGACCTAACATCTTTCTCCATTACACTACCTTACAAGGAGAGAAGGGAGGGAGCACCCTCACCACTCCTCCTATTAGAAAGAGCCATCTTATTTGCATTCTATGTGGGGTATCCCCCTTTGCTCCACCTCTTAAAATTAGCAAGAACTTCCAGTATATTCTAACTCTCAAAGAGTGAACATCTAGCCCAATTTCCATATATCTCCCCAAGATCAGATAGACTCCACATGACAAAGCATAGAGTCAGAAACAAAGAACACACACACAAACCAGAGCAGAATCTCAGTCAACCACCAAAAATACAAAACCTCCATTAACAGCCAAATCTATCTTCTCCCCTATTTTGAATAAGACTGTATGTTCTTTAAACAGACAAATCCACTACATACAATCACACACACAGACTCACTGAGAAACTCACAGACAACAAGAAAGATGGACAGAGAAGGACCACACATTGCACTCATCGCTAACTCACATTCCAAATTCAATAAACTTAATCAAAAAATTTAACTTTATTTCCCTTTCTAATACTTATTAAATCTTTTTACCCATACTTATGCACACAAAATATCCTCACTAATTTTTACAGTTCTCTTCAAAATCTTATACGTCCTTTTTGGGGCTCATATGTTCTTACAAATTGAAAATGTCCCCTCGAAAGAGGCTCATAGATCTTATCAAAGTCCCCCTCAAAGGCTCATAAGTTTTTAGTCACATACATATAAAGTCCTCTTATTTTTGAGGCTCATGTTGTTTTATTCACGTGTATAATGTCCTCTTATTTTTGAGGCTCATAAGTTTTTAACACTAAATGACAAAATATCTTCCCTTATAGATTACTAAATCTCCTGTTCTCAACCACAACCTATATATGCCTATTCAATATGAAATCTATCACATTAACACAAACCACATTAACCAACCCATACCTTTCACACACAGCTGAAACACAGCTGAGACAGCGCTCCACACACACACAGACACACAGGCAGAGACCAATCATCCAACAAACAAAGGCACAGAGCAAACTCACAAAATAAAAGCACACAGCAAATTCAACATCATCCCAAAAAACACAAGCAGCATTTAATCCCAAATTCTCAAAGCCAACTCATTCATACTTTTCCTATAGCATGCTTTTCACCGCTTCTTTTCTCTCTTTTTTTCCTTCTAAATTTATGCTACCTTATGAGGTGTAGATATTCAATGAGAGGCTGCTTCAGACACTGTTCGTCAACTAGTGTTCGAGTGGGAACTTACAATTGAATTTTCCTTTCTACACCTCCAGTTCCTAGAACTGACCCGAAATTCACCTAGTGATGTTCCAGGATTTTTGGCCCGTCTAAAACCGCCTCCCAGAGGTCTTCTATCCAAATCTGCGGCTTCTTTCTTTAACTCTTATTTTCTCATTTCTTTCTATTCCTCTATTGTCTCTTTACTTTTACCTTTATCTTCTCTTTTACCTTGTCTCTTTTTTCATGTTTCCAATTTCCCCTGGGCCCAGGGTTGTTACTTTCCTCTTTTTCTTTCAGCCAAATCTGACTATTCCTCAAAGCCAACTTTCACGCAGTGACTAATATACACATGTCTTACCGTTAAGAAGCTGAGGGCCCAATCTTCATTAATCTTGCACGATGTTGTTTAGCTCACCTTATCGTTACTAATTAGGCTATTCTACACTTTTTACTTCAACTTCTTATTTTCTCTACTTCCTTTACTTCAACTTTTATTCTTCTTCCTTTCTTAAACTTTTATTCTCTATCTTCTCTATTATACTCCCCCCTATTGCGTTGTTCACAACGCAATAAAACCCAATTTAGAACGGAGCATCACTCCACACATCAACACATCATGGCACACACACACATGATTCTTTACGGTGTGATCTGACAGCAAACACACAACAGCCTCAACGAACAGACCAGCGCCCAATCATGTGAGAAATGCTCACCGTATCCGCGGCTTGGAGCGGGAGTAGGTGCGCTGAAGTTGTTGGAGACGCCGCAGGTCACAACACGTCCGGACTTCGTGACGCCAAATTCTTGTCTCTCTTTCTTCGAAATCCTGTTCGTGACGCCAAATTCTTGTTGTTTCTTAAACAGCGATGATGTGATGATGATGAAGAAAACTCCGCTGACACCGTCTTGCTTGTATATAAAGAGGTTTATTACAAAGAAGTCCAGCATCAAATCAAGCACCCTGGGTTGCCTGAGAGAGGAGTCGAAGCCAATGTGTATCTCCTCTGAATAACTGCTCTAACTCCCCATCTATATGAGTTGGTTGTCTTCCTAAACCTAAGACAACGTATGTAATCCATACCATAAAAGGCCTCAGTCAGAAGGACAGTCATCTTCCAAAACCCCTAGACCTAGGACCAAAAAAGGCCACATTCTCCTAAACAGAGAAGCACCCATCTCCTAGTGCATCCTCTAGCTTGGGGCCCCTATCTAAACATATCAAACCCATAAAGTTACACATCCTATAGAGCCCCAGACACTACACCACCACAAGCTCCCACAGAGGACTCATGAACGCTCTGGTCCGGACCACGTCTGAGACCGGCAACGCTGAAAAGCGACAAACGTCACAGACGCGTGTCCTCTCTGGGAGTGTGGAATGAGACCTATGGCAGAAACGGCTCCTATTTAAAATCTTCCGAGGGTGAAGTAGTCATATCGAATGTGACGTCACCAAGCCAGGGACGTATCAAAGGAGGATCCCGCTCATTTTGCTTTGAAGTCGAGGCTTTGCTGCTGTGTGCTTTATTCTGTTTCAGGTCCAGTGTTACAGCGATTCCCTTTGCCATGTGTTGAGCCAGCCGTGTGGTGACTGCGCAATAATGAGGCAGGAGAGACATTGACTGCCACTGCTGTTTTGTTTCCTTGTGGTTTATGTAGTTGTTTTTATTTGTGATTGTATTATTAGTCTTTTGGTTTCTCTCGGCTGTGGCAATCATTGTTTTTCCCCAGTCAATTGAACACTATAGATCATTGTAACTGCCTCATGGCAGTAATTGTGGCTTTTACGCACGCTCCTTCCGCCTCTAGAATCATGTCAATACCAAAATGACGCCCAACATAATGATTTCATGTAATGATCAAATGATTTTCACTTTCACTGATTCTTGCTCAAGCATATGTTTCTGCAGCAAAGTGGATCTACGGGACGCTTCGATAAAGCCAATCACAGCAGCTCCTCTCATCAGGAACAGACAGTTTAACGAGCCAACACTTCAGCAGGAAACCTCCCTCCACAGACAAAAGTATACGTTTAAGTATAAGTTGAGCTCCTGAGGTCCTGGCCGTATTATTGACTTGTAAGTGTTTTTCCCCTGTGTTTTTTGTGTAAGAGTGTATGCTCTGTTTTTGCGAGGAGCTTTGCGTTCCGAGGACCCGCAGGCTGTCGCGTGAGTTGGATGGGACACCAACAGGGAGCAGGCCCGTGTCGCGGCGCAGGCCAAGGCAACACTCAACACTGAGGCAACTGGGAAGTGTCCCGGTGCTCCTCAAGGGCTGCCCACCACAAGCTCCCACAGAGGACTCATGAACGCTCTGGTCCGGACCACGTCTGAGACCGGCAACGCTGAAAAGCGACAAACGTCACAGACGCGTGTCCTCTCTGGGAGTGTGGAATGAGACCTATGGCAGAAATAACACCCATGGTTTCCGGAGCTCTTTCACCAGAGAAGAGCTCATTAACATCATCACTTGTTACTTTGCCCCATTCAGGCCTGGAGTGCATTTGTGTTCTCTGGTTTCTAACATAACAGTGTGTTTTATGTGAAGCTTTTCAGTTTCTGAGGTTTGCAGGCATGAAACAGTAATTTTAAAGCACAGTCAACTGAAAATGACTCAGTGTGAGTGAAAAGTGGTCAGAATCAACACTATTGTGTTTATCGTGAAGCTTTTCAGTTTCTGAGGTTTGCAGGAATGACACACAAATTTTAGAAAAAAGTCAACTGAAAACCACTCAGTGTGAGAGAATACTGGTCAGAATCAGCACTTATGTGTTTTTTGTCAAGCTTTTCAGTTTGTGAGGTCTGCAAGCCTGAAACAACTGAAAATGACTCAGTGTGATTGAATCGTGGTCCGAATCAACGCTTTTGTGATGTTTGTGAAACTTTTCAGTTTCTGAAGTTTGCAGGAATGAAACAAGCAACAATGAGGCAACTGGGAAGTGTCCCAAGCTCCCACAGAGGACTCATGAACGCTCTGGTCCGGACCACGTCTGAGACCGGCAACGCTGAAAAGCGACAAACGTCACAGACGCGTGTCCTCTCTGGGAGTGTGGAATGAGACCTATGGCAGAAACGGCTCCTATTTAAAATCTTCCGAGGGTGAAGTAGTCATATCGAATGTGACGTCACCAAGCCAGGGACGTATCAAAGGAGGATCCCGCTCATTTTGCTTTGAAGTCGAGGCTTTGCTGCTGTGTGCTTTATTCTGTTTCAGGTCCAGTGTTACAGCGATTCCCTTTGCCATGTGTTGAGCCAGCCGTGTGGTGACTGCGCAATAATGAGGCAGGAGAGACATTGACTGCCACTGCTGTTTTGTTTCCTTGTGGTTTATGTAGTTGTTTTTATTTGTGATTGTATTATTAGTCTTTTGGTTTCTCTCGGCTGTGGCAATCATTGTTTTTCCCCAGTCAATTGAACACTATAGATCATTGTAACTGCCTCATGGCAGTAATTGTGGCTTTTACGCACGCTCCTTCCGCCTCTAAAATCATGTCAATACCAAAATGACGCCCAACATAATGATCAAATGATTTTCACTTTTAACTGATTCTTGCTCAAGCATATGTTTCAGCAGCAAAGTGGATCTACGGGACGCTTCGATAAAGCCAATCACAGCAGCTCCTCTCATCAGGAACAGACAGTTTAACGAGCCAACACTTCAGCAGGAAACCTCCCTCCACAGACAAAAGTATACGTTTAAGTATAAGTTGAGCTCCTGAGGTCCTGGCCGTATTATTGACTTGTAAGTGTTTTTCCCCTGTGTTTTTTGTGTAAGAGTGTATGCTCTGTTGTTGTGAGGAGCTTTGCGTTCCGAGGACCCGCAGGCTGTCGTGTGAGTTGGATGGGACACCAACAGGGAGCAGGCCCGTGTCGCGGCGCAGGCCAAGGCAACACTCAACACTGAGGCAACTGGGAAGTGTCCCGGTGCTCCTCAAGGGCTGCCCACCACAAGCTCCCACAGAGGACTCATGAACGCTCTGGTCCGGACCACGTCTGAGACCGGCAACGCTGAAAAGCGACAAACGTCACAGACGCGTGTCCTCTCTGGGAGTGTGGAATGAGACCTATGGCAGAAACGGCTCCTATTTAAAATCTTCCGAGGGTGAAGTAGTCATATCCAATGTGACGTCACCAAGCCAGGGACGTATCAAAGGAGGATCCCGCTCATTTGGCTTTGAAGTCGAGGCTTTGCTGCTGTGTGCTTTATTCTGTTTCAGGTCCAGTGTTACAGCGATTCCCTTTGCCATGTGTTGAGCCAGCCGTGTGGTGACTGCGCAATAATGAGGCAGGAGAGACATTGACTGCCACTGCTGTTTTGTTTCCTTGTGGTTTATGTAGTTGTTTTTATTTGTGATTGTATTATTAGTCTTTTGGTTTCTCTCGGCTGTGGCAATCATTGTTTTTCCCCAGTCAATTGAACACTATAGATCATTGTAACTGCCTCATGGCAGTAATTGTGGCTTTTACGCACGCTCCTTCCGCCTCTAGAATCATGTCAATACCAAAATGACGCCCAACATAATGATCAAATGATTTTCACTTTCACTGATTCTTGCTCAAGCATATGTTTCAGCAGCAAAGTGGATCAACTGGACGCTTCGATAAAGCCAATCACAGCAGCTCCTCTCATCAGGAACAGACAGTTTAACGAGCCAACACTTCAGCAGGAAACCTCCCTCCACAGACAAAAGTATACGTTTAAGTATAAGTTGAGCTCCTGAGGTCCTGGCCGTATTATTGACTTGTAAGTGTTTTTCCCCTGTGTTTTTTGTGTAAGAGTGTATGCTCTGTTTTTGCGAGGAGCTTTTGCGTTCCGAGGACCCGCAGGCTGTCGTGTGAGTTGGATGGGACACCAACAGGGAGCAGGCCCGTGTCGCGGCGCAGGCCAAGGCAACACTCAACACTGAGGCAACTGGGAAGTGTCCCGGTGCTCCTCAAGGGCTGCCCACCACAAGCTCCCACAGAGGACTCATGAACGCTCTGGTCCGGACCACGTCTGAGACCGGCAACGCTGAAAAGCGACAAACGTCACAGACGCGTGTCCTCTCTGGGAGTGTGGAATGAGACCTATGGCAGAAATAACACCCATGGTTTCCGGAGCTCTTTCACCAGAGAAGAGCTCATTAACATCATCACTTGTTACTTTGCCCCATTCAGGCCTGGAGTGCATTTGTGTTCTCTGGTTTCTAACATAACAGTGTGTTTTATGTGAAGCTTTTCAGTTTCTGAGGTTTGCAGGCATGAAACAGTCATTTTAAAGCACAGTCAACTGAAAATGACTCAGTGTGAGTGAAAAGTGGTCAGAATCAACACTATTGTGTTTATCGTGAAGCTTTTCAGTTTCTGAGGTTTGCAGGAATGACACACAAATTTTAGAAAAAAGTCAACTGAAAACCACTCAGTGTCAGTGAATACTGGTCAGAATCAGCACTTATGTGTTTTTTGTCAAGCTTTTCAGTTTGTGAGGTCTGCAAGCCTGAAACAACTGAAAATGACTCAGTGTGATTGAATCGTGGTCAGAATCAACGCTTGTGTGATGTTTGTGAAACTTTTCAGTTTCTGAAGTTTGCAGGAATGAAACAAGCAACAATGAGGCAACTGGGAAGTGTCCCAAGCTCCCACAGAGGACTCATGAACGCTCTGGTCCGGACCACGTCTGAGACCGGCAACGCTGAAAAGCGACAAACGTCACAGACGCGTGTCCTCTCTGGGAGTGTGGAATGAGACCTATGGCAGAAACGGCTCCTATTTAAAATCTTCCGAGGGTGAAGTAGTCATATCGAATGTGACGTCACCAAGCCAGGGACGTATCAAAGGAGGATCCCGCTCATTTTGCTTTGAAGTCGAGGCTTTGCTGCTGTGTGCTTTATTCTGTTTCAGGTCCAGTGTTACAGCGATTCCCTTTGCCATGTGTTGAGCCAGCCGTGTGGTGACTGCGCAATAATGAGGCAGGAGAGACATTGACTGCCACTGCTGTTTTGTTTCCTTGTGGTTTATGTAGTTGTTTTTATTTGTGATTGTATTATTAGTCTTTTGGTTTCTCTCGGCTGTGGCAATCATTGTTTTTCCCCAGTCAATTGAACATCATAGATCATTGTAACTGCCTCATGGCAGTAATTGTGGCTTTTACGCACGCTCCTTCCGCCTCTAGAATCATGTCAATACCAAAATGACGCCCAACATAATGATCAAATGATTTTCACTTTTAACTGATTCTTGCTCAAGCATATGTTTCAGCAGCAAAGTGGATCTACGGGACGCTTCGATAAAGCCAATCACAGCAGCTCCTCTCATCAGGAACAGACAGTTTAACGAGCCAACACTTCAGCAGGAAACCTCCCTCCACAGACAAAAGTATACGTTTAAGTATAAGTTGAGCTCCTGAGGTCCTGGCCGTATTATTGACTTGTAAGTGTTTTTCCCCTGTGTTTTTTGTGTAAGAGTGTATGCTCTGTTTTTGCGAGGAGCTTTGCGTTCCGAGGACCCGCAGGCTGTCGCGTGAGTTGGATGGGACACCAACAGGGAGCAGGCCCGTGTCGCGGCGCAGGCCAAGGCAACACTCAACACTGAGGCAACTGGGAAGTGTCCCGGTGCTCCTCAAGGGCTGCCCACCACAAGCTCCCACAGAGGACTCATGAACGCTCTGGTCCGGACCACGTCTGAGACCGGCAACGCTGAAAAGCGACAAACGTCACAGACGCGTGTCCTCTCTGGGAGTGTGGAATGAGACCTATGGCAGAAACGGCTCCTATTTAAAATCTTCCGAGGGTGAAGTAGTCATATCCAATGTGACGTCACCAAGCCAGGGACGTATCAAAGGAGGATCCCGCTCATTTTGCTTTGAAGTCGAGGCTTTGCTGCTGTGTGCTTTATTCTGTTTCAGGTCCAGTGTTACAGCGATTCCCTTTGCCATGTGTTGAGCCAGCCGTGTGGTGACTGCGCAATAATGAGGCAGGAGAGACATTGACTGCCACTGCTGTTTTGTTTCCTTGTGGTTTATGTAGTTGTTTTTATTTGTGATTGTATTATTAGTCTTTTGGTTTCTCTCGGCTGTGGCAATCATTGTTTTTCCCCAGTCAATTGAACACTATAGATCATTGTAACTGCCTCATGGCAGTAATTGTGGCTTTTACGCACGCTCCTTCCGCCTCTAGAATCATGTCAATACCAAAATGACGCCCAACATAATGATTTCATGTAATGATCAAATGATTTTCACTTTCACTGATTCTTGCTCAAGCATATGTTTCTGCAGCAAAGTGGATCTACGGGACGCTTCGATAAAGCCAATCACAGCAGCTCCTCTCATCAGGAACAGACAGTTTAACGAGCCAACACTTCAGCAGGAAACCTCCCTCCACAGACAAAAGTATACGTTTAAGTATAAGTTGAGCTCCTGAGGTCCTGGCCGTATTATTGACTTGTAAGTGTTTTTCCCCTGTGTTTTTTGTGTAAGAGTGTATGCTCTGTTTTTGCGAGGAGCTTTGCGTTCCGAGGACCCGCAGGCTGTCGCGTGAGTTGGATGGGACACCAACAGGGAGCAGGCCCGTGTCGCGGCGCAGGCCAAGGCAACACTCAACACTGAGGCAACTGGGAAGTGTCCCGGTGCTCCTCAAGGGCTGCCCACCACAAGCTCCCACAGAGGACTCATGAACGCTCTGGTCCGGACCACGTCTGAGACCGGCAACGCTGAAAAGCGACAAACGTCACAGACGCGTGTCCTCTCTGGGAGTGTGGAATGAGACCTATGGCAGAAATAACACCCATGGTTTCCGGAGCTCTTTCACCAGAGAAGAGCTCATTAACATCATCACTTGTTACTTTGCCCCATTCAGGCCTGGAGTGCATTTGTGTTATCTGGTTTCTAACATAACAGTGTGTTTTATGTGAAGCTTTTCAGTTTCTGAGGTTTGCAGGCATGAAACAGTAATTTTAAAGCACAGTCAACTGAAAATGACTCAGTGTGAGTGAAAAGTGGTCAGAATCAACACTATTGTGTTTATCGTGAAGCTTTTCAGTTTCTGAGGTTTGCAGGAATGACACACAAATTTTAGAAAAAAGTCAACTGAAAACCACTCAGTGTGAGAGAATACTGGTCAGAATCAGCACTTATGTGTTTTTTGTCAAGCTTTTCAGTTTGTGAGGTCTGCAAGCCTGAAACAACTGAAAATGACTCAGTGTGATTGAATCGTGGTCCGAATCAACGCTTGTGTGATGTTTGTGAAACTTTTCAGTTTCTGAAGTTTGCAGGAATGAAACAAGCAACAATGAGGCAACTGGGAAGTGTCCCAAGCTCCCACAGAGGACTCATGAACGCTCTGGTCCGGACCACGTCTGAGACCGGCAACGCTGAAAAGCGACAAACGTCACAGACGCGTGTCCTCTCTGGGAGTGTGGAATGAGACCTATGGCAGAAACGGCTCCTATTTAAAATCTTCCGAGGGTGAAGTAGTCATATCGAATGTGACGTCACCAAGCCAGGGACGTATCAAAGGAGGATCCCGCTCATTTTGCTTTGAAGTCGAGGCTTTGCTGCTGTGTGCTTTATTCTGTTTCAGGTCCAGTGTTACAGCGATTCCCTTTGCCATGTGTTGAGCCAGCCGTGTGGTGACTGCGCAATAATGAGGCAGGAGAGACATTGACTGCCACTGCTGTTTTGTTTCCTTGTGGTTTATGTAGTTGTTTTTATTTGTGATTGTATTATTAGTCTTTTGGTTTCTCTCGGCTGTGGCAATCATTGTTTTTCCCCAGTCAATTGAACACTATAGATCATTGTAACTGCCTCATGGCAGTAATTGTGGCTTTTACGCACGCTCCTTCCGCCTCTAGAATCATGTCAATACCAAAATGACGCCCAACATAATGATTTCATGTAATGATCAAATGATTTTCACTTTCACTGATTCTTGCTCAAGCATATGTTTCTGCAGCAAAGTGGATCTACGGGACGCTTCGATAAAGCCAATCACAGCAGCTCCTCTCATCAGGAACAGACAGTTTAACGAGCCAACACTTCAGCAGGAAACCTCCCTCCACAGACAAAAGTATACGTTTAAGTATAAGTTGAGCTCCTGAGGTCCTGGCCGTATTATTGACTTGTAAGTGTTTTTCCCCTGTGTTTTTTGTGTAAGAGTGTATGCTCTGTTTTTGCGAGGAGCTTTGCGTTCCGAGGACCCGCAGGCTGTCGCGTGAGTTGGATGGGACACCAACAGGGAGCAGGCCCGTGTCGCGGCGCAGGCCAAGGCAACACTCAACACTGAGGCAACTGGGAAGTGTCCCGGTGCTCCTCAAGGGCTGCCCACCACAAGCTCCCACAGAGGACTCATGAACGCTCTGGTCCGGACCACGTCTGAGACCGGCAACGCTGAAAAGCGACAAACGTCACAGACGCGTGTCCTCTCTGGGAGTGTGGAATGAGACCTATGGCAGAAACGGCTCCTATTTAAAATCTTCCGAGGGTGAAGTAGTCATATCCAATGTGACGTCACCAAGCCAGGGACGTATCAAAGGAGGATCCCGCTCATTTGGCTTTGAAGTCGAGGCTTTGCTGCTGTGTGCTTTATTCTGTTTCAGGTCCAGTGTTACAGCGATTCCCTTTGCCATGTGTTGAGCCAGCCGTGTGGTGACTGCGCAATAATGAGGCAGGAGAGACATTGACTGCCACTGCTGTTTTGTTTCCTTGTGGTTTATGTAGTTGTTTTTATTTGTGATTGTATTATTAGTCTTTTGGTTTCTCTCGGCTGTGGCAATCATTGTTTTTCCCCAGTCAATTGAACATCATAGATCATTGTAACTGCCTCATGGCAGTAATTGTGGCTTTTACGCACGCTCCTTCCGCCTCTAGAATCATGTCAATACCAAAATGACGCCCAACATAATGATCAAATGATTTTCACTTTCACTGATTCTTGCTCAAGCATATGTTTCAGCAGCAAAGTGGATCAACGGGACGCTTCGATAAAGCCAATCACAGCAGCTCCTCTCATCAGGAACAGACAGTTTAACGAGCCAACACTTCAGCAGGAAACCTCCCTCCACAGACAAAAGTATACGTTTAAGTATAAGTTGAGCTCCTGAGGTCCTGGCCGTATTATTGACTTGTAAGTGTTTTTCCCCTGTATTTTTTGTGTAAGAGTGTATGCTCTGTTTTTGCGAGGAGCTTTTGCGTTCCGAGGACCCGCAGGCTGTCGTGAGTTGGATGGGACACCAACAGGGAGCAGGCCCGTGTCGCGGCGCAGGCCAAGGCAACACTCAACACTGAGGCAACTGGGAAGTGTCCCGGTGCTCCTCAAGGGCTGCCCACCACAAGCTCCCACAGAGGACTCATGAACGCTCTGGTCCGGACCACGTCTGAGACCGGCAACGCTGAAAAGCGACAAACGTCACAGACGCGTGTCCTCTCTGGGAGTGTGGAATGAGACCTATGGCAGAAATAACACCCATGGTTTCCGGAGCTCTTTCACCAGAGAAGAGCTCATTAACATAATCACTTGTTACTTTGCCCCATTCAGGCCTGGAGTGCATTTGTGTTCTCTGGTTTCTCACATAACAGTGTGTTTTATGTGAAGCTTTTCAGTTTCTGAGGTTTGCAGACATGAAACAGTAATTTTAAAGCACAGTCAACTGAAAATGACTCAGTGTGAGTGAAAAGTGGTCAGAATCAACACTATTGTGTTTATCGTGAAGCTTTTCAGTTTCTGAGGTTTGCAGGAATGACACACAAATTTTATAAAAAAAGACAACTGAAAACCACTCAGTGTCAGTGAATACTGGTCAGAATCAGCACTTCTGTGTTTTTTGTCAAGCTTTTCAGTTTGTGAGGTCTGCAGGCCTGAAACAACTGAAAATGACTCAGTGTGATTGAATCGTGGTCAGAATCAACGCTTGTGTGATGTTTGTGAAACTTTTCAGTTTCTGAAGTTTGCAGGAATGAAACAAGCAACAATGAGGCAACTGGGAAGTGTCCCAAGCTCCCACAGAGGACTCATGAACGCTCTGGTCCGGACCACGTCTGAGACCGGCAACGCTGAAAAGCGACAAACGTCACAGACGCGTGTCCTCTCTGGGAGTGTGGAATGAGACCTATGGCAGAAACGGCTCCTATTTAAAATCTTCCGAGGGTTGAAGTAGTCATATCGAATATGACGTCACCAAGCCAGGGACGTATCAAAGGAGGATCCCGCTCATTTTGCTTTGAAGTCGAGGCTTTGCTGCTGTGTGCTTTATTCTGTTTCAGGTCCAGTGTTACAGCGATTCCCTTTGCCATGTGTTGAGCCAGCCGTGTGGTGACTGCGCAATAATGAGGCAGGAGAGACATTGACTGCCACTGCTGTTTTGTTTCCTTGTGGTTTATGTAGTTGTTTTTATTTGTGATTGTATTATTAGTCTTTTGGTTTCTCTCGGCTGTGGCAATCATTGTTTTTCCCCAGTCAATTGAACACTATAGATCATTGTAACTGCCTCATGGCAGTAATTGTGGCTTTTACGCACGCTCCTTCCGCCTCTAGAATCATGTCAATACCAAAATGACGCCCAACATAATGATTTCATGTAATGATCAAATGATTTTCACTTTCACTGATTCTTGCTCAAGCATATGTTTCTGCAGCAAAGTGGATCTACGGGACGCTTCGATAAAGCCAATCACAGCAGCTCCTCTCATCAGGAACAGACAGTTTAACGAGCCAACACTTCAGCAGGAAACCTCCCTCCACAGACAAAAGTATACGTTTAAGTATAAGTTGAGCTCCTGAGGTCCTGGCCGTATTATTGACTTGTAAGTGTTTTTCCCCTGTGTTTTTTGTGTAAGAGTGTATGCTCTGTTTTTGCGAGGAGCTTTGCGTTCCGAGGACCCGCAGGCTGTCGCGTGAGTTGGATGGGACACCAACAGGGAGCAGGCCCGTGTCGCGGCGCAGGCCAAGGCAACACTCAACACTGAGGCAACTGGGAAGTGTCCCGGTGCTCCTCAAGGGCTGCCCACCACAAGCTCCCACAGAGGACTCATGAACGCTCTGGTCCGGACCACGTCTGAGACCGGCAACGCTGAAAAGCGACAAACGTCACAGACGCGTGTCCTCTCTGGGAGTGTGGAATGAGACCTATGGCAGAAACGGCTCCTATTTAAAATCTTCCGAGGGTGAAGTAGTCATATCCAATGTGACGTCACCAAGCCAGGGACGTATCAAAGGAGGATCCCGCTCATTTGGCTTTGAAGTCGAGGCTTTGCTGCTGTGTGCTTTATTCTGTTTCAGGTCCAGTGTTACAGCGATTCCCTTTGCCATGTGTTGAGCCAGCCGTGTGGTGACTGCGCAATAATGAGGCAGGAGAGACATTGACTGCCACTGCTGTTTTGTTTCCTTGTGGTTTATGTAGTTGTTTTTATTTGTGATTGTATTATTAGTCTTTTGGTTTCTCTCGGCTGTGGCAATCATTGTTTTTCCCCAGTCAATTGAACATCATAGATCATTGTAACTGCCTCATGGCAGTAATTGTGGCTTTTACGCACGCTCCTTCCGCCTCTAGAATCATGTCAATACCAAAATGACGCCCAACATAATGATCAAATGATTTTCACTTTCACTGATTCTTGCTCAAGCATATGTTTCAGCAGCAAAGTGGATCTACGAGACGCTTCGATAAAGCCAATCACAGCAGCTCCTCTCATCAGGAACAGACAGTTTAACGAGCCAACACTTCAGCAGGAAACCTCCCTCCACAGACAAAAGTATACGTTTAAGTATAAGTTGAGCTCCTGAGGTCCTGGCCGTATTATTGACTTGTAAGTGTTTTTCCCCTGTATTTTTTGTGTAAGAGTGTATGCTCTGTTTTTGCGAGGAGCTTTTGCGTTCCGAGGACCCGCAGGCTGTCGTGAGTTGGATGGGACACCAACAGGGAGCAGGCCCGTGTCGCGGCGCAGGCCAAGGCAACACTCAACACTGAGGCAACTGGGAAGTGTCCCGGTGCTCCTCAAGGGCTGCCCACCACAAGCTCCCACAGAGGACTCATGAACGCTCTGGTCCGGACCACGTCTGAGACCGGCAACGCTGAAAAGCGACAAACGTCACAGACGCGTGTACTCTCTGGGAGTGTGGAATGAGACCTATGGCAGAAATAACACCCATGGTTTCCGGAGCTCTTTCACCAGAGAAGAGCTCATTAACATCATCACTTGTTACTTTGCCCCATTCAGGCCTGGAGTGCATTTGTGTTCTCTGGTTTCTCACATAACAGTGTGTTTTATGTGAAGCTTTTCAGTTTCTGAGGTTTGCAGACATGAAACAGTAATTTTAAAGCACAGTCAACTGAAAATGACTCAGTGTGAGTGAAAAGTGGTCAGAATCAACACTATTGTGTTTATCGTGAAGCTTTTCAGTTTCTGAGGTTTGCAGGAATGACACACAAATTTTATAAAAAAGACAACTGAAAACCACTCAGTGTCAGTGAATACTGGTCAGAATCAGCACTTCTGTGTTTTTTGTCAAGCTTTTCAGTTTGTGAGGTCTGCAGGCCTGAAACAACTGAAAATGACTCAGTGTGATTGAATCGTGGTCAGAATCAACGCTTGTGTGATGTTTGTGAAACTTTTCAGTTTCTGAAGTTTGCAGGAATGAAACAAGCAACAATGAGGCAACTGGGAAGTGTCCCAAGCTCCCACAGAGGACTCATGAACGCTCTGGTCCGGACCACGTCTGAGACCGGCAACGCTGAAAAGCGACAAACGTCACAGACGCGTGTCCTCTCTGGGATTGTGGAATGAGACCTATGGCAGAAACGGCTCCTATTTAAAATCTTCCGAGGGTGAAGTAGTCATATCGAATGTGACGTCACCAAGCCAGGGACGTATCAAAGGAGGATCCCGCTCATTTTGCTTTGAAGTCGAGGCTTTGCTGCTGTGTGCTTTATTCTGTTTCAGGTCCAGTGTTACAGCGATTCCCTTTGCCATGTGTTGAGCCAGCCGTGTGGTGACTGCGCAATAATGAGGCAGGAGAGACATTGACTGCCACTGCTGTTTTGTTTCCTTGTGGTTTATGTAGTTGTTTTTATTTGTGATTGTATTATTAGTCTTTTGGTTTCTCTCGGCTGTGGCAATCATTGTTTTTCCCCAGTCAATTGAACATCATAGATCATTGTAACTGCCTCATGGCAGTAATTGTGGCTTTTACGCACGCCCCTTCCGCCTCTAGAATCATGTCAATACCAAAATGACGCCCAACATAATGATCAAATGATTTTCACTTTCACTGATTCTTGCTCAAGCATATGTTTCAGCAGCAAAGTGGATCTACGGGACGCTTCGATAAAGCCAATCACAGCAGCTCCTCTCATCAGGAACAGACAGTTTAACGAGCCAACACTTCAGCAGGAAACCTCCCTCCACAGACAAAAGTATACGTTTAAGTATAAGTTGAGCTCCTGAGGTCCTGGCCGTATTATTGACTTGTAAGTGTTTTTCCCCTGTGTTTTTTGTGTAAGAGTGTATGCTCTGTTTTTGCGAGGAGCTTTGCGTTCCGAGGACCCGCAGGCTGTCGCGTGAGTTGGATGGGACACCAACAGGGAGCAGGCCCGTGTCGCGGCGCAGGCCAAGGCAACACTCAACACTGAGGCAACTGGGAAGTGTCCCGGTGCTCCTCAAGGGCTGCCCACCACAAGCTCCCACAGAGGACTCATGAACGCTCTGGTCCGGACCACGTCTGAGACCGGCAACGCTGAAAAGCGACAAACGTCACAGACGCGTGTCCTCTCTGGGAGTGTGGAATGAGACCTATGGCAGAAATAACACCCATGGTTTCCGGAGCTCTTTCACCAGAGAAGAGCTCATTAACATCATCACTTGTTACTTTGCCCCATTCAGGCCTGGAGTGCATTTGTGTTCTCTGGTTTCTAACATAACAGTGTGTTTTATGTGAAGCTTTTCAGTTTCTGAGGTTTGCAGGCATGAAACAGTAATTTTAAAGCACAGTCAACTGAAAATGACTCAGTGTGACTGAAAAGTGGTCAGAATCAACACTATTGTGTTTATCGTGAAGCTTTTCAGTTTCTGAGGTTTGCAGGAATGACACACAAATTTTAGAAAAAAGTCAACTGAAAACCACTCAGTGTGAGAGAATACTGGTCAGAATCAGCACTTATGTGTTTTTTGTCAAGCTTTTCAGTTTGTGAGGTCTGCAAGCCTGAAACAACTGAAAATGACTCAGTGTGATTGAATCGTGGTTAGAATCAACGCTTGTGTGATGTTTGTGACACTTTTCAGTTTCTGAAGTTTGCAGGAATGAAACAAGCAACAATGAGGCAACTGGGAAGTGTCCCAAGCTCCCACAGAGGACTCATGAACGCTCTGGTCCGGACCACGTCTGAGACCGGCAACGCTGAAAAGCGACAAACGTCACAGACGCGTGTCCTCTCTGGGATTGTGGAATGAGACCTATGGCAGAAACGGCTCCTATTTAAAATCTTCCGAGGGTGAAGTAGTCATATCGAATGTGACGTCACCAAGCCAGGGACGTATCAAAGGAGGATCCCGCTCATTTTGCTTTGAAGTCGAGGCTTTGCTGCTGTGTGCTTTATTCTGTTTCAGGTCCAGTGTTACAGCGATTCCCTTTGCCATGTGTTGAGCCAGCCGTGTGGTGACTGCGCAATAATGAGGCAGGAGAGACATTGACTGCCACTGCTGTTTTGTTTCCTTGTGGTTTATGTAGTTGTTTTTATTTGTGATTGTATTATTAGTCTTTTGGTTTCTCTCGGCTGTGGCAATCATTGTTTTTCCCCAGTCAATTGAACACTATAGATCATTGTAACTGCCTCATGGCAGTAATTGTGGCTTTTACGCACGCTCCTTCCGCCTCTAAAATCATGTCAATACCAAAATGACGCCCAACATAATGATCAAATGATTTTCACTTTTAACTGATTCTTGCTCAAGCATATGTTTCAGCAGCAAAGTGGATCTACGGGACGCTTCGATAAAGCCAATCACAGCAGCTCCTCTCATCAGGAACAGACAGTTTAACGAGCCAACACTTCAGCAGGAAACCTCCCTCCACAGACAAAAGTATACGTTTAAGTATAAGTTGAGCTCCTGAGGTCCTGGCCGTATTATTGACTTGTAAGTGTTTTTCCCCTGTGTTTTTTGTGTAAGAGTGTATGCTCTGTTTTTGCGAGGAGCTTTGCGTTCCGAGGACCCGCAGGCTGTCGCGTGAGTTGGATGGGACACCAACAGGGAGCAGGCCCGTGTCGCGGCGCAGGCCAAGGCAACACTCAACACTGAGGCAACTGGGAAGTGTCCCGGTGCTCCTCAAGGGCTGCCCACCACAAGCTCCCACAGAGGACTCATGAACGCTCTGGTCCGGACCACGTCTGAGACCGGCAACGCTGAAAAGCGACAAACGTCACAGACGCGTGTCCTCTCTGGGAGTGTGGAATGAGACCTATGGCAGAAACGGCTCCTATTTAAAATCTTCCGAGGGTTGAAGTAGTCATATCGAATGTGACGTCACCAAGCCAGGGACGTATCAAAGGAGGATCCCGCTCATTTTGCTTTGAAGTCGAGGCTTTGCTGCTGTGTGCTTTATTCTGTTTCAGGTCCAGTGTTACAGCGATTCCCTTTGCCATGTGTTGAGCCAGCCGTGTGGTGACTGCGCAATAATGAGGCAGGAGAGACATTGACTGCCACTGCTGTTTTGTTTCCTTGTGGTTTATGTAGTTGTTTTTATTTGTGATTGTATTATTAGTCTTTTGGTTTCTCTCGGCTGTGGCAATCATTGTTTTTCCCCAGTCAATTGAACACTATAGATCATTGTAACTGCCTCATGGCAGTAATTGTGGCTTTTACGCACGCTCCTTCCGCCTCTAGAATCATGTCAATACCAAAATGACGCCCAACATAATGATCAAATGATTTTCACTTTCACTGATTCTTGCTCAAGCATATGTTTCAGCAGCAAAGTGGATCAACGGGACGCTTCGATAAAGCCAATCACAGCAGCTCCTCTCATCAGGAACAGACAGTTTAACGAGCCAACACTTCAGCAGGAAACCTCCCTCCACAGACAAAAGTATACGTTTAAGTATAAGTTGAGCTCCTGAGGTCCTGGCCGTATTATTGACTTGTAAGTGTTTTTCCCCTGTGTTTTTTGTGTAAGAGTGTATGCTCTGTTTTTGCGAGGAGCTTTTGCGTTCCGAGGACCCGCAGGCTGTCGTGAGTTGGATGGGACACCAACAGGGAGCAGGCCCGTGTTGCGGCGCAGGCCAAGGCAACACTCAACACTGAGGCAACTGGGAAGTGTCCCGGTGCTCCTCAAGGGCTGCCCACCACAAGCTCCCACAGAGGACTCATGAACGCTCTGGTCCGGACCACGTCTGAGACCGGCAACGCTGAAAAGCGACAAACGTCACAGACGCGTGTCCTCTCTGGGAGTGTGGAATGAGACCTATGGCAGAAACGGCTCCTATTTAAAATCTTCCGAGGGTGAAGTAGTCATATCGAATGTGACGTCACCAAGCCAGGGACGTATCAAAGGAGGATCCCGCTCATTTTGCTTTGAAGTCGAGGCTTTGCTGCTGTGTGCTTTATTCTGTTTCAGGTCCAGTGTTACAGCGATTCCCTTTGCCATGTGTTGAGCCAGCCGTGTGGTGACTGCGCAATAATGAGGCAGGAGAGACATTGACTGCCACTGCTGTTTTGTTTCCTTGTGGTTTATGTAGTTGTTTTTATTTGTGATTGTATTATTAGTCTTTTGGTTTCTCTCGGCTGTGGCAATCATTGTTTTTCCCCAGTCAATTGAACATCATAGATCATTGTAACTGCCTCATGGCAGTAATTGTGGCTTTTACGCACGCTCCTTCCGCCTCTAGAATCATGTCAATACCAAAATGACGCCCAACATAATGATTTCATGTAATGATCAAATGATTTTCACTTTCACTGATTCTTGCTCAAGCATATGTTTCAGCAGCAAAGTGGATCAACGGGACGCTTCGATAAAGCCAATCACAGCAGCTCCTCTCATCAGGAACAGACAGTTTAACGAGCCAACACTTCAGCAGGAAACCTCCCTCCACAGACAAAAGTATACGTTTAAGTATAAGTTGAGCTCCTGAGGTCCTGGCCGTATTATTGACTTGTAAATGTTTTTCCCCTGTATTTTTTGTGTAAGAGTGTATGCTCTGTTTTTGCGAGGAGCTTTTGCGTTCCGAGGACCCGCAGGCTGTCGTGAGTTGGATGGGACACCAACAGGAAGCAGGCCCGTGTCGCGGCGCAGGCCAAGGCAACACTCAACACTGAGGCAACTGGGAAGTGTCCCGGTGCTCCTCAAGGGCTGCCCACCACAAGCTCCCACAGAGGACTCATGAACGCTCTGGTCCGGACCACGTCTGAGACCGGCAACGCTGAAAAGCGACAAACGTCACAGACGCGTGTCCTCTCTGGGAGTGTGGAATGAGACCTATGGCAGAAACGGCTCCTATTTAAAATCTTCCGAGGGTGAAGTAGTCATATCGAATGTGACGTCACCAAGCCAGGGACGTATCAAAGGAGGATCCCGCTCATTTTGCTTTGAAGTCGAGGCTTTGCTGCTGTGTGCTTTATTCTGTTTCAGGTCCAGTGTTACAGCGATTCCCTTTGCCATGTGTTGAGCCAGCCGTGTGGTGACTGCGCAATAATGAGGCAGGAGAGACATTGACTGCCACTGCTGTTTTGTTTCCTTGTGGTTTATGTAGTTGTTTTTATTTGTGATTGTATTATTAGTCTTTTGGTTTCTCTCGGCTGTGGCAATCATTGTTTTTCCCCAGTCAATTGAACACTATAGATCATTGTAACTGCCTCATGGCAGTAATTGTGGCTTTTACGCACGCTCCTTCCGCCTCTAGAATCATGTCAATACCAAAATGACGCCCAACATAATGATCAAATGATTTTCACTTTCACTGATTCTTGCTCAAGCATATGTTTCAGCAGCAAAGTGGATCAACGGGACGCTTCGATAAAGCCAATCACAGCAGCTCCTCTCATCAGGAACAGACAGTTTAACGAGCCAACACTTCAGCAGGAAACCTCCCTCCACAGACAAAAGTATACGTTTAAGTATAAGTTGAGCTCCTGAGGTCCTGGCCGTATTATTGACTTGTAAGTGTTTTTCCCCTGTGTTTTTTGTGTAAGAGTGTATGCTCTGTTTTTGCGAGGAGCTTTGCGTTCCGAGGACCCGCAGGCTGTCGCGTGAGTTGGATGGGACACCAACAGGGAGCAGGCCCGTGTCGCGGCGCAGGCCAAGGCAACACTCAACACTGAGGCAACTGGGAAGTGTCCCGGTGCTCCTCAAGGGCTGCCCACCACAAGCTCCCACAGAGGACTCATGAACGCTCTGGTCCGGACCACGTCTGAGACCGGCAACGCTGAAAAGCGACAAACGTCACAGACGCGTGTCCTCTCTGGGAGTGTGGAATGAGACCTATGGCAGAAATAACACCCATGGTTTCCGGAGCTCTTTCACCAGAGAAGAGCTCATTAACATCATCACTTGTTACTTTGCCCCATTCAGGCCTGGAGTGCATTTGTGTTCTCTGGTTTCTAACATAACAGTGTGTTTTATGTGAAGCTTTTCAGTTTCTGAGGTTTGCAGGCATGAAACAGTAATTTTAAAGCACAGTCAACTGAAAATGACTCAGTGTGAGTGAAAAGTGGTCAGAATCAACACTATTGTGTTTATCGTGAAGCTTTTCAGTTTCTGAGGTTTGCAGGAATGACACACAAATTTTAGAAAAAAGTCAACTGAAAACCACTCAGTGTCAGTGAATACTGGTCAGAATCAGCACTTATGTGTTTTTTGTCAAGCTTTTCAGTTTGTGAGGTCTGCAAGCCTGAAACAACTGAAAATGACTCAGTGTGATTGAACCGTGGTTAGAATCAACGCTTGTGTGATGTTTGTGACACTTTTCAGTTTCTGAAGTTTGCAGGAATGAAACAAGCAACAATGAGGCAACTGGGAAGTGTCCCAAGCTCCCACAGAGGACTCATGAACGCTCTGGTCCGGACCACGTCTGAGACCGGCAACGCTGAAAAGCGACAAACGTCACAGACGCGTGTCCTCTCTGGGAGTGTGGAATGAGACCTATGGCAGAAACGGCTCCTATTTAAAATCTTCCGAGGGTGAAGTAGTCATATCGAATGTGACGTCACCAAGCCAGGGACGTATCAAAGGAGGATCCCGCTCATTTTGCTTTGAAGTCGAGGCTTTGCTGCTGTGTGCTTTATTCTGTTTCAGGTCCAGTGTTACAGCGATTCCCTTTGCCATGTGTTGAGCCAGCCGTGTGGTGACTGCGCAATAATGAGGCAGGAGAGACATTGACTGCCACTGCTGTTTTGTTTCCTTGTGGTTTATGTAGTTGTTTTTATTTGTGATTGTATTATTAGTCTTTTGGTTTCTCTCGGCTGTGGCAATCATTGTTTTTCCCCAGTCAATTGAACATCATAGATCATTGTAACTGCCTCATGGCAGTAATTGTGGCTTTTACGCACGCTCCTTCCGCCTCTAGAATCATGTCAATACCAAAATGACGCCCAACATAATGATCAAATGATTTTCACTTTCACTGATTCTTGCTCAAGCATATGTTTCAGCAGCAAAGTGGATCAACGGGACGCTTCGATAAAGCCAATCACAGCAGCTCCTCTCATCAGGAACAGACAGTTTAACGAGCCAACACTTCAGCAGGAAACCTCCCTCCACAGACAAAAGTATACGTTTAAGTATAAGTTGAGCTCCTGAGGTCCTGGCCGTATTATTGACTTGTAAGTGTTTTTCCCCTGTGTTTTTTGTGTAAGAGTGTATGCTCTGTTTTTGCGAGGAGCTTTGCGTTCCGAGGACCCGCAGGCTGTCGTGTGAGTTGGATGGGACACCAACAGGGAGCAGGCCCGTGTCGCGGCGCAGGCCAAGGCAACACTCAACACTGAGGCAACTGGGAAGTGTCCCGGTGCTCCTCAAGGGCTGCCCACCACAAGCTCCCACAGAGGACTCATGAACGCCCTGGTCCGGACCACGTCTGAGACCGGCAACGCTGAAAAGCGACAAACGTCACAGACGCGTGTCCTCTCTGGGAGTGTGGAATGAGACCTATGGCAGAAATAACACCCATGGTTTCCGGAGCTCTTTCACCAGAGAAGAGCTCATTAACATCATCACTTGTTACTTTGCCCCATTCAGGCCTGGAGTGCATTTGTGTTCTCTGGTTTCTAACATAACAGTGTGTTTTATGTGAAGCTTTTCAGTTTCTGAGGTTTGCAGGCATGAAACAGTAATTTTAAAGCACAGTCAACTGAAAATGACTCAGTGTGAGTGAAAAGTGGTCAGAATCAACACTATTGTGTTTATCGTGAAGCTTTTCAGTTTCTGAGGTTTGCAGGAATGACACACAAATTTTAGAAAAAAGTCAACTGAAAACCACTATGTGTGAGAGAATACTGGTCAGAATCAGCACTTCTGTGTTTTTTGTCAAGCTTTTCAGTTTGTGAGGTCTGCAAGCCTGAAACAACTGAAAATGACTCAGTGTGATTGAATCGTGGTCCGAATCAACGCTTGTGTGATGTTTGTGAAACTTTTCAGTTTCTGAAGTTTGCAGGAATGAAACAAGCAACAATGAGGCAACTGGGAAGTGTCCCAAGCTCCCACAGAGGACTCATGAACGCTCTGGTCCGGACCACGTCTGAGACCGGCAACGCTGAAAAGCGACAAACGTCACAGACGCGTGTCCTCTCTGGGAGTGTGGAATGAGACCTATGGCAGAAACGGCTCCTATTTAAAATCTTCCGAGGGTTGAAGTAGTCATATCGAATGTGACGTCACCAAGCCAGGGACGTATCAAAGGAGGATCCCGCTCATTTTGCTTTGAAGTCGAGGCTTTGCTGCTGTGTGCTTTATTCTGTTTCAGGTCCAGTGTTACAGCGATTCCCTTTGCCATGTGTTGAGCCAGCCGTGTGGTGACTGCGCAATAATGAGGCAGGAGAGACATTGACTGCCACTGCTGTTTTGTTTCCTTGTGGTTTATGTAGTTGTTTTTATTTGTGATTGTATTATTAGTCTTTTGGTTTCTCTCGGCTGTGGCAATCATTGTTTTTCCCCAGTCAATTGAACACTATAGATCATTGTAACTGCCTCATGGCAGTAATTGTGGCTTTTACGCACGCTCCTTCCGCCTCTAGAATCATGTCAATACCAAAATGACGCCCAACATAATGATCAAATGATTTTCACTTTCACTGATTCTTGCTCAAGCATATGTTTCAGCAGCAAAGTGGATCTACGGGACGCTTCGATAAAGCCAATCACAGCAGCTCCTCTCATCAGGAACAGACAGTTTAACGAGCCAACACTTCAGCAGGAAACCTCCCTCCACAGACAAAAGTATACGTTTAAGTATAAGTTGAGCTCCTGAGGTCCTGGCCGTATTATTGACTTGTAAGTGTTTTTCCCCTGTGTTTTTTGTGTAAGAGTGTATGCTCTGTTTTTGCGAGGAGCTTTGCGTTCCGAGGACCCGCAGGCTGTCGCGTGAGTTGGATGGGACACCAACAGGGAGCAGGCCCGTGTCGCGGCGCAGGCCAAGGCAACACTCAACACTGAGGCAACTGGGAAGTGTCCCGGTGCTCCTCAAGGGCTGCCCACCACAAGCTCCCACAGAGGACTCATGAACGCTCTGGTCCGGACCACGTCTGAGACCGGCAACGCTGAAAAGCGACAAACGTCACAGACGCGTGTCCTCTCTGGGAGTGTGGAATGAGACCTATGGCAGAAATAACACCCATGGTTTCCGGAGCTCTTTCACCAGAGAAGAGCTCATTAACATCATCACTTGTTACTTTGCCCCATTCAGGCCTGGAGTGCATTTGTGTTCTCTGGTTTCTAACATAACAGTGTGTTTTATGTGAAGCTTTTCAGTTTCTGAGGTTTGCAGGCATGAAACAGTAATTTTAAAGCACAGTCAACTGAAAATGACTCAGTGTGAGTGAAAAGTGGTCAGAATCAACACTATTGTGTTTATCGTGAAGCTTTTCAGTTTCTGAGGTTTGCAGGAATGACACACAAATTTTAGAAAAAAGTCAACTGAAAACCACTCAGTGTCAGTGAATACTGGTCAGAATCAGCACTTCTGTGTTTTTTGTCAAGCTTTTCAGTTTGTGGGGTCTGCAGGAATGAAACAACTGAAAATGACTCAGTGTGATTGAATCGTGGTCAGAATCAACGCTTGTGTGATGTTTGTGACACTTTTCAGTTTCTGAAGTTTGCAGGAATGAAACACTCAACACTGAGGCAACTGGGAAGTGTCCCGGTGCTCCTCAAGGGCTGCCCACCACAAGCTCCCACAGAGGACTCATGAACGCTCTGGTCCGGACCACGTCTGAGACCGGCAACGCTGAAAAGCGACAAACGTCACAGACGCGTGTCCTCTCTGGGAGTGTGGAATGAGACCTATGGCAGAAACGGCTCCTATTTAAAATCTTCCGAGGGTGAAGTAGTCATATCGAATGTGACGTCACCAAGCCAGGGACGTATCAAAGGAGGATCCCGCTCATTTTGCTTTGAAGTCGAGGCTTTGCTGCTGTGTGCTTTATTCTGTTTCAGGTCCAGTGTTACAGCGATTCCCTTTGCCATGTGTTGAGCCAGCCGTGTGGTGACTGCGCAATAATGAGGCAGGAGAGACATTGACTGCCACTGCTGTTTTGTTTCCTTGTGGTTTATGTAGTTGTTTTTATTTGTGATTGTATTATTAGTCTTTTGGTTTCTCTCGGCTGTGGCAATCATTGTTTTTCCCCAGTCAATTGAACACTATAGATCATTGTAACTGCCTCATGGCAGTAATTGTGGCTTTTACGCACGCTCCTTCCGCCTCTAGAATCATGTCAATACCAAAATGACGCCCAACATAATGATCAAATGATTTTCACTTTCACTGATTCTTGCTCAAGCATATGTTTCAGCAGCAAAGTGGATCAACTGGACGCTTCGATAAAGCCAATCACAGCAGCTCCTCTCATCAGGAACAGACAGTTTAACGAGCCAACACTTCAGCAGGAAACCTCCCTCCACAGACAAAAGTATACGTTTAAGTATAAGTTGAGCTCCTGAGGTCCTGGCCGTATTATTGACTTGTAAGTGTTTTTCCCCTGTGTTTTTTGTGTAAGAGTGTATGCTCTGTTTTTGCGAGGAGCTTTGCGTTCCGAGGACCCGCAGGCTGTCGTGTGAGTTGGATGGGACACCAACAGGGAGCAGGCCCGTGTCGCGGCGCAGGCCAAGGCAACACTCAACACTGAGGCAACTGGGAAGTGTCCCGGTGCTCCTCAAGGGCTGCCCACCACAAGCTCCCACAGAGGACTCATGAACGCTCTGGTCCGGACCACGTCTGAGACCGGCAACGCTGAAAAGCGACAAACGTCACAGACGCGTGTCCTCTCTGGGAGTGTGGAATGAGACCTATGGCAGAAATAACACCCATGGTTTCCGGAGCTCTTTCACCAGAGAAGAGCTCATTAACATCATCACTTGTTACTTTGCCCCATTCAGGCCTGAAGTGCATTTGTGTTCTCTGGTTTCTAACATAACAGTGTGTTTTATGTGAAGCTTTTCAGTTTCTGAGGTTTGCAGGCATGAAACAGTAATTTTAAAGCACAGTCAACTGAAAATGACTCAGTGTGAGTGAAAAGTGGTCAGAATCAACACTATTGTGTTTATCGTGAAGCTTTTCAGTTTCTGAGGTTTGCAGGAATGACACACAAATTTTAGAAAAAAGTCAACTGAAAACCACTCAGTGTGAGTGAATACTGGTCAGAATCAGCACTTGTGTGTTTTTTGTCAAGCTTTTCAGTTTGTGAGGTCTGCAGGCCTGAAACAACTGAAAATGACTCAGTGTGATTGAACCGTGGTTAGAATCAACGCTTGTGTGATGTTTGTGACACTTTTCAGTTTCTGAAGTTTGCAGGAATGAAACAAGCAACAATGAGGCAACTGGGAAGTGTCCCAAGCTCCGACAGAGGACTCATGAACGCTCTGGTCCGGACCACGTCTGAGACCGGCAACGCTGAAAAGCGACAAACGTCACAGACGCGTGTCCTCTCTGGGAGTGTGGAATGAGACCTATGGCAGAAACGGCTCCTATTTAAAATCTTCCGAGGGTGAAGTAGTCATATCGAATGTGACGTCACCAAGCCAGGGACGTATCAAAGGAGGATCCCGCTCATTTTGCTTTGAAGTCGAGGCTTTGCTGCTGTGTGCTTTATTCTGTTTCAGGTCCAGTGTTACAGCGATTCCCTTTGCCATGTGTTGAGCCAGCCGTGTGGTGACTGCGCAATAATGAGGCAGGAGAGACATTGACTGCCACTGCTGTTTTGTTTCCTTGTGGTTTATGTAGTTGTTTTTATTTGTGATTGTATTATTAGTCTTTTGGTTTCTCTCGGCTGTGGCAATCATTGTTTTTCCCCAGTCAATTGAACATCATAGATCATTGTAACTGCCTCATGGCAGTAATTGTGGCTTTTACGCACGCTCCTTCCGCCTCTAGAATCATGTCAATACCAAAATGACGCCCAACATAATGATTTCATGTAATGATCAAATGATTTTCACTTTCACTGATTCTTGCTCAAGCATATGTTTCAGCAGCAAAGTGGATCAACGGGACGCTTCGATAAAGCCAATCACAGCAGCTCCTCTCATCAGGAACAGACAGTTTAACGAGCCAACACTTCAGCAGGAAACCTCCCTCCACAGACAAAAGTATACGTTTAAGTATAAGTTGAGCTCCTGAGGTCCTGGCCGTATTATTGACTTGTAAGTGTTTTTCCCCTGTATTTTTTGTGTAAGAGTGTATGCTCTGTTTTTGCGAGGAGCTTTTGCGTTCCGAGGACCCGCAGGCTGTCGTGAGTTGGATGGGACACCAACAGGGAGCAGGCCCGTGTCGCGGCGCAGGCCAAGGCAACACTCAACACTGAGGCAACTGGGAAGTGTCCCGGTGCTCCTCAAGGGCTGCCCACCACAAGCTCCCACAGAGGACTCATGAACGCTCTGGTCCGGACCACGTCTGAGACCGGCAACGCTGAAAAGCGACAAACGTCACAGACGCGTGTCCTCTCTGGGAGTGTGGAATGAGACCTATGGCAGAAACGGCTCCTATTTAAAATCTTCCGAGGGTTGAAGTAGTCATATCGAATGTGACGTCACCAAGCCAGGGACGTATCAAAGGAGGATCCCGCTCATTTTGCTTTGAAGTCGAGGCTTTGCTGCTGTGTGCTTTATTCTGTTTCAGGTCCAGTGTTACAGCGATTCCCTTTGCCATGTGTTGAGCCAGCCGTGTGGTGACTGCGCAATAATGAGGCAGGAGAGACATTGACTGCCACTGCTGTTTTGTTTCCTTGTGGTTTATGTAGTTGTTTTTATTTGTGATTGTATTATTAGTCTTTTGGTTTCTCTCGGCTGTGGCAATCATTGTTTTTCCCCAGTCAATTGAACACTATAGATCATTGTAACTGCCTCATGGCAGTAATTGTGGCTTTTACGCACGCTCCTTCCGCCTCTAGAATCATGTCAATACCAAAATGACGCCCAACATAATGATCAAATGATTTTCACTTTCACTGATTCTTGCTCAAGCATATGTTTCAGCAGCAAAGTGGATCTACGGGACGCTTCGATAAAGCCAATCACAGCAGCTCCTCTCATCAGGAACAGACAGTTTAACGAGCCAACACTTCAGCAGGAAACCTCCCTCCACAGACAAAAGTATACGTTTAAGTATAAGTTGAGCTCCTGAGGTCCTGGCCGTATTATTGACTTGTAAGTGTTTTTCCCCTGTGTTTTTTGTGTAAGAGTGTATGCTCTGTTTTTGCGAGGAGCTTTGCGTTCCGAGGACCCGCAGGCTGTCGCGTGAGTTGGATGGGACACCAACAGGGAGCAGGCCCGTGTCGCGGCGCAGGCCAAGGCAACACTCAACACTGAGGCAACTGGGAAGTGTCCCGGTGCTCCTCAAGGGCTGCCCACCACAAGCTCCCACAGAGGACTCATGAACGCTCTGGTCCGGACCACGTCTGAGACCGGCAACGCTGAAAAGCGACAAACGTCACAGACGCGTGTCCTCTCTGGGAGTGTGGAATGAGACCTATGGCAGAAATAACACCCATGGTTTCCGGAGCTCTTTCACCAGAGAAGAGCTCATTAACATCATCACTTGTTACTTTGCCCCATTCAGGCCTGGAGTGCATTTGTGTTCTCTGGTTTCTAACATAACAGTGTGTTTTATGTGAAGCTTTTCAGTTTCTGAGGTTTGCAGGCATGAAACAGTAATTTTAAAGCACAGTCAACTGAAAATGACTCAGTGTGAGTGAAAAGTGGTCAGAATCAACACTATTGTGTTTATCGTGAAGCTTTTCAGTTTCTGAGGTTTGCAGGAATGACACACAAATTTTAGAAAAAAGTCAACTGAAAACCACTCAGTGTCAGTGAATACTGGTCAGAATCAGCACTTCTGTGTTTTTTGTCAAGCTTTTCAGTTTGTGGGGTCTGCAGGAATGAAACAACTGAAAATGACTCAGTGTGATTGAATCGTGGTCAGAATCAACGCTTGTGTGATGTTTGTGACACTTTTCAGTTTCTGAAGTTTGCAGGAATGAAACAAGCAACACTGAGGCAACTGGGAAGTGTCCCGGTGCTCCTCAAGGGCTACCCACCACAAGCTCCCACAGAGGACTCATGAACGCTCTGGTCCGGACCACGTCTGAGACCGGCAACGCTGAAAAGCGACAAACGTCACAGACGCGTGTCCTCTCTGGGAGTGTGGAATGAGACCTATGGCAGAAACGGCTCCTATTTAAAATCTTCCGAGGGTGAAGTAGTCATATCGAATGTGACGTCACCAAGCCAGGGACGTATCAAAGGAGGATCCCGCTCATTTTGCTTTGAAGTCGAGGCTTTGCTGCTGTGTGCTTTATTCTGTTTCAGGTCCAGTGTTACAGCGATTCCCTTTGCCATGTGTTGAGCCAGCCGTGTGGTGACTGCGCAATAATGAGGCAGGAGAGACATTGACTGCCACTGCTGTTTTGTTTCCTTGTGGTTTATGTAGTTGTTTTTATTTGTGATTGTATTATTAGTCTTTTGGTTTCTCTCGGCTGTGGCAATCATTGTTTTTCCCCAGTCAATTGAACACCATAGATCATTGTAACTGCCTCATGGCAGTAATTGTGGCTTTTACGCACGCTCCTTCCGCCTCTAGAATCATGTCAATACCAAAATGACGCCCAACATAATGATCAAATGATTTTCACTTTTAACTGATTCTTGCTCAAGCATATGTTTCAGCAGCAAAGTGGATCTACGGGACGCTTCGATAAAGCCAATCACAGCAGCTCCTCTCATCAGGAACAGACAGTTTAACGAGCCAACACTTCAGCAGGAAACCTCCCTCCACAGACAAAAGTATACGTTTAAGTATAAGTTGAGCTCCTGAGGTCCTGGCCGTATTATTGACTTGTAAGTGTTTTTCCCCTGTGTTTTTTGTGTAAGAGTGTATGCTCTGTTTTTGCGAGGAGCTTTGCGTTCCGAGGACCCGCAGGCTGTCGCGTGAGTTGGATGGGACACCAACAGGGAGCAGGCCCGTGTCGCGGCGCAGGCCAAGGCAACACTCAACACTGAGGCAACTGGGAAGTGTCCCGGTGCTCCTCAAGGGCTGCCCACCACAAGCTCCCACAGAGGACTCATGAACGCTCTGGTCCGGACCACGTCTGAGACCGGCAACGCTGAAAAGCGACAAACGTCACAGACGCGTGTCCTCTCTGGGAGTGTGGAATGAGACCTATGGCAGAAATAACACCCATGGTTTCCGGAGCTCTTTCACCAGAGAAGAGCTCATTAACATCATCACTTGTTACTTTGCCCCATTCAGGCCTGGAGTGCATTTGTGTTCTCTGGTTTCTAACATAACAGTGTGTTTTATGTGAAGCTTTTCAGTTTCTGAGGTTTGCAGACATGAAACAGTAATTTTAAAGCACAGTCAACTGAAAATGACTCAGTGTGAGTGAAAAGTGGTCAGAATCAACACTATTGTGTTTATCGTGAAGCTTTTCAGTTTCTGAGGTTTGCAGGAATGACACACAAATTTTAGAAAAAAGTCAACTGAAAACCACTCAGTGTCAGTGAATACTGGTCAGAATCAGCACTTCTGTGTTTTTTGTCAAGCTTTTCAGTTTGTGGGGTCTGCAGGAATGAAACAACTGAAAATGACTCAGTGTGATTGAATCGTGGTCAGAATCAACGCTTGTGTGATGTTTGTGACACTTTTCAGTTTCTGAAGTTTGCAGGAATGAAACAAGCAACACTGAGGCAACTGGGAAGTGTCCCGGTGCTCCTCAAGGGCTGCCCACCACAAGCTCCCACAGAGGACTCATGAACGCTCTGGTCCGGACCACGTCTGAGACCGGCAACGCTGAAAAGCGACAAACGTCACAGACGCGTGTCCTCTCTGGGAGTGTGGAATGAGACCTATGGCAGAAACGGCTCCTATTTAAAATCTTCCGAGGGTGAAGTAGTCATATCGAATGTGACGTCACCAAGCCAGGGACGTATCAAAGGAGGATCCCGCTCATTTTGCTTTGAAGTCGAGGCTTTGCTGCTGTGTGCTTTATTCTGTTTCAGGTCCAGTGTTACAGCGATTCCCTTTGCCATGTGTTGAGCCAGCCGTGTGGTGACTGCGCAATAATGAGGCAGGAGAGACATTGACTGCCACTGCTGTTTTGTTTCCTTGTGGTTTATGTAGTTGTTTTTATTTGTGATTGTATTATTAGTCTTTTGGTTTCTCTCGGCTGTGGCAATCATTGTTTTTCCCCAGTCAATTGAACACTATAGATCATTGTAACTGCCTCATGGCAGTAATTGTGGCTTTTACGCACGCTCCTTCCGCCTCTAGAATCATGTCAATACTAAAATGACGCCCAACATAATGATTTCATGTAATGATCAAATGATTTTCACTTTCACTGATTCTTGCTCAAGCATATGTTTCAGCAGCAAAGTGGATCTACGGGACGCTTCGATAAAGCCAATCACAGCAGCTCCTTTCATCAGGAACAGACAGTTTAACGAGCCAACACTTCAGCAGGAAACCTCCCTCCACAGACAAAAGTATACGTTTAAGTATAAGTTGAGCTCCTGAGGTCCTGGCCGTATTATTGACTTGTAAGTGTTTTTCCCCTGTGTTTTTTGTGTAAGAGTGTATGCTCTGTTTTTGCGAGGAGCTTTGCGTTCCGAGGACCCGCAGGCTGTCGTGTGAGTTGGATGGGACACCAACAGGGAGCAGGCCCGTGTCGCGGCGCAGGCCAAGGCAACACTCAACACTGAGGCAACTGGGAAGTGTCCCGGTGCTCCTCAAGGGCTGCCCACCACAAGCTCCCACAGAGGACTCATGAACGCTCTGGTCCGGACCACGTCTGAGACCGGCAACGCTGAAAAGCGACAAACGTCACAGACGCGTGTCCTCTCTGGGAGTGTGGAATGAGACCTATGGCAGAAACGGCTCCTATTTAAAATCTTCCGAGGGTGAAGTAGTCATATCGAATGTGACGTCACCAAGCCAGGGACGTATCAAAGGAGGATCCCGCTCATTTTGCTTTGAAGTCGAGGCTTTGCTGCTGTGTGCTTTATTCTGTTTCAGGTCCAGTATTACAGCGATTCCCTTTGCCATGTGTTGAGCCAGCCGTGTGGTGACTGCGCAGTAATGAGGCAGGAGAGACATTGACTGCCACTGCTGTTTTGTTTCCTTGTGGTTTATGTAGTTGTTTTTATTTGTGATTGTATTATTAGTCTTTTGGTTTCTCTCGGCTGTGGCAATCATTGTTTTTCCCCAGTCAATTGAACATCATAGATCATTGTAACTGCCTCATGGCAGTAATTGTGGCTTTTACGCACGCTCCTTCCGCCTCTAGAATCATGTCAATACCAAAATGACGCCCAACATAATGATCAAATGATTTTCACTTTTAACTGAATTAACTGAAAACCACTCAGTGTCAGTGAATACTGGTCAGAATCAGCACTTCTGTGTTTTTTGTCAAGCTTTTCAGTTTGTGGGGTCTGCAGGAATGAAACAACTGAAAATGACTCAGTGTGATTGAATCGTGGTCAGAATCAACGCTTGTGTGATGTTTGTGACACTTTTCAGTTTCTGAAGTTTGCAGGAATGAAACAAGCAACACTGAGGCAACTGGGAAGTGTCCCGGTGCTCCTCAAGGGCTGCCCACCACAAGCTCCCACAGAGGACTCATGAACGCTCTGGTCCGGACCACGTCTGAGACCGGCAACGCTGAAAAGCGACAAACGTCACAGACGCGTGTCCTCTCTGGGAGTGTGGAATGAGACCTATGGCAGAAACGGCTCCTATTTAAAATCTTCCGAGGGTGAAGTAGTCATATCGAATGTGACGTCACCAAGCCAGGGACGTATCAAAGGAGGATCCCGCTCATTTTGCTTTGAAGTCGAGGCTTTGCTGCTGTGTGCTTTATTCTGTTTCAGGTCCAGTGTTACAGCGATTCCCTTTGCCATGTGTTGAGCCAGCCGTGTGGTGACTGCGCAATAATGAGGCAGGAGAGACATTGACTGCCACTGCTGTTTTGTTTCCTTGTGGTTTATGTAGTTGTTTTTATTTGTGATTGTATTATTAGTCTTTTGGTTTCTCTCGGCTGTGGCAATCATTGTTTTTCCCCAGTCAATTGAACACTATAGATCATTGTAACTGCCTCATGGCAGTAATTGTGGCTTTTACGCACGCTCCTTCCGCCTCTAGAATCATGTCAATACTAAAATGACGCCCAACATAATGATTTCATGTAATGATCAAATGATTTTCACTTTCACTGATTCTTGCTCAAGCATATGTTTCAGCAGCAAAGTGGATCTACGGGACGCTTCGATAAAGCCAATCACAGCAGCTCCTTTCATCAGGAACAGACAGTTTAACGAGCCAACACTTCAGCAGGAAACCTCCCTCCACAGACAAAAGTATACGTTTAAGTATAAGTTGAGCTCCTGAGGTCCTGGCCGTATTATTGACTTGTAAGTGTTTTTCCCCTGTGTTTTTTGTGTAAGAGTGTATGCTCTGTTTTTGCGAGGAGCTTTGCGTTCCGAGGACCCGCAGGCTATCGTGTGAGTTGGATGGGACACCAACAGGGAGCAGGCCCGTGTCGCGGCGCAGGCCAAGGCAACACTCAACACTGAGGCAACTGGGAAGTGTCCCGGTGCTCCTCAAGGGCTGCCCACCACAAGCTCCCACAGAGGACTCATGAACGCTCTGGTCCGGACCACGTCTGAGACCGGCAACGCTGAAAAGCGACAAACGTCACAGACGCGTGTCCTCTCTGGGAGTGTGGAATGAGACCTATGGCAGAAATAACACCCATGGTTTCCGGAGCTCTTTCACCAGAGAAGAGCTCATTAACATCATCACTTGTTACTTTGCCCCATTCAGGCCTGGAGTGCATTTGTGTTCTCTGGTTTCTAACATAACAGTGTGTTTTTTGTGAAGCTTTTCAGTTTCTGAGGTTTGCAGACATGAAACAGTAATTTTAAAGCACAGTCAACTGAAAATGACTCAGTGTGAGTGAAAAGTGGTCAGAAT
Source organism: Trachinotus anak (assembly GCF_046630095.1). Lineage (NCBI taxonomy): Eukaryota > Metazoa > Chordata > Actinopteri > Carangiformes > Carangidae > Trachinotus > Trachinotus anak. The sequence goes on from NW_027273869.1 coordinate 245,929, forward strand.
CAACACTATTGTGTTTATCGTGAAGCTTTTCAGTTTCTGAGGTTTGCAGGAATGACACACAAATTTTAGAAAAAAGTCAACTGAAAACCACTCAGTGTCAGTGAATACTGGTCAGAATCAGCACTTATGTGTTTTTTGTCAAGCTTTTCAGTTTGTGAGGTCTGCAAGCCTGAAACAACTGAAAATGACTCAGTGTGATTGAATCGTGGTCAGAATCAACGCTTGTGTGATGTTTGTGAAACTTTTCAGTTTCTGAAGTTTGCAGGAATGAAACAAGCAACAATGAGGCAACTGGGAAGTGTCCCAAGCTCCCACAGAGGACTCATGAACGCTCTGGTCCGGACCACGTCTGAGACCGGCAACGCTGAAAAGCGACAAACGTCACAGACGCGTGTCCTCTCTGGGAGTGTGGAATGAGACCTATGGCAGAAACGGCTCCTATTTAAAATCTTCCGAGGGTGAAGTAGTCATATCGAATGTGACGTCACCAAGCCAGGGACGTATCAAAGGAGGATCCCGCTCATTTTGCTTTGAAGTCGAGGCTTTGCTGCTGTGTGCTTTATTCTGTTTCAGGTCCAGTGTTACAGCGATTCCCTTTGCCATGTGTTGAGCCAGCCGTGTGGTGACTGCGCAATAATGAGGCAGGAGAGACATTGACTGCCACTGCTGTTTTGTTTCCTTGTGGTTTATGTAGTTGTTTTTATTTGTGATTGTATTATTAGTCTTTTGGTTTCTCTCGGCTGTGGCAATCATTGTTTTTCCCCAGTCAATTGAACATCATAGATCATTGTAACTGCCTCATGGCAGTAATTGTGGCTTTTACGCACGCTCCTTCCGCCTCTAGAATCACGTCAATACCAAAATGACGCCCAACATAATGATCAAATGATTTTCACTTTTAACTGAGTCAACTGAAAACCACTCAGTGTCAGTGAATACTGGTCAGAATCAGCACTTCTGTGTTTTTTGTCAAGCTTTTCAGTTTGTGGGGTCTGCAGGAATGAAACAACTGAAAATGACTCAGTGTGATTGAATCGTGGTCAGAATCAACGCTTGTGTGATGTTTGTGACACTTTTCAGTTTCTGAAGTTTGCAGGAATGAAACAAGCAACACTGAGGCAACTGGGAAGTGTCCCGGTGCTCCTCAAGGGCTGCCCACCACAAGCTCCCACAGAGGACTCATGAACGCTCTGGTCCGGACCACGTCTGAGACCGGCAACGCTGAAAAGCGACAAACGTCACAGACGCGTGTCCTCTCTGGGAGTGTGGAATGAGACCTATGGCAGAAACGGCTCCTATTTAAAATCTTCCGAGGGTGAAGTAGTCATATCGAATGTGACGTCACCAAGCCAGGGACGTATCAAAGGAGGATCCCGCTCATTTTGCTTTGAAGTCGAGGCTTTGCTGCTGTGTGCTTTATTCTGTTTCAGGTCCAGTGTTACAGCGATTCCCTTTGCCATGTGTTGAGCCAGCCGTGTGGTGACTGCGCAATAATGAGGCAGGAGAGACATTGACTGCCACTGCTGTTTTGTTTCCTTGTGGTTTATGTAGTTGTTTTTATTTGTGATTGTATTATTAGTCTTTTGGTTTCTCTCGGCTGTGGCAATCATTGTTTTTCCCCAGTCAATTGAACACCATAGATCATTGTAACTGCCACATGGCAGTAATTGTGGCTTTTACGCACGCTCCTTCCGCCTCTAGAATCATGTCAATACCAAAATGACGCCCAACATAATGATTTCATGTAATGATCAAATGATTTTCACTTTCCCTGATTCTTGCTCAAGCATATGTTTCAGCAGCAAAGTGGATCTACGGGACGCTTCGATAAAGCCAATCACAGCAGCTCCTTTCATCAGGAACAGACAGTTTAACGAGCCAACACTTCAGCAGGAAACCTCCCTCCACAGACAAAAGTATACGTTTAAGTATAAGTTGAGCTCCTGAGGTCCTGGCCGTATTATTGACTTGTAAGTGTTTTTCCCCTGTGTTTTTTGTGTAAGAGTGTATGCTCTGTTTTTGCGAGGAGCTTTGCGTTCCGAGGACCCGCAGGCTGTCGTGTGAGTTGGATGGGACACCAACAGGGAGCAGGCCCGTGTCGCGGCGCAGGCCAAGGCAACACTCAACACTGAGGCAACTGGGAAGTGTCCCGGTCCTCCTCAAGGGCTGCCCACCACAAGCTCCCACAGAGGACTCATGAACGCTCTGGTCCGGACCACGTCTGAGACCGGCAACGCTGAAAAGCGACAAACGTCACAGACGCGTGTCCTCTCTGGGAGTGTGGAATGAGACCTATGGCAGAAACGGCTCCTATTTAAAATCTTCCGAGGGTGAAGTAGTCATATCGAATGTGACGTCACCAAGCCAGGGACGTATCAAAGGAGGATCCCGCTCATTTTGCTTTGAAGTCGAGGCTTTGCTGCTGTGTGCTTTATTCTGTTTCAGGTCCAGTGTTACAGCGATTCCCTTTGCCATGTGTTGAGCCAGCCGTGTGGTGACTGCGCAATAATGAGGCAGGAGAGACATTGACTGCCACTGCTGTTTTGTTTCCTTGTGGTTTATGTAGTTGTTTTTATTTGTGATTGTATTATTAGTCTTTTGGTTTCTCTCGGCTGTGGCAATCATTGTTTTTCCCCAGTCAATTGAACATCATAGATCATTGTAACTGCCTCATGGCAGTAATTGTGGATTTTACGCACGCTCCTTCCGCCTCTAGAATCATGTCAATACCAAAATGACGCCCAAAATAATGATCAAATGATTTTCACTTTTAACTGAATTAACTGAAAACCACTCGGTGTCAGTGAATACTGGTCAGAATCAGCACTTCTGTGTTTTTTGTCAAGCTTTTCAGTTTGTGGGGTCTGCAGGAATGAAACAACTGAAAATGACTCAGTGTGATTGAATCGTGGTCAGAATCAACGCTTGTGTGATGTTTGTGACACTTTTCAGTTTCTGAAGTTTGCAGGAATGAAACAAGCAACACTGAGGCAACTGGGAAGTGTCCCGGTGCTCCTCAAGGGCTGCCCACCACAAGCTCCCACAGAGGACTCATGAACGCTCTGGTCCGGACCACGTCTGAGACCGGCAACGCTGAAAAGCGACAAACGTCACAGACGCGTGTCCTCTCTGGGAGTGTGGAATGAGACCTATGGCAGAAACGGCTCCTATTTAAAATCTTCCGAGGGTTGAAGTAGTCATATCGAATGTGACGTCACCAAGCCAGGGACGTATCAAAGGAGGATCCCGCTCATTTTGCTTTGAAGTCGAGGCTTTGCTGCTGTGTGCTTTATTCTGTTTCAGGTCCAGTGTTACAGCGATTCCCTTTGCCATGTGTTGAGCCAGCCGTGTGGTGACTGCGCAATAATGAGGCAGGAGAGACATTGACTGCCACTGCTGTTTTGTTTCCTTGTGGTTTATGTAGTTGTTTTTATTTGTGATTGTATTATTAGTCTTTTGGTTTCTCTCGGCTGTGGCAATCATTGTTTTTCCCCAGTCAATTGAACATCATAGATCATTGTAACTGCCTCATGGCAGTAATTGTGGCTTTTACGCACGCTCCTTCCGCCTCTAGAATCATGTCAATACCAAAATGACGCCCAACATAATGATCAAATGATTTTCACTTTCACTGATTCTTGCTCAAGCATATGTTTCTGCAGCAAAGTGGATCTACGGGACGCTTCGATAAAGCCAATCACAGCAGCTCCTCTCATCAGGAACAGACAGTTTAACGAGCCAACACTTCAGCAGGAAACCTCCCTCCACAGACAAAAGTATACGTTTAAGTATAAGTTGAGCTCCTGAGGTCCTGGCCCTATTATTGACTTGTAAGTGTTTTTCCCCTGTGTTTTTTGTGTAAGAGTGTATGCTCTGTTTTTGCGAGGAGCTTTGCGTTCCGAGGACCCGCAGGCTGTCGCGTGAGTTGGATGGGACACCAACAGGGAGCAGGCCCGTGTCGCGGCGCAGGCCAAGGCAACACTCAACACTGAGGCAACTGGGAAGTGTCCCGGTGCTCCTCAAGGGCTGCCCACCACAAGCTCCCACAGAGGACTCATGAACGCTCTGGTCCGGACCACGTCTGAGACCGGCAACGCTGAAAAGCGACAAACGTCACAGACGCGTGTCCTCTCTGGGAGTGTGGAATGAGACCTATGGCAGAAACGGCTCCTATTTAAAATCTTCCGAGGGTGAAGTAGTCATATCGAATGTGACGTCACCAAGCCAGGGACGTATCAAAGGAGGATCCCGCTCATTTTGCTTTGAAGTCGAGGCTTTGCTGCTGTGTGCTTTATTCTGTTTCAGGTCCAGTGTTACAGCGATTCCCTTTGCCATGTGTTGAGCCAGCCGTGTGGTGACTGCGCAATAATGAGGCAGGAGAGACATTGACTGCCACTGCTGTTTTGTTTCCTTGTGGTTTATGTAGTTGTTTTTATTTGTGATTGTATTATTAGTCTTTTGGTTTCTCTCGGCTGTGGCAATCATTGTTTTTCCCCAGTCAATTGAACATCATAGATCATTGTAACTGCCTCATGGCAGTAATTGTGGCTTTTACGCACGCTCCTTCCGCCTCTAGAATCATGTCAATACCAAAATGACGCCCAACATAATGATCAAATGATTTTCACTTTTAACTGATTCTTGCTCAAGCATATGTTTCAGCAGCAAAGTGGATCTACGGGACGCTTCGATAAAGCCAATCACAGCAGCTCCTCTCATCAGGAACAGACAGTTTAACGAGCCAACACTTCAGCAGGAAACCTCCCTCCACAGACAAAAGTATACGTTTAAGTATAAGTTGAGCTCCTGAGGTCCTGGCCGTATTATTGACTTGTAAGTGTTTTTCCCCTGTGTTTTTTGTGTAAGAGTGTATGCTCTGTTTTTGCGAGGAGCTTTGCGTTCCGAGGACCCGCAGGCTGTCGCGTGAGTTGGATGGGACACCAACAGGGAGCAGGCCCGTGTCGCGGCGCAGGCCAAGGCAACACTCAACACTGAGGCAACTGGGAAGTGTCCCGGTGCTCCTCAAGGGCTGCCCACCACAAGCTCCCACAGAGGACTCATGAACGCTCTGGTCCGGACCACGTCTGAGACCGGCAACGCTGAAAAGCGACAAACGTCACAGACGCGTGTCCTCTCTGGGAGTGTGGAATGAGACCTATGGCAGAAATAACACCCATGGTTTCCGGAGCTCTTTCACCAGAGAAGAGCTCATTAACATCATCACTTGTTACTTTGCCCCATTCAGGCCTGGAGTGCATTTGTGTTATCTGGTTTCTAACATAACAGTGTGTTTTATGTGAAGCTTTTCAGTTTCTGAGGTTTGCAGGCATGAAACAGTAATTTTAAAGCACAGTCAACTGAAAATGACTCAGTGTGAGTGAAAAGTGGTCAGAATCAACACTATTGTGTTTATCGTGAAGCTTTTCAGTTTCTGAGGTTTGCAGGAATGACACACAAATTTTAGAAAAAAGTCAACTGAAAACCACTCAGTGTGAGAGAATACTGGTCAGAATCAGCACTTATGTGTTTTTTGTCAAGCTTTTCAGTTTGTGAGGTCTGCAAGCCTGAAACAACTGAAAATGACTCAGTGTGATTGAATCGTGGTCCGAATCAACGCTTGTGTGATGTTTGTGAAACTTTTCAGTTTCTGAAGTTTGCAGGAATGAAACAAGCAACAATGAGGCAACTGGGAAGTGTCCCAAGCTCCCACAGAGGACTCATGAACGCTCTGGTCCGGACCACGTCTGAGACCGGCAACGCTGAAAAGCGACAAACGTCACAGACGCGTGTCCTCTCTGGGAGTGTGGAATGAGACCTATGGCAGAAACGGCTCCTATTTAAAATCTTCCGAGGGTGAAGTAGTCATATCGAATGTGACGTCACCAAGCCAGGGACGTATCAAAGGAGGATCCCGCTCATTTTGCTTTGAAGTCGAGGCTTTGCTGCTGTGTGCTTTATTCTGTTTCAGGTCCAGTGTTACAGCGATTCCCTTTGCCATGTGTTGAGCCAGCCGTGTGGTGACTGCGCAATAATGAGGCAGGAGAGACATTGACTGCCACTGCTGTTTTGTTTCCTTGTGGTTTATGTAGTTGTTTTTATTTGTGATTGTATTATTAGTCTTTTGGTTTCTCTCGGCTGTGGCAATCATTGTTTTTCCCCAGTCAATTGAACACTATAGATCATTGTAACTGCCTCATGGCAGTAATTGTGGCTTTTACGCACGCTCCTTCCGCCTCTAAAATCATGTCAATACCAAAATGACGCCCAACATAATGATCAAATGATTTTCACTTTTAACTGATTCTTGCTCAAGCATATGTTTCAGCAGCAAAGTGGATCTACGGGACGCTTCGATAAAGCCAATCACAGCAGCTCCTCTCATCAGGAACAGACAGTTTAACGAGCCAACACTTCAGCAGGAAACCTCCCTCCACAGACAAAAGTATACGTTTAAGTATAAGTTGAGCTCCTGAGGTCCTGGCCGTATTATTGACTTGTAAGTGTTTTTCCCCTGTGTTTTTTGTGTAAGAGTGTATGCTCTGTTGTTGCGAGGAGCTTTGCGTTCCGAGGACCCGCAGGCTGTCGTGTGAGTTGGATGGGACACCAACAGGGAGCAGGCCCGTGTCGCGGCGCAGGCCAAGGCAACACTCAACACTGAGGCAACTGGGAAGTGTCCCGGTGCTCCTCAAGGGCTGCCCACCACAAGCTCCCACAGAGGACTCATGAACGCTCTGGTCCGGACCACGTCTGAGACCGGCAACGCTGAAAAGCGACAAACGTCACAGACGCGTGTCCTCTCTGGGAGTGTGGAATGAGACCTATGGCAGAAACGGCTCCTATTTAAAATCTTCCGAGGGTGAAGTAGTCATATCGAATGTGACGTCACCAAGCCAGGGACGTATCAAAGGAGGATCCCGCTCATTTTGCTTTGAAGTCGAGGCTTTGCTGCTGTGTGCTTTATTCTGTTTCAGGTCCAGTGTTACAGCGATTCCCTTTGCCATGTGTTGAGCCAGCCGTGTGGTGACTGCGCAATAATGAGGCAGGAGAGACATTGACTGCCACTGCTGTTTTGTTTCCTTGTGGTTTATGTAGTTGTTTTTATTTGTGATTGTATTATTAGTCTTTTGGTTTCTCTCGGCTGTGGCAATCATTGTTTTTCCCCAGTCAATTGAACACTATAGATCATTGTAACTGCCTCATGGCAGTAATTGTGGCTTTTACGCACGCTCCTTCCGCCTCTAAAATCATGTCAATACCAAAATGACGCCCAACATAATGATCAAATGATTTTCACTTTTAACTGATTCTTGCTCAAGCATATGTTTCAGCAGCAAAGTGGATCTACGGGACGCTTCGATAAAGCCAATCACAGCAGCTCCTCTCATCAGGAACAGACAGTTTAACGAGCCAACACTTCAGCAGGAAACCTCCCTCCACAGACAAAAGTATACGTTTAAGTATAAGTTGAGCTCCTGAGGTCCTGGCCGTATTATTGACTTGTAAGTGTTTTTCCCCTGTGTTTTTTGTGTAAGAGTGTATGCTCTGTTGTTGCGAGGAGCTTTGCGTTCCGAGGACCCGCAGGCTGTCGTGTGAGTTGGATGGGACACCAACAGGGAGCAGGCCCGTGTCGCGGCGCAGGCCAAGGCAACACTCAACACTGAGGCAACTGGGAAGTGTCCCGGTGCTCCTCAAGGGCTGCCCACCACAAGCTCCCACAGAGGACTCATGAACGCTCTGGTCCGGACCACGTCTGAGACCGGCAACGCTGAAAAGCGACAAACGTCACAGACGCGTGTCCTCTCTGGGAGTGTGGAATGAGACCTATGGCAGAAACGGCTCCTATTTAAAATCTTCCGAGGGTGAAGTAGTCATATCGAATGTGACGTCACCAAGCCAGGGACGTATCAAAGGAGGATCCCGCTCATTTTGCTTTGAAGTCGAGGCTTTGCTGCTGTGTGCTTTATTCTGTTTCAGGTCCAGTGTTACAGCGATTCCCTTTGCCATGTGTTGAGCCAGCCGTGTGGTGACTGCGCAATAATGAGGCAGGAGAGACATTGACTGCCACTGCTGTTTTGTTTCCTTGTGGTTTATGTAGTTGTTTTTATTTGTGATTGTATTATTAGTCTTTTGGTTTCTCTCGGCTGTGGCAATCATTGTTTTTCCCCAGTCAATTGAACACTATAGATCATTGTAACTGCCTCATGGCAGTAATTGTGGCTTTTACGCACGCTCCTTCCGCCTCTAGAATCATGTCAATACCAAAATGACGCCCAACATAATGATTTCATGTAATGATCAAATGATTTTCACTTTCACTGATTCTTGCTCAAGCATATGTTTCTGCAGCAAAGTGGATCTACGGGACGCTTCGATAAAGCCAATCACAGCAGCTCCTCTCATCAGGAACAGACAGTTTAACGAGCCAACACTTCAGCAGGAAACCTCCCTCCACAGACAAAAGTATACGTTTAAGTATAAGTTGAGCTCCTGAGGTCCTGGCCGTATTATTGACTTGTAAGTGTTTTTCCCCTGTGTTTTTTGTGTAAGAGTGTATGCTCTGTTTTTGCGAGGAGCTTTGCGTTCCGAGGACCCGCAGGCTGTCGCGTGAGTTGGATGGGACACCAACAGGGAGCAGGCCCGTGTCGCGGCGCAGGCCAAGGCAACACTCAACACTGAGGCAACTGGGAAGTGTCCCGGTGCTCCTCAAGGGCTGCCCACCACAAGCTCCCACAGAGGACTCATGAACGCTCTGGTCCGGACCACGTCTGAGACCGGCAACGCTGAAAAGCGACAAACGTCACAGACGCGTGTCCTCTCTGGGAGTGTGGAATGAGACCTATGGCAGAAACGGCTCCTATTTAAAATCTTCCGAGGGTGAAGTAGTCATATCCAATGTGACGTCACCAAGCCAGGGACGTATCAAAGGAGGATCCCGCTCATTTGGCTTTGAAGTCGAGGCTTTGCTGCTGTGTGCTTTATTCTGTTTCAGGTCCAGTGTTACAGCGATTCCCTTTGCCATGTGTTGAGCCAGCCGTGTGGTGACTGCGCAATAATGAGGCAGGAGAGACATTGACTGCCACTGCTGTTTTGTTTCCTTGTGGTTTATGTAGTTGTTTTTATTTGTGATTGTATTATTAGTCTTTTGGTTTCTCTCGGCTGTGGCAATCATTGTTTTTCCCCAGTCAATTGAACATCATAGATCATTGTAACTGCCTCATGGCAGTAATTGTGGCTTTTACGCACGCTCCTTCCGCCTCTAGAATCATGTCAATACCAAAATGACGCCCAACATAATGATCAAATGATTTTCACTTTCACTGATTCTTGCTCAAGCATATGTTTCAGCAGCAAAGTGGATCAACGGGACGCTTCGATAAAGCCAATCACAGCAGCTCCTCTCATCAGGAACAGACAGTTTAACGAGCCAACACTTCAGCAGGAAACCTCCCTCCACAGACAAAAGTATACGTTTAAGTATAAGTTGAGCTCCTGAGGTCCTGGCCGTATTATTGACTTGTAAGTGTTTTTCCCCTGTATTTTTTGTGTAAGAGTGTATGCTCTGTTTTTGCGAGGAGCTTTTGCGTTCCGAGGACCCGCAGGCTGTCGTGAGTTGGATGGGACACCAACAGGGAGCAGGCCCGTGTCGCGGCGCAGGCCAAGGCAACACTCAACACTGAGGCAACTGGGAAGTGTCCCGGTGCTCCTCAAGGGCTGCCCACCACAAGCTCCCACAGAGGACTCATGAACGCTCTGGTCCGGACCACGTCTGAGACCGGCAACGCTAAAAAGCGACAAACGTCACAGACGCGTGTACTCTCTGGGAGTGTGGAATGAGACCTATGGCAGAAATAACACCCATGGTTTCCGGAGCTCTTTCACCAGAGAAGAGCTCATTAACATCATCACTTGTTACTTTGCCCCATTCAGGCCTGGAGTGCATTTGTGTTCTCTGGTTTCTAACATAACAGTGTGTTTTATGTGAAGCTTTTCAGTTTCTGAGGTTTGCAGACATGAAACAGTAATTTTAAAGCACAGTCAACTGAAAATGACTCAGTGTGAGTGAAAAGTGGTCAGAATCAACACTATTGTGTTTATCGTGAAGCTTTTCAGTTTCTGAGGTTTGCAGGAATGACACACAAATTTTATAAAAAAGACAACTGAAAACCACTCAGTGTCAGTGAATACTGGTCAGAATCAGCACTTCTGTGTTTTTTGTCAAGCTTTTCAGTTTGTGAGGTCTGCAGGCCTGAAACAACTGAAAATGACTCAGTGTGATTGAATCGTGGTCAGAATCAACGCTTGTGTGATGTTTGTGAAACTTTTCAGTTTCTGAAGTTTGCAGGAATGAAACAAGCAACAATGAGGCAACTGGGAAGTGTCCCAAGCTCCCACAGAGGACTCATGAACGCTCTGGTCCGGACCACGTCTGAGACCGGCAACGCTAAAAAGCGACAAACGTCACAGACGCGTGTACTCTCTGGGAGTGTGGAATGAGACCTATGGCAGAAATAACACCCATGGTTTCCGGAGCTCTTTCACCAGAGAAGAGCTCATTAACATCATCACTTGTTACTTTGCCCCATTCAGGCCTGGAGTGCATTTGTGTTCTCTGGTTTCTAACATAACAGTGTGTTTTATGTGAAGCTTTTCAGTTTCTGAGGTTTGCAGACATGAAACAGTAATTTTAAAGCACAGTCAAGTGAAAATGACTCAGTGTGAGTGAAAAGTGGTCAGAATCAACACTATTGTGTTTATCGTGAAGCTTTTCAGTTTCTGAGGTTTGCAGGAATGACACACAAATTTTATAAAAAAGACAACTGAAAACCACTCAGTGTCAGTGAATACTGGTCAGAATCAGCACTTCTGTGTTTTTTGTCAAGCATATGTTTCAGCAGCAAAGTGGATCTACGGGACGCTTCGATAAAGCCAATCACAGCAGCTCCTCTCATCAGGAACAGACAGTTTAACGAGCCAACACTTCAGCAGGAAACCTCCCTCCACAGACAAAAGTATACGTTTAAGTATAAGTTGAGCTCCTGAGGTCCTGGCCGTATTATTGACTTGTAAGTGTTTTTCCCCTGTGTTTTTTGTGTAAGAGTGTATGCTCTGTTGTTGCGAGGAGCTTTGCGTTCCGAGGACCCGCAGGCTGTCGTGTGAGTTGGATGGGACACCAACAGGGAGCAGGCCCGTGTCGCGGCGCAGGCCAAGGCAACACTCAACACTGAGGCAACTGGGAAGTGTCCCGGTGCTCCTCAAGGGCTGCCCACCACAAGCTCCCACAGAGGACTCATGAACGCTCTGGTCCGGACCACGTCTGAGACCGGCAACGCTGAAAAGCGACAAACGTCACAGACGCGTGTCCTCTCTGGGAGTGTGGAATGAGACCTATGGCAGAAACGGCTCCTATTTAAAATCTTCCGAGGGTGAAGTAGTCATATCGAATGTGACGTCACCAAGCCAGGGACGTATCAAAGGAGGATCCCGCTCATTTTGCTTTGAAGTCGAGGCTTTGCTGCTGTGTGCTTTATTCTGTTTCAGGTCCAGTGTTACAGCGATTCCCTTTGCCATGTGTTGAGCCAGCCGTGTGGTGACTGCGCAATAATGAGGCAGGAGAGACATTGACTGCCACTGCTGTTTTGTTTCCTTGTGGTTTATGTAGTTGTTTTTATTTGTGATTGTATTATTAGTCTTTTGGTTTCTCTCGGCTGTGGCAATCATTGTTTTTCCCCAGTCAATTGAACACTATAGATCATTGTAACTGCCTCATGGCAGTAATTGTGGCTTTTACGCACGCTCCTTCCGCCTCTAGAATCATGTCAATACCAAAATGACGCCCAACATAATGATTTCATGTAATGATCAAATGATTTTCACTTTCACTGATTCTTGCTCAAGCATATGTTTCTGCAGCAAAGTGGATCTACGGGACGCTTCGATAAAGCCAATCACAGCAGCTCCTCTCATCAGGAACAGACAGTTTAACGAGCCAACACTTCAGCAGGAAACCTCCCTCCACAGACAAAAGTATACGTTTAAGTATAAGTTGAGCTCCTGAGGTCCTGGCCGTATTATTGACTTGTAAGTGTTTTTCCCCTGTGTTTTTTGTGTAAGAGTGTATGCTCTGTTTTTGCGAGGAGCTTTGCGTTCCGAGGACCCGCAGGCTGTCGCGTGAGTTGGATGGGACACCAACAGGGAGCAGGCCCGTGTCGCGGCGCAGGCCAAGGCAACACTCAACACTGAGGCAACTGGGAAGTGTCCCGGTGCTCCTCAAGGGCTGCCCACCACAAGCTCCCACAGAGGACTCATGAACGCTCTGGTCCGGACCACGTCTGAGACCGGCAACGCTGAAAAGCGACAAACGTCACAGACGCGTGTCCTCTCTGGGAGTGTGGAATGAGACCTATGGCAGAAACGGCTCCTATTTAAAATCTTCCGAGGGTGAAGTAGTCATATCCAATGTGACGTCACCAAGCCAGGGACGTATCAAAGGAGGATCCCGCTCATTTGGCTTTGAAGTCGAGGCTTTGCTGCTGTGTGCTTTATTCTGTTTCAGGTCCAGTGTTACAGCGATTCCCTTTGCCATGTGTTGAGCCAGCCGTGTGGTGACTGCGCAATAATGAGGCAGGAGAGACATTGACTGCCACTGCTGTTTTGTTTCCTTGTGGTTTATGTAGTTGTTTTTATTTGTGATTGTATTATTAGTCTTTTGGTTTCTCTCGGCTGTGGCAATCATTGTTTTTCCCCAGTCAATTGAACATCATAGATCATTGTAACTGCCTCATGGCAGTAATTGTGGCTTTTACGCACGCTCCTTCCGCCTCTAGAATCATGTCAATACCAAAATGACGCCCAACATAATGATCAAATGATTTTCACTTTCACTGATTCTTGCTCAAGCATATGTTTCAGCAGCAAAGTGGATCAACGGGACGCTTCGATAAAGCCAATCACAGCAGCTCCTCTCATCAGGAACAGACAGTTTAACGAGCCAACACTTCAGCAGGAAACCTCCCTCCACAGACAAAAGTATACGTTTAAGTATAAGTTGAGCTCCTGAGGTCCTGGCCGTATTATTGACTTGTAAGTGTTTTTCCCCTGTATTTTTTGTGTAAGAGTGTATGCTCTGTTTTTGCGAGGAGCTTTTGCGTTCCGAGGACCCGCAGGCTGTCGTGAGTTGGATGGGACACCAACAGGGAGCAGGCCCGTGTCGCGGCGCAGGCCAAGGCAACACTCAACACTGAGGCAACTGGGAAGTGTCCCGGTGCTCCTCAAGGGCTGCCCACCACAAGCTCCCACAGAGGACTCATGAACGCTCTGGTCCGGACCACGTCTGAGACCGGCAACGCTAAAAAGCGACAAACGTCACAGACGCGTGTACTCTCTGGGAGTGTGGAATGAGACCTATGGCAGAAATAACACCCATGGTTTCCGGAGCTCTTTCACCAGAGAAGAGCTCATTAACATCATCACTTGTTACTTTGCCCCATTCAGGCCTGGAGTGCATTTGTGTTCTCTGGTTTCTAACATAACAGTGTGTTTTATGTGAAGCTTTTCAGTTTCTGAGGTTTGCAGACATGAAACAGTAATTTTAAAGCACAGTCAACTGAAAATGACTCAGTGTGAGTGAAAAGTGGTCAGAATCAACACTATTGTGTTTATCGTGAAGCTTTTCAGTTTCTGAGGTTTGCAGGAATGACACACAAATTTTATAAAAAAGACAACTGAAAACCACTCAGTGTCAGTGAATACTGGTCAGAATCAGCACTTCTGTGTTTTTTGTCAAGCTTTTCAGTTTGTGAGGTCTGCAGGCCTGAAACAACTGAAAATGACTCAGTGTGATTGAATCGTGGTCAGAATCAACGCTTGTGTGATGTTTGTGAAACTTTTCAGTTTCTGAAGTTTGCAGGAATGAAACAAGCAACAATGAGGCAACTGGGAAGTGTCCCAAGCTCCCACAGAGGACTCATGAACGCTCTGGTCCGGACCACGTCTGAGACCGGCAACGCTGAAAAGCGACAAACGTCACAGACGCGTGTCCTCTCTGGGATTGTGGAATGAGACCTATGGCAGAAACGGCTCCTATTTAAAATCTTCCGAGGGTGAAGTAGTCATATCGAATGTGACGTCACCAAGCCAGGGACGTATCAAAGGAGGATCCCGCTCATTTTGCTTTGAAGTCGAGGCTTTGCTGCTGTGTGCTTTATTCTGTTTCAGGTCCAGTGTTACAGCGATTCCCTTTGCCATGTGTTGAGCCAGCCGTGTGGTGACTGCGCAATAATGAGGCAGGAGAGACATTGACTGCCACTGCTGTTTTGTTTCCTTGTGGTTTATGTAGTTGTTTTTATTTGTGATTGTATTATTAGTCTTTTGGTTTCTCTCGGCTGTGGCAATCATTGTTTTTCCCCAGTCAATTGAACATCATAGATCATTGTAACTGCCTCATGGCAGTAATTGTGGCTTTTACGCACGCCCCTTCCGCCTCTAGAATCATGTCAATACCAAAATGACGCCCAACATAATGATCAAATGATTTTCACTTTCACTGATTCTTGCTCAAGCATATGTTTCAGCAGCAAAGTGGATCTACGGGACGCTTCGATAAAGCCAATCACAGCAGCTCCTCTCATCAGGAACAGACAGTTTAACGAGCCAACACTTCAGCAGGAAACCTCCCTCCACAGACAAAAGTATACGTTTAAGTATAAGTTGAGCTCCTGAGGTCCTGGCCGTATTATTGACTTGTAAGTGTTTTTCCCCTGTGTTTTTTGTGTAAGAGTGTATGCTCTGTTTTTGCGAGGAGCTTTGCGTTCCGAGGACCCGCAGGCTGTCGCGTGAGTTGGATGGGACACCAACAGGGAGCAGGCCCGTGTCGCGGCGCAGGCCAAGGCAACACTCAACACTGAGGCAACTGGGAAGTGTCCCGGTGCTCCTCAAGGGCTGCCCACCACAAGCTCCCACAGAGGACTCATGAACGCTCTGGTCCGGACCACGTCTGAGACCGGCAACGCTGAAAAGCGACAAACGTCACAGACGCGTGTCCTCTCTGGGAGTGTGGAATGAGACCTATGGCAGAAATAACACCCATGGTTTCCGGAGCTCTTTCACCAGAGAAGAGCTCATTAACATCATGACTTGTTACTTTGCCCCATTCAGGCCTGGAGTGCATTTGTGTTCTCTGGTTTCTAACATAACAGTGTGTTTTATGTGAAGCTTTTCAGTTTCTGAGGTTTGCAGGCATGAAACAGTAATTTTAAAGCACAGTCAACTGAAAATGACTCAGTGTGACTGAAAAGTGGTCAGAATCAACACTATTGTGTTTATCGTGAAGCTTTTCAGTTTCTGAGGTTTGCAGGAATGACACACAAATTTTAGAAAAAAGTCAACTGAAAACCACTCAGTGTGAGAGAATACTGGTCAGAATCAGCACTTATGTGTTTTTTGTCAAGCTTTTCAGTTTGTGAGGTCTGCAAGCCTGAAACAACTGAAAATGACTCAGTGTGATTGAATCGTGGTTAGAATCAACGCTTGTGTGATGTTTGTGACACTTTTCAGTTTCTGAAGTTTGCAGGAATGAAACAAGCAACAATGAGGCAACTGGGAAGTGTCCCAAGCTCCCACAGAGGACTCATGAACGCTCTGGTCCGGACCACGTCTGAGACCGGCAACGCTGAAAAGCGACAAACGTCACAGACGCGTGTCCTCTCTGGGATTGTGGAATGAGACCTATGGCAGAAACGGCTCCTATTTAAAATCTTCCGAGGGTGAAGTAGTCATATCGAATGTGACGTCACCAAGCCAGGGACGTATCAAAGGAGGATCCCGCTCATTTTGCTTTGAAGTCGAGGCTTTGCTGCTGTGTGCTTTATTCTGTTTCAGGTCCAGTGTTACAGCGATTCCCTTTGCCATGTGTTGAGCCAGCCGTGTGGTGACTGCGCAATAATGAGGCAGGAGAGACATTGACTGCCACTGCTGTTTTGTTTCCTTGTGGTTTATGTAGTTGTTTTTATTTGTGATTGTATTATTAGTCTTTTGGTTTCTCTCGGCTGTGGCAATCATTGTTTTTCCCCAGTCAATTGAACACCATAGATCATTGTAACTGCCTCATGGCAGTAATTGTGGCTTTTACGCACGCTCCTTCCGCCTCTAGAATCATGTCAATACCAAAATGACGCCCAACATAATGATCAAATGATTTTCACTTTTAACTGATTCTTGCTCAAGCATATGTTTCAGCAGCAAAGTGGATCTACGGGACGCTTCGATAAAGCCAATCACAGCAGCTCCTCTCATCAGGAACAGACAGTTTAACGAGCCAACACTTCAGCAGGAAACCTCCCTCCACAGACAAAAGTATACGTTTAAGTATAAGTTGAGCTCCTGAGGTCCTGGCCGTATTATTGACTTGTAAGTGTTTTTCCCCTGTGTTTTTTGTGTAAGAGTGTATGCTCTGTTTTTGCGAGGAGCTTTGCGTTCCGAGGACCCGCAGGCTGTCGCGTGAGTTGGATGGGACACCAACAGGGAGCAGGCCCGTGTCGCGGCGCAGGCCAAGGCAACACTCAACACTGAGGCAACTGGGAAGTGTCCCGGTGCTCCTCAAGGGCTGCCCACCACAAGCTCCCACAGAGGACTCATGAACGCTCTGGTCCGGACCACGTCTGAGACCGGCAACGCTGAAAAGCGACAAACGTCACAGACGCGTGTCCTCTCTGGGAGTGTGGAATGAGACCTATGGCAGAAATAACACCCATGGTTTCCGGAGCTCTTTCACCAGAGAAGAGCTCATTAACATCATCACTTGTTACTTTGCCCCATTCAGGCCTGGAGTGCATTTGTGTTCTCTGGTTTCTAACATAACAGTGTGTTTTATGTGAAGCTTTTCAGTTTCTGAGGTTTGCAGGCATGAAACAGTAATTTTAAAGCACAGTCAACTGAAAATGACTCAGTGTGAGTGAAAAGTGGTCAGAATCAACACTATTGTGTTTATCGTGAAGCTTTTCAGTTTCTGAGGTTTGCAGGAATGACAGAAATTTTAGAAAAAAGTCAACTGAAAACCACTCAGTGTGAGAGAATACTGGTCAGAATCAGCACTTATGTGTTTTTTGTCAAGCTTTTCAGTTTGTGAGGTCTGCAAGCCTGAAACAACTGAAAATGACTCAGTGTGATTGAATCGTGGTTAGAATCAACGCTTGTGTGATGTTTGTGACACTTTTCAGTTTCTGAAGTTTGCAGGAATGAAACAAGCAACAATGAGGCAACTGGGAAGTGTCCCAAGCTCCCACAGAGGACTCATGAACGCTCTGGTCCGGACCACGTCTGAGACCGGCAACGCTGAAAAGCGACAAACGTCACAGACGCGTGTCCTCTCTGGGATTGTGGAATGAGACCTATGGCAGAAACGGCTCCTATTTAAAATCTTCCGAGGGTGAAGTAGTCATATCGAATGTGACGTCACCAAGCCAGGGACGTATCAAAGGAGGATCCCGCTCATTTTGCTTTGAAGTCGAGGCTTTGCTGCTGTGTGCTTTATTCTGTTTCAGGTCCAGTGTTACAGCGATTCCCTTTGCCATGTGTTGAGCCAGCCGTGTGGTGACTGCGCAATAATGAGGCAGGAGAGACATTGACTGCCACTGCTGTTTTGTTTCCTTGTGGTTTATGTAGTTGTTTTTATTTGTGATTGTATTATTAGTCTTTTGGTTTCTCTCGGCTGTGGCAATCATTGTTTTTCCCCAGTCAATTGAACACTATAGATCATTGTAACTGCCTCATGGCAGTAATTGTGGCTTTTACGCACGCTCCTTCCGCCTCTAAAATCATGTCAATACCAAAATGACGCCCAACATAATGATCAAATGATTTTCACTTTTAACTGATTCTTGCTCAAGCATATGTTTCAGCAGCAAAGTGGATCTACGGGACGCTTCGATAAAGCCAATCACAGCAGCTCCTCTCATCAGGAACAGACAGTTTAACGAGCCAACACTTCAGCAGGAAACCTCCCTCCACAGACAAAAGTATACGTTTAAGTATAAGTTGAGCTCCTGAGGTCCTGGCCGTATTATTGACTTGTAAGTGTTTTTCCCCTGTGTTTTTTGTGTAAGAGTGTATGCTCTGTTTTTGCGAGGAGCTTTGCGTTCCGAGGACCCGCAGGCTGTCGCGTGAGTTGGATGGGACACCAACAGGGAGCAGGCCCGTGTCGCGGCGCAGGCCAAGGCAACACTCAACACTGAGGCAACTGGGAAGTGTCCCGGTGCTCCTCAAGGGCTGCCCACCACAAGCTCCCACAGAGGACTCATGAACGCTCTGGTCCGGACCACGTCTGAGACCGGCAACGCTGAAAAGCGACAAACGTCACAGACGCGTGTCCTCTCTGGGAGTGTGGAATGAGACCTATGGCAGAAACGGCTCCTATTTAAAATCTTCCGAGGGTGAAGTAGTCATATCCAATGTGACGTCACCAAGCCAGGGACGTATCAAAGGAGGATCCCGCTCATTTTGCTTTGAAGTCGAGGCTTTGCTGCTGTGTGCTTTATTCTGTTTCAGGTCCAGTGTTACAGCGATTCCCTTTGCCATGTGTTGAGCCAGCCGTGTGGTGACTGCGCAATAATGAGGCAGGAGAGACATTGACTGCCACTGCTGTTTTGTTTCCTTGTGGTTTATGTAGTTGTTTTTATTTGTGATTGTATTATTAGTCTTTTGGTTTCTCTCGGCTGTGGCAATCATTGTTTTTCCCCAGTCAATTGAACATCATAGATCATTGTAACTGCCTCATGGCAGTAATTGTGGCTTTTACGCACGCTCCTTCCGCCTCTAGAATCATGTCAATACCAAAATGACGCCCAACATAATGATTTCATGTAATGATCAAATGATTTTCACTTTCACTGATTCTTGCTCAAGCATATGTTTCAGCAGCAAAGTGGATCAACGGGACGCTTCGATAAAGCCAATCACAGCAGCTCCTCTCATCAGGAACAGACAGTTTAACGAGCCAACACTTCAGCAGGAAACCTCCCTCCACAGACAAAAGTATACGTTTAAGTATAAGTTGAGCTCCTGAGGTCCTGGCCGTATTATTGACTTGTAAGTGTTTTTCCCCTGTGTTTTTTGTGTAAGAGTGTATGCTCTGTTTTTGCGAGGAGCTTTTGCGTTCCGAGGACCCGCAGGCTGTCGTGAGTTGGATGGGACACCAACAGGGAGCAGGCCCGTGTCGCGGCGCAGGCCAAGGCAACACTCAACACTGAGGCAACTGGGAAGTGTCCCGGTGCTCCTCAAGGGCTGCCCACCACAAGCTCCCACAGAGGACTCATGAACGCTCTGGTCCGGACCACGTCTGAGACCGGCAACGCTGAAAAGCGACAAACGTCACAGACGCGTGTCCTCTCTGGGAGTGTGGAATGAGACCTATGGCAGAAACGGCTCCTATTTAAAATCTTCCGAGGGTGAAGTAGTCATATCGAATGTGACGTCACCAAGCCAGGGACGTATCAAAGGAGGATCCCGCTCATTTTGCTTTGAAGTCGAGGCTTTGCTGCTGTGTGCTTTATTCTGTTTCAGGTCCAGTGTTACAGCGATTCCCTTTGCCATGTGTTGAGCCAGCCGTGTGGTGACTGCGCAATAATGAGGCAGGAGAGACATTGACTGCCACTGCTGTTTTGTTTCCTTGTGGTTTATGTAGTTGTTTTTATTTGTGATTGTATTATTAGTCTTTTGGTTTCTCTCGGCTGTGGCAATCATTGTTTTTCCCCAGTCAATTGAACACTATAGATCATTGTAACTGCCTCATGGCAGTAATTGTGGCTTTTACGCACGCTCCTTCCGCCTCTAGAATCATGTCAATACCAAAATGACGCCCAACATAATGATCAAATGATTTTCACTTTCACTGATTCTTGCTCAAGCATATGTTTCAGCAGCAAAGTGGATCAACGGGACGCTTCGATAAAGCCAATCACAGCAGCTCCTCTCATCAGGAACAGACAGTTTAACGAGCCAACACTTCAGCAGGAAACCTCCCTCCACAGACAAAAGTATACGTTTAAGTATAAGTTGAGCTCCTGAGGTCCTGGCCGTATTATTGACTTGTAAGTGTTTTTCCCCTGTGTTTTTTGTGTAAGAGTGTATGCTCTGTTTTTGCGAGGAGCTTTTGCGTTCCGAGGACCCGCAGGCTGTCGTGAGTTGGATGGGACACCAACAGGGAGCAGGCCCGTGTCGCGGCGCAGGCCAAGGCAACACTCAACACTGAGGCAACTGGGAAGTGTCCCGGTGCTCCTCAAGGGCTGCCCACCACAAGCTCCCACAGAGGACTCATGAACGCTCTGGTCCGGACCACGTCTGAGACCGGCAACGCTGAAAAGCGACAAACGTCACAGACGCGTGTCCTCTCTGGGAGTGTGGAATGAGACCTATGGCAGAAACGGCTCCTATTTAAAATCTTCCGAGGGTTGAAGTAGTCATATCGAATGTGACGTCACCAAGCCAGGGACGTATCAAAGGAGGATCCCGCTCATTTTGCTTTGAAGTCGAGGCTTTGCTGCTGTGTGCTTTATTCTGTTTCAGGTCCAGTGTTACAGCGATTCCCTTTGCCATGTGTTGAGCCAGCCGTGTGGTGACTGCGCAATAATGAGGCAGGAGAGACATTGACTGCCACTGCTGTTTTGTTTCCTTGTGGTTTATGTAGTTGTTTTTATTTGTGATTGTATTATTAGTCTTTTGGTTTCTCTCGGCTGTGGCAATCATTGTTTTTCCCCAGTCAATTGAACACTATAGATCATTGTAACTGCCTCATGGCAGTAATTGTGGCTTTTACGCACGCTCCTTCCGCCTCTAGAATCATGTCAATACCAAAATGACGCCCAACATAATGATCAAATGATTTTCACTTTCACTGATTCTTGCTCAAGCATATGTTTCAGCAGCAAAGTGGATCAACGGGACGCTTCGATAAAGCCAATCACAGCAGCTCCTCTCATCAGGAACAGACAGTTTAACGAGCCAACACTTCAGCAGGAAACCTCCCTCCACAGACAAAAGTATACGTTTAAGTATAAGTTGAGCTCCTGAGGTCCTGGCCGTATTATTGACTTGTAAGTGTTTTTCCCCTGTGTTTTTTGTGTAAGAGTGTATGCTCTGTTTTTGCGAGGAGCTTTTGCGTTCCGAGGACCCGCAGGCTGTCGTGAGTTGAATGGGACACCAACAGGGAGCAGGCCCGTGTCGCGGCGCAGGCCAAGGCAACACTCAACACTGAGGCAACTGGGAAGTGTCCCGGTGCTCCTCAAGGGCTGCCCACCACAAGCTCCCACAGAGGACTCATGAACGCTCTGGTCCGGACCACGTCTGAGACCGGCAACGCTGAAAAGCGACAAACGTCACAGACGCGTGTCCTCTCTGGGAGTGTGGAATGAGACCTATGGCAGAAACGGCTCCTATTTAAAATCTTCCGAGGGTGAAGTAGTCATATCCAATGTGACGTCACCAAGCCAGGGACGTATCAAAGGAGGATCCCGCTCATTTTGCTTTGAAGTCGAGGCTTTGCTGCTGTGTGCTTTATTCTGTTTCAGGTCCAGTGTTACAGCGATTCCCTTTGCCATGTGTTGAGCCAGCCGTGTGGTGACTGCGCAATAATGAGGCAGGAGAGACATTGACTGCCACTGCTGTTTTGTTTCCTTGTGGTTTATGTAGTTGTTTTTATTTGTGATTGTATTATTAGTCTTTTGGTTTCTCTCGGCTGTGGCAATCATTGTTTTTCCCCAGTCAATTGAACATCATAGATCATTGTAACTGCCTCATGGCAGTAATTGTGGCTTTTACGCACGCTCCTTCCGCCTCTAGAATCATGTCAATACCAAAATGACGCCCAACATAATGATTTCATGTAATGATCAAATGATTTTCACTTTCACTGATTCTTGCTCAAGCATATGTTTCAGCAGCAAAGTGGATCAACGGGACGCTTCGATAAAGCCAATCACAGCAGCTCCTCTCATCAGGAACAGACAGTTTAACGAGCCAACACTTCAGCAGGAAACCTCCCTCCACAGACAAAAGTATACGTTTAAGTATAAGTTGAGCTCCTGAGGTCCTGGCCGTATTATTGACTTGTAAGTGTTTTTCCCCTGTATTTTTTGTGTAAGAGTGTATGCTCTGTTTTTGCGAGGAGCTTTTGCGTTCCGAGGACCCGCAGGCTGTCGTGAGTTGGATGGGACACCAACAGGGAGCAGGCCCGTGTCGCGGCGCAGGCCAAGGCAACACTCAACACTGAGGCAACTGGGAAGTGTCCCGGTGCTCCTCAAGGGCTGCCCACCACAAGCTCCCACAGAGGACTCATGAACGCTCTGGTCCGGACCACGTCTGAGACCGGCAACGCTGAAAAGCGACAAACGTCACAGACGCGTGTCCTCTCTGGGAGTGTGGAATGAGACCTATGGCAGAAATAACACCCATGGTTTCCGGAGCTCTTTCACCAGAGAAGAGCTCATTAACATCATCACTTGTAACTTTGCCCCATTCAGGCCTGGAGTGCATTTGTGTTCTCTGGTTTCTAACATAACAGTGTGTTTTATGTGAAGCTTTTCAGTTTCTGAGGTTTGCAGGCATGAAACAGTCATTTTAAAGCACAGTCAACTGAAAATGACTCAGTGTGAGTGAAAAGTGGTCAGAATCAACACTATTGTGTTTATCGTGAAGCTTTTCAGTTTCTGAGGTTTGCAGGAATGACACACAAATTTTAGAAAAAAGTCAACTGAAAACCACTCAGTGTGAGAGAATACTGGTCAGAATCAGCACTTATGTGTTTTTTGTCAAGCTTTTCAGTTTGTGAGGTCTGCAAGCCTGAAACAACTGAAAATGACTCAGTGTGATTGAATCGTGGTTAGAATCAACGCTTGTGTGATGTTTGTGACACTTTTCAGTTTCTGAAGTTTGCAGGAATGAAACAAGCAACAATGAGGCAACTGGGAAGTGTCCCAAGCTCCCACAGAGGACTCATGAACGCTCTGGTCCGGACCACGTCTGAGACCGGCAACGCTGAAAAGCGACAAACGTCACAGACGCGTGTCCTCTCTGGGATTGTGGAATGAGACCTATGGCAGAAACGGCTCCTATTTAAAATCTTCCGAGGGTGAAGTAGTCATATCGAATGTGACGTCACCAAGCCAGGGACGTATCAAAGGAGGATCCCGCTCATTTTGCTTTGAAGTCGAGGCTTTGCTGCTGTGTGCTTTATTCTGTTTCAGGTCCAGTGTTACAGCGATTCCCTTTGCCATGTGTTGAGCCAGCCGTGTGGTGACTGTGCAATAATGAGGCAGGAGAGACATTGACTGCCACTGCTGTTTTGTTTCCTTGTGGTTTATGTAGTTGTTTTTATTTGTGATTGTATTATTAGTCTTTTGGTTTCTCTCGGCTGTGGCAATCATTGTTTTTCCCCAGTCAATTGAACACCATAGATCATTGTAACTGCCTCATGGCAGTAATTGTGGCTTTTACGCACGCTCCTTCCGCCTCTAGAATCATGTCAATACCAAAATGACGCCCAACATAATGATCAAATGATTTTCACTTTTAACTGATTCTTGCTCAAGCATATGTTTCAGCAGCAAAGTGGATCTACGGGACGCTTCGATAAAGCCAATCACAGCAGCTCCTCTCATCAGGAACAGACAGTTTAACGAGCCAACACTTCAGCAGGAAACCTCCCTCCACAGACAAAAGTATACGTTTAAGTATAAGTTGAGCTCCTGAGGTCCTGGCCGTATTATTGACTTGTAAGTGTTTTTCCCCTGTGTTTTTTGTGTAAGAGTGTATGCTCTGTTTTTGCGAGGAGCTTTGCGTTCCGAGGACCCGCAGGCTGTCGCGTGAGTTGGATGGGACACCAACAGGGAGCAGGCCCGTGTCGCGGCGCAGGCCAAGGCAACACTCAACACTGAGGCAACTGGGAAGTGTCCCGGTGCTCCTCAAGGGCTGCCCACCACAAGCTCCCACAGAGGACTCATGAACGCTCTGGTCCGGACCACGTCTGAGACCGGCAACGCTGAAAAGCGACAAACGTCACAGACGCGTGTCCTCTCTGGGAGTGTGGAATGAGACCTATGGCAGAAATAACACCCATGGTTTCCGGAGCTCTTTCACCAGAGAAGAGCTCATTAACATCATCACTTGTTACTTTGCCCCATTCAGGCCTGGAGTGCATTTGTGTTCTCTGGTTTCTAACATAACAGTGTGTTTTATGTGAAGCTTTTCAGTTTCTGAGGTTTGCAGGCATGAAACAGTCATTTTAAAGCACAGTCAACTGAAAATGACTCAGTGTGAGTGAAAAGTGGTCAGAATCAACACTATTGTGTTTATCGTGAAGCTTTTCAGTTTCTGAGGTTTGCAGGAATGACACAAATTTTAGAAAAAAGTCAACTGAAAACCACTCAGTGTGAGAGAATACTGGTCAGAATCAGCACTTATGTGTTTTTTGTCAAGCTTTTCAGTTTGTGAGGTCTGCAAGCCTGAAACAACTGAAAATGACTCAGTGTGATTGAATCGTGGTTAGAATCAACGCTTGTGTGATGTTTGTGACACTTTTCAGTTTCTGAAGTTTGCAGGAATGAAACAAGCAACAATGAGGCAACTGGGAAGTGTCCCAAGCTCCCACAGAGGACTCATGAACGCTCTGGTCCGGACCACGTCTGAGACCGGCAACGCTGAAAAGCGACAAACGTCACAGACGCGTGTCCTCTCTGGGATTGTGGAATGAGACCTATGGCAGAAACGGCTCCTATTTAAAATCTTCCGAGGGTGAAGTAGTCATATCGAATGTGACGTCACCAAGCCAGGGACGTATCAAAGGAGGATCCCGCTCATTTTGCTTTGAAGTCGAGGCTTTGCTGCTGTGTGCTTTATTCTGTTTCAGGTCCAGTGTTACAGCGATTCCCTTTGCCATGTGTTGAGCCAGCCGTGTGGTGACTGCGCAATAATGAGGCAGGAGAGACATTGACTGCCACTGCTGTTTTGTTTCCTTGTGGTTTATGTAGTTGTTTTTATTTGTGATTGTATTATTAGTCTTTTGGTTTCTCTCGGCTGTGGCAATCATTGTTTTTCCCCAGTCAATTGAACACTATAGATCATTGTAACTGCCTCATGGCAGTAATTGTGGCTTTTACGCACGCTCCTTCCGCCTCTAAAATCATGTCAATACCAAAATGATGCCCAACATAATGATCAAATGATTTTCACTTTTAACTGATTCTTGCTCAAGCATATGTTTCAGCAGCAAAGTGGATCTACGGGACGCTTCGATAAAGCCAATCACAGCAGCTCCTCTCATCAGGAACAGACAGTTTAACGAGCCAACACTTCAGCAGGAAACCTCCCTCCACAGACAAAAGTATACGTTTAAGTATAAGTTGAGCTCCTGAGGTCCTGGCCGTATTATTGACTTGTAAGTGTTTTTCCCCTGTGTTTTTTGTGTAAGAGTGTATGCTCTGTTTTTGCGAGGAGCTTTGCGTTCCGAGGACCCGCAGGCTGTCGCGTGAGTTGGATGGGACACCAACAGGGAGCAGGCCCGTGTCGCGGCGCAGGCCAAGGCAACACTCAACACTGAGGCAACTGGGAAGTGTCCCGGTGCTCCTCAAGGGCTGCCCACCACAAGCTCCCACAGAGGACTCATGAACGCTCTGGTCCGGACCACGTCTGAGACCGGCAACGCTGAAAAGCGACAAACGTCACAGACGCGTGTCCTCTCTGGGAGTGTGGAATGAGACCTATGGCAGAAACGGCTCCTATTTAAAATCTTCCGAGGGTGAAGTAGTCATATCCAATGTGACGTCACCAAGCCAGGGACGTATCAAAGGAGGATCCCGCTCATTTTGCTTTGAAGTCGAGGCTTTGCTGCTGTGTGCTTTATTCTGTTTCAGGTCCAGTGTTACAGCGATTCCCTTTGCCATGTGTTGAGCCAGCCGTGTGGTGACTGCGCAATAATGAGGCAGGAGAGACATTGACTGCCACTGCTGTTTTGTTTCCTTGTGGTTTATGTAGTTGTTTTTATTTGTGATTGTATTATTAGTCTTTTGGTTTCTCTCGGCTGTGGCAATCATTGTTTTTCCCCAGTCAATTGAACATCATAGATCATTGTAACTGCCTCATGGCAGTAATTGTGGCTTTTACGCACGCTCCTTCCGCCTCTAGAATCATGTCAATACCAAAATGACGCCCAACATAATGATTTCATGTAATGATCAAATGATTTTCACTTTCACTGATTCTTGCTCAAGCATATGTTTCAGCAGCAAAGTGGATCAACGGGACGCTTCGATAAAGCCAATCACAGCAGCTCCTCTCATCAGGAACAGACAGTTTAACGAGCCAACACTTCAGCAGGAAACCTCCCTCCACAGACAAAAGTATACGTTTAAGTATAAGTTGAGCTCCTGAGGTCCTGGCCGTATTATTGACTTGTAAGTGTTTTTCCCCTGTGTTTTTTGTGTAAGAGTGTATGCTCTGTTTTTGCGAGGAGCTTTTGCGTTCCGAGGACCCGCAGGCTGTCGTGAGTTGGATGGGACACCAACAGGGAGCAGGCCCGTGTCGCGGCGCAGGCCAAGGCAACACTCAACACTGAGGCAACTGGGAAGTGTCCCGGTGCTCCTCAAGGGCTGCCCACCACAAGCTCCCACAGAGGACTCATGAACGCTCTGGTCCGGACCACGTCTGAGACCGGCAACGCTGAAAAGCGACAAACGTCACAGACGCGTGTCCTCTCTGGGAGTGTGGAATGAGACCTATGGCAGAAACGGCTCCTATTTAAAATCTTCCGAGGGTTGAAGTAGTCATATCGAATGTGACGTCACCAAGCCAGGGACGTATCAAAGGAGGATCCCGCTCATTTTGCTTTGAAGTCGAGGCTTTGCTGCTGTGTGCTTTATTCTGTTTCAGGTCCAGTGTTACAGCGATTCCCTTTGCCATGTGTTGAGCCAGCCGTGTGGTGACTGCGCAATAATGAGGCAGGAGAGACATTGACTGCCACTGCTGTTTTGTTTCCTTGTGGTTTATGTAGTTGTTTTTATTTGTGATTGTATTATTAGTCTTTTGGTTTCTCTCGGCTGTGGCAATCATTGTTTTTCCCCAGTCAATTGAACACTATAGATCATTGTAACTGCCTCATGGCAGTAATTGTGGCTTTTACGCACGCTCCTTCCGCCTCTAGAATCATGTCAATACCAAAATGACGCCCAACATAATGATCAAATGATTTTCACTTTCACTGATTCTTGCTCAAGCATATGTTTCAGCAGCAAAGTGGATCAACGGGACGCTTCGATAAAGCCAATCACAGCAGCTCCTCTCATCAGGAACAGACAGTTTAACGAGCCAACACTTCAGCAGGAAACCTCCCTCCACAGACAAAAGTATACGTTTAAGTATAAGTTGAGCTCCTGAGGTCCTGGCCGTATTATTGACTTGTAAGTGTTTTTCCCCTGTGTTTTTTGTGTAAGAGTGTATGCTCTGTTTTTGCGAGGAGCTTTTGCGTTCCGAGGACCCGCAGGCTGTCGTGAGTTGGATGGGACACCAACAGGGAGCAGGCCCGTGTCGCGGCGCAGGCCAAGGCAACACTCAACACTGAGGCAACTGGGAAGTGTCCCGGTGCTCCTCAAGGGCTGCCCACCACAAGCTCCCACAGAGGACTCATGAACGCTCTGGTCCGGACCACGTCTGAGACCGGCAACGCTGAAAAGCGACAAACGTCACAGACGCGTGTCCTCTCTGGGAGTGTGGAATGAGACCTATGGCAGAAACGGCTCCTATTTAAAATCTTCCGAGGGTGAAGTAGTCATATCGAATGTGACGTCACCAAGCCAGGGACGTATCAAAGGAGGATCCCGCTCATTTTGCTTTGAAGTCGAGGCTTTGCTGCTGTGTGCTTTATTCTGTTTCAGGTCCAGTGTTACAGCGATTCCCTTTGCCATGTGTTGAGCCAGCCGTGTGGTGACTGCGCAATAATGAGGCAGGAGAGACATTGACTGCCACTGCTGTTTTGTTTCCTTGTGGTTTATGTAGTTGTTTTTATTTGTGATTGTATTATTAGTCTTTTGGTTTCTCTCGGCTGTGGCAATCATTGTTTTTCCCCAGTCAATTGAACACTATAGATCATTGTAACTGCCTCATGGCAGTAATTGTGGCTTTTACGCACGCTCCTTCCGCCTCTAGAATCATGTCAATACCAAAATGACGCCCAACATAATGATTTCATGTAATGATCAAATGATTTTCACTTTCACTGATTCTTGCTCAAGCATATGTTTCAGCAGCAAAGTGGATCAACGGGACGCTTCGATAAAGCCAATCACAGCAGCTCCTCTCATCAGGAACAGACAGTTTAACGAGCCAACACTTCAGCAGGAAACCTCCCTCCACAGACAAAAGTATACGTTTAAGTATAAGTTGAGCTCCTGAGGTCCTGGCCGTATTATTGACTTGTAAGTGTTTTTCCCCTGTATTTTTTGTGTAAGAGTGTATGCTCTGTTTTTGCGAGGAGCTTTTGCGTTCCGAGGACCCGCAGGCTGTCGTGAGTTGGATGGGACACCAACAGGGAGCAGGCCCGTGTCGCGGCGCAGGCCAAGGCAACACTCAACACTGAGGCAACTGGGAAGTGTCCCGGTGCTCCTCAAGGGCTGCCCACCACAAGCTCCCACAGAGGACTCATGAACGCTCTGGTCCGGACCACGTCTGAGACCGGCAACGCTGAAAAGCGACAAACGTCACAGACGCGTGTCCTCTCTGGGAGTGTGGAATGAGACCTATGGCAGAAACGGCTCCTATTTAAAATCTTCCGAGGGTGAAGTAGTCATATCGAATGTGACGTCACCAAGCCAGGGACGTATCAAAGGAGGATCCCGCTCATTTTGCTTTGAAGTCGAGGCTTTGCTGCTGTGTGCTTTATTCTGTTTCAGGTCCAGTGTTACAGCGATTCCCTTTGCCATGTGTTGAGCCAGCCGTGTGGTGACTGCGCAATAATGAGGCAGGAGAGACATTGACTGCCACTGCTGTTTTGTTTCCTTGTGGTTTATGTAGTTGTTTTTATTTGTGATTGTATTATTAGTCTTTTGGTTTCTCTCGGCTGTGGCAATCATTGTTTTTCCCCAGTCAATTGAACACTATAGATCATTGTAACTGCCTCATGGCAGTAATTGTGGCTTTTACGCACGCTCCTTCCGCCTCTAAAATCATGTCAATACCAAAATGACGCCCAACATAATGATCAAATGATTTTCACTTTTAACTGATTCTTGCTCAAGCATATGTTTCAGCAGCAAAGTGGATCTACGGGACGCTTCGATAAAGCCAATCACAGCAGCTCCTCTCATCAGGAACAGACAGTTTAACGAGCCAACACTTCAGCAGGAAACCTCCCTCCACAGACAAAAGTATACGTTTAAGTATAAGTTGAGCTCCTGAGGTCCTGGCCGTATTATTGACTTGTAAGTGTTTTTCGCCTGTGTTTTTTGTGTAAGAGTGTATGCTCTGTTTTTGCGAGGAGCTTTGCGTTCCGAGGACCCGCAGGCTGTCGTGTGAGTTGGATGGGACACCAACAGGGAGCAGGCCCGTGTCGCGGCGCAGGCCAAGGCAACACTCAACACTGAGGCAACTGGGAAGTGTCCCGGTGCTCCTCAAGGGCTGCCCACCACAAGCTCCCACAGAGGACTCATGAACGCTCTGGTCCGGACCACGTCTGAGACCGGCAACGCTGAAAAGCGACAAACGTCACAGACGCGTGTCCTCTCTGGGAGTGTGGAATGAGACCTATGGCAGAAACGGCTCCTATTTAAAATCTTCCGAGGGTGAAGTAGTCATATCGAATGTGACGTCACCAAGCCAGGGACGTATCAAAGGAGGATCCCGCTCATTTTGCTTTGAAGTCGAGGCTTTGCTGCTGTGTGCTTTATTCTGTTTCAGGTCCAGTGTTACAGCGATTCCCTTTGCCATGTGTTGAGCCAGCCGTGTGGTGACTGCGCAATAATGAGGCAGGAGAGACATTGACTGCCACTGCTGTTTTGTTTCCTTGTGGTTTATGTAGTTGTTTTTATTTGTGATTGTATTATTAGTCTTTTGGTTTCTCTCGGCTGTGGCAATCATTGTTTTTCCCCAGTCAATTGAACACTATAGATCATTGTAACTGCCTCATGGCAGTAATTGTGGATTTTACGCACGCTCCTTCCGCCTCTAGAATCATGTCAATACCAAAATGACGCCCAACATAATGATCAAATGATTTTCACTTTTAACTGAATTAACTGAAAACCACTCAGTGTCAGTGAATACTGGTCAGAATCAGCACTTCTGTGTTTTTTGTCAAGCTTTTCAGTTTGTGGGGTCTGCAGGAATGAAACAACTGAAAATGACTCAGTGTGATTGAATCGTGGTCAGAATCAACGCTTGTGTGATGTTTGTGACACTTTTCAGTTTCTGAAGTTTGCAGGAATGAAACAAGCTACACTGAGGCAACTGGGAAGTGTCCCGGTGCTCCTCAAGGGCTGCCCACCACAAGCTCCCACAGAGGACTCATGAACGCTCTGGTCCGGACCACGTCTGAGACCGGCAACGCTGAAAAGCGACAAACGTCACAGACGCGTGTCCTCTCTGGGAGTGTGGAATGAGACCTATGGCAGAAACGGCTCCTATTTAAAATCTTCCGAGGGTGAAGTAGTCATATCGAATGTGACGTCACCAAGCCAGATACGTATCAAAGGAGGATCCCGCTCATTTTGCTTTGAAGTCGAGGCTTTGCTGCTGTGTGCTTTATTCTGTTTCAGGTCCAGTGTTACAGCGATTCCCTTTGCCATGTGTTGAGCCAGCCGTGTGGTGACTGCGCAATAATGAGGCAGGAGAGACATTGACTGCCACTGCTGTTTTGTTTCCTTGTGGTTTATGTAGTTGTTTTTATTTGTGATTGTATTATTAGTCTTTTGGTTTCTCTCGGCTGTGGCAATCATTGTTTTTCCCCAGTCAATTGAACACTATAGATCATTGTAACTGCCTCATGGCAGTAATTGTGGCTTTTACGCACGCTCCTTCCGCCTCTAGAATCATGTCAATACCAAAATGACGCCCAACATAATGATCAAATGATTTTCACTTTCCCTGATTCATGCTCAAGCATATGTTTCAGCAGCAAAGTGGATCTACGGGACGCTTCGATAAAGCCAATCACAGCAGCTCCTTTCATCAGGAACAGACAGTTTAACGAGCCAACACTTCAGCAGGAAACCTCCCTCCACAGACAAAAGTATACGTTTAAGTATAAGTTGAGCTCCTGAGGTCCTGGCCGTATTATTGACTTGTAAGTGTTTTTCCCCTGTGTTTTTTGTGTAAGAGTGTATGCT
The DNA here is from genome assembly GCF_046630095.1 of Trachinotus anak. NCBI lineage: Eukaryota > Metazoa > Chordata > Actinopteri > Carangiformes > Carangidae > Trachinotus > Trachinotus anak. The sequence goes on from NW_027273869.1 coordinate 277,284, forward strand.
CTGTTTTTGCGAGGAGCTTTGCGTTCCGAGGACCCGCAGGCTGTCGTGTGAGTTGGATGGGACACCAACAGGGAGCAGGCCCGTGTCGCGGCGCAGGCCAAGGCAACACTCAACACTGAGGCAACTGGGAAGTGTCCCGGTGCTCCTCAAGGGCTGCCCACCACAAGCTCCCACAGAGGACTCATGAACGCTCTGGTCCGGACCACGTCTGAGACCGGCAACGCTGAAAAGCGACAAACGTCACAGACGCGTGTCCTCTCTGGGAGTGTGGAATGAGACCTATGGCAGAAACGGCTCCTATTTAAAATCTTCCGAGGGTGAAGTAGTCATATCGAATGTGACGTCACCAAGCCAGGGACGTATCAAAGGTGGATCCCGCTCATTTTGCTTTGAAGTCGAGGCTTTGCTGCTGTGTGCTTTATTCTGTTTCAGGTCCAGTGTTACAGCGATTCCCTTTGCCATGTGTTGAGCCAGCCGTGTGGTGACTGCGCAATAATGAGGCAGGAGAGACATTGACTGCCACTGCTGTTTTGTTTCCTTGTGGTTTATGTAGTTGTTTTTATTTGTGATTGTATTATTAGTCTTTTGGTTTCTCTCGGCTGTGGCAATCATTGTTTTTCCCCAGTCAATTGAACATCATAGATCATTGTAACTGCCTCATGGCAGTAATTGTGGCTTTTACGCACGCTCCTTCCGCCTCTAGAATCATGTCAATACCAAAATGACGCCCAACATAATGATTTCATGTAATGATCAAATGATTTTCACTTTCACTGATTCTTGCTCAAGCATATGTTTCAGCAGCAAAGTGGATCAACGGGACGCTTCGATAAAGCCAATCACAGCAGCTCCTCTCATCAGGAACAGACAGTTTAACGAGCCAACACTTCAGCAGGAAACCTCCCTCCACAGACAAAAGTATACGTTTAAGTATAAGTTGAGCTCCTGAGGTCCTGGCCGTATTATTGACTTGTAAGTGTTTTTCCCCTGTATTTTTTGTGTAAGAGTGTATGCTCTGTTTTTGCGAGGAGCTTTGCGTTCCGAGGACCCGCAGGCTGTCGTGTGAGTTGGATGGGACACCAACAGGGAGCAGGCCCGTGTCGCGGCGCAGGCCAAGGCAACACTCAACACTGAGGCAACTGGGAAGTGTCCCGGTGCTCCTCAAGGGCTGCCCACCACAAGCTCCCACAGAGGACTCATGAACGCTCTGGTCCGGACCACGTCTGAGACCGGCAACGCTGAAAAGCGACAAACGTCACAGACGCGTGTCCTCTCTGGGAGTGTGGAATGAGACCTATGGCAGAAACGGCTCCTATTTAAAATCTTCCGAGGGTGAAGTAGTCATATCGAATGTGACGTCACCAAGCCAGGGACGTATCAAAGGAGGATCCCGCTCATTTTGCTTTGAAGTCGAGGCTTTGCTGCTGTGTGCTTTATTCTGTTTCAGGTCCAGTGTTACAGCGATTCCCTTTGCCATGTGTTGAGCCAGCCGTGTGGTGACTGCGCAATAATGAGGCAGGAGAGACATTGACTGCCACTGCTGTTTTGTTTCCTTGTGGTTTATGTAGTTGTTTTTATTTGTGATTGTATTATTAGTCTTTTGGTTTCTCTCGGCTGTGGCAATCATTGTTTTTCCCCAGTCAATTGAACACTATAGATCATTGTAACTGCCTCATGGCAGTAATTGTGGATTTTACGCACGCTCCTTCCGCCTCTAGAATCATGTCAATACCAAAATGACGCCCAACATAATGATCAAATGATTTTCACTTTTAACTGAATTAACTGAAAACCACTCAGTGTCAGTGAATACTGGTCAGAATCAGCACTTCTGTGTTTTTTGTCAAGCTTTTCAGTTTGTGGGGTCTGCAGGAATGAAACAACTGAAAATGACTCAGTGTGATTGAATCGTGGTCAGAATCAGCGCTTGTGTGATGTTTGTGACACTTTTCAGTTTCTGAAGTTTGCAGGAATGAAACAAGCAACACTGAGGCAACTGGGAAGTGTCCCGGTGCTCCTCAAGGGCTGCCCACCACAAGCTCCCACAGAGGACTCATGAACGCTCTGGTCTGGACCACGTCTGAGACTGGCAACGCTGAAAAGCGACAAACGTCACAGACGCGTGTCCTCTCTGGGAGTGTGGAATGAGACCTATGGCAGAAACGGCTCCTATTTAAAATCTTCCGAGGGTGAAGTAGTCATATCGAATGTGACGTCACCAAGCCAGGGACGTATCAAAGGAGGATCCCGCTCATTTTGCTTTGAAGTCGAGGCTTTGCTGCTGTGTGCTTTATTCTGTTTCAGGTCCAGTGTTACAGCGATTCCCTTTGCCATGTGTTGAGCCAGCCGTGTGGTGACTGCGCAATAATGAGGCAGGAGAGACATTGACTGCCACTGCTGTTTTGTTTCCTTGTGGTTTATGTAGTTGTTTTTATTTGTGATTGTATTATTAGTCTTTTGGTTTCTCTCGGCTGTGGCAATCATTGTTTTTCCCCAGTCAATTGAACACTATAGATCATTGTAACTGCCTCATGGCAGTAATTGTGGCTTTTACGCACGCTCCTTCCGCCTCTAGAATCATGTCAATACCAAAATGACGCCCAACATAATGATTTCATGTAATGATCAAATGATTTTCACTTTCCCTGATTCATGCTCAAGCATATGTTTCAGCAGCAAAGTGGATCTACGGGACGCTTCGATAAAGCCAATCACAGCAGCTCCTTTCATCAGGAACAGACAGTTTAACGAGCCAACACTTCAGCAGGAAACCTCCCTCCACAGACAAAAGTATACGTTTAAGTATAAGTTGAGCTCCTGAGGTCCTGGCCGTATTATTGACTTGTAAGTGTTTTTCCCCTGTGTTTTTTGTGTAAGAGTGTATGCTCTGTTTTTGCGAGGAGCTTTGCGTTCCGAGGACCCGCAGGCTGTCGTGTGAGTTGGATGGGACACCAACAGGGAGCAGGCCCGTGTCGCGGCGCAGGCCAAGGCAACACTCAACACTGAGGCAACTGGGAAGTGTCCCGGTGCTCCTCAAGGGCTGCCCACCACAAGCTCCCACAGAGGACTCATGAACGCTCTGGTCCGGACCACGTCTGAGACCGGCAACGCTGAAAAGCGACAAACGTCACAGACGCGTGTCCTCTCTGGGAGTGTGGAATGAGACCTATGGCAGAAACGGCTCCTATTTAAAATCTTCCGAGGGTGAAGTAGTCATATCGAATGTGACGTCACCAAGCCAGGGACGTATCAAAGGAGGATCCCGCTCATTTTGCTTTGAAGTCGAGGCTTTGCTGCTGTGTGCTTTATTCTGTTTCAGGTCCAGTGTTACAGCGATTCCCTTTGCCATGTGTTGAGCCAGCCGTGTGGTGACTGCGCAATAATGAGGCAGGAGAGACATTGACTGCCACTGCTGTTTTGTTTCCTTGTGGTTTATGTAGTTGTTTTTATTTGTGATTGTATTATTAGTCTTTTGGTTTCTCTCGGCTGTGGCAATCATTGTTTTTCCCCAGTCAATTGAACACTATAGATCATTGTAACTGCCTCATGGCAGTAATTGTGGATTTTACGCACGCTCCTTCCGCCTCTAGAATCATGTCAATACCAAAATGACGCCCAACATAATGATCAAATGATTTTCACTTTTAACTGAATTAACTGAAAACCACTCAGTGTCAGTGAATACTGGTCAGAATCAGCACTTCTGTGTTTTTTGTCAAGCTTTTCAGTTTGTGGGGTCTGCAGGAATGAAACAACTGAAAATGACTCAGTGTGATTGAATCGTGGTCAGAATCAGCGCTTGTGTGATGTTTGTGACACTTTTCAGTTTCTGAAGTTTGCAGGAATGAAACAAGCAACACTGAGGCAACTGGGAAGTGTCCCGGTGCTCCTCAAGGGCTGCCCACCACAAGCTCCCACAGAGGACTCATGAACGCTCTGGTCTGGACCACGTCTGAGACTGGCAACGCTGAAAAGCGACAAACGTCACAGACGCGTGTCCTCTCTGGGAGTGTGGAATGAGACCTATGGCAGAAACGGCTCCTATTTAAAATCTTCCGAGGGTGAAGTAGTCATATCGAATGTGACGTCACCAAGCCAGGGACGTATCAAAGGAGGATCCCGCTCATTTTGCTTTGAAGTCGAGGCTTTGCTGCTGTGTGCTTTATTCTGTTTCAGGTCCAGTGTTACAGCGATTCCCTTTGCCATGTGTTGAGCCAGCCGTGTGGTGACTGCGCAATAATGAGGCAGGAGAGACATTGACTGCCACTGCTGTTTTGTTTCCTTGTGGTTTATGTAGTTGTTTTTATTTGTGATTGTATTATTAGTCTTTTGGTTTCTCTCGGCTGTGGCAATCATTGTTTTTCCCCAGTCAATTGAACACTATAGATCATTGTAACTGCCTCATGGCAGTAATTGTGGCTTTTACGCACGCTCCTTCCGCCTCTAGAATCATGTCAATACCAAAATGACGCCCAACATAATGATTTCATGTAATGATCAAATGATTTTCACTTTCCCTGATTCATGCTCAAGCATATGTTTCAGCAGCAAAGTGGATCTACGGGACGCTTCGATAAAGCCAATCACAGCAGCTCCTTTCATCAGGAACAGACAGTTTAACGAGCCAACACTTCAGCAGGAAACCTCCCTCCACAGACAAAAGTATACGTTTAAGTATAAGTTGAGCTCCTGAGGTCCTGGCCGTATTATTGACTTGTAAGTGTTTTTCCCCTGTGTTTTTTGTGTAAGAGTGTATGCTCTGTTTTTGCGAGGAGCTTTGCGTTCCGAGGACCCGCAGGCTGTCGTGTGAGTTGGATGGGACACCAACAGGGAGCAGGCCCGTGTCGCGGCGCAGGCCAAGGCAACACTCAACACTGAGGCAACTGGGAAGTGTCCCGGTGCTCCTCAAGGGCTGCCCACCACAAGCTCCCACAGAGGACTCATGAACGCTCTGGTCCGGACCACGTCTGAGACCGGCAACGCTGAAAAGCGACAAACGTCACAGACGCGTGTCCTCTCTGGGAGTGTGGAATGAGACCTATGGCAGAAACGGCTCCTATTTAAAATCTTCCGAGGGTGAAGTAGTCATATCGAATGTGACGTCACCAAGCCAGGGACGTATCAAAGGAGGATCCCGCTCATTTTGCTTTGAAGTCGAGGCTTTGCTGCTGTGTGCTTTATTCTGTTTCAGGTCCAGTGTTACAGCGATTCCCTTTGCCATGTGTTGAGCCAGCCGTGTGGTGACTGCGCAATAATGAGGCAGGAGAGACATTGACTGCCACTGCTGTTTTGTTTCCTTGTGGTTTATGTAGTTGTTTTTATTTGTGATTGTATTATTAGTCTTTTGGTTTCTCTCGGCTGTGGCAATCATTGTTTTTCCCCAGTCAATTGAACACTATAGATCATTGTAACTGCCTCATGGCAGTAATTGTGGCTTTTACGCACGCTCCTTCCGCCTCTAGAATCATGTCAATACCAAAATGACGCCCAACATAATGATTTCATGTAATGATCAAATGATTTTCACTTTCACTGATTCTTGCTCAAGCATATGTTTCAGCAGCAAAGTGGATCAACGGGACGCTTCGATAAAGCCAATCACAGCAGCTCCTCTCATCAGGAACAGACAGTTTAACGAGCCAACACTTCAGCAGGAAACCTCCCTCCACAGACAAAAGTATACGTTTAAGTATAAGTTGAGCTCCTGAGGTCCTGGCCGTATTATTGACTTGTAAGTGTTTTTCCCCTGTATTTTTTGTGTAAGAGTGTATGCTCTGTTTTTGCGAGGAGCTTTTGCGTTCCGAGGACCCGCAGGCTGTCGTGAGTTGGATGGGACACCAACAGGGAGCAGGCCCGTGTCGCGGCGCAGGCCAAGGCAACACTCAACACTGAGGCAACTGGGAAGTGTCCCGGTGCTCCTCAAGGGCTGCCCACCACAAGCTCCCACAGAGGACTCATGAACGCTCTGGTCCGGACCACGTCTGAGACCGGCAACGCTGAAAAGCGACAAACGTCACAGACGCGTGTCCTCTCTGGGAGTGTGGAATGAGACCTATGGCAGAAACGGCTCCTATTTAAAATCTTCCGAGGGTTGAAGTAGTCATATCGAATGTGACGTCACCAAGCCAGGGACGTATCAAAGGAGGATCCCGCTCATTTTGCTTTGAAGTCGAGGCTTTGCTGCTGTGTGCTTTATTCTGTTTCAGGTCCAGTGTTACAGCGATTCCCTTTGCCATGTGTTGAGCCAGCCGTGTGGTGACTGCGCAATAATGAGGCAGGAGAGACATTGACTGCCACTGCTGTTTTGTTTCCTTGTGGTTTATGTAGTTGTTTTTATTTGTGATTGTATTATTAGTCTTTTGGTTTCTCTCGGCTGTGGCAATCATTGTTTTTCCCCAGTCAATTGAACACTATAGATCATTGTAACTGCCTCATGGCAGTAATTGTGGCTTTTACGCACGCTCCTTCCGCCTCTAGAATCATGTCAATACCAAAATGACGCCCAACATAATGATCAAATGATTTTCACTTTCACTGATTCTTGCTCAAGCATATGTTTCAGCAGCAAAGTGGATCAACTGGACGCTTCGATAAAGCCAATCACAGCAGCTCCTCTCATCAGGAACAGACAGTTTAACGAGCCAACACTTCAGCAGGAAACCTCCCTCCACAGACAAAAGTATACGTTTAAGTATAAGTTGAGCTCCTGAGGTCCTGGCCGTATTATTGACTTGTAAGTGTTTTTCCCCTGTGTTTTTTGTGTAAGAGTGTATGCTCTGTTTTTGCGAGGAGCTTTGCGTTCCGAGGACCCGCAGGCTGTCGTGTGAGTTGGATGGGACACCAACAGGGAGCAGGCCCGTGTCGCGGCGCAGGCCAAGGCAACACTCAACACTGAGGCAACTGGGAAGTGTCCCGGTGCTCCTCAAGGGCTGCCCACCACAAGCTCCCACAGAGGACTCATGAACGCTCTGGTCCGGACCACGTCTGAGACCGGCAACGCTGAAAAGCGACAAACGTCACAGACGCGTGTCCTCTCTGGGAGTGTGGAATGAGACCTATGGCAGAAATAACACCCATGGTTTCCGGAGCTCTTTCACCAGAGAAGAGCTCATTAACATCATCACTTGTTACTTTGCCCCATTCAGGCCTGGAGTGCATTTGTGTTCTCTGGTTTCTAACATAACAGTGTGTTTTATGTGAAGCTTTTCAGTTTCTGAGGTTTGCAGGCATGAAACAGTAATTTTAAAGCACAGTCAACTGAAAATGACTCAGTGTGACTGAAAAGTGGTCAGAATCAACACTATTGTGTTTATCGTGAAGCTTTTCAGTTTCTGAGGTTTGCAGGAATGACACACAAATTTTAGAAAAAAGTCAACTGAAAACCACTCAGTGTCAGTGAATACTGGTCAGAATCAGCACTTATGTGTTTTTTGTCAAGCTTTTCAGTTTGTGAGGTCTGCAGGCCTGAAACAACTGAAAATGACTCAGTGTGATTGAACCGTGGTTAGAATCAACGCTTGTGTGATGTTTGTGACACTTTTCAGTTTCTGAGGTTTGCAGGAATGAAACAAGCAACAATGAGGCAACTGGGAAGTGTCCCAAGCTCCCACAGAGGACTCATGAACGCTCTGGTCCGGACCACGTCTGAGACCGGCAACGCTGAAAAGCGACAAACGTCACAGACGCGTGTCCTCTCTGGGAGTGTGGAATGAGACCTATGGCAGAAACGGCTCCTATTTAAAATCTTCCGAGGGTGAAGTAGTCATATCGAATGTGACGTCAACAAGCCAGGGACGTATCAAAGGAGGATCCCGCTCATTTTGCTTTGAAGTCGAGGCTTTGCTGCTGTGTGCTTTATTCTGTTTCAGGTCCAGTGTTACAGCGATTCCCTTTGCCATGTGTTGAGCCAGCCGTGTGGTGACTGCGCAATAATGAGGCAGGAGAGACATTGACTGCCACTGCTGTTTTGTTTCCTTGTGGTTTATGTAGTTGTTTTTATTTGTGATTGTATTATTAGTCTTTTGGTTTCTCTCGGCTGTGGCAATCATTTTTTTTCCCCAGTCAATTGAACATCATAGATCATTGTAACTGCCTCATGGCAGTAATTGTGGCTTTTACGCACGCTCCTTCCGCCTCTAGAATCATGTCAATACCAAAATGACGCCCAACATAATGATTTCATGTAATGATCAAATGATTTTCACTTTCACTGATTCTTGCTCAAGCATATGTTTCAGCAGCAAAGTGGATCAACGGGAAGCTTCGATAAAGCCAATCACAGCAGCTCCTCTCATCAGGAACAGACAGTTTAACGAGCCAACACTTCAGCAGGAAACCTCCCTCCACAGACAAAAGTATACGTTTAAGTATAAGTTGAGCTCCTGAGGTCCTGGCCGTATTATTGACTTGTAAGTGTTTTTCCCCTGTGTTTTTTGTGTAAGAGTGTATGCTCTGTTTTTGCGAGGAGCTTTGCGTTCCGAGGACCCGCAGGCTGTCGTGTGAGTTGGATGGGACACCAACAGGGAGCAGGCCCGTGTCGCGGCGCAGGCCAAGGCAACACTCAACACTGAGGCAACTGGGAAGTGTCCCGGTGCTCCTCAAGGGCTGCCCACCACAAGCTCCCACAGAGGACTCATGAACGCTCTGGTCCGGACCACGTCTGAGACCGGCAACGCTGAAAAGCGACAAACGTCACAAACGCGTGTCCTCTCTGGGAGTGTGGAATGAGACCTATGGCAGAAATAACACCCATGGTTTCCGGAGCTCTTTCACCAGAGAAGAGCTCATTAACATCATCACTTGTTACTTTGCCCCATTCAGGCCTGGAGTGCATTTGTGTTCTCTGGTTTCTAACATAACAGTGTGTTTTATGTGAAGCTTTTCAGTTTCTGAGGTTTGCAGGCATGAAACAGTAATTTTAAAGCACAGTCAACTGAAAATGACTCAGTGTGAGTGAAAAGTGGTCAGAATCAACACTATTGTGTTTATCGTCAAGCTTTTCAGTTTCTGAGGTTTGCAGGAATGACACACAAATTTTAGAAAAAAGTCAACTGAAAACCACTCAGTGTGAGAGAATACTGGTCAGAATCAGCACTTATGTGTTTTTTGTCAAGCTTTTCAGTTTGTGAGGTCTGCAAGCCTGAAACAACTGAAAATGACTCAGTGTGATTGAATCGTGGTCCGAATCAACGCTTGTGTGATGTTTGTGAAACTTTTCAGTTTCTGAAGTTTGCAGGAATGAAACAAGCAACAATGAGGCAACTGGGAAGTGTCCCAAGCTCCCACAGAGGACTCATGAACGCTCTGGTCCGGACCACGTCTGAGACCGGCAACGCTGAAAAGCGACAAACGTCACAGACGCGTGTCCTCTCTGGGATTGTGGAATGAGACCTATGGCAGAAACGGCTCCTATTTAAAATCTTCCGAGGGTGAAGTAGTCATATCGAATGTGACGTCACCAAGCCAGGGACGTATCAAAGGAGGATCCCGCTCATTTTGCTTTGAAGTCGAGGCTTTGCTGCTGTGTGCTTTATTCTGTTTCAGGTCCAGTGTTACAGCGATTCCCTTTGCCATGTGTTGAGCCAGCCGTGTGGTGACTGCGCAATAATGAGGCAGGAGAGACATTGACTGCCACTGCTGTTTTGTTTCCTTGTGGTTTATGTAGTTGTTTTTATTTGTGATTGTATTATTAGTCTTTTGGTTTCTCTCGGCTGTGGCAATCATTTTTTTTCCCCAGTCAATTGAACATCATAGATCATTGTAACTGCCTCATGGCAGTAATTGTGGCTTTTACGCACGCTCCTTCCGCCTCTAGAATCATGTCAATACCAAAATGACGCCCAACATAATGATTTCATGTAATGATCAAATGATTTTCACTTTCACTGATTCTTGCTCAAGCATATGTTTCAGCAGCAAAGTGGATCAACGGGAAGCTTCGATAAAGCCAATCACAGCAGCTCCTCTCATCAGGAACAGACAGTTTAACGAGCCAACACTTCAGCAGGAAACCTCCCTCCACAGACAAAAGTATACGTTTAAGTATAAGTTGAGCTCCTGAGGTCCTGGCCGTATTATTGACTTGTAAGTGTTTTTCCCCTGTGTTTTTTGTGTAAGAGTGTATGCTCTGTTTTTGCGAGGAGCTTTGCGTTCCGAGGACCCGCAGGCTGTCGCGTGAGTTGGATGGGACACCAACAGGGAGCAGGCCCGTGTCGCGGCGCAGGCCAAGGCAACACTCAACACTGAGGCAACTGGGAAGTGTCCCGGTGCTCCTCAAGGGCTGCCCACCACAAGCTCCCACAGAGGACTCATGAACGCTCTGGTCCGGACCACGTCTGAGACCGGCAACGCTGAAAAGCGACAAACGTCACAGACGCGTGTCCTCTCTGGGAGTGTGGAATGAGACCTATGGCAGAAATAACACCCATGGTTTCCGGAGCTCTTTCACCAGAGAAGAGCTCATTAACATCATCACTTGTTACTTTGCCCCATTCAGGCCTGGAGTGCATTTGTGTTCTCTGGTTTCTAACATAACAGTGTGTTTTATGTGAAGCTTTTCAGTTTCTGAGGTTTGCAGGCATGAAACAGTAATTTTAAAGCACAGTCAACTGAAAATGACTCAGTGTGAGTGAAAAGTGGTCAGAATCAACACTATTGTGTTTATCGTCAAGCTTTTCAGTTTCTGAGGTTTGCAGGAATGACACACAAATTTTAGAAAAAAGTCAACTGAAAACCACTCAGTGTCAGTGAATACTGGTCAGAATCAGCACTTCTGTGTTTTTTGTCAAGCTTTTCAGTTTGTGGGGTCTGCAGGAATGAAACAACTGAAAATGACTCAGTGTGATTGAATCGTGGTCAGAATCAACGCTTGTGTGATGTTTGTGACACTTTTCAGTTTCTGAAGTTTGCAGGAATGAAACAAGCAACACTGAGGCAACTGGGAAGTGTCCCGGTGCTCCTCAAGGGCTGCCCACCACAAGCTCCCACAGAGGACTCATGAACGCTCTGGTCCGGACCACGTCTGAGACCGGCAACGCTGAAAAGCGACAAACGTCACAGACGCGTGTCCTCTCTGGGAGTGTGGAATGAGACCTATGGCAGAAACGGCTCCTATTTAAAATCTTCCGAGGGTGAAGTAGTCATATCGAATGTGACGTCACCAAGCCAGGGACGTATCAAAGGAGGATCCCGCTCATTTTGCTTTGAAGTCGAGGCTTTGCTGCTGTGTGCTTTATTCTGTTTCAGGTCCAGTGTTACAGCGATTCCCTTTGCCATGTGTTGAGCCAGCCGTGTGGTGACTGCGCAATAATGAGGCAGGAGAGACATTGACTGCCACTGCTGTTTTGTTTCCTTGTGGTTTATGTAGTTGTTTTTATTTGTGATTGTATTATTAGTCTTTTGGTTTCTCTCGGCTGTGGCAATCATTGTTTTTCCCCAGTCAATTGAACACTATAGATCATTGTAACTGCCTCATGGCAGTAATTGTGGCTTTTACGCACGCTCCTTCCGCCTCTAGAATCATGTCAATACCAAAATGACGCCCAACATAATGATCAAATGATTTTCACTTTCACTGATTCTTGCTCAAGCATATGTTTCAGCAGCAAAGTGGATCTACGGGATGCTTCGATAAAGCCAATCACAGCAGCTCCTCTCATCAGGAACAGACAGTTTAACGAGCCAACACTTCAGCAGGAAACCTCCCTCCACAGACAAAAGTATACGTTTAAGTATAAGTTGAGCTCCTGAGGTCCTGGCCGTATTATTGACTTGTAAGTGTTTTTCCCCTGTGTTTTTTGTGTAAGAGTGTATGCTCTGTTTTTGCGAGGAGCTTTGCGTTCCGAGGACCCGCAGGCTGTCGTGTGAGTTGGATGGGACACCAACAGGGAGCAGGCCCGTGTCGCGGCGCAGGCCAAGGCAACACTCAACACTGAGGCAACTGGGAAGTGTCCCGGTGCTCCTCAAGGGCTGCCCACCACAAGCTCCCACAGAGGACTCATGAACGCTCTGGTCCGGACCACGTCTGAGACCGGCAACGCTGAAAAGCGACAAACGTCACAGACGCGTGTCCTCTCTGGGAGTGTGGAATGAGACCTATGGCAGAAACGGCTCCTATTTAAAATCTTCCGAGGGTGAAGTAGTCATATCGAATGTGACGTCACCAAGCCAGGGACGTATCAAAGGAGGATCCCGCTCATTTTGCTTTGAAGTCGAGGCTTTGCTGCTGTGTGCTTTATTCTGTTTCAGGTCCAGTGTTACAGCGATTCCCTTTGCCATGTGTTGAGCCAGCCGTGTGGTGACTGCGCAATAATGAGGCAGGAGAGACATTGACTGCCACTGCTGTTTTGTTTCCTTGTGGTTTATGTAGTTGTTTTTATTTGTGATTGTATTATTAGTCTTTTGGTTTCTCTCGGCTGTGGCAATCATTGTTTTTCCCCAGTCAATTGAACACTATAGATCATTGTAACTGCCTCATGGCAGTAATTGTGGCTTTTACGCACGCTCCTTCCGCCTCTAGAATCATGTCAATACCAAAATGACGCCCAACATAATGATCAAATGATTTTCACTTTCACTGATTCTTGCTCAAGCATATGTTTCAGCAGCAAAGTGGATCTACAGGACGCTTCGATAAAGCCAATCACAGCAGCTCCTCTCATCAGGAACAGACAGTTTAACGAGCCAACACTTCAGCAGGAAACCTCCCTCCACAGACAAAAGTATACGTTTAAGTATAAGTTGAGCTCCTGAGGTCCTGGCCGTATTATTGACTTGTAAGTGTTTTTCCCCTGTGTTTTTTGTGTAAGAGTGTATGCTCTGTTTTTGCGAGGAGCTTTGCGTTCCGAGGACCCGCAGGCTGTCGCGTGAGTTGGATGGGACACCAACAGGGAGCAGGCCCGTGTCGCGGCGCAGGCCAAGGCAACACTCAACACTGAGGCAACTGGGAAGTGTCCCGGTGCTCCTCAAGGGCTGCCCACCACAAGCTCCCACAGAGGACTCATGAACGCTCTGGTCCGGACCACGTCTGAGACCGGCAACGCTGAAAAGCGACAAACGTCACAGACGCGTGTCCTCTCTGGGAGTGTGGAATGAGACCTATGGCAGAAATAACACCCATGGTTTCCGGAGCTCTTTCACCAGAGAAGAGCTCATTAACATCATCACTTGTTACTTTGCCCCATTCAGGCCTGGAGTGCATTTGTGTTCTCTGGTTTCTAACATAACAGTGTGTTTTATGTGAAGCTTTTCAGTTTCTGAGGTTTGCAGGCATGAAACAGTAATTTTAAAGCACAGTCAACTGAAAATGACTCAGTGTGAGTGAAAAGTGGTCAGAATCAACACTATTGTGTTTATCGTCAAGCTTTTCAGTTTCTGAGGTTTGCAGGAATGACACACAAATTTTAGAAAAAAGTCAACTGAAAACCACTCAGTGTCAGTGAATACTGGTCAGAATCAGCACTTCTGTGTTTTTTGTCAAGCTTTTCAGTTTGTGAGGTCTGCAAGCCTGAAACAACTGAAAATGACTCAGTGTGATTGAATCGTGGTTAGAATCAACGCTTGTGTGATGTTTGTGACACTTTTCAGTTTCTGAAGTTTGCAGGAATGAAACAAGCAACAATGAGGCAACTGGGAAGTGTCCCAAGCTCCCACAGAGGACTCATGAACGCTCTGGTCCGGACCACGTCTGAGACCGGCAACGCTGAAAAGCGACAAACGTCACAGACGCGTGTCCTCTCTGGGAGTGTGGAATGAGACCTATGGCAGAAACGGCTCCTATTTAAAATCTTCCGAGGGTGAAGTAGTCATATCGAATGTGACGTCACCAAGCCAGGGACGTATCAAAGGAGGATCCCGCTCATTTTGCTTTGAAGTCGAGGCTTTGCTGCTGTGTGCTTTATTCTGTTTCAGGTCCAGTGTTACAGCGATTCCCTTTGCCATGTGTTGAGCCAGCCGTGTGGTGACTGCGCAATAATGAGGCAGGAGAGACATTGACTGCCACTGCTGTTTTGTTTCCTTGTGGTTTATGTAGTTGTTTTTATTTGTGATTGTATTATTAGTCTTTTGGTTTCTCTCGGCTGTGGCAATCATTGTTTTTCCCCAGTCAATTGAACACCATAGATCATTGTAACTGCCTCATGGCAGTAATTGTGGCTTTTACGCACGCTCCTTCCGCCTCTAGAATCATGTCAATACCAAAATGACGCCCAACATAATGATCAAATGATTTTCACTTTTAACTGATTCTTGCTCAAGCATATGTTTCAGCAGCAAAGTGGATCTACGGGACGCTTCGATAAAGCCAATCACAGCAGCTCCTCTCATCAGGAACAGACAGTTTAACGAGCCAACACTTCAGCAGGAAACCTCCCTCCACAGACAAAAGTATACGTTTAAGTATAAGTTGAGCTCCTGAGGTCCTGGCCGTATTATTGACTTGTAAGTGTTTTTCCCCTGTGTTTTTTGTGTAAGAGTGTATGCTCTGTTTTTGCGAGGAGCTTTGCGTTCCGAGGACCCGCAGGCTGTCGTGTGAGTTGGATGGGACACCAACAGGGAGCAGGCCCGTGTCGCGGCGCAGGCCAAGGCAACACTCAACACTGAGGCAACTGGGAAGTGTCCCGGTGCTCCTCAAGGGCTGCCCACCACAAGCTCCCACAGAGGACTCATGAACGCCCTGGTCCGGACCACGTCTGAGACCGGCAACGCTGAAAAGCGACAAACGTCACAGACGCGTGTCCTCTCTGGGAGTGTGGAATGAGACCTATGACAGAAATAACACCCATGGTTTCCGGAGCTCTTTCACCAGAGAAGAGCTCATTAACATCATCACTTGTTACTTTGCCCCATTCAGGCCTGGAGTGCATTTGTGTTCTCTGGTTTCTAACATAACAGTGTGTTTTATGTGAAGCTTTTCAGTTTCTGAGGTTTGCAGGCATGAAACAGTAATTTTAAAGCACAGTCAACTGAAAATGACTCAGTGTGAGTGAAAAGTGGTCAGAATCAACACTATAGTGTTTATCGTGAAGCTTTTCAGTTTCTGAGGTTTGCAGGAATGACACACAAATTTTAGAAAAAAGTCAACTGAAAACCACTCAGTGTGAGAGAATACTGGTCAGAATCAGCACTTCTGTGTTTTTTGTCAAGCTTTTCAGTTTGTGAGGTCTGCAAGCCTGAAACAACTGAAAATGACTCAGTGTGATTGAATCGTGGTCCGAATCAACGCTTGTGTGATGTTTGTGAAACTTTTCAGTTTCTGAAGTTTGCAGGAATGAAACAAGCAACAATGAGGCAACTGGGAAGTGTCCCAAGCTCCCACAGAGGACTCATGAACGCTCTGGTCCGGACCACGTCTGAGACCGGCAACGCTGAAAAGCGACAAACGTCACAGACGCGTGTCCTCTCTGGGATTGTGGAATGAGACCTATGGCAGAAACGGCTCCTATTTAAAATCTTCCGAGGGTGAAGTAGTCATATCGAATGTGACGTCACCAAGCCAGGGACGTATCAAAGGAGGATCCCGCTCATTTTGCTTTGAAGTCGAGGCTTTGCTGCTGTGTGCTTTATTCTGTTTCAGGTCCAGTGTTACAGCGATTCCCTTTGCCATGTGTTGAGCCAGCCGTGTGGTGACTGCGCAATAATGAGGCAGGAGAGACATTGACTGCCACTGCTGTTTTGTTTCCTTGTGGTTTATGTAGTTGTTTTTATTTGTGATTGTATTATTAGTCTTTTGGTTTCTCTCGGCTGTGGCAATCATTGTTTTTCCCCAGTCAATTGAACATCATAGATCATTGTAACTGCCTCATGGCAGTAATTGTGGCTTTTACGCACGCTCCTTCCGCCTCTAGAATCATGTCAATACCAAAATGACGCCCAACATAATGATTTCATGTAATGATCAAATGATTTTCACTTTCACTGATTCTTGCTCAAGCATATGTTTCAGCAGCAAAGTGGATCAACGGGACGCTTCGATAAAGCCAATCACAGCAGCTCCTCTCATCAGGAACAGACAGTTTAACGAGCCAACACTTCAGCAGGAAACCTCCCTCCACAGACAAAAGTATACGTTTAAGTATAAGTTGAGCTCCTGAGGTCCTGGCCGTATTATTGACTTGTAAATGTTTTTCCCCTGTATTTTTTGTGTAAGAGTGTATGCTCTGTTTTTGCGAGGAGCTTTTGCGTTCCGAGGACCCGCAGGCTGTCGTGAGTTGGATGGGACACCAACAGGAAGCAGGCCCGTGTCGCGGCGCAGGCCAAGGCAACACTCAACACTGAGGCAACTGGGAAGTGTCCCGGTGCTCCTCAAGGGCTGCCCACCACAAGCTCCCACAGAGGACTCATGAACGCTCTGGTCCGGACCACGTCTGAGACCGGCAACGCTGAAAAGCGACAAACGTCACAGACGCGTGTCCTCTCTGGGAGTGTGGAATGAGACCTATGGCAGAAACGGCTCCTATTTAAAATCTTCCGAGGGTGAAGTAGTCATATCGAATGTGACGTCACCAAGCCAGGGACGTATCAAAGGAGGATCCCGCTCATTTTGCTTTGAAGTCGAGGCTTTGCTGCTGTGTGCTTTATTCTGTTTCAGGTCCAGTGTTACAGCGATTCCCTTTGCCATGTGTTGAGCCAGCCGTGTGGTGACTGCGCAATAATGAGGCAGGAGAGACATTGACTGCCACTGCTGTTTTGTTTCCTTGTGGTTTATGTAGTTGTTTTTATTTGTGATTGTATTATTAGTCTTTTGGTTTCTCTCGGCTGTGGCAATCATTGTTTTTCCCCAGTCAATTGAACACTATAGATCATTGTAACTGCCTCATGGCAGTAATTGTGGCTTTTACGCACGCTCCTTCCGCCTCTAGAATCATGTCAATACCAAAATGACGCCCAACATAATGATCAAATGATTTTCACTTTCACTGATTCTTGCTCAAGCATATGTTTCAGCAGCAAAGTGGATCTACGGGATGCTTCGATAAAGCCAATCACAGCAGCTCCTCTCATCAGGAACAGACAGTTTAACGAGCCAACACTTCAGCAGGAAACCTCCCTCCACAGACAAAAGTATACGTTTAAGTATAAGTTGAGCTCCTGAGGTCCTGGCCGTATTATTGACTTGTAAGTGTTTTTCCCCTGTGTTTTTTGTGTAAGAGTGTATGCTCTGTTTTTGCGAGGAGCTTTGCGTTCCGAGGACCCGCAGGCTGTCGTGTGAGTTGGATGGGACACCAACAGGGAGCAGGCCCGTGTCGCGGCGCAGGCCAAGGCAACACTCAACACTGAGGCAACTGGGAAGTGTCCCGGTGCTCCTCAAGGGCTGCCCACCACAAGCTCCCACAGAGGACTCATGAACGCTCTGGTCCGGACCACGTCTGAGACCGGCAACGCTGAAAAGCGACAAACGTCACAGACGCGTGTCCTCTCTGGGAGTGTGGAATGAGACCTATGGCAGAAACGGCTCCTATTTAAAATCTTCCGAGGGTGAAGTAGTCATATCGAATGTGACGTCACCAAGCCAGGGACGTATCAAAGGAGGATCCCGCTCATTTTGCTTTGAAGTCGAGGCTTTGCTGCTGTGTGCTTTATTCTGTTTCAGGTCCAGTGTTACAGCGATTCCCTTTGCCATGTGTTGAGCCAGCCGTGTGGTGACTGCGCAATAATGAGGCAGGAGAGACATTGACTGCCACTGCTGTTTTGTTTCCTTGTGGTTTATGTAGTTGTTTTTATTTGTGATTGTATTATTAGTCTTTTGGTTTCTCTCGGCTGTGGCAATCATTGTTTTTCCCCAGTCAATTGAACATCATAGATCATTGTAACTGCCTCATGGCAGTAATTGTGGCTTTTACGCACGCTCCTTCCGCCTCTAGAATCATGTCAATACCAAAATGACGCCCAACATAATGATTTCATGTAATGATCAAATGATTTTCACTTTCACTGATTCTTGCTCAAGCATATGTTTCAGCAGCAAAGTGGATCAACGGGACGCTTCGATAAAGCCAATCACAGCAGCTCCTCTCATCAGGAACAGACAGTTTAACGAGCCAACACTTCAGCAGGAAACCTCCCTCCACAGACAAAAGTATACGTTTAAGTATAAGTTGAGCTCCTGAGGTCCTGGCCGTATTATTGACTTGTAAGTGTTTTTCCCCTGTATTTTTTGTGTAAGAGTGTATGCTCTGTTTTTGCGAGGAGCTTTTGCGTTCCGAGGACCCGCAGGCTGTCGTGAGTTGGATGGGACACCAACAGGGAGCAGGCCCGTGTCGCGGCGCAGGCCAAGGCAACACTCAACACTGAGGCAACTGGGAAGTGTCCCGGTGCTCCTCAAGGGCTGCCCACCACAAGCTCCCACAGAGGACTCATGAACGCTCTGGTCCGGACCACGTCTGAGACCGGCAACGCTGAAAAGCGACAAACGTCACAGACGCGTGTCCTCTCTGGGAGTGTGGAATGAGACCTATGGCAGAAACGGCTCCTATTTAAAATCTTCCGAGGGTTGAAGTAGTCATATCGAATGTGACGTCACCAAGCCAGGGACGTATCAAAGGAGGATCCCGCTCATTTTGCTTTGAAGTCGAGGCTTTGCTGCTGTGTGCTTTATTCTGTTTCAGGTCCAGTGTTACAGCGATTCCCTTTGCCATGTGTTGAGCCAGCCGTGTGGTGACTGCGCAATAATGAGGCAGGAGAGACATTGACTGCCACTGCTGTTTTGTTTCCTTGTGGTTTATGTAGTTGTTTTTATTTGTGATTGTATTATTAGTCTTTTGGTTTCTCTCGGCTGTGGCAATCATTGTTTTTCCCCAGTCAATTGAACACTATAGATCATTGTAACTGCCTCATGGCAGTAATTGTGGCTTTTACGCACGCTCCTTCCGCCTCTAGAATCATGTCAATACCAAAATGACGCCCAACATAATGATTTCATGTAATGATCAAATGATTTTCACTTTCACTGATTCTTGCTCAAGCATATGTTTCAGCAGCAAAGTGGATCTACGGGACGCTTCGATAAAGCCAATCACAGCAGCTCCTTTCATCAGGAACAGACAGTTTAACGAGCCAACACTTCAGCAGGAAACCTCCCTCCACAGACAAAAGTATACGTTTAAGTATAAGTTGAGCTCCTGAGGTCCTGCCCGTATTATTGACTTGTAAGTGTTTTCCCCTGTGTTTTTTGTGTAAGAGTGTATGCTCTGTTTTTGCGAGGAGCTTTGCGTTCCGAGGACCCGCAGGCTGTCGTGTGAGTTGGATGGGACACCAACAGGGAGCAGGCCCGTGTCGCGGGGCAGGCCAAGGCAACACTCAACACTGAGGCAACTGGGAAGTGTCCCGGTGCTCCTCAAGGGCTGCCCACCACAAGCTCCCACAGAGGACTCATGAACGCTCTGGTCCGGACCACGTCTGAGACCGGCAACGCTGAAAAGCGACAAACGTCACAGACGCGTGTCCTCTCTGGGAGTGTGGAATGAGACCTATGGCAGAAATAACACCCATGGTTTCCGGAGCTCTTTCACCAGAGAAGAGCTCATTAACATCATCACTTGTAACTTTGCCCCATTCAGGCCTGGAGTGCATTTGTGTTCTCTGGTTTCTAACATAACAGTGTGTTTTATGTGAAGCTTTTCAGTTTCTGAGGTTTGCAGGCATGAAACAGTAATTTTAAAGCACAGTCAACTGAAAATGACTCAGTGTGAGTGAAAAGTGGTCAGAATCAACACTATTGTGTTTATCGTGAAGCTTTTCAGTTTCTGAGGTTTGCAGGAATGACACACAAATTTTAGAAAAAAGTCAACTGAAAACCACTCAGTGTGAGAGAATACTGGTCAGAATCAGCACTTATGTGTTTTTTGTCAAGCTTTTCAGTTTGTGAGGTCTGCAAGCCTGAAACAACTGAAAATGACTCAGTGTGATTGAATCGTGGTCCGAATCAACGCTTGTGTGATGTTTGTGAAACTTTTCAGTTTCTGAAGTTTGCAGGAATGAAACAAGCAACAATGAGGCAACTGGGAAGTGTCCCAAGCTCCCACAGAGGACTCATGAACGCTCTGGTCCGGACCACGTCTGAGACCGGCAACGCTGAAAAGCGACAAACGTCACAGACGCGTGTCCTCTCTGGGAGTGTGGAATGAGACCTATGGCAGAAACGGCTCCTATTTAAAATCTTCCGAGGGTGAAGTAGTCATATCGAATGTGACGTCACCAAGCCAGGGAAGTATCAAAGGAGGATCCCGCTCATTTTGCTTTGAAGTCGAGGCTTTGCTGCTGTGTGCTTTATTCTGTTTCAGGTCCAGTGTTACAGCGATTCCCTTTGCCATGTGTTGAGCCAGCCGTGTGGTGACTGCGCAATAATGAGGCAGGAGAGACATTGACTGCCACTGCTGTTTTGTTTCCTTGTGGTTTATGTAGTTGTTTTTATTTGTGATTGTATTATTAGTCTTTTGGTTTCTCTCGGCTGTGGCAATCATTGTTTTTCCCCAGTCAATTGAACACTATAGATCATTGTAACTGCCTCATGGCAGTAATTGTGGCTTTTACGCACGCTCCTTCCGCCTCTAAAATCATGTCAATACCAAAATGACGCCCAACATAATGATTTCATGTAATGATCAAATGATTTTCACTTTCACTGATTCTTGCTCAAGCATATGTTTCAGCAGCAAAGTGGATCAACGGGACGCTTCGATAAAGCCAATCACAGCAGCTCCTCTCATCAGGAACAGACAGTTTAACGAGCCAACACTTCAGCAGGAAACCTCCCTCCACAGACAAAAGTATACGTTTAAGTATAAGTTGAGCTCCTGAGGTCCTGGCCGTATTATTGACTTGTAAGTGTTTTTCCCCTGTATTTTTTGTGTAAGAGTGTATGCTCTGTTTTTGCGAGGAGCTTTTGCGTTCCGAGGACCCGCAGGCTGTCGTGAGTTGGATGGGACACCAACAGGGAGCAGGCCCGTGTCGCGGCGCAGGCCAAGGCAACACTCAACACTGAGGCAACTGGGAAGTGTCCCGGTGCTCCTCAAGGGCTGCCCACCACAAGCTCCCACAGAGGACTCATGAACGCTCTGGTCCGGACCACGTCTGAGACCGGCAACGCTGAAAAGCGACAAACGTCACAGACGCGTGTCCTCTCTGGGAGTGTGGAATGAGACCTATGGCAGAAACGGCTCCTATTTAAAATCTTCCGAGGGTTGAAGTAGTCATATCGAATGTGACGTCACCAAGCCAGGGACGTATCAAAGGAGGATCCCGCTCATTTTGCTTTGAAGTCGAGGCTTTGCTGCTGTGTGCTTTATTCTGTTTCAGAAACAGTGTTACAGCGATTCCCTTTGCCATGTGTTGAGCCAGCCGTGTGGTGACTGCGCAATAATGAGGCAGGAGAGACATTGACTGCCACTGCTGTTTTGTTTCCTTGTGGTTTATGTAGTTGTTTTTATTTGTGATTGTATTATTAGTCTTTTGGTTTCTCTCGGCTGTGGCAATCATTGTTTTTCCCCAGTCAATTGAACACTATAGATCATTGTAACTGCCTCATGGCAGTAATTGTGGCTTTTACGCACGCTCCTTCCGCCTCTAGAATCATGTCAATACCAAAATGACGCCCAACATAATGATCAAATGATTTTCACTTTCACTGATTCTTGCTCAAGCATATGTTTCAGCAGCAAAGTGGATCTACGGGACGCTTCGATAAAGCCAATCACAGCAGCTCCTCTCATCAGGAACAGACAGTTTAACGAGCCAACACTTCAGCAGGAAACCTCCCTCCACAGACAAAAGTATACGTTTAAGTATAAGTTGAGCTCCTGAGGTCCTGGCCGTATTATTGACTTGTAAGTGTTTTTCCCCTGTGATTTCTGTGTAAGAGTGTATGCTCTGTTTTTGCGAGGAGCTTTGCGTTCCGAGGACCCGCAGGCTGTCGCGTGAGTTGGATGGGACACCAACAGGGAGCAGGCCCGTGTCGCGGCGCAGGCCAAGGCAACACTCAACACTGAGGCAACTGGGAAGTGTCCCGGTGCTCCTCAAGGGCTGCCCACCACAAGCTCCCACAGAGGACTCATGAACGCTCTGGTCCGGACCACGTCTGAGACCGGCAACGCTGAAAAGCGACAAACGTCACAGACGCGTGTCCTCTCTGGGAGTGTGGAATGAGACCTATGGCAGAAATAACACCCATGGTTTCCGGAGCTCTTTCACCAGAGAAGAGCTCATTAACATCATCACTTGTAACTTTGCCCCATTCAGGCCTGGAGTGCATTTGTGTTCTCTGGTTTCTAACATAACAGTGTGTTTTATGTGAAGCTTTTCAGTTTCTGAGGTTTGCAGGCATGAAACAGTAATTTTAAAGCACAGTCAACTGAAAATGACTCAGTGTGAGTGAAAAGTGGTCAGAATCAACACTATTGTGTTTATCGTGAAGCTTTTCAGTTTCTGAGGTTTGCAGGAATGACACACAAATTTTAGAAAAAAGTCAACTGAAAACCACTCAGTGTCAGTGAATACTGGTCAGAATCAGCACTTCTGTGTTTTTTGTCAAGCTTTTCAGTTTGTGAGGTCTGCAGGAATGAAACAACTGAAAATGACTCAGTGTGATTGAATCGTGGTTAGAATCAACGCTTGTGTGATGTTTGTGACACTTTTCAGTTTCTGAAGTTTGCAGGAATGAAACAAGCAACAATGAGGCAACTGGGAAGTGTCCCAAGCTCCCACAGAGGACTCATGAACGCTCTGGTCCGGACCACGTCTGAGACCGGCAACGCTGAAAAGCGACAAACGTCACAGACGCGTGTCCTCTCTGGGAGTGTGGAATGAGACCTATGGCAGAAACGGCTCCTATTTAAAATCTTCCGAGGGTGAAGTAGTCATATCGAATGTGACGTCACCAAGCCAGGGACGTATCAAAGGAGGATCCCGCTCATTTTGCTTTGAAGTCGAGGCTTTGCTGCTGTGTGCTTTATTCTGTTTCAGGTCCAGTGTTACAGCGATTCCCTTTGCCATGTGTTGAGCCAGCCGTGTGGTGACTGCGCAATAATGAGGCAGGAGAGACATTGACTGCCACTGCTGTTTTGTTTCCTTGTGGTTTATGTAGTTGTTTTTATTTGTGATTGTATTATTAGTCTTTTGGTTTCTCTCGGCTGTGGCAATCATTGTTTTTCCCCAGTCAATTGAACATCATAGATCATTGTAACTGCCTCATGGCAGTAATTGTGGCTTTTACGCACGCTCCTTCCGCCTCTAGAATCATGTCAATACCAAAATGACGCCCAACATAATGATTTCATGTAATGATCAAATGATTTTCACTTTCACTGATTCTTGCTCAAGCATATGTTTCAGCAGCAAAGTGGATCAACGGGACGCTTCGATAAAGCCAATCACAGCAGCTCCTCTCATCAGGAACAGACAGTTTAACGAGCCAACACTTCAGCAGGAAACCTCCCTCCACAGACAAAAGTATACGTTTAAGTATAAGTTGAGCTCCTGAGGTCCTGGCCGTATTATTGACTTGTAAGTGTTTTTCCCCTGTATTTTTTGTGTAAGAGTGTATGCTCTGTTTTTGCGAGGAGCTTTTGCGTTCCGAGGACCCGCAGGCTGTCGTGAGTTGGATGGGACACCAACAGGGAGCAGGCCCGTGTCGCGGCGCAGGCCAAGGCAACACTCAACTGAGGCAACTGGGAAGTGTCCCGGTGCTCCTCAAGGGCTGCCCACCACAAGCTCCCACAGAGGACTCATGAACGCTCTGGTCCGGACCACGTCTGAGACCGGCAACGCTGAAAAGCGACAAACGTCACAGACGCGTGTCCTCTCTGGGAGTGTGGAATGAGACCTATGGCAGAAACGGCTCCTATTTAAAATCTTCCGAGGGTTGAAGTAGTCATATCGAATGTGACGTCACCAAGCCAGGGACGTATCAAAGGAGGATCCCGCTCATTTTGCTTTGAAGTCGAGGCTTTGCTGCTGTGTGCTTTATTCTGTTTCAGGTCCAGTGTTACAGCGATTCCCTTTGCCATGTGTTGAGCCAGCCGTGTGGTGACTGCGCAATAATGAGGCAGGAGAGACATTGACTGCCACTGCTGTTTTGTTTCCTTGTGGTTTATGTAGTTGTTTTTATTTGTGATTGTATTATTAGTCTTTTGGTTTCTCTCGGCTGTGGCAATCATTGTTTTTCCCCAGTCAATTGAACACTATAGATCATTGTAACTGCCTCATGGCAGTAATTGTGGCTTTTACGCACGCTCCTTCCGCCTCTAGAATCATGTCAATACCAAAATGACGCCCAACATAATGATCAAATGATTTTCACTTTCACTGATTCTTGCTCAAGCATATGTTTCAGCAGCAAAGTGGATCTACGGGACGCTTCGATAAAGCCAATCACAGCAGCTCCTCTCATCAGGAACAGACAGTTTAACGAGCCAACACTTCAGCAGGAAACCTCCCTCCACAGACAAAAGTATACGTTTAAGTATAAGTTGAGCTCCTGAGGTCCTGGCCGTATTATTGACTTGTAAGTGTTTTTCCCCTGTGTTTTTTGTGTAAGAGTGTATGCTCTGTTTTTGCGAGGAGCTTTGCGTTCCGAGGACCCGCAGGCTGTCGTGTGAGTTGGATGGGACACCAACAGGGAGCAGGCCCGTGTCGCGGCGCAGGCCAAGGCAACACTCAACACTGAGGCAACTGGGAAGTGTCCCGGTGCTCCTCAAGGGCTGGCCACCACAAGCTCCCACAGAGGACTCATGAACGCTCTGGTCCGGACCACGTCTGAGACCGGCAACGCTGAAAAGCGACAAACGTCACAGACGCGTGTCCTCTCTGGGAGTGTGGAATGAGACCTATGGCAGAAATAACACCCATGGTTTCCGGAGCTCTTTCACCAGAGAAGAGCTCATTAACATCATCACTTGTTACTTTGCCCCATTCAGGCCTGGAGTGCATTTGTGTTCTCTGGTTTCTAACATAACAGTGTGTTTTATGTGAAGCTTTTCAGTTTCTGAGGTTTGCAGGCATGAAACAGTAATTTTAAAGCACAGTCAACTGAAAATGACTCAGTGTGAGTGAAAAGTGGTCAGAATCAACACTATTGTGTTTATCGTGAAGCTTTTCAGTTTCTGAGGTTTGCAGGAATGACACACAAATTTTAGAAAAAAGTCAACTGAAAACCACTCAGTGTCAGTGAATACTGGTCAGAATCAGCACTTCTGTGTTTTTTGTCAAGCTTTTCAGTTTGTGAGGTCTGCAAGCCTGAAACAACTGAAAATGACTCAGTGTGATTGAATCGTGGTCAGAATCAACGCTTGTGTGATGTTTGTGACACTTTTCAGTTTCTGAAGTTTGCAGGAATGAAACAAGCAACAATGAGGCAACTGGGAAGTGTCCCAAGCTCCCACAGAGGACTCATGAACGCTCTGGTCCGGACCACGTCTGAGACCGGCAACGCTGAAAAGCGACAAACGTCACAGACGCGTGTCCTCTCTGGGAGTGTGGAATGAGACCTATGGCAGAAACGGCTCCTATTTAAAATCTTCCGAGGGTGAAGTAGTCATATCGAATGTGACGTCACCAAGCCAGGGACGTATCAAAGGAGGATCCCGCTCATTTTGCTTTGAAGTCGAGGCTTTGCTGCTGTGTGCTTTATTCTGTTTCAGGTCCAGTGTTACAGCGATTCCCTTTGCCATGTGTTGAGCCAGCCGTGTGGTGACTGCGCAATAATGAGGCAGGAGAGACATTGACTGCCACTGCTGTTTTGTTTCCTTGTGGTTTATGTAGTTGTTTTTATTTGTGATTGTATTATTAGTCTTTTGGTTTCTCTCGGCTGTGGCAATCATTGTTTTTCCCCAGTCAATTGAACACCATAGATCATTGTAACTGCCTCATGGCAGTAATTGTGGCTTTTACGCACGCTCCTTCCGCCTCTAGAATCATGTCAATACCAAAATGACGCCCAACATAATGATCAAATGATTTTCACTTTTAACTGATTCTTGCTCAAGCATATGTTTCAGCAGCAAAGTGGATCAACGGGACGCTTCGATAAAGCCAATCACAGCAGCTCCTCTCATCAGGAACAGACAGTTTAACGAGCCAACACTTCAGCAGGAAACCTCCCTCCACAGACAAAAGTATACGTTTAAGTATAAGTTGAGCTCCTGAGGTCCTGGCCGTATTATTGACTTGTAAGTGTTTTTCCCCTGTATTTTTTGTGTAAGAGTGTATGCTCTGTTTTTGCGAGGAGCTTTTGCGTTCCGAGGACCCGCAGGCTGTCGTGAGTTGGATGGGACACCAACAGGGAGCAGGCCCGTGTCGCGGCGCAGGCCAAGGCAACACTCAACACTGAGGCAACTGGGAAGTGTCCCGGTGCTCCTCAAGGGCTGGCCACCACAAGCTCCCACAGAGGACTCATGAACGCTCTGGTCCGGAAAAACAGGGATTCATTAAGTCAACGTCAAAAACTTGAAAAGTTTCACAAAGATCGCACAGCTGTTGTTTCTGATCTGTATTCACTCAGTCTGATTCATTTTCTGTGCAATTTGACATAAGAGTAGTACGACATACATGCCGACCTCAGAAACTGAAAAGTTTCACAAAGTCGCATAACTGTTGTTTCTGATCTGTATTCACTCAGTCTAAGTCATTTTCTGTGCAATTTGACATAAGAGTAGTACGACATACATGCCGTCCTCAGAAACTGAAAAGTTTCACAGAGATCGCACAGCTGTTGTTTGTGATCAGTATTCATTCAATCTGAGTCATTTTCTGTGCAATGTGACCTAAAAGCAGGGATTCATTAAGTCAACGTCAAAAACTTAAAAGTTTCACTGAGCTCGCACAGCTGTTGTTTCTGATCTGTATTCACTTCATCTGAGTCATTTTCTGTGCAATTTGACATAACAGTAGTAAGACATACATGCCGACCTCAGGAACTGAAAAGTTTCACAAAGATCGCACACCTGTTGTTTCTGATCTTTATTCACTTCATCTGAGTCATTTTCTGTGCAATTTGATATAACAGTAGTACGACATACATGCCGACCTCAGAAACTGAAACGTTTCACTGAGATCGCCTAACTGTTGTTTCTGATCTGTATTCACTTCATCTGAGTCATTTTCTGTGCAATTTGACATAACAGTAGTAAGACACACATGCCGACCTCAGAAACTGAAAAGTTTCACAAAGTCGCATAACTGTTGTTTCTGATCTGTATTCACTTCATATGAGTCATTTTCTGTGCAATTTGACATAAGAGTAGCACGGCATACATGTGAACCTCAGAAACGGAAACGTTTCACAAAGATCGCATAACTGTTTTTTCTGATCTGTATTCACTTCATCTGAGTCATTTTCTGTGCAATTTGACATAACAGTAGTAAGACATACATGCCGACCTCAGGAACTGAAAAGTTTCACAAAGATCGCAGTTGTTTCTGATCTGTATTCACTTCATCTGAGTCATTTTCTGTGCAATGTGACCTAAAAGCAGGGATTCATTAAGTCAACGTCAAAAACTTGAAAAGTTTCACAAAGATCGCACAGCTGTTGTTTCTGATCTGTATTCACTTCATCTGAGTCATTTTCTGTGCAATTTGACATAAGTGTAGTAAGACACACATGCCGACCTCAGAAACTGAAAAGTTTCACTGAGATCGCATAACTGTTGTTTCTGATCTGTATTCACTTCATCTGAGTCATTTTCTGTGCAATTTGACATAACAGTAGTAAGACATACATGCCGACCTCAGGAACTGAAAAGTTTCACTGAGATCGCACAGCTGTTGTTTCTGATCTGTATTCACTTCATCTGAGTCATTTTCTGTGCAATTTGACATAACAGTAGTAAGACATACATGCCGACCTCAGGAACTGAAAAGTTTCACAAATATCGCAGTTGTTTCTGATCTGTATTCACTTCATCTGAGTCACTTTCTGTGCAATTTGACATAAGTGTAGTAAGACACACATGCCGACCTCATAAACAGAAAAGTTTCACAAAGATCGCACAGCTGTTGTTCCTGATCTGTATTCACTTCATCTGAGTCATTTTCTGTCCAATGTGACCTAAAAGCAGGGATTCATTAAGTCAACGTCAAAAACTTGATAAGTTTCACAAAGATCGCACAGCTGTTGTTTCTGATCTGTATTCACTCAGTCTGATTCATTTTCTGTGCAATTTGACATAAGAGTAGTACGACATACATGCCGACCTCAGAAACTGAAACGTTTCACTGAGATCGCATAACTGTTGTTTCTGATCTGTATTCACTTCATCTGAGTCATTTTCTGTGCAATTTGACATAACAGTAGTAAGACACACATGCCGACCTCAGAAACAGAAAAGTTTCACAAAGTCGCATAACTGTTGTTTCTGATCTGTATTCACTTCATCTGAGTCATTTTCTGTGCAATTTGACATAAGTGTAGTAAGACACACATGCCGAAACTGAAAAGTTTCACAAAGTCGCATAACTGTTGTTTCTGATCTGTATTCACTTCATCTGAGTCATTTTCTGTGCAATTTGACATAACAGTAGTAAGACACACATGCCGACCTCAGGAACTGAAAAGTTTCACAAAGTCGCATAACTGTTGTTTCTGATCTGTATTCACTCAGTCTAAGTCATTTTCTGTGCAATTTGACATAAGAGTAGTACGACATACATGCCGACCTCAGAAATTGAAACGTTTCACAAAGATCGCATAACTGTTGTTTCTGATCTGTATTCACTCAGTCTGAGTCATTTTCTGTGCAATTTGACATAAGTGTAGTAAGACACACATGCTGACCTCAGGAACTGAAAAGTTTCACTGAGATCGCACAGCTGTTGTTTCGGATCTGTATTCACTTCATATGAGTCATTTTCTGTGCAATTTGACATAACAGTAGTAAGACATACATGCCGACCTCAGAAACTGAAAAGTTTCACAAAGTCGCATAACTGTTGTTTCTGATCTGTATTCACTTCATCTGAGTCATTTTCTGTGCAATTTGACATAAGAGTAGTAAGACACACATGCCGACCTCAGAAACTGAAACGTTTCACTGAGATCGCACAGCTGTTGTTTCTGATCTGTATTCACTTCATATGAGTCATTTTCTGTGCAATTTGACATAAGAGTAGCACGGCATACATGTGAACCTCAGAAACGGAAACGTTTCACTGAGATCGCATAACTGTTTTTTTTTATCTGTATTCACTTCATCTGAGTCATTTTCTGTGCAATTTGACAGAAGTGTAGTAAGACACACATGCCGACCTCAGAAACTGAAAAGTTTCACAAAGTCGCATAACTGTTGTTTCTGATCTGTATTCACTTCATCTGAGTCATTTTCTGTGCAATGTGACCTAAAAGCAGGGATTCATTAAGTCAACGTCAAAAACTTGAAAAGTTTCACAAAGATCGCACAGCTGTTGTTTCTGATCTGTATTCACTCAGTCTGATTCATTTTCTGTGCAATTTGACATAAGAGTAGTAAGACACACATGCCGACCTCAGAAACTGAAACGTTTCACTGAGATCGCATAACTGTTGTTTCTGATCTGTATTCACTTCATCTGAGTCATTTTCTGTGCAATTTGACATAACAGTAGTAAGACACACATGCCGACCTCAGAAACAGAAAAGTTTCACTGAGATCGCACAGCTGTTGTTTCTGATCTGTATTCACTTCATATGAGTCATTTTCTGTGCAATTTGACATAAGAGTAGCACATCATACATGTGGACCTCAGAAACGGAAACGTTTCACTGAGATCGCATAACTGTTTTTTCTGATCTGTATTCACTTCATCTGAGTCATTTTCTGTGCAATTTGACATAAGTGTAGTAAGACACACATGCCGACCTCAGGAACTGAAAAGTTTCACGGAGATCGCACAGCTGTTGTTTCTGATCTGTATTCACTTCATCTGAGTCATTTTCTGTGCAATTTGACATAACAGTAGTAAGACACACATGCCGACCTCAGAAACTGAAAAGTTTCACAAAGTCGCATAACTGTTGTTTCTGATCTGTATTCACTCAGTCTAAGTCATTTTCTGTGCAATTTGACATAAGAGTAGTACGACATACATGCCGTCCTCAGAAACTGAAAAGTTTCACAGAGATCGCAAAGCTGTTGTTTGTGATCTGTATTCACTCAGTCTGAGTCATATTCTGTGCAATGTGACCTAAAAGCAGGGATTCATTAAGTCAACGTCAAAAACTTGAAAAGTTTCACAAAGATCGCACAGCTGTTGTTTCTGATGTGTATTCACTCAGTCTGATTCATTTTCTGTGCAATTTGACATAAGAGTAGTACGACATACATGCCGACCTCAGAAACTGAAACGTTTCACTGAGATCGCATAACTGTTGTTTCTGATCTGTATTCACTTCATCTGAGTCATTTTCTGTGCAATTTGACATAACAGTAGTAAGACACACATGCCGACCTCAGAAACAGAAAAGTTTCACAAAGTCGCATAACTGTTGTTTCTGATCTGTATTCACTCAGTCTAAGTCATTTTCTGTGCAATTTGACATAAGAGTAGTACATCATACATGTGGACCTCAGAAACGGAAACGTTTCACTGAGATCGCATAACTGTTTTTTCTGATCTGTATTCACTTCATCTGAGTCATTTTCTGTGCAATTTGACATAAGTGTAGTAAGACACACATGCCGACCTCAGGAACTGAAAAGTTTCACTGAGATCGCACAGCTGTTGTTTCTGATCTGTATTCACTTCATCTGAGTCATTTTCTGTGCAATTTGACATAAGAGTAGTAAGACACACATGCCGACCTCAGGAACTGAAAAGTTTCACTGAGATCGCACAGCTGTTGTTCCTGATCTGTATTCACTTCATCTGAGTCATTTTCTGTGCAATTTGACATAACAGTAGTAAGACATACATGCCGACCTCAGGAACTGAAAAGTTTCACAAAGATCGCAGTTGTTTCTGATCTGTATTCACTTCATCTGAGTCATTTTCTGTGCAATTTGACATAAGTGTAGTAAGACACACATGACTACCTCAGACACTGAAAAGTTTCACAAAGTTGCATAACTGTTGTTTCTGATCTGTATTCACTTCATCTGAGTCATTTTCTGTGCAATTTGACATAAGAGTAGCACATCATACATGTGGACCTCAGAGACGGAAAAGTTTCACTGAGATCGCATAACTGTTTTTTCTGATCTGTATTCACTTCATCTGAGTCATTTTCTGTGCAATTTGACATAAGTGTAGTAAGACACACATGCCGACCTCAGGAACTGAAAAGTTTCACTGAGATCGCACAGCTGTTGTTTCTGATCTGTATTCACTTCATCTGAGTCATTTTCTGTGCAATTTGACATAACAGTAGTAAGACACACATGCCGACCTCAGAAACTGAAAAGTTTCACAAAGTCGCATAACTGTTGTTTCTGATCTGTATTCACTCAGTCTAAGTCATTTTCTGTGCAATTTGACATAAGAGTAGTACGACATACATGCCGTCCTCAGAAACTGAAAAGTTTCACAGAGATCGCAAAGCTGTTGTTTGTGATCTGTATTCACTCAGTCTGAGTCATATTCTGTGCAATGTGACCTAAAAGCAGGGATTCATTAAGTCAACGTCAAAAACTTGAAAAGTTTCACAAAGATCGCACAGCTGTTGTTTCTGATGTGTATTCACTCAGTCTGATTCATTTTCTGTGCAATTTGACATAAGAGTAGTACGACATACATGCCGACCTCAGAAACTGAAACGTTTCACTGAGATCGCATAACTGTTGTTTCTGATCTGTATTCACTTCATCTGAGTCATTTTCTGTGCAATTTGACATAACAGTAGTAAGACACACATGCCGACCTCAGAAACAGAAAAGTTTCACAAAGTCGCATAACTGTTGTTTCTGATCTGTATTCACTCAGTCTAAGTCATTTTCTGTGCAATTTGACATAAGAGTAGTACATCATACATGTGGACCTCAGAAACGGAAACGTTTCACTGAGATCGCATAACTGTTTTTTCTGATCTGTATTCACTTCATCTGAGTCATTTTCTGTGCAATTTGACATAAGTGTAGTAAGACACACATGCCGACCTCAGGAACTGAAAAGTTTCACTGAGATCGCACAGCTGTTGTTTCTGATCTGTATTCACTTCATCTGAGTCATTTTCTGTGCAATTTGACATAAGAGTAGTAAGACACACATGCCGACCTCAGGAACTGAAAAGTTTCACTGAGATCGCACAGCTGTTGTTCCTGATCTGTATTCACTTCATCTGAGTCATTTTCTGTGCAATTTGACATAACAGTAGTAAGACATACATGCCGACCTCAGGAACTGAAAAGTTTCACAAAGATCGCAGTTGTTTCTGATCTGTATTCACTTCATCTGAGTCATTTTCTGTGCAATTTGACATAAGTGTAGTAAGACACACATGACTACCTCAGACACTGAAAAGTTTCACAAAGTTGCATAACTGTTGTTTCTGATCTGTATTCACTTCATCTGAGTCATTTTCTGTGCAATTTGACATAAGAGTAGCACATCATACATGTGGACCTCAGAGACGGAAAAGTTTCACTGAGATCGCATAACTGTTTTTTCTGATCTGTATTCACTTCATCTGAGTCATTTTCTGTGCAATTTGACATAAGTGTAGTAAGACACACATGCCGACCTCAGGAACTGAAAAGTTTCACTGAGATCGCACAGCTGTTGTTTCTGATCTGTATTCACTTCATCTGAGTCATTTTCTGTGCAATTTGACATAACAGTAGTAAGACACACATGCCGACCTCAGAAACTGAAAAGTTTCACAAAGTCGCATAACTGTTGTTTCTGATCTGTATTCACTCAGTCTAAGTCATTTTCTGTGCAATTTGACATAAGAGTAGTACGACATACATGCCGTCCTCAGAAACTGAAAAGTTTCACAGAGATCGCAAAGCTGTTGTTTGTGATCTGTATTCACTCAGTCTGAGTCATATTCTGTGCAATGTGACCTAAAAGCAGGGATTCATTAAGTCAACGTCAAAAACTTGAAAAGTTTCACAAAGATCGCACAGCTGTTGTTTCTGATGTGTATTCACTCAGTCTGATTCATTTTCTGTGCAATTTGACATAAGAGTAGTACGACATACATGCCGACCTCAGAAACTGAAACGTTTCACTGAGATCGCATAACTGTTGTTTCTGATCTGTATTCACTTCATCTGAGTCATTTTCTGTGCAATTTGACATAACAGTAGTAAGACACACATGCCGACCTCAGAAACAGAAAAGTTTCACAAAGTCGCATAACTGTTGTTTCTGATCTGTATTCACTCAGTCTAAGTCATTTTCTGTGCAATTTGACATAAGAGTAGCACATCATACATGTGGACCTCAGAAACGGAAACGTTTCACTGAGATCGCATAACTGTTGTTTCTGATCTGTATTCACTTCATCTGAGTCATTTTCTGTGCAATTTGACATAACAGTAGTAAGACATACATGCCGACCTCAGGAACTGAAAAGTTTCACAAAGATCGCAGTTGTTTCTGATCTGTATTCACTTCATCTGAGTCACTTTCTGTGCAATTTGACATAAGTGTAGTAAGACACACATGCCGACCTCATAAACAGAAAAGTTTCACAAAGATCGCACAGCTGTTGTTCCTGATCTGTATTCACTTCATCTGAGTCATTTTCTGTCCAATGTGACCTAAAAGCAGGGATTCATTAAGTCAACGTCAAAAACTTGATAAGTTTCACAAAGATCGCACAGCTGTTGTTTCTGATCTGTATTCACTCAGTCTGATTCATTTTCTGTGCAATTTGACATAAGAGTAGTACGACATACATGCCGACCTCAGAAACTGAAACGTTTCACTGAGATCGCATAACTGTTGTTTCTGATCTGTATTCACTTCATCTGAGTCATTTTCTGTGCAATTTGACATAACAGTAGTAAGACACACATGCCGACCTCAGAAACAGAAAAGTTTCACAAAGTCGCATAACTGTTGTTTCTGATCTGTATTCACTTCATCTGAGTCATTTTCTGTGCAATTTGACATAAGTGTAGTAAGACACACATGCCGAAACTGAAAAGTTTCACAAAGTCGCATAACTGTTGTTTCTGATCTGTATTCACTTCATCTGAGTCATTTTCTGTGCAATTTGACATAACAGTAGTAAGACACACATGCCGACCTCAGGAACTGAAAAGTTTCACAAAGTCGCATAACTGTTGTTTCTGATCTGTATTCACTCAGTCTAAGTCATTTTCTGTGCAATTTGACATAAGAGTAGTACGACATACATGCCGACCTCAGAAATTGAAACGTTTCACAAAGATCGCATAACTGTTGTTTCTGATCTGTATTCACTCAGTCTGAGTCATTTTCTGTGCAATTTGACATAAGTGTAGTAAGACACACATGCTGACCTCAGGAACTGAAAAGTTTCACTGAGATCGCACAGCTGTTGTTTCGGATCTGTATTCACTTCATATGAGTCATTTTCTGTGCAATTTGACATAACAGTAGTAAGACATACATGCCGACCTCAGAAACTGAAAAGTTTCACAAAGTCGCATAACTGTTGTTTCTGATCTGTATTCACTTCATCTGAGTCATTTTCTGTGCAATTTGACATAAGAGTAGTAAGACACACATGCCGACCTCAGAAACTGAAACGTTTCACTGAGATCGCATAACTGTTGTTTCTGATCTGTATTCACTTCATATGAGTCATTTTCTGTGCAATTTGACATAAGAGTAGCACGGCATACATGTGAACCTCAGAAACGGAAACGTTTCACTGAGATCGCATAACTGTTTTTTTTTATCTGTATTCACTTCATCTGAGTCATTTTCTGTGCAATTTGACAGAAGTGTAGTAAGACACACATGCCGACCTCAGAAACTGAAAAGTTTCACAAAGTCGCATAACTGTTGTTTCTGATCTGTATTCACTTCATCTGAGTCATTTTCTGTGCAATGTGACCTAAAAGCAGGGATTCATTAAGTCAACGTCAAAAACTTGAAAAGTTTCACTGCGATCGCACAGCTGTTGTTTCTGATCTGTATTCACTCAGTCTGATTCATTTTCTGTGCAATTTGACATAAGAGTAGTAAGACACACATGCCGACCTCAGAAACTGAAACGTTTCACTGAGATCGCATAACTGTTGTTTCTGATCTGTATTCACTTCATCTGAGTCATTTTCTGTGCAATTTGACATAACAGTAGTAAGACACACATGCCGACCTCAGAAACAGAAAAGTTTCACTGAGATCGCACAGCTGTTGTTTCTGATCTGTATTCACTTCATATGAGTCATTTTCTGTGCAATTTGACATAAGAGTAGCACATCATACATGTGGACCTCAGAAACGGAAACGTTTCACTGAGATCGCATAACTGTTTTTTCTGATCTGTATTCACTTCATCTGAGTCATTTTCTGTGCAATTTGACATAAGTGTAGTAAGACACACATGCCGACCTCAGGAACTGAAAAGTTTCACTGCGATCGCACAGCTGTTGTTTCTGATCTGTATTCACTTCATCTGAGTCATTTTCTGTGCAATTTGACATAAGAGTAGTAAGACACACATGCCGACCTCAGGAACTGAAAAGTTTCACAAAGATCGCACAGCTGTTGTTTGTGATCTGTATTCACTCAAGCTGAGTCATATTTTGTGCAATTTGACATAAGAGTAGTACGACATACATGCCGAACTCAGAAACTGAAAAGTTTCACAAAGATCGCACAGCTGTTGTTTCTGATCTGTATTCACTTCATCTGAGTCATTTTCTGTGCAATGTGACATAAGAGTAGCACGGCATACATGTGAACCTCAGAAACGGAAACGTTTCACTGAGATCGCATAACTGTTTTTTCTGATCTGTATTCACTTCATCTGAGTCATTTTCTGTGCAATTTGACATAAGTGTAGTAAGACACACATGCCGACCTCAGAAACTGAAAAGTTTCACAAAGTCGCATAACTGTTTTTTCTGATCTGTATTCACTTCATCTGAGTCATTTTCTGTGCAATTTGACATAAGTGTAGTAAGACACACATGCCGACCTCAGAAACTGAAAAGTTTCACAAAGTCGCATAACTGTTGTTTCTGATCTGTATTCACCCAGTCTAAGTCATTTTCTGTGCAATTTGACATAAGAGTAGTACGACATACATGCGGTCCTCAGAAACTGAAAAGTTTCACAGAGATCGCACAGCTGTTGTTTGTGATCAGTATTCATTCAATCTGAGTTATTTGCTGTGCAATGTGACCTAAAAGCAGGGATTCATTAAGTCAACGTCAAAAACTTGAAAAGTTTCACAAAGATCGCATAACTGTTGTTCCTGATCTGTATTCACTTCATCTGAGTCATTTTCTGTGCAATTTGACATA
Organism: Trachinotus anak; assembly: GCF_046630095.1. NCBI lineage: Eukaryota > Metazoa > Chordata > Actinopteri > Carangiformes > Carangidae > Trachinotus > Trachinotus anak. Next base: position 313,652 of record NW_027273869.1, read on the forward strand.
AGAGTAGTAAGACATACATGCGGACCTCAGAAACTGAAAAGTTTCAAAGAGATCGCACAGCTGTTGTTTCTGATCTGTATTCACTTCATCTGAGTCATTTTCTGTGCAATGTGACCTAAAAGCAGGGATTCATTAAGTCAACGTCAAAAACTTGAAAAGTTTCACAAAGATCGCACAGCTGTTGTTTCTGATCTGTATTCACTCAGTCTGATTCATTTTCTGTGTAATTTGACATAAGAGTAGTACGACATACATGCCGACCTCAGAAACTGAAACGTTTCACTGAGATCGCACAGCTGTTGTTTCTGATCTGTATTCACTTCATCTGAGTCATTTTCTGTGCAATTTGACATAAGAGTAGCACGGCATACATGTGGTCCTCAGAAACGTAAACGTTTCACTGAGATGGCATAACTTTTTTTTCTGATCTGTATTCACTTCATCTGAGTCATTTTCTGTGCAATTTGACATAACAGTAGTAAGACATACATGCGGACCTCAGAAACTGAAAAGTTTCAAAGAGATCGCACAGCTGTTGTTTCTGATCTGTATTCACTTCATCTGAGTCATTTTCTGTGCAATGTGACCTAAAAGCAGTCAACGTCAAAAACTTGAAAAGTTTCACAAAAATCGCACAGCTGTTGTTTGTGATCAGTATTCACTCAAGCTGAGTCATATTTTGTGCAATTTGACATAAGAGTAGTGTGACATACATGCCGACCTCAGAAACTGAAACGTTTCACTGAGATCGCACAGCTGTTGTTTCTGATCTGTATTCACTTCATATGAGTCATTTTCTGTGCAATTTGACATAAGAGTAGCACGGCATACATGTGAACCTCAGAAACGGAAAAGTTTCACAAAGTCGCATAACTGTTGTTTCTGATCTGTATTCACTTCATCTGAGTCATTTTCTGTGCAATGTGACCTAAAAGCAGGGATTCATTAAGTCAACGTCAAAAACTTGAAAAGTTTCACAAAGATCGCACAGCTGTTGTTTCTGATCTGTATTCACTCAGTCTGATTCATTTTCTGTGCAATTTGACATAAGAGTAGTAAGACACACATGCCGACCTCAGAAACTGAAACGTTTCACTGAGATCGCATAACTGTTGTTTCTGATCTGTATTCACTTAATCTGAGTCATTTTCTGTGCAATTTGACATAACAGTAGTAAGACACACATGCCGACCTCAGAAACAGAAAAGTTTCACTGAGATCGCACAGCTGTTGTTTCTGATCTGTATTCACTTCATATGAGTCATTTTCTGTGCAATTTGACATAAGAGTAGCACATCATACATGTGGACCTCAGAGACGGAAACGTTTCACTGAGATCGCATAACTGTTTTTTCTGATCTGTATTCACTTCATCTGAGTCATTTTCTGTGCAATTTGACATAAGTGTAGTAAGACACACATGCCGACCTCAGAAACTGAAAAGTTTCACAAAGTCGCATAACTGTTGTTTCTGATCTGTATTCACTTAATCTGAGTCATTTTTTGTGCAATTTGACATAACAGTAGTAAGACATACATGCCGACCTCAGGAACTCAAAAGTTTCACAAAGATCGCAGTTGTTTCTGATCTGTATTCACTTCATCTGAGTCATTTTCTGTGCAATTTGACATAAGTGTAGTAAGGCACACATGCCGACCTCAGACACTGAAAAGTTTCACAAAGTCGCATAACTGTTGTTTCTGATCTGTATTCACTTAATCTGAGTCATTTTTTGTGCAATTTGACATAACAGTAGTAAGACACACATGCCGACCTCAGACACTGAAAAGTTTCACAAAGTCGCATAACTGTTGTTTCTGATCTGTATTCACTTAATCTGAGTCATTTTTTGTGCAATTTGACATGAGAGTAGTACGACATACATGCCGTCCTCAGAAACTGAAAAGTTTCACAAAGATCGCACAGCTGTTGTTCCTGATCTGTATTCACTTCATCTGAGTCATTTTCTGTGCAATTTGACATAACAGTAGTAAGACATACATGCCGACCTCAGGAACTGAAAAGTTTCACAGAGATCGCACAGCTGTTGTTTCTGATCTGTATTCACTTCATCTGAGTCATTTTCTGTGCAATGTGACCTAAAAGCAGGGATTCATTAAGTCAACGTCAAAAACTTGAAAAGTTTCACAAAGATCGCACAGCTGTTGTTTCTGATCTGTATTCACTCAGTCTGATTCATTTTCTGTGCAATTTGACATAAGAGTAGTACGACATACATGCCGACCTCAGAAACTGAAACGTTTCACTGAGATCGCACAGCTGTTGTTTCTGATCTGTATTCACTTCATCTGAGTCATTTTCTGTGCAATTTGACATAAGAGTAGCACGGCATACATGTGGTCCTCAGAAACGTAAACGTTTCACTGAGATGGCATAACTTTTTTTTCTGATCTGTATTCACTTCATCTGAGTCATTTTCTGTGCAATTTGACATAACAGTAGTAAGACATACATGCCGACCTCAGGAACTGAAAAGTTTCACAAAGATCGCAGTTGTTTCTGATCTGTATTCACTTCATCTGAGTCATTTTCTGTGCAATTTGACATAACAGTAGTAAGACACACATGCCGACCTCAGAAACAGAAAAGTTTCACAAAGTCGCATAACTGTTGTATCTGATCTGTATTCACTCAGTCTAAGTCATTTTCTGTGCAATTTGACATAAGAGTAGCACATCATACATGTGGACATCAGAAACGGAAACGTTTCACTGAGATCGCATAACTGTTTTTTCTGATCTGTATTCACTTCATCTGAGTCATTTTCTGTGCAATTTGACATAACAGTAGTAAGACATACATGCCGACCTCAGGAACTGAAAAGTTTCACAAAGATCGCAGTTGTTTCTGATCTGTATTCACTTCATCTGAGTCATTTTCTGTGCAATTTGACATAAGTGTAGTAAGACACACATGACTACCTCAGACACTGAAAAGTTTCACAAAGTTGCATAACTGTTGTTTCTGATCTGTATTCACTTCATCTGAGTCATTTTCTGTGCAATTTGACATAAGAGTAGCACATCATACATGTGGACCTCAGAGACGGAAAAGTTTCACTGAGATCGCATAACTGTTTTTTCTGATCTGTATTCACTTCATCTGAGTCATTTTCTGTGCAATTTGACATAAGTGTAGTAAGACACACATGCCGACCTCAGGAACTGAAAAGTTTCACTGAGATCGCACAGCTGTTGTTTCTGATCTGTATTCACTTCATCTGAGTCATTTTCTGTGCAATTTGACATAACAGTAGTAAGACACACATGCCGACCTCAGAAACTGAAAAGTTTCACAAAGTCGCATAACTGTTGTTTCTGATCTGTATTCACTCAGTCTAAGTCATTTTCTGTGCAATTTGACATAAGAGTAGTACGACATACATGCCGTCCTCAGAAACTGAAAAGTTTCACAGAGATCGCAAAGCTGTTGTTTGTGATCTGTATTCACTCAGTCTGAGTCATATTCTGTGCAATGTGACCTAAAAGCAGGGATTCATTAAGTCAACGTCAAAAACTTGAAAAGTTTCACAAAGATCGCACAGCTGTTGTTTCTGATGTGTATTCACTCAGTCTGATTCATTTTCTGTGCAATTTGACATAAGAGTAGTACGACATACATGCCGACCTCAGAAACTGAAACGTTTCACTGAGATCGCATAACTGTTGTTTCTGATCTGTATTCACTTCATCTGAGTCATTTTCTGTGCAATTTGACATAACAGTAGTAAGACACACATGCCGACCTCAGAAACAGAAAAGTTTCACAAAGTCGCATAACTGTTGTTTCTGATCTGTATTCACTCAGTCTAAGTCATTTTCTGTGCAATTTGACATAAGAGTAGCACATCATACATGTGGACCTCAGAAACGGAAACGTTTCACTGAGATCGCATAACTGTTGTTTCTGATCTGTATTCACTTCATCTGAGTCATTTTCTGTGCAATTTGACATAACAGTAGTAAGACATACATGCCGACCTCAGGAACTGAAAAGTTTCACAAAGATCGCAGTTGTTTCTGATCTGTATTCACTTCATCTGAGTCACTTTCTGTGCAATTTGACATAAGTGTAGTAAGACACACATGCCGACCTCATAAACAGAAAAGTTTCACAAAGATCGCACAGCTGTTGTTCCTGATCTGTATTCACTTCATCTGAGTCATTTTCTGTCCAATGTGACCTAAAAGCAGGGATTCATTAAGTCAACGTCAAAAACTTGATAAGTTTCACAAAGATCGCACAGCTGTTGTTTCTGATCTGTATTCACTCAGTCTGATTCATTTTCTGTGCAATTTGACATAAGAGTAGTACGACATACATGCCGACCTCAGAAACTGAAACGTTTCACTGAGATCGCATAACTGTTGTTTCTGATCTGTATTCACTTCATCTGAGTCATTTTCTGTGCAATTTGACATAACAGTAGTAAGACACACATGCCGACCTCAGAAACAGAAAAGTTTCACAAAGTCGCATAACTGTTGTTTCTGATCTGTATTCACTTCATCTGAGTCATTTTCTGTGCAATTTGACATAAGTGTAGTAAGACACACATGCCGAAACTGAAAAGTTTCACAAAGTCGCATAACTGTTGTTTCTGATCTGTATTCACTTCATCTGAGTCATTTTCTGTGCAATTTGACATAACAGTAGTAAGACACACATGCCGACCTCAGGAACTGAAAAGTTTCACAAAGTCGCATAACTGTTGTTTCTGATCTGTATTCACTCAGTCTAAGTCATTTTCTGTGCAATTTGACATAAGAGTAGTACGACATACATGCCGACCTCAGAAATTGAAACGTTTCACAAAGATCGCATAACTGTTGTTTCTGATCTGTATTCACTCAGTCTGAGTCATTTTCTGTGCAATTTGACATAAGTGTAGTAAGACACACATGCTGACCTCAGGAACTGAAAAGTTTCACTGAGATCGCACAGCTGTTGTTTCGGATCTGTATTCACTTCATATGAGTCATTTTCTGTGCAATTTGACATAACAGTAGTAAGACATACATGCCGACCTCAGAAACTGAAAAGTTTCACAAAGTCGCATAACTGTTGTTTCTGATCTGTATTCACTTCATCTGAGTCATTTTCTGTGCAATTTGACATAAGAGTAGTAAGACACACATGCCGACCTCAGAAACTGAAACGTTTCACTGAGATCGCATAACTGTTGTTTCTGATCTGTATTCACTTCATATGAGTCATTTTCTGTGCAATTTGACATAAGAGTAGCACGGCATACATGTGAACCTCAGAAACGGAAACGTTTCACTGAGATCGCATAACTGTTTTTTTTTATCTGTATTCACTTCATCTGAGTCATTTTCTGTGCAATTTGACAGAAGTGTAGTAAGACACACATGCCGACCTCAGAAACTGAAAAGTTTCACAAAGTCGCATAACTGTTGTTTCTGATCTGTATTCACTTCATCTGAGTCATTTTCTGTGCAATGTGACCTAAAAGCAGGGATTCATTAAGTCAACGTCAAAAACTTGAAAAGTTTCACTGCGATCGCACAGCTGTTGTTTCTGATCTGTATTCACTCAGTCTGATTCATTTTCTGTGCAATTTGACATAAGAGTAGTAAGACACACATGCCGACCTCAGAAACTGAAACGTTTCACTGAGATCGCATAACTGTTGTTTCTGATCTGTATTCACTTCATCTGAGTCATTTTCTGTGCAATTTGACATAACAGTAGTAAGACACACATGCCGACCTCAGAAACAGAAAAGTTTCACTGAGATCGCACAGCTGTTGTTTCTGATCTGTATTCACTTCATATGAGTCATTTTCTGTGCAATTTGACATAAGAGTAGCACATCATACATGTGGACCTCAGAAACGGAAACGTTTCACTGAGATCGCATAACTGTTTTTTCTGATCTGTATTCACTTCATCTGAGTCATTTTCTGTGCAATTTGACATAAGTGTAGTAAGACACACATGCCGACCTCAGGAACTGAAAAGTTTCACTGCGATCGCACAGCTGTTGTTTCTGATCTGTATTCACTTCATCTGAGTCATTTTCTGTGCAATTTGACATAAGAGTAGTAAGACACACATGCCGACCTCAGGAACTGAAAAGTTTCACAAAGATCGCACAGCTGTTGTTTGTGATCTGTATTCACTCAAGCTGAGTCATATTTTGTGCAATTTGACATAAGAGTAGTACGACATACATGCCGAACTCAGAAACTGAAAAGTTTCACAAAGATCGCACAGCTGTTGTTTCTGATCTGTATTCACTTCATCTGAGTCATTTTCTGTGCAATGTGACATAAGAGTAGCACGGCATACATGTGAACCTCAGAAACGGAAACGTTTCACTGAGATCGCATAACTGTTTTTTCTGATCTGTATTCACTTCATCTGAGTCATTTTCTGTGCAATTTGACATAAGTGTAGTAAGACACACATGCCGACCTCAGAAACTGAAAAGTTTCACAAAGTCGCATAACTGTTTTTTCTGATCTGTATTCACTTCATCTGAGTCATTTTCTGTGCAATTTGACATAAGTGTAGTAAGACACACATGCCGACCTCAGAAACTGAAAAGTTTCACAAAGTCGCATAACTGTTGTTTCTGATCTGTATTCACCCAGTCTAAGTCATTTTCTGTGCAATTTGACATAAGAGTAGTACGACATACATGCGGTCCTCAGAAACTGAAAAGTTTCACAGAGATCGCACAGCTGTTGTTTGTGATCAGTATTCATTCAATCTGAGTTATTTGCTGTGCAATGTGACCTAAAAGCAGGGATTCATTAAGTCAACGTCAAAAACTTGAAAAGTTTCACAAAGATCGCATAACTGTTGTTCCTGATCTGTATTCACTTCATCTGAGTCATTTTCTGTGCAATTTGACATAAGAGTAGTAAGACATACATGCGGACCTCAGAAACTGAAAAGTTTCAAAGAGATCGCACAGCTGTTGTTTCTGATCTGTATTCACTTCATCTGAGTCATTTTCTGTGCAATGTGACCTAAAAGCAGGGATTCATTAAGTCAACGTCAAAAACTTGAAAAGTTTCACAAAGATCGCACAGCTGTTGTTTCTGATCTGTATTCACTCAGTCTGATTCATTTTCTGTGTAATTTGACATAAGAGTAGTACGACATACATGCCGACCTCAGAAACTGAAACGTTTCACTGAGATCGCACAGCTGTTGTTTCTGATCTGTATTCACTTCATCTGAGTCATTTTCTGTGCAATTTGACATAAGAGTAGCACGGCATACATGTGGTCCTCAGAAACGTAAACGTTTCACTGAGATGGCATAACTTTTTTTTCTGATCTGTATTCACTTCATCTGAGTCATTTTCTGTGCAATTTGACATAACAGTAGTAAGACATACATGCGGACCTCAGAAACTGAAAAGTTTCAAAGAGATCGCACAGCTGTTGTTTCTGATCTGTATTCACTTCATCTGAGTCATTTTCTGTGCAATGTGACCTAAAAGCAGTCAACGTCAAAAACTTGAAAAGTTTCACAAAAATCGCACAGCTGTTGTTTGTGATCAGTATTCACTCAAGCTGAGTCATATTTTGTGCAATTTGACATAAGAGTAGTGTGACATACATGCCGACCTCAGAAACTGAAACGTTTCACTGAGATCGCACAGCTGTTGTTTCTGATCTGTATTCACTTCATATGAGTCATTTTCTGTGCAATTTGACATAAGAGTAGCACGGCATACATGTGAACCTCAGAAACGGAAAAGTTTCACAAAGTCGCATAACTGTTGTTTCTGATCTGTATTCACTTCATCTGAGTCATTTTCTGTGCAATGTGACCTAAAAGCAGGGATTCATTAAGTCAACGTCAAAAACTTGAAAAGTTTCACAAAGATCGCACAGCTGTTGTTTCTGATCTGTATTCACTCAGTCTGATTCATTTTCTGTGCAATTTGACATAAGAGTAGTAAGACACACATGCCGACCTCAGAAACTGAAACGTTTCACTGAGATCGCATAACTGTTGTTTCTGATCTGTATTCACTTAATCTGAGTCATTTTCTGTGCAATTTGACATAACAGTAGTAAGACACACATGCCGACCTCAGAAACAGAAAAGTTTCACTGAGATCGCACAGCTGTTGTTTCTGATCTGTATTCACTTCATATGAGTCATTTTCTGTGCAATTTGACATAAGAGTAGCACATCATACATGTGGACCTCAGAGACGGAAACGTTTCACTGAGATCGCATAACTGTTTTTTCTGATCTGTATTCACTTCATCTGAGTCATTTTCTGTGCAATTTGACATAAGTGTAGTAAGACACACATGCCGACCTCAGAAACTGAAAAGTTTCACAAAGTCGCATAACTGTTGTTTCTGATCTGTATTCACTTAATCTGAGTCATTTTTTGTGCAATTTGACATAACAGTAGTAAGACATACATGCCGACCTCAGGAACTCAAAAGTTTCACAAAGATCGCAGTTGTTTCTGATCTGTATTCACTTCATCTGAGTCATTTTCTGTGCAATTTGACATAAGTGTAGTAAGGCACACATGCCGACCTCAGACACTGAAAAGTTTCACAAAGTCGCATAACTGTTGTTTCTGATCTGTATTCACTTAATCTGAGTCATTTTTTGTGCAATTTGACATAACAGTAGTAAGACACACATGCCGACCTCAGACACTGAAAAGTTTCACAAAGTCGCATAACTGTTGTTTCTGATCTGTATTCACTTAATCTGAGTCATTTTTTGTGCAATTTGACATGAGAGTAGTACGACATACATGCCGTCCTCAGAAACTGAAAAGTTTCACAAAGATCGCACAGCTGTTGTTCCTGATCTGTATTCACTTCATCTGAGTCATTTTCTGTGCAATTTGACATAACAGTAGTAAGACATACATGCCGACCTCAGGAACTGAAAAGTTTCACAGAGATCGCACAGCTGTTGTTTCTGATCTGTATTCACTTCATCTGAGTCATTTTCTGTGCAATGTGACCTAAAAGCAGGGATTCATTAAGTCAACGTCAAAAACTTGAAAAGTTTCACAAAGATCGCACAGCTGTTGTTTCTGATCTGTATTCACTCAGTCTGATTCATTTTCTGTGCAATTTGACATAAGAGTAGTACGACATACATGCCGACCTCAGAAACTGAAACGTTTCACTGAGATCGCACAGCTGTTGTTTCTGATCTGTATTCACTTCATCTGAGTCATTTTCTGTGCAATTTGACATAAGAGTAGCACGGCATACATGTGGTCCTCAGAAACGTAAACGTTTCACTGAGATGGCATAACTTTTTTTTCTGATCTGTATTCACTTCATCTGAGTCATTTTCTGTGCAATTTGACATAACAGTAGTAAGACATACATGCCGACCTCAGGAACTGAAAAGTTTCACAAAGATCGCAGTTGTTTCTGATCTGTATTCACTTCATCTGAGTCATTTTCTGTGCAATTTGACATAACAGTAGTAAGACACACATGCCGACCTCAGAAACAGAAAAGTTTCACAAAGTCGCATAACTGTTGTATCTGATCTGTATTCACTCAGTCTAAGTCATTTTCTGTGCAATTTGACATAAGAGTAGCACATCATACATGTGGACATCAGAAACGGAAACGTTTCACTGAGATCGCATAACTGTTTTTTCTGATCTGTATTCACTTCATCTGAGTCATTTTCTGTGCAATTTGAAATAAGTGTAGTAAGACACACATGCCGAAACTGAAAAGTTTCACAAAGTCGCATAACTGTTGTTTCTGATCTGTATTCACTTCATCTGAGTCATTTTCTGTGCAATTTGACATAACAGTAGTAAGACACACATGCCGACCTCAGAAACTGAAAAGTTTCACAAAGTCGCATAACTGTTGTTTCTGATCTGTATTCACTCAGTCTAAGTCATTTTCTGTGCAATTTGACATAAGAGTAGTACGACATACATGCCGTCCTCAGAAACGGAAACGTTTCACAGAGATCGCACAGCTGTTGTTTGTGATCAGTATTCATTCAATCTGAGTTATTTGCTGTGCAATGTGACCTAAAAGCAGGGATTCATTAAGTCAACGTCAAAAACTTGAAAAGTTTCACAAAGATCGCACAGCTGTTGTTTCTGATCTGTATTCAGTCAGTCTGATTCATTTTCTGTGCAATTTGACATAAGAGTAGTACGACATACATGCCGACCTCAGAAACTGAAAAGTTTCACAGAGATCGCACAGCTGTTGTTTGTGATCTGTATTCACTCAGTCTAAGTCATTTTCTGTGCAATTTGACATAAGTGTAGTAAGACACACATGCCGACCTCAGGAACTGAAAAGTTTCACTGCGATCGCACAGCTGTTGTTTCTGATCTGTATTCACTTCATCTGAGTCATTTTCTGTGCAATTTGACATAAGAGTAGTAAGACACACATGCCGACCTCAGGAACTGAAAAGTTTCACAAAGATCGCACAGCTGTTGTTTGTGATCTGTATTCACTCAAGCTGAGTCATATTTTGTGCAATTTGACATAAGAGTAGTACGACATACATGCCGAACTCAGAAACTGAAAAGTTTCACAGAGATCGCACAGCTGTTGTTTGTGATCAGTATTCATTCAATCTGAGTTATTTGCTGTGCAATGTGACCTAAAAGCAGGGATTCATTAAGTCAACGTCAAAAACTTGAAAAGTTTCACAAAGATCGCATAACTGTTGTTCCTGATCTGTATTCACTTCATCTGAGTCATTTTCTGTGCAATTTGACATAACAGTAGTAAGACATACATGCGGACCTCAGAAACTGAAAAGTTTCAAAGAGATCGCACAGCTGTTGTTTCTGATCTGTATTCACTTCATCTGAGTCATTTTCTGTGCAATTTGACATAAGAGTAGCACGGCATACATGTGGTCCTCAGAAACGTAAACGTTTCACTGAGATGGCATAACTTTTTTTTCTGATCTGTATTCACTTCATCTGAGTCATTTTCTGTGCAATTTGACATAACAGTAGTAAGACATACATGCGGACCTCAGAAACTGAAAAGTTTCAAAGAGATCGCACAGCTGTTGTTTCTGATCTGTATTCACTTCATCTGAGTCATTTTCTGTGCAATGTGACCTAAAAGCAGTCAACGTCAAAAACTTGAAAAGTTTCACAAAAATCGCACAGCTGTTGTTTGTGATCAGTATTCACTCAAGCTGAGTCATATTTTGTGCAATTTGACATAAGAGTAGTATGACATACATGCCGACCTCAGAAACTGAAACGTTTCACTGAGATCGCACAGCTGTTGTTTCTGATCTGTATTCACTTCATATGAGTCATTTTCTGTGCAATTTGACATAAGAGTAGCACGGCATACATGTGAACCTCAGAAACGGAAAAGTTTCACAAAGTCGCATAACTGTTGTTTCTGATCTGTATTCACTTCATCTGAGTCATTTTCTGTGCAATGTGACCTAAAAGCAGGGATTCATTAAGTCAACGTCAAAAACTTGAAAAGTTTCACAAAGATCGCACAGCTGTTGTTTCTGATCTGTATTCACTCAGTCTGATTCATTTTCTGTGCAATTTGACATAAGAGTAGTAAGACACACATGCCGACCTCAGAAACTGAAACGTTTCACTGAGATCGCATAACTGTTGTTTCTGATCTGTATTCACTTAATCTGAGTCATTTTCTGTGCAATTTGACATAACAGTAGTAAGACACACATGCCGACCTCAGAAACAGAAAAGTTTCACTGAGATCGCACAGCTGTTGTTTCTGATCTGTATTCACTTCATATGAGTCATTTTCTGTGCAATTTGACATAAGAGTAGCACATCATACATGTGGACCTCAGAGACGGAAACGTTTCACTGAGATCGCATAACTGTTTTTTCTGATCTGTATTCACTTCATCTGAGTCATTTTCTGTGCAATTTGACATAAGTGTAGTAAGACACACATGCCGACCTCAGAAACTGAAAAGTTTCACAAAGTCGCATAACTGTTGTTTCTGATCTGTATTCACTTAATCTGAGTCATTTTTTGTGCAATTTGACATAACAGTAGTAAGACATACATGCCGACCTCAGGAACTCAAAAGTTTCACAAAGATCGCAGTTGTTTCTGATCTGTATTCACTTCATCTGAGTCATTTTCTGTGCAATTTGACATAAGTGTAGTAAGGCACACATGCCGACCTCAGACACTGAAAAGTTTCACAAAGTCGCATAACTGTTGTTTCTGATCTGTATTCACTTAATCTGAGTCATTTTTTGTGCAATTTGACATAACAGTAGTAAGACACACATGCCGACCTCAGACACTGAAAAGTTTCACAAAGTCGCATAACTGTTGTTTCTGATCTGTATTCACTTAATCTGAGTCATTTTTTGTGCAATTTGACATGAGAGTAGTACGACATACATGCCGTCCTCAGAAACTGAAAAGTTTCACAAAGATCGCACAGCTGTTGTTCCTGATCTGTATTCACTTCATCTGAGTCATTTTCTGTGCAATTTGACATAACAGTAGTAAGACATACATGCCGACCTCAGGAACTGAAAAGTTTCACAGAGATCGCACAGCTGTTGTTTCTGATCTGTATTCACTTCATCTGAGTCATTTTCTGTGCAATGTGACCTAAAAGCAGGGATTCATTAAGTCAACGTCAAAAACTTGAAAAGTTTCACAAAGATCGCACAGCTGTTGTTTCTGATCTGTATTCACTCAGTCTGATTCATTTTCTGTGCAATTTGACATAAGAGTAGTACGACATACATGCCGACCTCAGAAACTGAAACGTTTCACTGAGATCGCACAGCTGTTGTTTCTGATCTGTATTCACTTCATCTGAGTCATTTTCTGTGCAATTTGACATAAGAGTAGCACGGCATACATGTGGTCCTCAGAAACGTAAACGTTTCACTGAGATGGCATAACTTTTTTTTCTGATCTGTATTCACTTCATCTGAGTCATTTTCTGTGCAATTTGACATAACAGTAGTAAGACATACATGCCGACCTCAGGAACTGAAAAGTTTCACAAAGATCGCAGTTGTTTCTGATCTGTATTCACTTCATCTGAGTCATTTTCTGTGCAATTTGACATAACAGTAGTAAGACACACATGCCGACCTCAGAAACAGAAAAGTTTCACAAAGTCGCATAACTGTTGTATCTGATCTGTATTCACTCAGTCTAAGTCATTTTCTGTGCAATTTGACATAAGAGTAGCACATCATACATGTGGACATCAGAAACGGAAACGTTTCACTGAGATCGCATAACTGTTTTTTCTGATCTGTATTCACTTCATCTGAGTCATTTTCTGTGCAATTTGAAATAAGTGTAGTAAGACACACATGCCGAAACTGAAAAGTTTCACAAAGTCGCATAACTGTTGTTTCTGATCTGTATTCACTTCATCTGAGTCATTTTCTGTGCAATTTGACATAACAGTAGTAAGACACACATGCCGACCTCAGAAACTGAAAAGTTTCACAAAGTCGCATAACTGTTGTTTCTGATCTGTATTCACTCAGTCTAAGTCATTTTCTGTGCAATTTGACATAAGAGTAGTACGACATACATGCCGTCCTCAGAAACGGAAACGTTTCACAGAGATCGCACAGCTGTTGTTTGTGATCAGTATTCATTCAATCTGAGTTATTTGCTGTGCAATGTGACCTAAAAGCAGGGATTCATTAAGTCAACGTCAAAAACTTGAAAAGTTTCACAAAGATCGCACAGCTGTTGTTTCTGATCTGTATTCAGTCAGTCTGATTCATTTTCTGTGCAATTTGACATAAGAGTAGTACGACATACATGCCGACCTCAGAAACTGAAAAGTTTCACAGAGATCGCACAGCTGTTGTTTGTGATCTGTATTCACTCAGTCTAAGTCATTTTCTGTGCAATTTGACATAAGTGTAGTAAGACACACATGCCGACCTCAGGAACTGAAAAGTTTCACTGCGATCGCACAGCTGTTGTTTCTGATCTGTATTCACTTCATCTGAGTCATTTTCTGTGCAATTTGACATAAGAGTAGTAAGACACACATGCCGACCTCAGGAACTGAAAAGTTTCACAAAGATCGCACAGCTGTTGTTTGTGATCTGTATTCACTCAAGCTGAGTCATATTTTGTGCAATTTGACATAAGAGTAGTACGACATACATGCCGAACTCAGAAACTGAAAAGTTTCACAGAGATCGCACAGCTGTTGTTTGTGATCAGTATTCATTCAATCTGAGTTATTTGCTGTGCAATGTGACCTAAAAGCAGGGATTCATTAAGTCAACGTCAAAAACTTGAAAAGTTTCACAAAGATCGCATAACTGTTGTTCCTGATCTGTATTCACTTCATCTGAGTCATTTTCTGTGCAATTTGACATAACAGTAGTAAGACATACATGCGGACCTCAGAAACTGAAAAGTTTCAAAGAGATCGCACAGCTGTTGTTTCTGATCTGTATTCACTTCATCTGAGTCATTTTCTGTGCAATGTGACCTAAAAGCAGTCAACGTCAAAAACTTGAAAAGTTTCACAAAAATCGCACAGCTGTTGTTTGTGATCAGTATTCACTCAAGCTGAGTCATATTTTGTGCAATTTGACATAAGAGTAGTATGACATACATGCCGACATCAGAAACTGAAACGTTTCACTGAGATCGCACAGCTGTTGTTTCTGATCTGTATTCACTTCATATGAGTCATTTTCTGTGCAATTTGACATAAGAGTAGCACGGCATACATGTGAACCTCAGAAACGGAAAAGTTTCACAAAGTCGCATAACTGTTGTTTCTGATCTGTATTCACTTCATCTGAGTCATTTTCTGTGCAATGTGACCTAAAAGCAGGGATTCATTAAGTCAACGTCAAAAACTTGAAAAGTTTCACAAAGATCGCACAGCTGTTGTTTCTGATCTGTATTCACTCAGTCTGATTCATTTTCTGTGCAATTTGACATAAGAGTAGTAAGACACACATGCCGACCTCAGAAACTGAAACGTTTCACTGAGATCGCATAACTGTTGTTTCTGATCTGTATTCACTTCATCTGAGTCATTTTCTGTGCAATTTGACATAACAGTAGTAAGACACACATGCCGACCTCAGAAACAGAAAAGTTTCACTGAGATCGCACAGCTGTTGTTTCTGATCTGTATTCACTTCATATGAGTCATTTTCTGTGCAATTTGACATAAGAGTAGCACATCATACATGTGGACCTCAGAGACGGAAACGTTTCACTGAGATCGCATAACTGTTTTTTCTGATCTGTATTCACTTCATCTGAGTCATTTTCTGTGCAATTTGACATAAGTGTAGTAAGACACACATGCCGACCTCAGAAACTGAAAAGTTTCACAAAGTCGCATAACTGTTGTTTCTGATCTGTATTCACTTAATCTGAGTCATTTTTTGTGCAATTTGACATAACAGTAGTAAGACATACATGCCGACCTCAGGAACTCAAAAGTTTCACAAAGATCGCAGTTGTTTCTGATCTGTATTCACTTCATCTGAGTCATTTTCTGTGCAATTTGACATAAGTGTAGTAAGGCACACATGCCGACCTCAGACACTGAAAAGTTTCACAAAGTCGCATAACTGTTGTTTCTGATCTGTATTCACTTAATCTGAGTCATTTTTTGTGCAATTTGACATAACAGTAGTAAGACACACATGCCGACCTCAGACACTGAAAAGTTTCACAAAGTCGCATAACTGTTGTTTCTGATCTGTATTCACTTAATCTGAGTCATTTTTTGTGCAATTTGACATAACAGTAGTAAGACATACATGCCGACCTCAGGAACTGAAAAGTTTCACAAAGATCGCAGTTGTTTCTGATCTGTATTCACTTCATCTGAGTCATTTTCTGTGCAATTTGACATAAGTGTAGTAAGACACACATGCCGACCTCAGAAACTGAAAAGTTTCACAAAGTCGCATAACTGTTGTTTCTGATCTGTATTCACTCAGCCTAAGTCATTTTCTGTGCAATTTGACATGAGAGTAGTACGACATACATGCCGTCCTCAGAAACTGAAAAGTTTCACAAAGATCGCACAGCTGTTGTTCCTGATCTGTATTCACTTCATCTGAGTCATTTTCTGTGCAATTTGACATAACAGTAGTAAGACATACATGCCGACCTCAGGAACTGAAAAGTTTCACAGAGATCGCACAGCTGTTGTTTCTGATCTGTATTCACTTCATCTGAGTCATTTTCTGTGCAATGTGACCTAAAAGCAGGGATTCATTAAGTCAACGTCAAAAACTTGAAAAGTTTCACAAAGATCGCACAGCTGTTGTTTCTGATCTGTATTCACTCAGTCTGATTCATTTTCTGTGCAATTTGACATAAGAGTAGTACGACATACATGCCGACCTCAGAAACTGAAACGTTTCACTGAGATCGCACAGCTGTTGTTTCTGATCTGTATTCACTTCATCTGAGTCATTTTCTGTGCAATTTGACATAAGAGTAGCACGGCATACATGCCGACCTCAGAAACAGAAAAGTTTCACAAAGTCGCATAACTGTTGTATCTGATCTGTATTCACTCAGTCTAAGTCATTTTCTGTGCAATTTGACATAAGAGTAGCACATCATACATGTGGACATCAGAAACGGAAACGTTTCACTGAGATCGCATAACTGTTTTTTCTGATCTGTATTCACTTCATCTGAGTCATTTTCTGTGCAATTTGAAATAAGTGTAGTAAGACACACATGCCGAAACTGAAAAGTTTCACAAAGTCGCATAACTGTTGTTTCTGATCTGTATTCACTTCATCTGAGTCATTTTCTGTGCAATTTGACATAACAGTAGTAAGACACACATGCCGACCTCAGAAACTGAAAAGTTTCACAAAGTTGCATAACTGTTGTTTCTGATCTGTATTCACTCAGTCTAAGTCATTTTCTGTGCAATTTGACATAAGAGTAGTACGACATACATGCCGTCCTCAGAAACGGAAACGTTTCACAGAGATCGCACAGCTGTTGTTTGTGATCAGTATTCATTCAATCTGAGTTATTTGCTGTGCAATGTGACCTAAAAGCAGGGATTCATTAAGTCAACGTCAAAAACTTGAAAAGTTTCACAAAGATCGCACAGCTGTTGTTTCTGATCTGTATTCAGTCAGTCTGATTCATTTTCTGTGCAATTTGACATAAGAGTAGTACGACATACATGCCGACCTCAGAAACTGAAAAGTTTCACAGAGATCGCACTGCTGTTGTTTGTGATCTGTATTCACTCAGTCTAAGTCATTTTCTGTGCAATTTGACATAAGAGTAGTATGACATACATGCCGACCTCAGAAACTGAAACGTTTCACTGAGATCGCACAGCTGTTGTTTCTGATCTGTATTCACTTCATCTGAGTCATTTTCTGTGCAATTTGACATAAGAGTAGCACATCATACATGTGGACCTCAGAGACGGAAAAGTTTCACTGAGATCGCATAAATGTTTTTTCTGATCTGTATTCACTTCATCTGAGTCATTTTCTGTGCAATTTGACATAACAGTAGTAAGACATACATGCCGACCTCAGGAACTGAAAAGTTTCACAAAGATCGCAGTTGTTTCTGATCTGTATTCACTTCATCTGAGTCATTTTCTGTGCAATTTGACATAAGTGTAGTAAGACACACATGACTACCTCAGACACTGAAAAGTTTCACAAAGTTGCATAACTGTTGTTTCTGATCTGTATTCACTTCATCTGAGTCATTTTCTGTGCAATTTGACATAAGTGTAGTAAGACACACATGCCGACCTCAGGAACTGAAAAGTTTCACTGAGATCGCACAGCTGTTGTTTCTGATCTGTATTCACTTCATCTGAGTCATTTTCTGTGCAATTTGACATAACAGTAGTAAGACATACATGCCGACCTCAGAAACTGAAAAGTTTCAAAGAGATCGCACAGCTGTTGTTTCTGATCTGTATTCACTTCACCTGAGTCATTTTCTGTGCAATTTGACATAACAGTAGTAAGACACACATGCCGACCTCAGAAACAGAAAAGTTTCACTGAGATCGCACAGCTGTTGTTTCTGATCTGTATTCACTTCATATGAGTCATTTTCTGTGCAATTTGACATAAGAGTAGCACATCATACATGTGGACCTCAGAGACGGAAACGTTTCACTGAGATCGCATAACTGTTGTTTCTGATCTGTATTCACTTCATCTGAGTCATTTTCTGTGCAATTTGACATAAGTGTAGTAAGACACACATGCCGACCTCAGAAACTGAAAAGTTTCACAAAGTCGCATAACTGTTGTTTCTGATCTGTATTCACTCAGCCTAAGTCATTTTCTGTGCAATTTGACATAAGAGTAGTAAGACACACATGCCGACCTCAGAAACTGAAAAGTTTCACAAAGATCGCACAGCTGTTGTTTCTGATCAGTATTCACTTCATCTGAGTCATTTTCTGTGCAATGTGACCTAAAAGCAGGGATTCATTAAGTCAACGTCAAAAACTTGAAAAGTTTCACAAAGATCGCACAGCTGTTGTTTCTGATACAACTTCATCTGAGTCATTTTCTGTGCAATTTGACATCAGTGTAGTAAGACACACATGCCGACCTCAGAAACTGACAAGTTTCACAAAGTCGCATAACTGTTGTTTGTGATCAGTATTCACTCAATCTAAGTCATTTTCTGTGCAATATGACCCAAAAGCAGAGAATCATGCCTGCCGACCACAGAAACTCAAAAGTTTCACAACGATCGCATCACTGTTGTTTCTGATCAGTATTCCGTCAGTCTGAATGATTTTCTGTGCAATGTGACCTAAAATCTGAGCGTCATCGCTGCCGTCCTCAGAAACTGAAAAGTTCTACAAAGATCGCACAACTGTTGTTTCAGAACAGTATTCAGTCATTTTGATTCCTGGTGACCTGAGAAACTCAAATATTTAACAGAAATCACACAACTGTTGATCCTGACCAGTATTCACTTAATGTTTTGTACTTCACTTTGTCTGGGTTAAAAAAATTACAATGTACACGGCGGCCCGGATACTCAAGTGGTTGGGGCGCGTACCACGTGAGCGCAAACGGTCTTAGCAGGCAGCCGGTTCGACTCTCGACCGGCCCGACTCTTCCCTGCATGTCATGCTCCTCTCCATACAAACTGTGTTCTGATGTTCCGACTTAATGGACTGGAAGCACATTCAGCATATATTCTTTAATTATGCTAACCAAAAACGCATAATTATATCACTAGATTTCAGTGTTGAGGCACAATTACATTCATCATTTTCGTAAAGGCATACTAACCTAAAAACCTGTTATTGAATCACGAGACAGTTTCAGAACTATATAGACACAGAGCAACACACCTGCCTGCATAGCAGCATGGGACTAATTATATAAATTATATTACAATAATTGATTTGTCACTTTCCCTGATGGTCTGAATAACTCTCTGCTGCTGTCATGTCTCTAGTGTCTATGGAGCAGCAACGTCATCATTACTTTTTCTAACTGTATTTTTGTATCTCTCATTGAAACGACAATTTGGAAAGGCAAGGGAGGGGAGAGAACGCATTAGTTTAACAAGGAAACATGGCATGTTAGGTAATGCAAAAATGAACTCTTGAAAACTTAATTCATTCATTTTTTTCATTCATTTTCCATGCCGCTTATCAGAGGCCCGGTCACGGGGGTGGGGGCGCTGGAGCCAATCCCAGCTGATATCAGAATCAGAATCAGAATCAGAATCAGAATCAGAATCAGTTTTATTGCCAAGTATGTTTTCACATACAAGGAATTTTTTCTGGTGATTGGTGCAATTGATCAGCAACAGTGGGGCTCTCTAGGCTTGTTGATGAGGCTAATAGCAGATGGGAAGAAGCTATTTTTGTGGCGAGAGGTTTTGGTCCTGAAGGACCGCAGCCTCCTGCCAGAGGGGAGTGTCTCAAAGAGTTTGTGTCCAGGGTGGGAGGAGTCAGCTACAATCTTCCCTGCACGCCTCAGAGTCCTTGAGGCGTACAGGTCCTGGAGGGACGGAAGATTGCAGCCAATCACCTTCTCAGCAGAGTGGATGATACGCTGCAGTCTGTTATTGTCCCTCTCCGTGGCAGCAGCGTACCAGATGGTGATGGAGGAGGTGAGGATGGACTCAATGATGGAGGTGTAGAAGTTCACCATCATAGTCCTTGGCAGGTTGAACTTCTTCAATTGCCTCAGGAAATACATCCTCTGCTGTGCTTTTTTGATGAGGGAGCTGATGTTTAGCTCCCATTTGAGATCCTGTGTGATGGTGGTTCCCAAGAAGCGAAAATGCTCCACGGTAGCCACGGAGGAGTCACACAGGGAGATGGGGGTGGGTGGGGCTGGGCTCTTCCTGAAGTCCACTAGCATTTCCACTGTCTTCAGAGCGTTTAGCTCTAGGTTGTTCTGCCTGCACCAGGTCACCAGACGCTCAGTCTCCCACCTGTAGGCAGACTCATCGCCATCAGAGATGAGTCCAATGAGAGTGGTGTCGTCTGCAAACTTCAGGAACTTGACAGACTGATGGCTGGAGGTGCAGGTGTTGGTGTACAGGGAGAAGAGCAGAGGAGAAAGAACGCAGCCTTGCGGGGATCCAGTGCTGATGGTCTGGGAGTCAGACACGTGCTTTCCTAGCTTCACGTGCTGCCTCCTGTCAGACAGGAAGTCGGTGATCCACCTGCAGGTGGAGTCAGGCACGCTCAGCTGGGAGAGCTTGTCCTGCAGCAGAGCCGGGATGATGGTGTTGAAGGCAGAGCTGAAGTCCACAAACAGGATCCTGGCATAGGTCCCTGAGGAGTCCAGGTGCTGGAGGATGAAGTGGAGAGCCATGTTGACGGCGTCGTCTACAGACCTGTTGGCTCTGTAGGCGAACTGCAGGGGGTCCAGGAGTGGGTCAGTGATGGATTTGAGATGGGACAGGACAAGGCGCTCAAATGATTTCATGACCACAGAGGTCAGGGCAATGGGTCTGTAGTCATTTAGTCCTGTGGGCCTTGGTTTTTTGGGGACAGGGATGATGGTGGAGGATTTGAAGCAGGCTGGCACGTGGCAGGTCTCCAGTGAGGTGTTGAAGATGTCCGTGAACACTGGAGACAGCTGATCAGCACAGTGCTTCAGGGATGATGGAGAGACAGAGTCAGGACCGGCTGCTTTGCGGGGGTTCTGCTTCTTAAAAAGCCTGTTGACATCTCTCTCCAGGATAGAGAGAGACGTTCCTTTGGTAGGGGAGGAGGGGGGTTCTGATGTGGCTCTGATGTGGAGGTTAGTGTCAGGCTTGTCCCACTGTCTTTCAAAGCGGCAGTAGAACTCATTCAGATCGTTGGCCAGACGGAAGTCGTTAATGGAGTGGGGGGTTTAGGTTTGTAGTTTGTGATCTGTCTGAGCCCTTTCCAGACAGAAGCAGAGTCATTGGCTGAGAACTGGAGCTGAAGTTTCTCAGAGTACAGTCGTTTAGCTTCTCTCACCACCTTGCTAAACCTGTACTTGGACTCTTTAAACTTGTCCCTGTCCCCACTCCTGAAAGCTTCCTCCTTTTGCCTCCTGAGCTGACTGAGCTTAGCTGTGAACCAGGGTTTGTCATTGTTATAACTCACCCTGGTGCGTGATGGGATACAGCAGTCCTCACAGAAGCTGATGTATGACGTCACAGCCTCTGTGAACTCATCCAGACTGTTGGAAGCAGTCCTGAACACCTCCCAGTCAGTGCAGTCCAAACATGCCCGCAGATCCTCTATAGCTTCACTGCTCCACTGCTTTGATGTCTTCGCAACAGGTTTACACAGTTTTAGTTTCTGCCTGTATGTGGGAATCAGGTGGACCATGACATGGTCAGAGTGGCCCAGTGCAGCCCGGGGGACGGCGTGATAAGCACCACTGATTGTGGTGTAACAGTGGTCCAGAGTGTTCCCCTCTCTGGTCGGGCAATTAACAAACTGTCTGTATTTGGGCAGTTCATGACTGAGGTCACCTTTGTTAAAGTCACCAAGGACTACGGAGTCCGGGTTCGTCTGCTCCACACACAGTATCTGGTCTGCGAGCGCCCGCTGTGCCTCCTGCACGTTTGCCTGTGGTGGGATGTAAACACCGACCAGGATGATTGAGGTGAACTCACGGGGGGAGTAGAAGGGCCTGCAGTTTATGATGAAAGTCTCCAGGTCAGGAGAACAGTGCTGCAGGATCACTGTCACGTCTTTGCACCAGCCACTGTTTGCATAAAAGCAGATTCCTCCACCTTTGGTTTTGCCGGACAGCTCTGTGTCGCGATCCGCTCTGAAGAGTTGGAAGCCGGCCAGCTCCAGCGCAGAGTTCGGAGTCGATCCACACAGCCACGTCTCCGTGAAGCACAGGACGGAAGATGAGGAAAAGTCTCTGTTCTTCTGCACCAGTAGCTGAAGTTCATCCAGTTTGTTGGGCAGTGAACGCACGTTGGAGAGAAAGATACCTGGGAGAGGTGTGCGGAGTGCGCGCCGGCGGAGACGCGCAAGCGCACCAGCACGTTTTCCTCTCCTCCGGCGTTTCACTGCGAGAGCAACGGTCAGTGCACCTCTGACCAAAATGTCCAATAATCCCACAGATGAGTCGAGAAAAGTAGGAAAAAAATCCACTGGAGTTGTTTCTCTGATATTAATGAGCTCTTCTCTGGTGAAAGAGCTCCGGAAACCAAAGCAGAAAACTGGATTTATAAAGAAAATAAGGCAAAAAAATGCGCACCAAAACACCGAGGCAGCCATCCGCGGCGCCATGGCAACAGAAATTTGGGCGAGGGCGGGGTACACCCTCTGACTGTGATGGACAGGAAGAATGTATTTTTTTTAAAAGAAATTTTGGGGGCATTTTTGCTTTTATTAGATAGGACAGGAGAGAGTGACAGGAAAGGGGCAAAAGGAGATGTAATGACATGCACGAAAGAGTCGGGGCTGCCGGGAGTCGAACCGGTGATGAAAAGATCGCTTTATATGTTATACGCACTAACTACTCAGCTACCCAGTGACCTCTCTGTTTCAGGATATTTTCTTACGTTTTCTTAATTTGAATGATGCATCTCCTCCGTTTGTTTCTCCCACATCAAAGAATCGCCGCCGCCAGACGCCCCTGGGTCACACCCTTTCTTCATGTGGACGGTTAGTCTCTCTCTCCCACGTCAAAACCTCGCGCCGCCTCTTTGATCTGCCCGCCTTACTCCCTTCAGAGCATCCTGCAACCACATGCCCTGCAAAGCACTGGCATCCATGCACCGTGTCGCATCACCATCTGTACGATGAAGGTAAATGTAAGTAGCAGTGGTTAACGATCTTGCTTGTTTAAGACACTTTACTTTCTCAGCACCAGAGAATCTGAATTTGATTATGTCAAGTATTTGTGGAGGAGTGCTAATGTTAGCTAGTTAATTTTCGCCCTAAGTTACAGTTTAGCTAGCTAATGTTGGCTAACTGATAGTGTATCCTTTCAAATATGGGTGATCAGTTGTGCGCAGTGAGACTGGTGGATTTTGTTGTAGAGATGGGGTGATCCGATCACAGGTGGACAGCACTAAGTATAGATAACGCACGCAAGAGGCACTGAGATCAGATCATGTCTGTGGCCACATTCTTTTAGCAATGTGAACGCAAACGTGTCCTGGGCCACACTAAAAGACTGCCTACTCAGTTGTGCCGCCACAGTTTCACAATGAAACCAGAATATTTGACTCTGTCAAGTGGCTTAAGGCTTATCTCATTTGAGCTGTGCAGAGCCGATGATTGCCCAGCTCCTCCGCACCCGCTCTCTCTCGCTCTCTCTCTCTCTTTCTCTCTCTCTCTCTCACACACACACACACACATACATTAACAATGGACCCGTCTGTCTGACTGGCTAAATAAATAAGTGTTCATTTGCTCATTTGTTCATTTTACATCTGTCTACTTATAAGACGCATGTTATTGGCAGGTAATGAACAAGGCCATAGAGTTTATCAGTGGCTGTGGTGGTTCAGTTTGTCGTTTGAACAACGTCAAGTTATAATACTTTTGTATTTCTTTTTTTTCTTTTTTTTAACCCTATCTAATGTATTGTATTAAAAGACGTGAGAGATATGGGATCCTTCCCTTGCCCTTAATAAATAAAATAAATTGAGTAAATAAATAGATATTAACAATAACAAAAAGTGAATGGATAAATAAATGAATTAATAATATTTCAAAATAATATAATAACAGCAATAAGAAATTAATAAT
The DNA here is from genome assembly GCF_046630095.1 of Trachinotus anak. NCBI lineage: Eukaryota > Metazoa > Chordata > Actinopteri > Carangiformes > Carangidae > Trachinotus > Trachinotus anak. The sequence goes on from NW_027273869.1 coordinate 337,887, forward strand.
AATTGTAGTGATAATAATGGTAATATTAATAATGATGAAATAATAGCAATATTAATAATAATGAAATAAGAGAATAGAATGTACTAAAGCAAACCCAGGAATACAAAATGGATAAAAATAAATGAATAAAAAATTGAAGTATGATAGTAATGGTGGTATACATGATTACACAGAAAACTGAGAGAGTAATCCTATGGATTCTGTACATAACAATAATAATAGTAGTTATAATGTTAAAAAAAAATAGTAAAGAGAAAAAAAAGGATAGCAACTTAATTGTTGGAGTGTGTATATAGAAACCATGCTGGAAGTTGGTGGACAAAAAGAGAAAGAAAAAACAGAATAAATAAAGGAACCATCAAATAGAGAAGTAATAATAATCATAATAGTGATAATAATAGTAATAACAATAATAAGTATGAACAGTGATAATGATAATGACTGAGAGGAGGAAGAACTCAGTAGTGTAGAAAATTAATGAAGGGTTGCCATGTATCGGCTATTATTGTGAGTTGATGAATATTCTAGAGAGATATATTCCAGAGTACGTTTTTCCAGAGTTTTGTGGTGTTCCTTCATTTCAAGTTCATGAGGATAGTCTTCTTAGCGATAGCTAGGGCAATGAGGAGGGTTCTGCTGTTTGTTGTGTTAATGTTGATAGCTGATGTGTCTCCTGCACTTAACCTTGATTGTTCCCCTTTCTGTAAGTCGCTTTGGATAAAAGCGTCTGCTAAATGACTGAATGTAAATGTAAATGTAAGCAGAGTGAGGGGGAAAGTGGGATGTGGCAGCCAAAGATGGCAGATAGTGATCGTATGACTTTTTTCCAAAATTGGTGAATGGGTGTGCAGTGCCAGGTGCCATGTAGGTTTCTGGCCTGTTTGGGTGCAATTGGTACAAATTTCAGAAGTGAATCCCATTCTAAATATTTTTTGCCCAAGGTAGTGAGTTGTATGGAGTACATATGTATGGAGACTTGAGAATGAGAGTTGAGAATGAGAGTTCCAGATTACAGGCTGTTATGTTACATTTTGCTTGAATACAGGATTTAAGTTGTAAGTATTCTAAGAAGTGGTCGCTCTCGATGCCATACTTGCCATACTGGTCAGAGTCAATTTGATTCAATTTTATTTTGTATAGCGCCAAATCACAATATACATTATCTCAAGGCACTTTACAGGGTAAAGTCAAGACCTCACATTGTTACAGAGAAAAACCCAACAGCTCCCACAAAGAGCAAGTGCTTGGTGACAGGGGGGAGGAAAAACTCCTTTTAACAGCAAGAAACCTCCAACAGAACTGGGCTCAGGGTGGGCGGCCGTCTGCCTCGACCGGTTGGGTTTAGGAGGAGAAAAAAAGGGGGAGTGGGGGGGGGGTAGAGAGAGAGAGAGACCAGGAACAGCTGTATAGGTAATGGTGTGATCAATAATAATGACAGATAACAGTGGTTAATAGTAATGATGAGTCGTGGTGGATCTGGATCCTGCTGCTCCAGAGGCAGAGAATGAGGACAGAGAGATGGAGAGAGAGGAGAAGCACAAACTACTGAGGAGAGAAAAAAAAAAAACGTTAAAAAAAGTAAAAAAGTTAATGGCATAAAGTAGTCGAGAGAGAGAGAGAGAGAGAGAGAGAGAGAGAGAGAGAGAGAGCCCAGTGCATCATGGGAATCCCATTCTCGCTCTATAGCAGCATAACTAAGGGATGGTTCAGGACATACCCGAGCCAGCCTTAACTATAAGCTTTACCAAACAGGACAGTTTTAAGCCTGATCTCAAAGGTAGAGAGGGTGTCGGCCTCCTGAACCCACACAGGGAGCGGGTTCCACAGGAGTGGAGCCTGACAGATGAAGGCTCTACCCCCCATTCTGCTATTACAAACTCTGGGAACCACAAGTAGACCTGCATTTAGAGAGCGAAGTGTCCAATTGGGTCACATGATTGAATGAAGCCAGTTTATTATTATGGAAGATATGCTTGAGGTGTGTGATTCCTTTTTCAGCCCAGGTGCAGAAGTTAAGTGGTGCTTTATTGATAAGAAAGTCTGGATTATTCCATATTGGGGTGAGGTTAGATAGTGTAAGGATAGAGTTTGTGATTTGGTGGAATTTCGACCAGGCTGTCATAGTCTCTGATATTGTTGGTGTTAAGCCTAAATATGACTGTCTTACATAATATTTGTTCTATGTCTAACCATGTGTTATCTGAGTGGCAATGGATGCATTTGCATTCACACTGCTAAAAGAATGTGGCCATGTGGCCCAGAGCGTTTGGTCTGGGTGATCGGATCTCAAATGTGTCCTCAATATGTCCTGGGTACAGTCACAACTCTACTTAGAGCAGTCTGGGTGTGATTGGATCACCAGAGATGGATGTTAATCCCAGGTTTTAACAGGGCCTATGAGCGCCACCAAATAGTGATTTTCCCTCTAAAGCTCTGACATGGTCTATGTTATGTATCAGATCTATGTATCGGTATTATTCTTTCTTCTTTCCTCTCCAAATTATCATCTGACAACCCTTCAGATTTATCTGGTGACCCTTTATATAAAACTCGATATAAAGTAGTTCAAAGAGTAACATGCTGCTGAAAACTGATGCTTCAGTATTAATCATCTGATGATGTCATATACAATAATACATTAGTCAGATGGACCTAACTGTTACTTTCAGAGGAAACTTGTAAGAATTAGGACTCAGAGATGATAATGCAGTGTGTATTTTCTGTGGCTGTCCTGCAGGTTTCAAACTGAACAGGAAAGTATGGGTGATGTGAGTTTTACATTTATGTGCTGTTGAAGCAGAGGGAGGCCATAATGACAGTCAGCAGGCAGGAGGAGGTCAAGAGGACACAGTAAGCAGGCAGGACCTTTGAAGGACATTTGTGACATCCTGGGTGATAGACGGACATTGCCTTCCAACATCGTGTACGTCAAGGAGGAGAGCCCAGAAGAATCAACCCGAACCCAAACCTCAATTTTTTAAGGTTAGACTGATTTGATGGAATCTTTTGGAGGGCTGCAGCAGGCCCATGCACAGACATTTTGAGGGGTAGGTGCTCAAGGGGAAAAGGGGACCTTCCTCTCATAATTATTAAATTAAATAAAGTTACTTACATATTTATTCATTTCAATACTCTACACTTGCAGATAAAATTATCAATTTGCACAGAGACAATGGTCTTTAGTACTTTTCTACATTTATCACAAGAACAGGCAACACCAAAGAAAACAATGACACACTGTGTTTTAGGGCATTTTCACATGTATAGATTTGTCTATAAAATAATAATTCAGTCTCAAAAAATAAAGATTTGTTGATGTAAAACAAAAAAAAAGCTGGTCTCTAACTATATAAAATAATGATAAACCAACCAATCTACCTTCCAAACTAGAATGCAGCAACAATTAGGCTCATTGTATTCTGTGTACTGTACAAGGAACACACTGTGTACCCCTGTAAAGGGAGCATTATGTTGCTATTGGTCTGTATTGAGCTGTTTTAATAGTAGTTTAATTTCACAACAGTGACAAACAATACCAAGGCTTAGGACAAACACTCGTTACTTGGTTGTCACCGGTGAAGGTAGGTCAGTGAAAAGCGCTGCTCTGCAGTCCTCTCAGTCTGGGTTGGTTAACTGTGGAGACTGTGACGAGGGAAGCTGAAACACAGTCATTGGTCAATTCAACATGTTTTTTAGATGAGAACTGATGCCACGAGACAAATTTAATAACTTAAATATAAACTTAGAAAAGGAGAAATAAATAAAAAAAGTATTGTAAAAAGAGCACTTATCTGATCAGACGCCAAAAAGGCAGGTGCTTGAACACCATCAGAGGTCTGTCTGTGCGCATGCTTGGGGTGCAGTGATGAGTCTACTATTATACTATAGACTATTTTAAGTCAACGCGTCATTTCTCATACATTGGTTTATTTATGGCAGCCAGCCGCAACATAAACATTAACTTAAAATACCACAAAACATTAATAGAAAATAGACATATATTTATTTTCTATTTTATCATTTACGTTTGCACTGTTCCTCTGCTCTTAACTCTGCTCTCTGTTCTCTGTTTTCTGCGCAAGGTACATACATGCACGAGATACAGATACACACACATACACACACACGCGGAACAAACAGCAGGGCAGAGAGGCTGCACTGGACACAGAACCAGGTGAAGAAAAGTTGACTCAAGTACATTGTTGCTGTACTTTATGTTATTTTAAGTGCAATAAAAAGTAAAAGGCTAATAAGAACTTTATCAAACAACCTGTTCAACAAGCATCTATAAAAGAGATATTTTCAACTATTTTGTCCGATGTCTCCCAGTGTTATTTACACAATGACATCACTCTTTCTAACAATAGCCAATTGTTAGAAAAAGCTAAAAGGAAAGCTGTCTTCATTTACCACAAATTGAGCAACTGCTCAGACAAAAAAGCCAATTAAATTCAAGACAATTCTAATCGTGTTCTTTATTTAATTTGTCGAATTCTTAAGTGATAGTATTAGCTGGATCAATTTTGGATAAGATAAAGATAAAATCCTAATCCCTACAGCTGGTTAGTGGTTAGTGTAGTATGGTCATGGAGAGAGTTGGGGGTTACAGCAGGTGCTCAGATTTACAGTGCAGTCATGATTTTTTTGGAAGAGATTGAAAAGGCAAAGAAAGAAACTGGTTGAGAGCAGTGTACTGATCAACAACACCTTTGTATCAGTCTCACCAATGAGTACACCAGTAAAGATAGTGATGATCTCTTACATATCACCATTCATCAGTGATGAGATTCTGAAGGAACTGCCAAGACACAGGAAGATTGTCTCCCCATTCAATAGGTTGCAGTCAGGATGGTCAGGAAGGTCTTCACTGGTGAAACATGTTGTCTCTCACAGATGGCAGGTTCACATGATCTTCAGTAAAAAAGATGAGGACCTCCGTCTAGGTTTAAGTGTGAAGGCTGATGACTTTGAATATGTGGTGTTTGTCAACTTTGGGGCCTTTAAGTGTTTTTGAAGTGCTGCAGGAACGAGGGTCACTGTGAACCAATAACAGTCTCATAAAAACAGATTCAGACAGCCAGGGATTAATAGGTCATATTAGCTGTATGAACCAATCCTGTCAACTTGTGGAGATGAGGGGGCGGACAAAATAAACCCAAGACCTTGTCAGGACAGAGGGCCAGAGTTTGCACTTGCACAGCTGATGACACTGTGTTAGTTAGCACTAGCACAGCTACTGACGCGGTTACAAGCTAACAAACAACGTAATCAGTGAGCTACGCATACAGTTCTGATATGTCTTCCAGGAACCAGTTTTGGTCACAATAAACTCAAAAACTCCTGAGTCTGGGTATGACTAAGGCACAAACATGCAGCTCAGACTTTGTGATGTTTCCTCCACTAACCATCTTGATATGCTCTGTTGTTTCACCTGTAAACCAAGTGCAAGCAGCAGTGGTGGGTGGGGCATAAGGCCTGATCCAGATTTTTCAACGAGGATTGTAGATGTGCTTACAGCCCTGGTTTTTGATTTTTTTTTTCACCTTTTATGCGGGAAAACCATGTTAAACAAAATATTAATCATAGCAGATTTTTACAGAGTTTAAAACATTTCTGGAGAGAAATGAAAATGATCTCAATCCAGACAAAGCTGGTAGTCAAGGCTGATAAGACCTAATCAGGGAGTGACTGTGGTTGTCTATATCATTGTTTCCAGAGGTCTCTGTTTTGCCCATCCAGACTACAAACGCATGGCTAGAGTTTTCAAACTAACACAGGGCCAGCATCATTTACAAATGTCTCCGTTTAGAAAATTCGGGAGTAGTGTGGATGCCAGGCACAAATGTAGCAAAAGTGATGCATTTTGAAATGAGAACAGTAGTGTGGACATAGTGATAGAGCTCAGGAGGACAAGAGCCGGCTGTGTTGAACACTGCAGACAGAGTAGCAAAGGACACTCTGAGGGACACTGATGAGGACCTGATGGTGGATGACAATGTTTAAAGTCCCTGCTCTCAAGAGAAAGCAGATGAACACCAGTGGCTTTCAGGCCAAGAATAGTGTAGTAGGCAGGTTGAGAGAGCAGCAGCAGGAGGAGCATCCAGAGCCTGAGACTATCTACACACCCAACACAGTGCACAGAGATCAGTATTTAAATGAGCTCTGTGTGATTTTAAGTCAGTGTGGTCCTGAACAGTTTTTAATTCTTGGAGGAGATTTCAACTGTACAGAGAACAATGAGCTGGACATTAACCACACTGAGCCTCATGCTGCTTCAAAATATGCCACAAAGCAGCTGGTGTAGGCTCACAGGTTAAATGATGTATGGCGAGAAATGCACAGACAGTAACACATGGGTGTTCAGAAACGGTAGTGATCCTTCCGCAGGTTCACGTACGGAAACCTTGTTACGACTTTTGCTTCCTATTTTCCTATTTTTCTATGGCCAGATGAGACAGTTGTGTTCTTTTTTGTTGTTTTTTTTTGTTGTTGTTTTTTGTTTTAAGCATCATTTCAATATTTTTAAAAGGGTGTAGGATACTGCAGGATACTGGGGTTCTGATCAGATCATTCCCACTGTTGTAATGTGTTATTGCAAATCTGAAATACAAGTCTGCATACTGGCACTGTAACACTTGTTTGTTATTAGATGCACATTTAACATTTTAGAAACTCATCTCAGTAACACTTTGACAGAACTTCTTGAAATTTGGCACAACTTGGACTCAATGTTGGACTCAAGTTGTGCCAACATTTAGTTGGACTCAAGGATGAACTGATAAGATTTTTGTGGTCAAAGGTCAAGGTCTTGGTGACCTCACCATACACAGTTATTTCTTCAAATTTGGTACGAAAGAACTGATTAGATTTTGGTGGTCAGTGTCAAGGGTATTGTGACTTCACAAAATACTTTTTAGCATTACTCAAGACTTCACACATCAATTATGACAAAATTTCACACAAATGGTTAATATTTTATATGACTGGAAAAACAAAGATGTGATCTGAAATTAGTCTGACAGGTGGAGGCATACAACTGTGAGGCAGTAATTCTAGTTTTGGAAAGATTTTAGAACTTGGAAAGGAGATTTTACATTGTTGAAGCAGTGGTGGGATTGTGGGAAAGTGGAAATCAAGCAGCTTTGTCACCAGTACACTCTCAATATCTCTTGTGAAAAGGCGGCATTGAAGACCTCCAATCAGAAAAGGCATACTAGCAGACCCGTTCTGATCTGATCAGACTGTACAGAAGAACTGGAAGGAAGTGGAGGAGAAGGTGGAGGGAAGGTTGGCCAAGTGGAGGTAGCTGTTACCTCACATATTGTACAGAGGAAGAGTTCTGATTATGAATAATTTGGTTCCATCAACTCTCTGGCACAGGTTAAAAAGTGTATGGATCCCCCTGCTGGTCTGTTACAGAATGTGCTGTCCATCATGGTTAACCTCTTTTGGGTACTGGAAATATTTTTTTTAAATAATTTTATCCTATGGTATACTTTCACTGAAGTTCAGAGGGAAATATTGTACTCTTTACTCCAATACACTCATCTGGCGATGGTTATTTATAGTAGTAGTTATTTTTAACATGAGTATTTCACACAAAGGATAGTTTAACAAGCATTAAAATGCAATGCATAGTTAGAGATTAAACCTGTGGTTTCAAAGCTTTTTGGCCTCTGACATTTTACAAAAAGCAGTGTGCAGACAGGGTCACATTTCAGATGTCTATGAGTTATTAACAGCTCCACTAAATAGTGATTTTTCCCTGTAAACTTCTCACATGGTTTTATTTCAATATATCTCAACAAAAATCAAAGAATAGAGAAAAAGTCCAAAAGATGAAAACAGATGTATGTTTCCTCTCAGATTAATCTTCAGATTAATAATGGTTAGGTTCCTGCCACTCAGTCAGAGGGACTGAGTTACCATTACTTTTCTGATGTAATTTAACTACATTTTGCTGCTAATACTCATGTACTTTTACTAAGGCAGGATTTTTCATGCAGGACTTACAATGGAGGATTTGCTGTATTGGTACCTTTGCTGAAGTAAAGGGTCTGAATACTACCTCCACCACTGTTATTAGTTCAAAGGCTACTTCATCGAAGAGTTAATTCATAGATGAGCATGAGCAAGCGGAGTGGAGATAAGTTGCTGAAAAAGAGTAAGATGAAATTTGTAAGAATTAGGACTCAGAGATGACATTACTGTGTTTGTTGTCTGTGGTTGTGCTGTTGTATTAAGCAAGCAGAGGGAGAACATAATGACATCAGCAGGCAGGAGGAGGTCAAGAGGACAGTGAAGACCTAGAAGGATTTTTGACATACTGGGTGAGAGCTGGACATTGCTTTCTAACATTGTCGATGCCAGGGAGGACAGGCCAGAAGAGTCAACCCAAACCTTTGTGGTCAATTTTTTAAGGTAAGACTAATTTGATAGAAGCTTTTGTAGGGCTGAATTAGCCATAAAATTAATGTCAACATTGCAAATGCTTCAACATCAATATTTGTAGGTAGACACATTGTTTCCCATACAGGTAGGGCTGCATATTCAGTCGACACAGACACACGCGCACAGAGGAACAGGCCTACATGCTGTATAGACATCTGCCTCACTCTTTGTGATGTTGACCATGTCATGGGTTCTGGTTCTGGTGTGGATCGGTGTTGAACTAGAAATGATGATCTGCTGCGATGGTTTGTGTGGGGGTCTGACTACAGTTTTGCTCCATAATACTTTGTGATGTTTTGAGACAGCTTATAGAATTAATTCTAAACAATCTTTTGCTGCATCTTCTTCAACATATCATGATGTTCATCAGTTTGTGAGTTTCTGAGGTCTGCAGGTGTGAAGCACTATTTTTAGGAGAAAGTGAATAGAAAATCACACAGTATGAGTGAAAACAAATCAGAATCAACAGTTGTTAGTTTCGTGTGATGTATTTCAGTTTCTGAGATCTTCAGGACAGAAGCACTAGTTTTAGGAGACAGTGAACTGAAAATTATTGAATGTGAGTGAATACTTATCAGAATCAGTGGTTGTGTGATTTTTGTGATGTATTTCAGTTTCTGAGATTTGCAGGTGTGAAGCAATACTTTTAGGAGAAAGTGAACAGTCGGCAGATATCAAACAGTAATCTTAGGATACAGTCAGCTTGAAATGACTCAGATGAGGGAACACTGTTCAGTTGTGCGTTTTTGGTGAAGCTTTTGAGTTTTTGACGTCGGCAGATATCAAACAGTAATCTTAGGATACAGTCATCTTAAAATGACTGAATGTGAGTGAATACTGTTCAGTTGTGCGTTTTTGGTGAAGCTTTTAACTCAAAAGTGAATACTGTTCAGTTTTGCGTTTTTGGTGAAGCTTTTAACTCAAAAGCTTCACCAAAAACGCACAACTGAACAGTATTCACTCACATTCAGTCATTTTGACGTCAGCAGATATCAAACAGTAATCTTAGGATACAGTCAGCTAAAAATGACTCAGATGAGTGAATACTGTTCAGTTGTGCGTTTTTGGTGAAGCTTTTGAGTTTTTGACGTCGGCAGATATCAAACAGTAATCTTAGGATACAGTCATCTTAAAATGACTGAATGTGAGTGAATACTGTTCAGTTGTGCGTTTTTGGTGAAGCTTTTGAGTTTTTGACGTCGGCAGATATCAAACAGTAATCTTAGGATACAGTCAGCTTAAAATGACTGAATGTGAGTGAATACTGTTCAGTTGTGCGTTTTTGGTGAAGCTTTTAATTTATTGACGTGACAGATATCAAACAGTAATCTTAGGATACAGTCATCTTAAAATGACTCAGATGAGGGAATACTGTTCAGAATCAACAGTTGTGCGTTTTTGGTGAAGCTTTTGAGTTTTTGACGTCAGCAGATCTCAAACAGTAATCTTAGGATACAGTCATCTTAAAATGACTCAGATGAGTGAATACTGTTCAGTTGTGCGTTTTTGGTGAAGCTTTTGAGTTTTTGACGTCGGCAGATATCAAACAGTAATCTTAGGATACAGTCATCTTAAAATGACTGAATGTGAGTGAATACTGTTCAGTTGTGCGTTTTTGGTGAAGCTTTAAATTTATTGACGTCGGCAGATATCAAACAATAATCTTAGGATACAGTCATCTTAAAATGACTCAGATGAGGGAATACTGTTCAGTTGTGCGTTTTTGGTGAAGCTTTTAATTTATTGACGTCAGCAGATATCAAACAATAATCTTAGGATACAGTCAGCTTAAAATGACTCAGATGAGGGAATACTGTTCAGAATCAACAGTTGTGCGTTTTGGGTGAAGCTTTTGAGTTTTTGACGTCGGCAGATATCAAACAGTAATCTTAGGATACAGTCATCTTAAAATGACTCAGATGAGTGAATACTGTTCAGTTGTGCGTTTTTGGTGAAGCTTTTGAGTTTTTGACGTCGGCAGATATCAAACAGTAATCTTAGGATACAGTCATCTTAAAATGACTGAATGTGAGTGAATACTGTTCAGTTGTGCGTTTTTGGTGAAGCTTTTAATTTATTGACGTCACAGATATCAAACAGTAATCTTAGGATACAGTCAGCTTAAAATGACTCAGATGAGGGAATACTGTTCAGAATCAACAGTTGTGCGTTTTTGGTGAAGCTTTTGAGTTTTTGACGTCGGCAGATATCACACAGTAATCTTAGGATACAGTCAGTTTAAAATGACTGAATGTGAGTGAATACTGTTCAGTTGCGCGTTTTTGACTGAATGTGAGTGAATACTGTTCAGTTGTGCGTTTTTGGTGAAGCTTTTGAGTTTTTGACGTCGGCAGATATCAAACAGTAATCTTAGGATACAGTCAGTTTAAAATGACTGAATGTGAGTGAATACTGTTCAGTTGTGCGTTTTTGGTGAAGCTTTAAATTTATAGACGTCGGCAGATATCAAACAATAATCTTAGGATACAGTCATCTTAAAATGACTCAGATGAGGGAATACTGTTCAGTTGTGCGTTTTTGGTGAAGCTTTTGAGTTTTTGACGTCGGCAGATATCAAACAGTAATCTTAGGATACAGTCATCTTAAAATGACTCAGATGAGTGAATACTGTTCAGTTGTGCATTTTTGGTGAAGCTTTTGAGTTTTTGACGTCGGCAGATATCAAACAGTAATCTTAGGATACAGTCAGTTTAAAATGACTGAATGTGAGTGAATACTGTTCAGTTGTGCACTTTTGGTGAAGCTTTTGAGTTTTTGACGTCGGCAGATATCAAACAGTAATCTTAGGATACAGTCAGCTTAAAATGACTCAGATGAGTGAATACTGTTCAGTTGTGCGTTTTTGGTGAAGCTTTTGAGTTTTTGACGTCGGCAGATATCAAACAGTAATCTTAGGATACAGTCAGTTTAAAATGACTGAATATGAGTGAATACTGTTCAGTTGTGCGTTTTTGGTGAAGCTTTTGAGTTTTTGTCGTCGGCAGATATCAAACAGTAATCTTAGGATACAGTCAGCTTAAAATGACTGAATGTGAGTGAATACTGTTCAGTTGTGCGTTTTTGGTGAAGCTTTTGAGTTTTTGACGTCGGCAGATATCAAACAGTAATCTTAGGATACAGTCATCTTAAAATGACTCAGATTAGTGAATACTGTTCAGTTGTGCACTTTTGGTGAAGCTTTTGAGTTTTTGACGTCGGCAGATATCAAACAGTAATCTTAGGATACAGTCACCTTAAACTGACTCAGATGAGTGAATACTGTTCAGTTGTGCGTTTTTGGTGAAGCTTTTGAGTTTTTGACGTCGGCAGATATCAAACAGTAATCTTAGGATACAGTCATCTTAAAATGACTGAATGTGAGTGAATAATGTTCAGTTGTGCGTTTTTGGTGAAGCTTTAAATTTATTGACGTCGGCAGATATCAAACAATAATCTTAGGATACAGTCATCTTAAAATGACTCAGATGAGGGAATACTGTTCAGTTGTGCGTTTTTGGTGAAGCTTTTAATTTATTGACGTCAGCAGATATCAAACAGTAATCTTAGGATACAGTCAGCTTAAAATGACTCAGATGAGTGAATACTGTTCAGTTGTGCGTTTTTGGTGAAGCTTTTGAGTTTTTGACGTCGGCAGATATCAAACAGTAATCTTAGGATACAGTCAGCTTAAAATGACTCAGATGAGTGAATACTGTTCAGTTGTGCGTTTTTGGTGAAGCTTTTGAGTTTTTGACGTCGGCAGATATCAAACAGTAATCTTAGGATACAGTCAGTTTAAAATGACTGAATGTGAGTGAATACTGTTCAGTTGTGCGTTTTTGGTGAAGATTTTGAGTTTTTGACGTCGGCAGATATCAAACAGTAATCTTAGGATACAGTCAGCTTAAAATGACTGAATGTGAGTGAATACTGTTCAGTTGTGCGTTTTTTGTGAAGCTTTTGAGTTTTTGACGTCGGCAGATATCAAACAGTAATCTTAGGATACAGTCAGCTTAAAATGACTCAGATGAGTGAATACTGTTCAGTTGTGCATTTTTGGTGAAGATTTTGAGTTTTTGACGTCGGCAGATATCAAACAGTAATCTTAGGATACAGTCATCTTAAAATGACTCAGATGAGTGAATACTGTTCAGTTGTGCACTTTTGGTGAAGCTTTTGAGTTTTTGACGTCGGCAGATATCAAACAGTAATCTTAGGATACAGTCATCTTAAAATGACTCAGATGAGTGAATACTGTTCAGTTGTGCGTTTTTGGTGAAGCTTTTGAGTTTTTGACGTCGGCAGATATCAAACAGTAATCTTAGGATACAGTCATCTTAAAATGACTGAATGTGAGTGAATACTGTTCAGTTGTGCGTTTTTGGTGAAGCTTTTGAATTTATTGACGTCACAGATATCAAACAGTAATCTTAGGATACAGTCAGCTTAAAATGACTCAGATGAGGGAATACTGTTCAGAATCAACAGTTGTGCGTTTTTGGTGAAGCTTTTGAGTTTTTGACGTCGGCAGATATCAAACAGTAATCTTATGATACAGTCAGCTTAAAATGACTGAATGTGAGTGAATACTGTTAAGTTGTGCGTTTTTGGTGAAGCTTTTGAGTTTTTGACGTCGGCAGATATCAAACAGTAATCTTAGGATACAGTCAGCTTAAAATGACTCAGATGAGTGAATACTGTTCAGTTGTGCATTTTTGGTGAAGCTTTTGAGTTTTTGACGTCGGCAGATAGGAGACAGTAATCTTAGGATACAGTCACTTTAATATGACTCAGATGAGTGAATACTGTTCAGTTGCGCGTTTTTGACTGAATGTGAGTGAATACTGTTCAGTTGTGCGTTTTTGGTGAAGCTTTTGAGTTTTTGACGTCGGCAGATATCAAACAGTAATCTTAGGATACAGTCATCTTAAAATGACTGAATGTGAGTGAATACTGTTCAGTTGTGCGTTTTTGGTGAAGCTTTTGAGTTTTTGACGTCGGCAGATATCAAACAGTAATCTTAGGATACAGTCAGCTTAAAATGACTGAATGTGAGTGAATACTGTTCAGTTGTGCGTTTTTGGTGAAGCTTTTAATTTTTTGACGTGACAGATATCAAACAGTAATCTTAGGATACAGTCATCTTAAAATGACTCAGATGAGGGAATACTGTTCAGAATCAACAGTTGTGCGTTTTTGGTGAAGCTTTTGAGTTTTTGACGTCAGCAGATCTCAAACAGTAATCTTAGGATACAGTCATCTTAAAATGACTCAGATGAGTGAATACTGTTCAGTTGTGCGTTTTTGGTGAAGCTTTTGAGTTTTTGACGTCGGCAGATATCAAACAGTAATCTTAGGATACAGTCATCTTAAAATGACTGAATGTGAGTGAATACTGTTCAGTTGTGCGTTTTTGGTGAAGCTTTAAATTTATTGACGTCGGCAGATATCAAACAATAATCTTAGGATACAGTCATCTTAAAATGACTCAGATGAGGGAATACTGTTCAGTTGTGCGTTTTTGGTGAAGCTTTTAATTTATTGACGTCAGCAGATATCAAACAATAATCTTAGGATACAGTCAGCTTAAAATGACTCAGATGAGGGAATACTGTTCAGAATCAACAGTTGTGCGTTTTGGGTGAAGCTTTTGAGTTTTTGACGTCGGCAGATATCAAACAGTAATCTTAGGATACAGTCATCTTAAAATGACTGAATGTGAGTGAATACTGTTCAGTTGTGCGTTTTTGGTGAAGCTTTTAATTTATTGACGTCACAGATATCAAACAGTAATCTTAGGATACAGTCAGCTTAAAATGACTCAGATGAGGGAATACTGTTCAGAATCAACAGTTGTGCGTTTTTGGTGAAGCTTTTGAGTTTTTGACGTCGGCAGATATCACACAGTAATCTTAGGATACAGTCAGTTTAAAATGACTGAATGTGAGTGAATACTGTTCAGTTGCGCGTTTTTGACTGAATGTGAGTGAATACTGTTCAGTTGTGCGTTTTTGGTGAAGCTTTTGAGTTTTTGACGTCGGCAGATATCAAACAGTAATCTTAGGATACAGTCAGTTTAAAATGACTGAATGTGAGTGAATACTGTTCAGTTGTGCGTTTTTGGTGAAGCTTTTGAGTTTTTGACGTCGGCAGATATCAAACAGTAATCTTAGGATACAGTCATCTTAAAATGACTCAGATGAGTGAATACTGTTCAGTTGTGCATTTTTGGTGAAGCTTTTGAGTTTTTGACGTCGGCAGATATCAAACAGTAATCTTAGGATACAGTCAGTTTAAAATGACTGAATGTGAGTGAATACTGTTCAGTTGTGCACTTTTGGTGAAGCTTTTGAGTTTTTGACGTCGGCAGATATCAAACAGTAATCTTAGGATACAGTCAGCTTAAAATGACTCAGATGAGTGAATACTGTTCAGTTGTGCGTTTTTGGTGAAGCTTTTGAGTTTTTGACGTCGGCAGATATCAAACAGTAATCTTAGGATACAGTCAGTTTAAAATGACTGAATATGAGTGAATACTGTTCAGTTGTGCGTTTTTGGTGAAGCTTTTGAGTTTTTGTCGTCGGCAGATATCAAACAGTAATCTTAGGATACAGTCAGCTTAAAATCACTGAATGTGAGTGAATACTGTTCAGTTGTGCGTTTTTGGTGAAGCTTTTGAGTTTTTGACGTCGGCAGATATCAAACAGTAATCTTAGGATACAGTCATCTTAAAATGACTCAGATTAGTGAATACTGTTCAGTTGTGCACTTTTGGTGAAGCTTTTGAGTTTTTGACGTCGGCAGATATCAAACAGTAATCTTAGGATACAGTCACCTTAAACTGACTCAGATGAGTGAATACTGTTCAGTTGTGCGTTTTTGGTGAAGCTTTTGAGTTTTTGACGTCGGCAGATATCAAACAGTAATCTTAGGATACAGTCATCTTAAAATGACTGAATGTGAGTGAATAATGTTCAGTTGTGCGTTTTTGGTGAAGCTTTAAATTTATTGACGTCGGCAGATATCAAACAATAATCTTAGGATACAGTCATCTTAAAATGACTCAGATGAGGGAATACTGTTCAGTTGTGCGTTTTTGGTGAAGCTTTTAATTTATTGACGTCAGCAGATATCAAACAGTAATCTTAGGATACAGTCAGCTTAAAATGACTCAGATGAGTGAATACTGTTCAGTTGTGCGTTTTTGGTGAAGCTTTTGAGTTTTTGACGTCGGCAGATATCAAACAGTAATCTTAGGATACAGTCAGCTTAAAATGACTCAGATGAGTGAATACTGTTCAGTTGTGCGTTTTTGGTGAAGCTTTTGAGTTTTTGACGTCGGCAGATATCAAACAGTAATCTTAGGATACAGTCAGTTTAAAATGACTGAATGTGAGTGAATACTGTTCAGTTGTGCGTTTTTGGTGAAGATTTTGAGTTTTTGACGTCGGCAGATATCAAACAGTAATCTTAGGATACAGTCAGCTTAAAATGACTGAATGTGAGTGAATACTGTTCAGTTGTGCGTTTTTTGTGAAGCTTTTGAGTTTTTGACGTCGGCAGATATCAAACAGTAATCTTAGGATACAGTCAGCTTAAAATGACTCAGATGAGTGAATACTGTTCAGTTGTGCATTTTTGGTGAAGATTTTGAGTTTTTGACGTCGGCAGATATCAAACAGTAATCTTAGGATACAGTCATCTTAAAATGACTCAGATGAGTGAATACTGTTCAGTTGTGCACTTTTGGTGAAGCTTTTGAGTTTTTGACGTCGGCAGATATCAAACAGTAATCTTAGGATACAGTCATCTTAAAATGACTCAGATGAGTGAATACTGTTCAGTTGTGCGTTTTTGGTGAAGCTTTTGAGTTTTTGTCGTCGGCAGATATCAAACAGTAATCTTAGGATACAGTCATCTTAAAATGACTGAATGTGAGTGAATACTGTTCAGTTGTGCGTTTTTGGTGAAGCTTTTGAATTTATTGACGTCACAGATATCAAACAGTAATCTTAGGATACAGTCAGCTTAAAATGACTCAGATGAGGGAATACTGTTCAGAATCAACAGTTGTGCGTTTTTGGTGAAGCTTTTGAGTTTTTGACGTCGGCAGATATCAAACAGTAATCTTATGATACAGTCAGCTTAAAATGACTGAATGTGAGTGAATACTGTTAAGTTGTGCGTTTTTGGTGAAGCTTTTGAGTTTTTGACGTCGGCAGATATCAAACAGTAATCTTAGGATACAGTCAGCTTAAAATGACTCAGATGAGTGAATACTGTTCAGTTGTGCATTTTTGGTGAAGCTTTTGAGTTTTTGACGTCGGCAGATAGGAGACAGTAATCTTAGGATACAGTCACTTTAATATGACTCAGATGAGTGAATACTGTTCAGTTGCGCGTTTTTGACTGAATGTGAGTGAATACTGTTCAGTTGTGCGTTTTTGGTGAAGCTTTTGAGTTTTTGACTTCGGCAGATATCAAACAGTAATCTTAGGATACAGTCATCTTAAAATGACTGAATGTGAGTGAATACTGTTCAGTTGTGCGTTTTTGGTGAAGCTTTTGAGTTTTTGACGTCGGCAGATATCAAACAGTAATCTTAGGATACAGTCAGCTTAAAATGACTGAATGTGAGTGAATACTGTTCAGTTGTGCGTTTTTGGTGAAGCTTTTAATTTTTTGACGTGACAGATATCAAACAGTAATCTTAGGATACAGTCATCTTAAAATGACTCAGATGAGGGAATACTGTTCAGAATCAACAGTTGTGCGTTTTTGGTGAAGCTTTTGAGTTTTTGACGTCAGCAGATCTCAAACAGTAATCTTAGGATACAGTCATCTTAAAATGACTCAGATGAGTGAATACTGTTCAGTTGTGCGTTTTTGGTGAAGCTTTTGAGTTTTTGACGTCGGCAGATATCAAACAGTAATCTTAGGATACAGTCATCTTAAAATGACTGAATGTGAGTGAATACTGTTCAGTTGTGCGTTTTTGGTGAAGCTTTAAATTTATTGACGTCGGCAGATATCAAACAATAATCTTAGGATACAGTCATCTTAAAATGACTCAGATGAGGGAATACTGTTCAGTTGTGCGTTTTTGGTGAAGCTTTTAATTTATTGACGTCAGCAGATATCAAACAATAATCTTAGGATACAGTCAGCTTAAAATGACTCAGATGAGGGAATACTGTTCAGAATCAACAGTTGTGCGTTTTGGGTGAAGCTTTTGAGTTTTTGACGTCGGCAGATATCAAACAGTAATCTTAGGATACAGTCATCTTAAAATGACTCAGATGAGTGAATACTGTTCAGTTGTGCGTTTTTGGTGAAGCTTTTGAGTTTTTGACGTCGGCAGATATCAAACAGTAATCTTAGGATACAGTCATCTTAAAATGACTGAATGTGAGTGAATACTGTTCAGTTGTGCGTTTTTGGTGAAGTTTTTAATTTATTGACGTCACAGATATCAAACAGTAATCTTAGGATACAGTCAGCTTAAAATGACTCAGATGAGGGAATACTGTTCAGAATCAACAGTTGTGCGTTTTTGGTGAAGCTTTTGAGTTTTTGACGTCGGCAGATATCACACAGTAATCTTAGGATACAGTCAGTTTAAAATGACTGAATGTGAGTGAATACTGTTCAGTTGCGCGTTTTTGACTGAATGTGAGTGAATACTGTTCAGTTGTGCGTTTTTGGTGAAGCTTTTGAGTTTTTGACGTCGGCAGATATCAAACAGTAATCTTAGGATACAGTCAGTTTAAAATGACTGAATGTGAGTGAATACTGTTCAGTTGTGCGTTTTTGGTGAAGCTTTAAATTTATAGACGTCGGCAGATATCAAACAATAATCTTAGGATACAGTCATCTTAAAATGACTCAGATGAGGGAATACTGTTCAGTTGTGCGTTTTTGGTGAAGCTTTTGAGTTTTTGACGTCGGCAGATATCAAACAGTAATCTTAGGATACAGTCATCTTAAAATGACTCAGATGAGTGAATACTGTTCAGTTGTGCATTTTTGGTGAAGCTTTTGAGTTTTTGACGTCGGCAGATATCAAACAGTAATCTTAGGATACAGTCAGCTTAAAATGACTCAGATGAGTGAATACTGTTCAGTTGTGCATTTTTGGTGAAGATTTTGAGTTTTTGACGTCGGCAGATATCAAACAGTAATCTTAGGATACAGTCATCTTAAAATGACTCAGATGAGTGAATACTGTTCAGTTGTGCGTTTTTGGTGAAGCTTTTGAGTTTTTGACGTCGGCAGATATCAAACAGTAATCTTAGGATACAGTCATCTTAAAATGACTGAATGTGAGTGAATACTGTTCAGTTGTGCGTTTTTGGTGAAGCTTTTGAATTTATTGACGTCACAGATATCAAACAGTAATCTTAGGATACAGTCAGCTTAAAATGACTCAGATGAGGGAATACTGTTCAGAATCAACAGTTGTGCGTTTTTGGTGAAGCTTTTGAGTTTTTGACGTCGGCAGATATCAAACAGTAATCTTATGATACAGTCAGCTTAAAATGACTGAATGTGAGTGAATACTGTTAAGTTGTGCGTTTTTGGTGAAGCTTTTGAGTTTTTGACGTCGGCAGATATCAAACAGTAATCTTAGGATACAGTCAGCTTAAAATGACTCAGATGAGTGAATACTGTTCAGTTGTGCATTTTTGGTGAAGCTTTTGAGTTTTTGACGTCGGCAGATAGGAGACAGTAATCTTAGGATACAGTCACTTTAATATGACTCAGATGAGTGAATACTGTTCAGTTGCGCGTTTTTGACTGAATGTGAGTGAATACTGTTCAGTTGTGCGTTTTTGGTGAAGCTTTTGAGTTTTTGACGTCGGCAGATATCAAACAGTAATCTTAGGATACATTCAGTTTAATATGACTCAGATGAGTGAATACTGTTCAGTTGTGCGTTTTTGGTGAAGCTTTTGAGTTTTTGACGTCGGCAGATATCAAACAGTAATCTTAGGTTACAGCAGGATTAAAATGACTGAATGTGAGTGAATACTGTTAAGTTGTGCGTTTTTGGTGAAGCTTTTGAGTTTTTGACGTTGGCAGATATCAAACAGTAATCTTAAGATACATTCAGTTTAATATGACTCAGATGAGTGAATACTGTTCAGTTGTGCGTTTTTGGTGAAGCTTTTGAGTTTTTGACGTCGGCAGATAGGAGAGAGTAATCTTAGGATACAGTCAGCTTAAAATGACTCAGATGAGTGAATACTGTTCAGTTGTGCGTTTTTGGTGAAGCTTTTGAGTTTTTGACGTCGGCAGATATCAAACAGTAATCTTAGGATACAGTCATCTTAAAATGACTCAGATGAGTGAATACTGTTCAGTTGTGCATTTTTGGTGAAGCTTTTGAGTTTTTGACGTCGGCAGATATCAAACAGTAATCTTAGGATACAGTCAGTTTAAAATGACTGAATGTGAGTCAATACTGTTCAGTTGTGCACTTTTGGTGAAGCTTTTGAGTTTTTGACGTCGGCAGATATCAAACAGTAATCTTAGGATACAGTCAGCTTAAAATGACTCAGATGAGTGAATACTGTTCAGTTGTGCGTTTTTGGTGAAGCTTTTGAGTTTTTGACGTCGGCAGATATCAAACAGTAATCTTAGGATACAGTCAGTTTAAAATGACTGAATATGAGTGAATACTGTTCAGTTGTGCGTTTTTGGTGAAGCTTTTGAGTTTTTGTCGTCGGCAGATATCAAACAGTAATCTTAGGATACAGTCAGCTTAAAATGACTGAATGTGAGTGAATACTGTTCAGTTGTGCGTTTTTGGTGAAGCTTTTGAGTTTTTGACGTCGGCAGATATCAAACAGTAATCTTAGGATACAGTCATCTTAAAATGACTCAGATGAGTGAATACTGTTCAGTTGTGCACTTTTGGTGAAGCTTTTGAGTTTTTGACGTCGGCAGATATCAAACAGTAATCTTAGGATACAGTCACCTTAAACTGACTCAGATGAGTGAATACTGTTCAGTTGTGCGTTTTTGGTGAAGCTTTTGAGTTTTTGACGTCGGCAGATATCAAACAGTAATCTTAGGATACAGTCATCTTAAAATGACTGAATGTGAGTGAATAATGTTCAGTTGTGCGTTTTTGGTGAAGCTTTAAATTTATTGACGTCGGCAGATATCAAACAATAATCTTAGGATACAGTCATCTTAAAATGACTCAGATGAGGGAATACTGTTCAGTTGTGCGTTTTTGGTGAAGCTTTTAATTTATTGACGTCAGCAGATATCAAACAGTAATCTTAGGATACAGTCAGCTTAAAATGACTCAGATGAGTGAATACTGTTCAGTTGTGCGTTTTTGGTGAAGCTTTTGAGTTTTTGACGTCGGCAGATATCAAACAGTAATCTTAGGATACAGTCAGCTTAAAATGACTCAGATGAGTGAATACTGTTCAGTTGTGCGTTTTTGGTGAAGCTTTTGAGTTTTTGACGTCGGCAGATATCAAACAGTAATCTTAGGATACAGTCAGTTTAAAATGACTGAATGTGAGTGAATACTGTTCAGTTGTGCGTTTTTGGTGAAGATTTTGAGTTTTTGACGTCGGCAGATATCAAACAGTAATCTTAGGATACAGTCAGCTCAAAATGACTGAATGTGAGTGAATACTGTTCAGTTGTGCGTTTTTGGTGAAGCTTTTGAATTTATTGACGTCACAGATATCAAACAGTAATCTTAGGATACAGTCAGCTTAAAATGACTCAGATGAGGGAATACTGTTCAGAATCAACAGTTGTGCGTTTTTGGTGAAGCTTTTGAGTTTTTGACGTCGGCAGATATCAAACAGTAATCTTATGATACAGTCAGCTTAAAATGACTGAATGTGAGTGAATACTGTTAAGTTGTGCGTTTTTGGTGAAGCTTTTGAGTTTTTGACGTCGGCAGATAGGAGACAGTAATCTTAGGATACATTCAGTTTAATATGACTCAGATGAGTGAATACTGTTCAGTTGTGCGTTTTTGGTGAAGCTTTTGAGTTTTTGACGTCGGCAGATATCAAACAGTAATCTTAGGTTACAGCAGGATTAAAATGACTGAATGTGAGTGAATACTGTTAAGTTGTGCGTTTTTGGTGAAGCTTTTGAGTTTTTGACGTTGGCAGATATCAAACAGTAATCTTAAGATACATTCAGTTTAATATGACTCAGATGAGTGAATACTGTTCAGTTGTGCGTTTTTGGTGAAGCTTTTGAGTTTTTGACGTCGGCAGATAGGAGAGAGTAATCTTAGGATACAGTCAGCTTAAAATGACTCAGATGAGTGAATACTGTTCAGTTGTGCGTTTTAGGTGAAGCTTTTGAGTTTTTGACGTCGGCAGATAGGAGACCGTAATCTCAGGATACACTCAGTTTAATATGACTCAGATGAGTGAATACTGTTCAGTTGTGCGTTTTTGGTGAAGTTTTTGAGTTTTTGGTTCGGCAGATATCAAACAGTAATCTTAGGATACAGTCAGTTTAATATGACTCAGATGAGTGAATACTGTTCAGTTGTGCGTTTTTGGTGAAGCTTTTGAGTTTTTGACGTCGGCAGATATCAAACAGTAATCTTAGGTTACAGCAGGATTAAAATGACTGAATGTGAGTGAATACTGTTCAGTTGTGCGTTTTTGGTGAAGCTTTTGAGTTTTTGACGTCGGCAGATAGGAGACCGTAATCTTAGGATACATTCAGCTTAAAATGACTCAGATGAGGGAATACTGTTCAGAATCAACAGTTGTGCGTTTTTGGTGAAGCTTTTGAGTTTTTGACGTCGGCAGATATCAAACAGTAATCTTAGGATACATTCAGCTTAAAATGACTGAATGTGAGTGAATACTGTTCAGTTGTGCGTTTTTGGTGAAGCTTTAAATTTATTGACGTCGGCAGATATCAAACAGTAATCTTAGGATACAGTCAGCTTAAAATGACTGAATGTGAGTGAATACTGTTCAGTTATGCGTTTTTGGTGAAGCTTTTGAGTTTTTGACGTCGGCAGATATCAAACAGTAATCTTAGGATACAGTCAGCTTAAAATGACTCAGATGAGTGAATACTGTTCAGTTGTGCGTTTTTGGTGAAGCTTTTGAGTTTTTGACGTCGGCAGATATCAAACAGTAATCTTAGGATACATTCAGCTTAAAATGACTGAATGTGAGTGAATACTGTTCAGTTGTGCGTTTTTGGTGAAGCTTTAAATTTATTGACGTCGGCAGATATCAAACAGTAATCTTAGGATACAGTCAGCTTAAAATGACTGAATGTGAGTGAATACTGTTCAGTTATGCGTTTTTGGTGAAGCTTTTGAGTTTTTGACGTCGGCAGATATCAAACAGTAATCTTAGGATACAGTCAGCTTAAAATGACTCAGATGAGGGAATACTGTTCAGAATCAACAGTTGTGCGTTTTTGGTGAAGCTTTTGAGTTTTTGACGTCGGCAGATATCAAACAGTAATCTTAGGATACATTCAGCTTAAAATGACTGAATGTGAGTGAATACTGTTCAGTTGTGCGTTTTTGGTGAAGCTTTTGAGTTTTTGACGTCGGCAGATATCAAACAGTAATCTTAGGATACAGTCAGCTTAAAATGACTGAATGTGAATGAATACTGTTCAGTTGTGCGTTTTTGGTGAAGCTTTTAATTTATTGACGTCACAGATATCAAACAGTAATCTTAGGATACAGTCAGCTTAAAATGACTCAGATGAGTGAATACTGTTCAGTTGTGCGTTTTTGGTGAAGCTTTTGAGTTTTTGACGTCGGCAGATATCAAACAGTAATCTTAGGATACAGTCAGCTTAAAATGACTGAATGTGAATGAATACTGTTCAGTTGTGCGTTTTTGGTGAAGCTTTTGAGTTTTTGACGTCGGCAGATATCAAACAGTAATCTTAGGATACAGTCATCTTAAAATGACTCAGATGAGTGAATACTGTTCAGAATCAACAGTTGTGCGTTTTTGGTGAAGCTTTTGAGTTTTTGACGTCGGCAGATATCAAACAGTAATCAGGATACAGTCAGCTTAAAATGACTCAGATGAGTGAATACTGTTCAGAATCAACAGTTGTGCGTTTTTGGTGAAGCTTTTGAGTTTTTGACGTCGGCAGATATCAAACAGTAATCTTAGGATACAGTCAGCTTAAAATGACTGAATGTGAGTGAATACTGTTCAGTTGTGCGTTTTTGGTGAAGCTTTTGAGTTTTTGACGTCGGCAGATATCAAACAGTAATCTTAGGATACAGTCAGCTTAAAATGACTGAATGTGAGTGAATACTGTTCAGTTGTGCGTTTTTGGTGAAGCTTTTAATTTATTGACGTCAGCAGACATCAAACAGTAATCTTAGGATACAGTCAGCTTAAAATGACTCAGATGAGGGAATACTGTTCAGAATCAACAGTTGTGCGTTTTTGGTGAAGCTTTTGAGTTTTTGACGTCGGCAGATATCAAACAGTAATCTTAGGATACATTCAGCTTAAAATGACTGGATGTGAGTGAATACTGTTCAGTTGTGCGTTTTTGGTGAAGCTTTAAATTTATTGACGTCGGCAGATATCAAACAGTAATCTTAGGATACAGTCAGCTTAAAATGACTGAATGTGAGTGAATACTGTTCAGTTATGCGTTTTTGGTGAAGCTTTAAATTTATTGACGTCGGCAGATATCAAACAGTAATCTTAGGATACAGTCAGCTTAAAATGACTGAATGTGAGTGAATACTGTTCAGTTATGCGTTTTTGGTGAAGCTTTTGAGTTTTTGACGTCGGCAGATATCAAACAGTAATCTTAGGATACAGTCAGCTTAAAATGACTGAATGTGAGTGAATACTGTTCAGTTGTGCGTTTTTGGTGAAGCTTTTGAGTTTTTGACGTCGGCAGATATCAAACAGTAATCTTAGGATACAGTCAGCTTAAAATGACTGAATGTGAGTGAATACTGTTCAGTTGTGCGTTTTTGGTGAAGCTTTTAATTTATTGACGTCACAGACATCAAACAGTATACTTAGGATACAGTCAGCTTAAAATGACTCAGATGAGGGAATACTGTTCAGAATCAACAGTTGTGCGTTTTTGGTGAAGCTTTTGAGTTTTTGACGTCGGCAGATATCAAACAGTAATCTTAGGATACATTCAGCTTAAAATGACTGAATGTGAGTGAATACTGTTCAGTTGTGCGTTTTTGGTGAAGCTTTAAATTTATTGACGTCGGCAGATATCAAACAGTAATCTTAGGATACAGTCAGCTTAAAATGACTGAATGTGAGTGAATACTGTTCAGTTATGCGTTTTTGGTGAAGCTTTTGAGTTTTTGACGTCGGCAGATATCAAACAGTAATTTTAGGATACAGTCAGCTTAAAATGACTCAGATGAGTGAATACTGTTCAGTTGTGCGTTTTTGGTGAAGCTTTTGAGTTTTTGACGTCGGCAGATATCAAACAGTAATCTTAGGATAAAGTCATCTTAAAATGACTGAATGTGAGTGAATACTGTTCAGTTGTGCGTTTTTGGTGAAGCTTTTGAGTTTTTGACGTCGGCAGATATCAAACAGTAATCTTAGGATAAAGTCATCTTAAAATGACTGAATGTGAGTGAATACTGTTCAGTTGTGCTTTTTTTGGTGAAGCTTTTGAGTTTTTGACGTCGGCAGATATCAAACAGTAATCTTAGGATACAGTCAGCTTAAAATGACTGAATGTGAGTGAATACTGTTCAGTTGTGCGTTTTTGGTGAAGCTTTTGAGTTTTTGACGTCGGCAGATATCAAACAGTAATCTTAGGATACAGTCAGCTTAAAATGACTGAATGTGAATGAATACTCTTCAGTTGTGCGTTTTTGGTGAAGCTTTTAATTTATTGACGTCACAGATATCAAACAGTAATCTTAGGATACAGTCAGCTTAAAATGACTCAGATGAGTGAATACTGTTCAGTTGTGCACTTTTGGTGAAGCTTTTGAGTTTTTGACGTCGGCAGATATCAAACAGTAATCTTAGGATACAGTCAGCTTAAAATGACTCAGATGAGTGAATACTGTTCAGTTGTGCGTTTTTGGTGAAGCTTTTGAGTTTTTGACGTCGGCAGATATCAAACAGTAATCTTAGGATACAGTCAGCTTAAAATGACTGAATGTGAATGAATACTGTTCAGTTGTGCGTTTTTGGTGAAGCTTTTGAGTTTTTGACGTCGGCAGATATCAAACAGTAATCTTAGGATACAGTCATCTTAAAATGACTCAGATGAGTGAATACTGTTCAGAATCAACAGTTGTGCGTTTTTGGTGAAGCTTTTGAGTTTTTGACGTCGGCAGATATCAAACAGTAATCAGGATACAGTCAGCTTAAAATGACTGAATGTGAGTGAATACTGTTCAGTTGTGCGTTTTTGGTGAAGCTTTTGAGTTTTTGACGTCGGCAGATATCAAACAGTAATCTTAGGATACAGTCAGCTTAAAATGACTGAATGTGAGTGAATACTGTTCAGTTGTGCGTTTTTGGTGAAGCTTTTAATTTATTGACGTCACAGACATCAAACAGTAATCTTAGGATACAGTCAGCTTAAAATGACTCAGATGAGGGAATACTGTTCAGAATCAACAGTTGTGCGTTTTTGGTGAAGCTTTTGAGTTTTTGACGTCGGCAGATATCAAACAGTAATCTTAGGATACATTCAGCTTAAAATGACTGAATGTGAGTGAATACTGTTCAGTTGTGCGTTTTTGGTGAAGCTTTAAATTTATTGACGTCGGCAGATATCAAACAGTAATCTTAGGATACAGTCAGCTTAAAATGACTGATTGTGAGTGAATACTGTTCAGTTATGCGTTTTTGGTGAAGCTTTTGAGTTTTTGACGTCGGCAGATATCAAACAGTAATCTTAGGATACAGTCAGCTTGAAATGACTGAATGTGAATGAATACTGTTCAGTTGCGCGTTTTTGGTGAAGCTTTTAATTTATTGACGTCACAGATATCAAACAGTAATCTTAGGATACAGTCAGCTTAAAATGACTGAAGGTGAGTCAATACTGTTCAGTTGTGCGTTTTTGGTGAAGCTTTTGAGTTTTTGACGTCGGCAGATATCAAACAGTAATCTTAGGATACAGTCATCTTAAAATGACTCAGATGAGTGAATACTGTTCAGAATCAACAGTTGTGCGTTTTTGGTGAAGCTTTTGAGTTTTTGACGTCGGCAGATATCAAACAGTAATCTTAGGATACAGTCAGCTTAAAATGACTGAATGTGAATGAATACTGTTCAGTTGCGCGTTTTTGGTGAAGCTTTTAATTTATTGACGTCACAGATATCAAACAGTAATCTTAGGATACAGTCAGCTTAAAATGACTGAAGGTGAGTGAATACTGTTCAGTTGTGCGTTTTTGGTGAAGCTTTTGAGTTTTTGACGTCGGCAGATAGCAAACAAACAGTAATCTTAGGATACAGTCAGTTTAAAATGACTGAATGTGAGTGAATACTGTTCAGTTGTGCGTTTTTGGTGAAGCTTTTGAGTTTTTGACGTCGGCAGATATCAAACAGTAATCTTAGGATACAGTCAGCTTAAAATGACTCAGATGAGTGAATACTGTTCAGTTGTGCGTTTTTGGTGAAGCTTTTGAGTTTTTGACGTCGGCAGATATCAAACAGTAATCTTAGGATAAAGTCATCTTAAAATGACTGAATGTGAGTGAATACTGTTCAGTTGTGCGTTTTTGGTGAAGCTTTTGAGTTTTTGACGTCGGCAGATATCAAACAGTAATCTTAGGATACAGTCAGCTTAAAATGACTCAGATGAGTGAATACTGTTCAGTTGTGCTTTTTTTGGTGAAGCTTTTGAGTTTTTGACGTCGGCAGATATCAAACAGTAATCTTAGGATACAGTCATCTTAAAATGACTCAGATGAGGGAATACTGTTCAGAATCAACAGTTGTGCGTTTTTGGTGAAGCTTTTGAGTTTTTGACGTCGGCAGATATCAAACAGTAATCAGGATACAGTCAGCTTAAAATGACTGAATGTGAGTGAATACTGTTCAGTTGTGCGTTTTTGGTGAAGCTTTTGAGTTTTTGACGTCGGCAGATATCAAACAGTAATCTTAGGATACAGTCAGCTTAAAATGACTGAATGTGAATGAATACTGTTCAGTTGTGCGTTTTTGGTGAAGCTTTTAATTTATTGACGTCACAGATATCAAACAGTAATCTTAGGATACAGTCAGCTTAAAATGACTCAGATGAGGGAATACTGTTCAGAATCAACAGTTGTGCGTTTTTGGTGAAGCTTTTGAGTTTTTGACGTCGGCAGATATCAAACAGTAATATTAGGATACATTCAGCTTAAAATGACTGAATGTGAGTGAATACTGTTCAGTTGTGCGTTTTTGGTGAAGCTTTAAATTTATTGACGTCGGCAGATATCAAACAGTAATCTTAGGATACAGTCAGCTTAAAATGACTGAATGTGAGTTAATACTGTTCAGTTATGCGTTTTTGGTGAAGCTTTTGAGTTTTTGACGTCGGCAGATATCAAACAGTAATCTTAGGATACAGTCAGCTTAAAATGACTCAGATGAGTGAATACTGTTCAGTTGTGCGTTTTTGGTGAAGCTTTTGAGTTTTTGACGTCGGCAGATATCAAACAGTAATCTTAGGATAAAGTCATCTTAAAATGACTGAATGTGAGTGAATACTGTTCAGTTGTGCGTTTTTGGTGAAGCTTTTGAGTTTTTGACGTCGGCAGATATCAAACAGTAATCTTAGGATAAAGTCATCTTAAAATGACTGAATGTGAGTGAATACTGTTCAGTTGTGCGTTTTTGGTGAAGCTTTTGAGTTTTTGACGTCGGCAGATATCAAACAGTAATCTTAGGAAACAGTCAGCTTAAAATGACTGAATGTGAATGAATACTGTTCAGTTGCGCGTTTTTGGTGAAGCTTTTAATTTATTGACGTCACAGATATCAAACAGTAATCTTAGGATACAGTCAGCTTAAAATGACTGAAGGTGAGTGAATACTGTTCAGTTGTGCGTTTTTGGTGAAGCTTTTGAGTTTTTGACGTCGGCAGATATCAAACAGTAATCTTAGGATACAGTCAGTTTAAAATGACTAAATGTGAGTGAATACTGCTCAGTTGTGCGTTTTTGGTGAAGCTTTTGAGTTTTTGACGTCGGCAGATATCAAACAATAATCTTAGGATACAGTCATCTTAAAATGACTCAGATGAGGGAATACTGTTCAGAATCAACAGTTGTGCGTTTTTGGTGAAGCTTTTAATTTATTGACGTCACAGATATCAAACAGTAATCTTAGGATACAGTCAGCTTAAAATGACTGAAGGTGAGTGAATACTGTTCAGTTGTGCGTTTTTGGTGAAGCTTTTGAGTTTTTGACGTCGGCAGATATCAAACAGTAATCTTAGGATACAGTCAGCTTAAAATGACTGAATGTGAGTGAATACTGTTCAGTTGTGCGTTTTTGGTGAAGCTTTTAATTTATTGACGTCACAGACATCAAACAGTAATCTTAGGATACAGTCAGCTTAAAATGACTCAGATGAGGGAATACTGTTCAGAATCAACAGTTGTGCGTTTTTGGTGAAGCTTTTGAGTTTTTGACGTCGGCAGATATCAAACAGTAATCAGGATACAGTCAGCTTAAAATGACTGAATGTGAGTGAATACTGTTCAGTTGTGCGTTTTTGGTGAAGCTTTTGAGTTTTTGACGTCGGCAGATATCAAACAGTAATCTTAGGATACAGTCAGCTTAAAATGACTGAATGTGAGTGAATACTGTTCAGTTGTGCGTTTTTGGTGAAGCTTTTAATTTATTGACGTCACAGACATCAAACAGTAATCTTAGGATACAGTCAGCTTAAAATGACTCAGATGAGGGAATACTGTTCAGAATCAACAGTTGTGCGTTTTTGGTGAAGCTTTTGAGTTTTTGACGTCGGCAGATATCAAACAGTAATCTTAGGATACATTCAGCTTAAAATGACTGAATGTGAGTGAATACTGTTCAGTTGTGCGTTTTTGGTGAAGCTTTAAATTTATTGACGTCGGCAGATATCAAACAGTAATCTTAGGATACAGTCAGCTTAAAATGACTGAATGTGAGTGAATACTGTTCAGTTATGCGTTTTTGGTGAAGCTTTTGAGTTTTTGACGTCGGCAGATATCAAACAGTAATTTTAGGATACAGTCAGCTTAAAATGACTCAGATGAGTGAATACTGTTCAGTTGTGCGTTTTTGGTGAAGCTTTTGAGTTTTTGACGTCGGCAGATATCAAACAGTAATCTTAGGATAAAGTCATCTTAAAATGACTGAATGTGAGTGAATACTGTTCAGTTGTGCGTTTTTGGTGAAGCTTTTGAGTTTTTGACGTCGGCAGATATCAAACAGTAATCTTAGGATAAAGTCATCTTAAAATGACTGAATGTGAGTGAATACTGTTCAGTTGTGCTTTTTTTGGTGAAGCTTTTGAGTTTTTGACGTCGGCAGATATCAAACAGTAATCTTAGGATACAGTCAGCTTAAAATGACTGAATGTGAGTGAATACTGTTCAGTTGTGCGTTTTTGGTGAAGCTTTTGAGTTTTTGACGTCGGCAGATATCAAACAGTAATCTTAGGATACAGTCAGCTTAAAATGACTGAATGTGAATGAATACTCTTCAGTTGTGCGTTTTTGGTGAAGCTTTTAATTTATTGACGTCACAGATATCAAACAGTAATCTTAGGATACAGTCAGCTTAAAATGACTCAGATGAGTGAATACTGTTCAGTTGTGCACTTTTGGTGAAGCTTTTGAGTTTTTGACGTCGGCAGATATCAAACAGTAATCTTAGGATACAGTCAGCTTAAAATGACTCAGATGAGTGAATACTGTTCAGTTGTGCGTTTTTGGTGAAGCTTTTGAGTTTTTGACGTCGGCAGATATCAAACAGTAATCTTAGGATACAGTCAGCTTAAAATGACTGAATGTGAATGAATACTGTTCAGTTGTGCGTTTTTGGTGAAGCTTTTGAGTTTTTGACGTCGGCAGATATCAAACAGTAATCTTAGGATACAGTCATCTTAAAATGACTCAGATGAGTGAATACTGTTCAGAATCAACAGTTGTGCGTTTTTGGTGAAGCTTTTGAGTTTTTGACGTCGGCAGATATCAAACAGTAATCAGGATACAGTCAGCTTAAAATGACTGAATGTGAGTGAATACTGTTCAGTTGTGCGTTTTTGGTGAAGCTTTTGAGTTTTTGACGTCGGCAGATATCAAACAGTAATCTTAGGATACAGTCAGCTTAAAATGACTGAATGTGAGTGAATACTGTTCAGTTGTGCGTTTTTGGTGAAGCTTTTAATTTATTGACGTCACAGACATCAAACAGTAATCTTAGGATACAGTCAGCTTAAAATGACTCAGATGAGGGAATACTGTTCAGAATCAACAGTTGTGCGTTTTTGGTGAAGCTTTTGAGTTTTTGACGTCGGCAGATATCAAACAGTAATCTTAGGATACATTCAGCTTAAAATGACTGAATGTGAGTGAATACTGTTCAGTTGTGCGTTTTTGGTGAAGCTTTAAATTTATTGACGTCGGCAGATATCAAACAGTAATCTTAGGATACAGTCAGCTTAAAATGACTGATTGTGAGTGAATACTGTTCAGTTATGCGTTTTTGGTGAAGCTTTTGAGTTTTTGACGTCGGCAGATATCAAACAGTAATCTTAGGATACAGTCAGCTTGAAATGACTGAATGTGAATGAATACTGTTCAGTTGCGCGTTTTTGGTGAAGCTTTTAATTTATTGACGTCACAGATATCAAACAGTAATCTTAGGATACAGTCAGCTTAAAATGACTGAAGGTGAGTCAATACTGTTCAGTTGTGCGTTTTTGGTGAAGCTTTTGAGTTTTTGACGTCGGCAGATATCAAACAGTAATCTTAGGATACAGTCATCTTAAAATGACTCAGATGAGTGAATACTGTTCAGAATCAACAGTTGTGCGTTTTTGGTGAAGCTTTTGAGTTTTTGACGTCGGCAGATATCAAACAGTAATCTTAGGATACAGTCAGCTTAAAATGACTGAATGTGAATGAATACTGTTCAGTTGCGCGTTTTTGGTGAAGCTTTTAATTTATTGACGTCACAGATATCAAACAGTAATCTTAGGATACAGTCAGCTTAAAATGACTGAAGGTGAGTGAATACTGTTCAGTTGTGCGTTTTTGGTGAAGCTTTTGAGTTTTTGACGTCGGCAGATAGCAAACAAACAGTAATCTTAGGATACAGTCAGTTTAAAATGACTGAATGTGAGTGAATACTGTTCAGTTGTGCGTTTTTGGTGAAGCTTTTGAGTTTTTGACGTCGGCAGATATCAAACAGTAATCTTAGGATACAGTCAGCTTAAAATGACTCAGATGAGTGAATACTGTTCAGTTGTGCGTTTTTGGTGAAGCTTTTGAGTTTTTGACGTCGGCAGATATCAAACAGTAATCTTAGGATAAAGTCATCTTAAAATGACTGAATGTGAGTGAATACTGTTCAGTTGTGCGTTTTTGGTGAAGCTTTTGAGTTTTTGACGTCGGCAGATATCAAACAGTAATCTTAGGATACAGTCAGCTTAAAATGACTCAGATGAGTGAATACTGTTCAGTTGTGCTTTTTTTGGTGAAGCTTTTGAGTTTTTGACGTCGGCAGATATCAAACAGTAATCTTAGGATACAGTCATCTTAAAATGACTCAGATGAGGGAATACTGTTCAGAATCAACAGTTGTGCGTTTTTGGTGAAGCTTTTGAGTTTTTGACGTCGGCAGATATCAAACAGTAATCAGGATACAGTCAGCTTAAAATGACTGAATGTGAGTGAATACTGTTCAGTTGTGCGTTTTTGGTGAAGCTTTTGTTTTTGACGTCGGCAGATATCAAACAGTAATCTTAGGATACAGTCAGCTTAAAATGACTGAATGTGAATGAATACTGTTCAGTTGTGCGTTTTTGGTGAAGCTTTTAATTTATTGACGTCACAGATATCAAACAGTAATCTTAGGATACAGTCAGCTTAAAATGACTCAGATGAGGGAATACTGTTCAGAATCAACAGTTGTGCGTTTTTGGTGAAGCTTTTGAGTTTTTGACGTCGGCAGATATCAAACAGTAATATTAGTATACATTCAGCTTAAAATGACTGAATGTGAGTGAATACTGTTCAGTTGTGCGTTTTTGGTGAAGCTTTAAATTTATTGACGTCGGCAGATATCAAACAGTAATCTTAGGATACAGTCAGCTTAAAATGACTGAATGTGAGTTAATACTGTTCAGTTATGCGTTTTTGGTGAAGCTTTTGAGTTTTTGACGTCGGCAGATATCAAACAGTAATCTTAGGATACAGTCAGCTTAAAATGACTCAGATGAGTGAATACTGTTCAGTTGTGCGTTTTTGGTGAAGCTTTTGAGTTTTTGACGTCGGCAGATATCAAACAGTAATCTTAGGATAAAGTCATCTTAAAATGACTGAATGTGAGTGAATACTGTTCAGTTGTGCGTTTTTGGTGAAGCTTTTGAGTTTTTGACGTCGGCAGATATCAAACAGTAATCTTAGGATAAAGTCATCTTAAAATGACTGAATGTGAGTGAATACTGTTCAGTTGTGCGTTTTTGGTGAAGCTTTTGAGTTTTTGACGTCGGCAGATATCAAACAGTAATCTTAGGAAACAGTCAGCTTAAAATGACTGAATGTGAATGAATACTGTTCAGTTGCGCGTTTTTGGTGAAGCTTTTAATTTATTGACGTCACAGATATCAAACAGTAATCTTAGGATACAGTCAGCTTAAAATGACTGAAGGTGAGTGAATACTGTTCAGTTGTGCGTTTTTGGTGAAGCTTTTGAGTTTTTGACGTCGGCAGATATCAAACAGTAATCTTAGGATACAGTCAGTTTAAAATGACTAAATGTGAGTGAATACTGCTCAGTTGTGCGTTTTTGGTGAAGCTTTTGAGTTTTTGACGTCGGCAGATATCAAACAATAATCTTAGGATACAGTCATCTTAAAATGACTCAGATGAGGGAATACTGTTCAGAATCAACAGTTGTGCGTTTTTGGTGAAGCTTTTAATTTATTGACGTCACAGATATCAAACAGTAATCTTAGGATACAGTCAGCTTAAAATGACTGAAGGTGAGTGAATACTGTTCAGTTGTGCGTTTTTGGTGAAGCTTTTGAGTTTTTGACGTCGGCAGATATCAAACAGTAATCTTAGGATACAGTCAGCTTAAAATGACTGAATGTGAGTGAATACTGTTCAGTTGTGCGTTTTTGGTGAAGCTTTTAATTTATTGACGTCACAGACATCAAACAGTAATCTTAGGATACAGTCAGCTTAAAATGACTCAGATGAGGGAATACTGTTCAGAATCAACAGTTGTGCGTTTTTGGTGAAGCTTTTGAGTTTTTGACGTCGGCAGATATCAAACAGTAATCAGGATACAGTCAGCTTAAAATGACTGAATGTGAGTGAATACTGTTCAGTTGTGCGTTTTTGGTGAAGCTTTTGAGTTTTTGACGTCGGCAGATATCAAACAGTAATCTTAGGATACAGTCAGCTTAAAATGACTGAATGTGAGTGAATACTGTTCAGTTGTGCGTTTTTGGTGAAGCTTTTAATTTATTGACGTCACAGACATCAAACAGTAATCTTAGGATACAGTCAGCTTAAAATGACTCAGATGAGGGAATACTGTTCAGAATCAACAGTTGTGCGTTTTTGGTGAAGCTTTTGAGTTTTTGACGTCGGCAGATATCAAACAGTAATCTTAGGATACATTCAGCTTAAAATGACTGAATGTGAGTGAATACTGTTCAGTTGTGCGTTTTTGGTGAAGCTTTAAATTTATTGACGTCGGCAGATATCAAACAGTAATCTTAGGATACAGTCAGCTTAAAATGACTGAATGTGAGTGAATACTGTTCAGTTATGCGTTTTTGGTGAAGCTTTAAATTTATTGACGTCGGCAGATATCAAACAGTAATCTTAGGATACAGTCAGCTTAAAATGACTGAATGTGAGTGAATACTGTTCAGTTATGCGTTTTTGGTGAAGCTTTTGAGTTTTTGACGTCGGCAGATATCAAA
The DNA here is from genome assembly GCF_046630095.1 of Trachinotus anak. Taxonomy (NCBI): domain Eukaryota; kingdom Metazoa; phylum Chordata; class Actinopteri; order Carangiformes; family Carangidae; genus Trachinotus; species Trachinotus anak. Next base: position 372,492 of record NW_027273869.1, read on the forward strand.
CAGTAATCTTAGGATACAGTCAGCTTAAAATGACTCAGATGAGTGAATACTGTTCAGTTGTGCGTTTTTGGTGAAGCTTTTGAGTTTTTGACGTCGGCAGATATCAAACAGTAATCAGGATACAGTCAGCTTAAAATGACTGAATGTGAGTGAATACTGTTCAGTTGTGCGTTTTTGGTGAAGCTTTTGAGTTTTTGACGTCGGCAGATATCAAACAGTAATCTTAGGATAAAGTCATCTTAAAATGACTGAATGTGAGTGAATACTGTTCAGTTGTGCTTTTTTTGGTGAAGCTTTTGAGTTTTTGACGTCGGCAGATATCAAACAGTAATCTTAGGATACAGTCAGCTTAAAATGACTGAATGTGAGTGAATACTGTTCAGTTGTGCGTTTTTGGTGAAGCTTTTGAGTTTTTGACGTCGGCAGATATCAAACAGTAATCTTAGGATACAGTCAGCTTAAAATGACTGAATGTGAATGAATACTGTTCAGTTGTGCGTTTTTGGTGAAGCTTTTGAGTTTTTGACGTCGGCAGATATCAAACAGTAATCTTAGGATACAGTCATCTTAAAATGACTCAGATGAGTGAATACTGTTCAGAATCAACAGTTGTGCGTTTTTGGTGAAGCTTTTGAGTTTTTGACGTCGGCAGATATCAAACAGTAATCAGGATACAGTCAGCTTAAAATGACTGAATGTGAGTGAATACTGTTCAGTTGTGCGTTTTTGGTGAAGCTTTTGAGTTTTTGACGTCGGCAGATATCAAACAGTAATCTTAGGATACAGTCAGCTTAAAATGACTGAATGTGAGTGAATACTGTTCAGTTGTGCGTTTTTGGTGAAGCTTTTAATTTATTGACGTCACAGACATCAAACAGTAATCTTAGGATACAGTCAGCTTAAAATGACTCAGATGAGGGAATACTGTTCAGAATCAACAGTTGTGCGTTTTTGGTGAAGCTTTTGAGTTTTTGACGTCGGCAGATATCAAACAGTAATCTTAGGATACAGTCATCTTAAAATGACTCAGATGAGTGAATACTGTTCAGAATCAACAGTTGTGCGTTTTTGGTGAAGCTTTTGAGTTTTTGACGTCGGCAGATATCAAACAGTAATCAGGATACAGTCAGTTTAAAATGACTGAATGTGAGTGAATACTGTTCAGTTGTGCGTTTTTGGTGAAGCTTTTGAGTTTTTGACGTCGGCAGATATCAAACAGTAATCTTAGGATACAGTCAGCTTAAAATGACTGAATGTGAGTGAATACTGTTCAGTTGTGCGTTTTTGGTGAAGCTTTTAATTTATTGACGTCACAGACATCAAACAGTAATCTTAGGATACAGTCAGCTTAAAATGACTCAGATGAGGGAATACTGTTCAGAATCAACAGTTGTGCGTTTTTGGTGAAGCTTTTGAGTTTTTGACGTCGGCAGATATCAAACAGTAATCTTAGGATACATTCAGCTTAAAATGACTGAATGTGAGTGAATACTGTTCAGTTGTGCGTTTTTGGTGAAGCTTTTGAGTTTTTGACGTCGGCAGATATCAAACAGTAATCTTAGGATACAGTCAGCTTAAAATGACTCAGATGAGTGAATACTGTTCAGTTGTGCGTTTTTGGTGAAGCTTTTGAGTTTTTGACGTCGGCAGATATCAAACAGTAATCTTAGGATAAAGTCATCTTAAAATGACTGAATGTGAGTGAATACTGTTCAGTTGTGCGTTTTTTGTGAAGCTTTTGAGTTTTTGACGTCGGCAGATATCAAACAGTAATCTTAGGATACAGTCAGCTTAAAATGACTGAATGTGAATGAATACTGTTCAGTTGCGCGTTTTTGGTGAAGCTTTTAATTTATTGACGTCACAGATATCAAACAGTAATCTTAGGATACAGTCAGCTTAAAATGACTGAAGGTGAGTGAATACTGTTCAGTTGTGCGTTTTTGGTGAAGCTTTTGAGTTTTTGACGTCGGCAGATATCAAACAGTAATCTTAGGATACAGTCATCTTAAAATGACTCAGATGAGTGAATACTGTTCAGAATCAACAGTTGTGCGTTTTTGGTGAAGCTTTTGAGTTTTTGACGTCGGCAGATATCAAACAGTAATCTTAGGATACAGTCAGCTTAAAATGACTGAATGTGAATGAATACTGTTCAGTTGCGCGTTTTTGGTGAAGCTTTTAATTTATTGACGTCACAGATATCAAACAGTAATCTTAGGATACAGTCAGCTTAAAATGACTGAAGGTGAGTGAATACTGTTCAGTTGTGCGTTTTTGGTGAAGCTTTTGAGTTTTTGACGTCGGCAGATAGCAAACAAACAGTAATCTTAGGATACAGTCAGTTTAAAATGACTGAATGTGAGTGAATACTGTTCAGTTGTGCGTTTTTGGTGAAGCTTTTGAGTTTTTGACGTCGGCAGATATCAAACAGTAATCTTAGGATACAGTCAGCTTAAAATGACTCAGATGAGTGAATACTGTTCAGTTGTGCACTTTTGGTGAAGCTTTTGAGTTTTTGACGTCGGCAGATATCAAACAGTAATCTTAGGATACATTCAGCTTAAAATGACTGAATGTGAGTGAATACTGTTCAGTTGTGCGTTTTTGGTGAAGCTTTAAATTTATTGACGTCGGCAGATATCAAACAGTAATCTTAGGATACAGTCAGCTTAAAATGACTGAATGTGAGTGAATACTGTTCAGTTATGCGTTTTTGGTGAAGCTTTTGAGTTTTTGACGTCGGCAGATATCAAACAGTAATCTTAGGATACAGTCAGCTTAAAATGACTCAGATGAGTGAATACTGTTCAGTTGTGCGTTTTTGGTGAAGCTTTTGAGTTTTTGACGTCGGCAGATATCAAACAGTAATCTTAGGATAAAGTCATCTTAAAATGACTGAATGTGAGTGAATACTGTTCAGTTGTGCGTTTTTGGTGAAGCTTTTGAGTTTTTGACGTCGGCAGATATCAAACAGTAATCTTAGGATACAGTCAGCTTAAAATGACTCAGATGAGTGAATACTGTTCAGTTGTGCTTTTTTTGGTGAAGCTTTTGAGTTTTTGACGTCGGCAGATATCAAACAGTAATCTTAGGATACAGTCAGCTTAAAATGACTGAATGTGAGTGAATACTGTTCAGTTGTGCGTTTTTGGTGAAGCTTTTGAGTTTTTGACGTCGGCAGATATCAAACAGTAATCTTAGGATACAGTCAGCTTAAAATGACTGAATGTGAATGAATACTGTTCAGTTGTGCGTTTTTGGTGAAGCTTTTGAGTTTTTGACGTCGGCAGATATCAAACAGTAATCTTAGGATACAGTCATCTTAAAATGACTCAGATGAGGGAATACTGTTCAGAATCAACAGTTGTGCGTTTTTGGTGAAGCTTTTGAGTTTTTGACGTCGGCAGATATCAAACAGTAATCTTAGGATAAAGTCATCTTAAAATGACTGAATGTGAGTGAATACTGTTCAGTTGTGCGTTTTTTGTGAAGCTTTTGAGTTTTTGACGTCGGCAGATATCAAACAGTAATCTTAGGATACAGTCAGCTTAAAATGACTGAATGTGAATGAATACTGTTCAGTTGCGCGTTTTTGGTGAAGCTTTTAATTTATTGACGTCACAGATATCAAACAGTAATCTTAGGATACAGTCAGCTTAAAATGACTGAAGGTGAGTGAATACTGTTCAGTTGTGCGTTTTTGGTGAAGCTTTTGAGTTTTTGACGTCGGCAGATATCAAACAGTAATCTTAGGATACAGTCATCTTAAAATGACTCAGATGAGTGAATACTGTTCAGAATCAACAGTTGTGCGTTTTTGGTGAAGCTTTTGAGTTTTTGACGTCGGCAGATATCAAACAGTAATCTTAGGATACAGTCAGCTTAAAATGACTGAATGTGAATGAATACTGTTCAGTTGCGCGTTTTTGGTGAAGCTTTTAATTTATTGACGTCACAGATATCAAACAGTAATCTTAGGATACAGTCAGCTTAAAATGACTGAAGGTGAGTGAATACTGTTCAGTTGTGCGTTTTTGGTGAAGCTTTTGAGTTTTTGACGTCGGCAGATAGCAAACAAACAGTAATCTTAGGATACAGTCAGTTTAAAATGACTGAATGTGAGTGAATACTGTTCAGTTGTGCGTTTTTGGTGAAGCTTTTGAGTTTTTGACGTCGGCAGATATCAAACAGTAATCTTAGGATACAGTCAGCTTAAAATGACTCAGATGAGTGAATACTGTTCAGTTGTGCACTTTTGGTGAAGCTTTTGAGTTTTTGACGTCGGCAGATATCAAACAGTAATCTTAGGATACATTCAGCTTAAAATGACTGAATGTGAGTGAATACTGTTCAGTTGTGCGTTTTTGGTGAAGCTTTAAATTTATTGACGTCGGCAGATATCAAACAGTAATCTTAGGATACAGTCAGCTTAAAATGACTGAATGTGAGTGAATACTGTTCAGTTATGCGTTTTTGGTGAAGCTTTTGAGTTTTTGACGTCGGCAGATATCAAACAGTAATCTTAGGATACAGTCAGCTTAAAATGACTCAGATGAGTGAATACTGTTCAGTTGTGCGTTTTTGGTGAAGCTTTTGAGTTTTTGACGTCGGCAGATATCAAACAGTAATCTTAGGATAAAGTCATCTTAAAATGACTGAATGTGAGTGAATACTGTTCAGTTGTGCGTTTTTGGTGAAGCTTTTGAGTTTTTGACGTCGGCAGATATCAAACAGTAATCTTAGGATACAGTCAGCTTAAAATGACTCAGATGAGTGAATACTGTTCAGTTGTGCTTTTTTTGGTGAAGCTTTTGAGTTTTTGACGTCGGCAGATATCAAACAGTAATCTTAGGATACAGTCAGCTTAAAATGACTGAATGTGAGTGAATACTGTTCAGTTGTGCGTTTTTGGTGAAGCTTTTGAGTTTTTGACGTCGGCAGATATCAAACAGTAATCTTAGGATACAGTCAGCTTAAAATGACTGAATGTGAATGAATACTGTTCAGTTGTGCGTTTTTGGTGAAGCTTTTGAGTTTTTGACGTCGGCAGATATCAAACAGTAATCTTAGGATACAGTCATCTTAAAATGACTCAGATGAGGGAATACTGTTCAGAATCAACAGTTGTGCGTTTTTGGTGAAGCTTTTGAGTTTTTGACGTCGGCAGATATCAAACAGTAATCAGGATACAGTCAGCTTAAAATGACTGAATGTGAGTGAATACTGTTCAGTTGTGCGTTTTTGGTGAAGCTTTTGAGTTTTTGACGTCGGCAGATATCAAACAGTAATCTTAGGATACAGTCAGCTTAAAATGACTGAATGTGAATGAATACTGTTCAGTTGTGCGTTTTTGGTGAAGCTTTTAATTTATTGACGTCACAGATATCAAACAGTAATCTTAGGATACAGTCAGCTTAAAATGACTCAGATGAGGGAATACTGTTCAGAATCAACAGTTGTGCGTTTTTGGTGAAGCTTTTGAGTTTTTGACGTCGGCAGATATCAAACAGTAATATTAGGATACATTCAGCTTAAAATGACTGAATGTGAGTGAATACTGTTCAGTTGTGCGTTTTTGGTGAAGCTTTAAATTTATTGACGTCGGCAGATATCAAACAGTAATCTTAGGATACAGTCAGCTTAAAATGACTGAATGTGAGTTAATACTGTTCAGTTATGCGTTTTTGGTGAAGCTTTTGAGTTTTTGACGTCGGCAGATATCAAACAGTAATCTTAGGATACAGTCAGCTTAAAATGACTCAGATGAGTGAATACTGTTCAGTTGTGCGTTTTTGGTGAAGCTTTTGAGTTTTTGACGTCGGCAGATATCAAACAGTAATCTTAGGATAAAGTCATCTTAAAATGACTGAATGTGAGTGAATACTGTTCAGTTGTGCGTTTTTGGTGAAGCTTTTGAGTTTTTGACGTCGGCAGATATCAAACAGTAATCTTAGGATACAGTCAGCTTAAAATGACTCAGATGAGGGAATACTGTTCAGAATCAACAGTTGTGCGTTTTTGGTGAAGCTTTTAATTTATTGACGTCACAGATATCAAACAGTAATCTTAGGATACAGTCACCTTAAAATGACTGAAGGTGAGTGAATACTGTTCAGTTGTGCGTTTTTGGTGAAGCTTTTGAGTTTTTGACGTCGGCAGTAGCAAACAAACAGTAATCTTAGGATACAGTCAGTTTAAAATGACTGAATGTGAGTGAATACTGTTCAGTTGTGCGTTTTTGGTGAAGCTTTTGAGTTTTTGACGTCGGCAGATATCAAACAGTAATCTTAGGATACAGTCAGCTTAAAATGACTCAGATGAGTGAATACTGTTCAGTTGTGCGTTTTTGGTGAAGCTTTTGAGTTTTTGACGTCGGCAGATATCAAACAGTAATCAGGATACAGTCAGCTTAAAATGACTGAATGTGAGTGAATACTGTTCAGTTGTGCGTTTTTGGTGAAGCTTTTGAGTTTTTGACGTCGGCAGATATCAAACAGTAATCTTAGGATACAGTCAGCTTAAAATGACTGAATGTGAATGAATACTGTTCAGTTGTGCGTTTTTGGTGAAGCTTTTAATTTATTGACGTCACAGATATCAAACAGTAATCTTAGGATACAGTCAGCTTAAAATGACTCAGATGAGGGAATACTGTTCAGAATCAACAGTTGTGCGTTTTTGGTGAAGCTTTTGAGTTTTTGACGTCGGCAGATATCAAACAGTAATCTTAGGATAAAGTCATCTTAAAATGACTGAATGTGAGTGAATACTGTTCAGTTGTGCGTTTTTGGTGAAGCTTTTGAGTTTTTGACGTCGGCAGATATCAAACAGTAATCTTAGGATAAAGTCATCTTAAAATGACTGAATGTGAGTGAATACTGTTCAGTTGTGCGTTTTTGGTGAAGCTTTTGAGTTTTTGACGTCGGCAGATATCAAACAGTAATCTTAGGAAACAGTCAGCTTAAAATGACTGAATGTGAATGAATACTGTTCAGTTGTGCGTTTTTGGTGAAGCTTTTAATTTATTGACGTCACAGATATCAAACAGTAATCTTAGGATACAGTCAGCTTAAAATGACTGAAGGTGAGTGAATACTGTTCAGTTGTGCGTTTTTGGTGAAGCTTTTGAGTTTTTGACGTCGGCAGATATCAAACAGTAATCTTAGGATACAGTCAGTTTAAAATGACTAAATGTGAGTGAATACTGCTCAGTTGTGCGTTTTTGGTGAAGCTTTTGAGTTTTTGACGTCGGCAGATATCAAACAATAATCTTAGGATACAGTCATCTTAAAATGACTCAGATGAGGGAATACTGTTCAGAATCAACAGTTGTGCGTTTTTGGTGAAGCTTTTAATTTATTGACGTCACAGATATCAAACAGTAATCTTAGGATACAGTCAGCTTAAAATGACTGAAGGTGAGTGAATACTGTTCAGTTGTGCGTTTTTGGTGAAGCTTTTGAGTTTTTGACGTCGGCAGATATCAAACAGTAATCTTAGGATACAGTCAGCTTAAAATGACTGAATGTGAGTGAATACTGTTCAGTTGTGCGTTTTTGGTGAAGCTTTTAATTTATTGACGTCACAGACATCAAACAGTAATCTTAGGATACAGTCAGCTTAAAATGACTCAGATGAGGGAATACTGTTCAGAATCAACAGTTGTGCGTTTTTGGTGAAGCTTTTAATTTATTGACGTCACAGATATCAAACAGTAATCTTAGGAAACAGTCAGCTTAAAATGACTGAATGTGAATGAATACTGTTCAGTTGCGCGTTTTTGGTGAAGCTTTTAATTTATTGACGTCACAGATATCAAACAGTAATCTTAGGATACAGTCAGCTTAAAATGACTGAAGGTGAGTGAATACTGTTCAGTTGTGCGTTTTTGGTGAAGCTTTTGAGTTTTTGACGTCGGCAGATATCAAACAGTAATCTTAGGATACAGTCAGTTTAAAATGACTAAATGTGAGTGAATACTGCTCAGTTGTGCGTTTTTGGTGAAGCTTTTGAGTTTTTGACGTCGGCAGATATCAAACAATAATCTTAGGATACAGTCATCTTAAAATGACTCAGATGAGGGAATACTGTTCAGAATCAACAGTTGTGCGTTTTTGGTGAAGCTTTTAATTTATTGACGTCACAGATATCAAACAGTAATCTTAGGATACAGTCAGCTTAAAATGACTGAAGGTGAGTGAATACTGTTCAGTTGTGCGTTTTTGGTGAAGCTTTTGAGTTTTTGACGTCGGCAGATATCAAACAGTAATCTTAGGATACAGTCAGCTTAAAATGACTGAATGTGAGTGAATACTGTTCAGTTGTGCGTTTTTGGTGAAGCTTTTAATTTATTGACGTCACAGACATCAAACAGTAATCTTAGGATACAGTCAGCTTAAAATGACTCAGATGAGGGAATACTGTTCAGAATCAACAGTTGTGCGTTTTTGGTGAAGCTTTTGAGTTTTTGACGTCGGCAGATATCAAACAGTAATCTTAGGATACATTCAGCTTAAAATGACTGAATGTGAGTGAATACTGTTCAGTTGTGCGTTTTTGGTGAAGCTTTAAATTTATTGACGTCGGCAGATATCAAACAGTAATCTTAGGATACAGTCAGCTTAAAATGACTCAGATGAGTGAATACTGTTCAGTTGTGCACTTTTGGTGAAGCTTTTGAGTTTTTGACGTCGGCAGATATCAAACAGTAATCTTAGGATACAGTCAGCTTAAAATGACTCAGATGAGTGAATACTGTTCAGTTGTGCGTTTTTGGTGAAGCTTTTGAGTTTTTGACGTCGGCAGATAGCAAACAAACAGTAATCTTAGGATACAGTCAGTTTAAAATGACTGAATGTGAGTGAATACTGTTCAGTTGTGCGTTTTTGGTGAAGCTTTTGAGTTTTTGACGTCGGCAGATATCAAACAGTAATCTTAGGATACAGTCAGCTTAAAATGACTCAGATGAGTGAATACTGTTCAGTTGTGCACTTTTGGTGAAGCTTTTGAGTTTTTGACGTCGGCAGATATCAAACAGTAATCTTAGGATACAGTCAGCTTAAAATGACTCAGATGAGTGAATACTGTTCAGTTGTGCGTTTTTGGTGAAGCTTTTGAGTTTTTGACGTCGGCAGATATCAAACAGTAATCTTAGGATACAGTCATCTTAAAATGACTCAGATGAGTGAATACTGTTCAGAATCAACAGTTGTGCGTTTTTGGTGAAGCTTTTGAGTTTTTGACGTCGGCAGATATCAAACAGTAATCAGGATACAGTCAGCTTAAAATGACTGAATGTGAGTGAATACTGTTCAGTTGTGCGTTTTTGGTGAAGCTTTAAATTTATTGACGTCGGCAGATATCAAACAGTAATCTTAGGATACAGTCAGCTTAAAATGACTCAGATGAGTGAATACTGTTCAGTTGTGCGTTTTTGGTGAAGCTTTTGAGTTTTTGACGTCGGCAGATATCAAACAGTAATCTTAGGATACAGTCATCTTAAAATGACTGAATGTGAGTGAATACTGTTCAGTTGTGCGTTTTTGGTGAAGCTTTTGAGTTTTTGACGTCGGCAGATATCAAACAGTAATCTTAGGATAAAGTCATCTTAAAATGACTGAATGTGAGTGAATACTGTTCAGTTGTGCGTTTTTGGTGAAGCTTTTGAGTTTTTGACGTCGGCAGATATCAAACAGTAATCTTAGGATACAGTCAGCTTAAAATGACTGAATGTGAATGAATACTGTTCAGTTGCGCGTTTTTGGTGAAGCTTTTAATTTATTGACGTCACAGATATCAAACAGTAATCTTAGGATACAGTCAGCTTAAAATGACTGAAGGTGAGTGAATACTGTTCAGTTGTGCGTTTTTGGTGAAGCTTTTGAGTTTTTGACGTCGGCAGATATCAAACAGTAATCTTAGGATACAGTCAGTTTAAAATGACTAAATGTGAGTGAATACTGCTCAGTTGTGCGTTTTTGGTGAAGCTTTTGAGTTTTTGACGTCGGCAGATATCAAACAATAATCTTAGGATACAGTCATCTTAAAATGACTCAGATGAGTGAATACTGTTCAGTTGTGCGTTTTTGGTGAAGCTTTTAATTTATTGACGTCGGCAGATATCAAACAGTAATCTTAGGATACAGTCAGCTTAAAATGACTGAATGTGAGTGAATACTGTTCAGTTATGCGTTTTTGGTGAAGCTTTTGAGTTTTTGACGTCGGCAGATATCAAACAGTAATCTTATGAAACAGTCAGCTTAAAATGACTCAGATGAGTGAATACTGTTCAGTTGTGCGTTTTTGGTGAAGCTTTTAATTTATTGACGTCGGCAGATATCAAACAGTAATCTTAGGATACAGTCAGCTTAAAATGACTGAATGTGAGTGAATACTGTTCAGTTATGCGTTTTTGGTGAAGCTTTTGAGTTTTTGACGTCGGCAGATATCAAACAGTAATCTTATGATACAGTCAGCTTAAAATGACTCAGATGAGTGAATACTGTTCAGTTGTGCGTTTTTGGTGAAGCTTTTGAGTTTTTGACGTCGGCAGATATCAAACAGTAATCTTAGGATACAGTCATCTTAAAATGACTGAATGTCAGTGAATACTGTTCAGTTTTGCGTTTTTGGTGAAGCTTTTAATTTATTGACGTCGGCAGATATCAAACAGTAATCTTAGAATACAGTCAGCTTAAAATGACTCAGATGAGGGAATACTGTTCAGTTGTGTGTTTTTAGTGAAGCTTTTGAGTTTTTGACGTCGGCAGATATCAAACAGTAATCTTAGGTTACAGCAGGCTTAAAATGACTGAAGGTGAGTGAATACTGTTAAGTTATGCGTTTTTGGTGAAGCTTTTGAGTTTTTGACGTCGGCAGATATCAAACAGTAATCTTAGGATACAGTCAGCTTAAAATGACTCAGATGAGTGAATACTGTTCAGTTGTGCGTTTTTGGTGAAGCTTTTGAGTTTTTGACGTCGGCAGATATCAAACAGTAATCTTAGGATACAGTCATCTTAAAATGACTCAGATGAGTGAATACTGTTCAGTTGTGCGTTTTTGGTGAAGCTTTTGAGTTTTTGACGTCGGCAGATATCAAACAGTAATCTTAGGATACAGTCATCTTAAAATGACTAAGATGAGGGAATACTGTTCAGAATGAACAGTTGTGCGTTTTTGGTGAAGCTTTTGAGTTTTTGACGTCGGCAGATATCAAACAGTAATCTTAGGATACAGTTATCTTAAAATGACTGAATGTGAGTGAATACTGTTCAGTTGTGCGTTTTTGGTGAAGCTTTTGAGTTTTTGACGTCGGCAGATATCAAACAATCAGTAATCTTAGGATACAGTCAGTTTAAAATGACTGAATGTGAGTGAATACTGTTCAGTTGTGCGTTTTTGGTGAAGCTTTTGAGTTTTTGACGTCGGCAGATATCAAACAGTAATCTTAGGATACAGTCAGCTTAAAATGACTGAATGTGAATGAATACTGTTCAGTTGTGCGTTTTTGGTTAAGCTTTTAATTTATTGACGTCACAGATATCAAACAGTAATCTTAGGATACAGTCAGCTTAAAATGACTGAAGGTGAGTGAATACTGTTCAGTTGTGCGTTTTTGGTGAAGCTTTTGAGTTTTTGACGTCGGCAGATATCAAACAATAATCTTAGGATACAGTCATCTTAAAATGACTCAGATGAGGGAATACTGTTCAGAATCAACAGTTGTGCGTTTTTGGTGAAGCTTTTGAGTTTTTGACGTCGGCAGATATCAAACAGTAATCTTAGGATACAGTCAGCTTAAAATGACTCAGATGAGTGAATACTGTTCAGTTGTGCGTTTTTGGTGAAGCTTTTGAGTTTTTGACGTCGGCAGATATCAAACAGTAATCTTAGGATACAGTTATCTTAAAATGACTGAATGTGAGTGAATACTGTTCAGTTGTGCGTTTTTGGTGAAGCTTTTGAGTTTTTGACGTCGGCAGATATCAAACAGTAATCTTAGGATACAGTCAGTTTAAAATGACTGAATGTGAGTGAATACTGTTCAGTTGTGCGTTTTTGGTGAAGCTTTTGAGTTTTTGACGTCGGCAGATATCAAACAGTAATCTTAGGATACAGTCAGCTTAAACTGACTCAGATGAGTGAATACTGTTCAGTTGTGCGTTTTTGGTGAAGCTTTTGAGTTTTTGACGTCGGCAGATATCAAACAATCAGTAATCTTAGGATACAGTCAGTTTAAAATGACTGAATGTGAGTGAATACTGTTCAGTTGTGCGTTTTTGGTGAAGCTTTTGAGTTTTTGACGTCGGCAGATATCAAACAGTAATCTTAGGATACAGTCAGCTTAAAATGACTGAATGTGAATGAATACTGTTCAGTTGTGCGTTTTTGGTTAAGCTTTTAATTTATTGACGTCACAGATATCAAACAGTAATCTTAGGATACAGTCAGCTTAAAATGACTGAAGGTGAGTGAATACTGTTCAGTTGTGCGTTTTTGGTGAAGCTTTTGAGTTTTTGACGTCGGCAGATATCAAACAGTAATCTTAGGATACAGTCATCTTAAAATGACTGAATGTGAGTGAATACTGTTCAGTTGTGCGTTTTTGGTGAAGCGTTTGAGTTTTTGACGTCGGCAGATATCAAACAGTAATCTTAGGTTACAGCAGGCTTAAAATGACTGAAGGTGAGTGAATACTGTTAAGTTATGCGTTTTTGGTGAAGCTTTTGAGTTTTTGACGTCGGCAGATATCAAACAGTAATCTTAGGATACAGTCAGCTTAAAATGACTCAGATGAGTGAATACTGTTCAGTTGTGCGTTTTTGGTGAAGCTTTTGAGTTTTTGACGTCGGCAGATATCAAACAGTAATCTTAGGATACAGTCATCTTAAAATGACTCAGATGAGTGAATACTGTTCAGTTGTGCGTTTTTGGTGAAGCTTTTGAGTTTTTGACGTCGGCAGATATCAAACAGTAATCTTAGGATACAGTCATCTTAAAATGACTAAGATGAGGGAATACTGTTCAGAATGAACAGTTGTGCGTTTTTGGTGAAGCTTTTGAGTTTTTGACGTCGGCAGATATCAAACAGTAATCTTAGGATACAGTTATCTTAAAATGACTGAATGTGAGTGAATACTGTTCAGTTGTGCGTTTTTGGTGAAGCTTTTGAGTTTTTGACGTCGGCAGATATCAAACAATCAGTAATCTTAGGATACAGTCAGTTTAAAATGACTGAATGTGAGTGAATACTGTTCAGTTGTGCGTTTTTGGTGAAGCTTTTGAGTTTTTGACGTCGGCAGATATCAAACAGTAATCTTAGGATACAGTCAGCTTAAAATGACTGAATGTGAATGAATACTGTTCAGTTGTGCGTTTTTGGTTAAGCTTTTAATTTATTGACGTCACAGATATCAAACAGTAATCTTAGGATACAGTCAGCTTAAAATGACTGAAGGTGAGTGAATACTGTTCAGTTGTGCGTTTTTGGTGAAGCTTTTGAGTTTTTGACGTCGGCAGATATCAAACAATAATCTTAGGATACAGTCATCTTAAAATGACTCAGATGAGGGAATACTGTTCAGAATCAACAGTTGTGCGTTTTTGGTGAAGCTTTTGAGTTTTTGACGTCGGCAGATATCAAACAGTAATCTTAGGATACAGTCAGCTTAAAATGACTCAGATGAGTGAATACTGTTCAGTTGTGCGTTTTTGGTGAAGCTTTTGAGTTTTTGACGTCGGCAGATATCAAACAGTAATCTTAGGATACAGTTATCTTAAAATGACTGAATGTGAGTGAATACTGTTCAGTTGTGCGTTTTTGGTGAAGCTTTTGAGTTTTTGACGTCGGCAGATATCAAACAGTAATCTTAGGATACAGTCAGTTTAAAATGACTGAATGTGAGTGAATACTGTTCAGTTGTGCGTTTTTGGTGAAGCTTTTGAGTTTTTGACGTCGGCAGATATCAAACAGTAATCTTAGGATACAGTCAGCTTAAACTGACTCAGATGAGTGAATACTGTTCAGTTGTGCGTTTTTGGTGAAGCTTTTGAGTTTTTGACGTCGGCAGATATCAAACAATCAGTAATCTTAGGATACAGTCAGTTTAAAATGACTGAATGTGAGTGAATACTGTTCAGTTGTGCGTTTTTGGTGAAGCTTTTGAGTTTTTGACGTCGGCAGATATCAAACAGTAATCTTAGGATACAGTCAGCTTAAAATGACTGAATGTGAATGAATACTGTTCAGTTGTGCGTTTTTGGTTAAGCTTTTAATTTATTGACGTCACAGATATCAAACAGTAATCTTAGGATACAGTCAGCTTAAAATGACTGAAGGTGAGTGAATACTGTTCAGTTGTGCGTTTTTGGTGAAGCTTTTGAGTTTTTGACGTCGGCAGATATCAAACAGTAATCTTAGGATACAGTCATCTTAAAATGACTGAATGTGAGTGAATACTGTTCAGTTGTGCGTTTTTGGTGAAGCGTTTGAGTTTTTGACGTCGGCAGATATCAAACAGTAATCTTAGGATACAGTCAGTTTAAAATGACTGAATGTCAGTGAATACTGTTCAGTTGTGCGTTTTTGGTGAAGCTTTTAATTTATTGACGTCACAGATATCAAACAGTAATCTTAGGATACAGTCATCTTAAAATGACTGAATGTCAGTGAATACTGTTAAGTTGTGCGTTTTTGGTGAAGCTTTTGAGTTTTTGACGTCGGCAGATATCAAACAGTAATCTTAGGATACAGTCATCTTAAAATGACTGAATGTGAGTGAATACTGTTCAGTTGTGCGTTTTTGGTGAAGCTTTTAATTTATTGACGTCGGCAGATATCAAACAGTAATCTTAGGATACAGTCAGCTTAAAATGAGTCAGATAAGGGAATACTGTTCAGAATCAACAGTTGTGCGTTTTTGGTGAAGCTTTTGAGTTTTTGACGTCGGCAGATATCAAACAGTAATCTTAGGATACAGTTATCTTAAAATGACTGAATGTGAGTGAATACTGTTCAGTTGTGCGTTTTTGGTGAAGCTTTTGAGTTTTTGACGTCGGCAGATATCAAACAGTAATCTTAGGATACAGTCAGTTTAAAATGACTGAATGTGAGTGAATACTGTTCAGTTGTGCGTTTTTGGTGAAGCTTTTGAGTTTTTGACGTCGGCAGATATCAAACAGTAATCTTAGGATACAGTCATCTTAAAATGACTAAGATGAGGGAATACTGGTCAGAATCAACAGTTGTGCGTTTTTGGTGAAGCTTTTGAGTTTTTGACGTCGGCAGATATCAAACAGTAATCTTAGGATACAGTTATCTTAAAATGACTGAATGTGAGTGAATACTGTTCAGTTGTGCGTTTTTGGTGAAGCTTTTGAGTTTTTGACGTCGGCAGATATCAAACAGTAATCTTAGGATACAGTCAGCTTAAAATGACTGAATGTGAGTGAATACTGTTCAGTTGTGCGTTTTTGGTGAAGCGTTTGAGTTTTTGACGTCGGCAGATATCAAACAGTAATCTTAGGATACAGTCAGTTTAAAATGACTGAATGTCAGTGAATACTGTTCAGTTGTGCGTTTTTGGTGAAGCTTTTAATTTATTGACGTCACAGATATCAAACAGTAATCTTAGGATACAGTCATCTTAAAATGACTGAATGTCAGTGAATACTGTTCAGTTGTGCGTTTTTGGTGAAGCTTTTAATTTATTGACGTCACAGATATCAAACAGTAATCTTAGGATACAGTCATCTTAAAATGACTGAATGTCAGTGAATACTGTTAAGTTGTGCGTTTTTGGTGAAGCTTTTGAGTTTTTGACGTCGGCAGATATCAAACAGTAATCTTAGGATACAGTCATCTTAAAATGACTGAATGTGAGTGAATACTGTTCAGTTGTGCGTTTTTGGTGAAGCTTTTAATTTATTGACGTCGGCAGATATCAAACAGTAATCTTAGGATACAGTCAGCTTAAAATGAGTCAGATAAGGGAATACTGTTCAGAATCAACAGTTGTGCGTTTTTGGTGAAGCTTTTGAGTTTTTGACGTCGGCAGATATCAAACAGTAATCTTAGGATACAGTCAGCTTAAAATGACTCAGATGAGTGAATACTGTTCAGTTGTGCGTTTTTGGTGAAGCTTTTGAGTTTTTGACGTCGGCAGATATCAAACAATCAGTAATCTTAGGATACAATCAGTTTAAAATGACTGAATGTGAGTGAATACTGTTCAGTTGTGCGTTTTTGGTGAAGCTTTTGAGTTTTTGACGTCGGCAGATATCAAACAGTAATCTTAGGATACAGTCAGCTTAAAATGACTGAATGTGAATGAATACTGTTCACTTGTGCGTTTTTGGTTAAGCTTTTAATTTATTGACGTCACAGATATCAAACAGTAATCTTAGGATACAGTCAGCTTAAAATGACTGAAGGTGAGTGAATACTGTTCAGTTGTGCGTTTTTGGTGAAGCTTTTGAGTTTTTGACGTCGGCAGATATCAAACAATAATCTTAGGATACAGTCATCTTAAAATGACTCAGATGAGGGAATACTGTTCAGAATCAACAGTTGTGCGTTTTTGGTGAAGCTTTTGAGTTTTTGACGTCGGCAGATATCAAACAGTAATCTTAGGATACAGTCATCTTAAAATGACTGAATGTGAGTGAATACTGTTCAGTTGTGCGTTTTTGGTGAAGCGTTTGAGTTTTTGACGTCGGCAGATATCAAACAGTAATCTTAGGATACAGTCATCTTAAAATGACTGAATGTGAGTGAATACTGTTCAGTTGTGCGTTTTTGGTGAAGCTTTTAATTTATTGACGTCGGCAGATATCAAACAGTAATCTTAGGATACAGTCAGCTTAAAATGAGTCAGATAAGGGAATACTGTTCAGAATCAACAGTTGTGCGTTTTTGGTGAAGCTTTTGAGTTTTTGACGTCGGCAGATATCAAACAGTAATCTTAGGATACAGTCATCTTAAAATGACTAAGATGAGGGAATACTGGTCAGAATCAACAGTTGTGCGTTTTTGGTGAAGCTTTTGAGTTTTTGACGTCGGCAGATATCAAACAGTAATCTTAGGATACAGTTATCTTAAAATGACTGAATGTGAGTGAATACTGTTCAGTTGTGCGTTTTTGGTGAAGCTTTTGAGTTTTTGACTTCGGCAGATATCAAACAGTAATCTTAGGATACAGTCAGTTTAAAATGACTGAATGTGAGTGAATACTGTTCAGTTGTGCGTTTTTGGTGAAGCTTTTGAGTTTTTGACGTCGGCAGATATCAAACAGTAATCTTAGGATACAGTCATCTTAAAATGACTAAGATGAGGGAATACTGGTCAGAATCAACAGTTGTGCGTTTTTGGTGAAGCTTTTGAGTTTTTGACGTCGGCAGATATCAAACAGTAATCTTAGGATACAGTTATCTTAAAATGACTGAATGTGAGTGAATACTGTTCAGTTGTGCGTTTTTGGTGAAGCTTTTGAGTTTTTGACGTCGGCAGATATCAAACAGTAATCTTAGGATACAGTCAGCTTAAAATGACTGAATGTGAGTGAATACTGTTCAGTTGTGCGTTTTTGGTGAAGCGTTTGAGTTTTTGACGTCGGCAGATATCAAACAGTAATCTTAGGATACAGTCAGTTTAAAATGACTGAATGTCAGTGAATACTGTTCAGTTGTGCGTTTTTGGTGAAGCTCTTAATTTATTGACGTCACAGATATCAAACAGTAATCTTAGGATACAGTCATCTTAAAATGACTGAATGTCAGTGAATACTGTTCAGTTGTGCGTTTTTGGTGAAGCTTTTAATTTATTGACGTCACAGATATCAAACAGTAATCTTAGGATACAGTCATCTTAAAATGACTGAATGTCAGTGAATACTGTTAAGTTGTGCGTTTTTGGTGAAGCTTTTGAGTTTTTGACGTCGGCAGATATCAAACAGTAATCTTAGGATACAGTCATCTTAAAATGACTGAATGTGAGTGAATACTGTTCAGTTGTGCGTTTTTGGTGAAGCTTTTAATTTATTGACGTCGGCAGATATCAAACAGTAATCTTAGGATACAGTCAGCTTAAAATGAGTCAGATAAGGGAATACTGTTCAGAATCAACAGTTGTGCGTTTTTGGTGAAGCTTTTGAGTTTTTGACGTCGGCAGATATCAAACAGTAATCTTAGGATACAGTCAGCTTAAAATGACTCAGATGAGTGAATACTGTTCAGTTGTGCGTTTTTGGTGAAGCTTTTGAGTTTTTGACGTCGGCAGATATCAAACAGTAATCTTAGGATACAGTCAGTTTAAAATGACTGAATGTCAGTGAATACTGTTCAGTTGTGCGTTTTTGGTGAAGCTTTTAATTTATTGACGTCACAGATATCAAACAGTAATCTTAGGATACAGTCATCTTAAAATGACTGAATGTCAGTGAATACTGTTCAGTTGTGCGTTTTTGGTGAAGCTTTTAATTCATTGACGTCACAGATATCAAACAGTAATCTTAGGATACAGTCATCTTAAAATGACTGAATGTCAGTGAATACTGTTAAGTTGTGCGTTTTTGGTGAAGCTTTTGAGTTTTTGACGTCGGCAGATATCAAACAGTAATCTTAGGATACAGTCAGCTTAAAATGACTCAGATAAGGGAATACTGTTCAGAATCAACAGTTGTGCGTTTTTGGTGAAGCTTTTGAGTTTTTGACGTCGGCAGATATCAAACAGTAATCTTAGGATACAGTCATCTTAAAATGACTGAATGTGAGTGAATACTGTTCAGTTGTGCGTTTTTGGTGAAGCTTTTGAGTTTTTGACGTCGGCAGATATCAAACAGTAATCTTAGGATACAGTCAGCTTAAAATGACTGAATGTGAGTGAATACTGTTAAGTTATGCGTTTTTGGTGAAGCTTTTGAGTTTTTGACGTCGGCAGATATCAAACAATCAGTAATCTTAGGATACAGTCAGTTTAAAATGACTGAATGTGAGTGAATACTGTTCAGTTGTGCGTTTTTGGTGAAGCTTTTGAGTTTTTGACGTCGGCAGATATCAAACAGTAATCTTAGGATACAGTCAGCTTAAAATGACTGAATGTGAATGAATACTGTTCAGTTGTGCGTTTTTGGTTAAGCTTTTAATTTATTGACGTCACAGATATCAAACAGTAATCTTAGGATACAGTCAGCTTAAAATGACTGAAGGTGAGTGAATACTGTTCAGTTGTGCGTTTTTGGTGAAGCTTTTGAGTTTTTGACGTCGGCAGATATCAAACAATAATCTTAGGATACAGTCATCTTAAAATGACTCAGATGAGGGAATACTGTTCAGAATCAACAGTTGTGCGTTTTTGGTGAAGCTTTTGAGTTTTTGACGTCGGCAGATATCAAACAGTAATCTTAGGATACAGTCATCTTAAAATGACTGAATGTGAGTGAATACTGTTCAGTTATGCGTTTTTGGTGAAGCTTTTGAGTTTTTGACGTCGGCAGATATCAAACAGTAATCTTAGGATACAGTCAGCTTAAAATGAGTCAGATGAGTGAATACTGTTCAGTTGTGCACTTTTGGTGAAGCTTTTGAGTTTTTGACGTCGGCAGATATCAAACAGTAATCTTAGGATACAGTCAGCTTAAAATGACTCAGATGAGTGAATACTGTTCAGTTGTGCGTTTTTGGTGAAGCTTTTGAGTTTTTGACGTCGGCAGATATCAAACAGTAATCTTAGGATACAGTCAGTTTAAAATGACTGAATGTCAGTGAATACTGTTCAGTTGTGCGTTTTTGGTGAAGCTTTTAATTTATTGACGTCACAGATATCAAACAGTAATCTTAGGATACAGTCATCTTAAAATGACTGAATGTGAGTGAATACTGTTCAGTTGTGCGTTTTTGGTGAAGCTTTTAAATTATTGACGTCACAGATATCAAACAGTAATCTTAGGATACAGTCATCTTAAAATGACTAAATGTCAGTGAATACTGTTAAGTTGTGCGTTTTTGGTGAAGCTTTTGAGTTTTTGACGTCGGCAGATATCAAACAGTAATCTTAGGATACAGTCATCTTAAAATGACTGAATGTGAGTGAATACTGTTCAGTTGTGCGTTTTTGGTGAAGCTTTTAATTTATTGAAGTCGGCAGATATCAAACAGTAATCTTAGGATACAGTCAGCTTAAAATGACTCAGATAAGGGAATACTGTTCAGAATCAACAGTTGTGCGTTTTTGGTGAAGCTTTTGAGTTTTTGACGTCGGCAGATATCAAACAGTAATCTTAGGATACAGTCATCTTAAAATGACTGAATGTGAGTGAATACTGTTCAGTTGTGCGTTTTTGGTGAAGCTTTTGAGTTTTTGACGTCGGCAGATATCAAACAGTAATCTTAGGATACAGTCAGCTTAAAATGAGTCAGATGAGTGAATACTGTTCAGTTGTGCACTTTTGGTGAAGCTTTTGAGTTTTTGACGTCGGCAGATATCAAACAGTAATCTTAGGATACAGTCATCTTAAAATGACTGAATGTGAGTGAATACTGTTCAGTTGTGCGTTTTTGGTGAAGCTTTTAATTTATTGACGTCACAGATATCAAACAGTAATCTTAGGATACAGTCAGCTTAAAATGACTGAAGGTGAGTGAATACTGTTCAGTTGTGCGTTTTTGGTGAGGCTTTTGAGTTTTTGACGTCGGCAGATATCAAACAATAATCTTAGGATACAGTCATCTTAAAATGAGTCAGATGAGGGAATACTGTTCAGAATCAACAGTTGTGCGTTTTTGGTGAAGCTTTTGAGTTTTTGACGTCGGCAGATATCAAACTAATCTTAGGATACAGTCATCTTAAAATGACTGAATGTGAGTGAATACTGTTCAGTTATGCGTTTTTGGTGAAGCTTTTGAGTTTTTGACGTCGGCAGATATCAAACAATCAGTAATCTTAGGATACAGTCAGTTTAAAATGACTGAATGTGAGTGAATACTGTTCAGTTGTGCGTTTTTGGTGAAGCTTTTGAGTTTTTGACGTCGGCAGATATCAAACAGTAATCTTAGGATACAGTCAGCTTAAAATGACTGAATGTGAATGAATACTGTTCAGTTGTGCGTTTTTGGTTAAGCTTTTAATTTATTGACGTCACAGATATCAAACAGTAATCTTAGGATACAGTCAGCTTAAAATGACTGAAGGTGAGTGAATACTGTTCAGTTGTGCGTTTTTGGTGAAGCTTTTGAGTTTTTGACGTCGGCAGATATCAAACAATAATCTTAGGATACAGTCATCTTAAAATGACTCAGATGAGGGAATACTGTTCAGAATCAACAGTTGTGCGTTTTTGGTGAAGCTTTTGAGTTTTTGACGTCGGCAGATATCAAACAGTAATCTTAGGATACAGTCAGCTTAAAATGAGTCAGATGAGTGAATACTGTTCAGTTGTGCACTTTTGGTGAAGCTTTTGAGTTTTTGACGTCGGCAGATATCAAACAGTAATCTTAGGATACAGTCATCTTAAAATGACTGAATGTGAGTGAATACTGTTCAGTTGTGCGTTTTTGGTGAAGCTTTTAATTTATTGACGTCACAGATATCAAACAGTAATCTTAGGATACAGTCAGCTTAAAATGACTGAAGGTGAGTGAATACTGTTCAGTTGTGCGTTTTTGGTGAGGCTTTTGAGTTTTTGACGTCGGCAGATATCAAACAATAATCTTAGGATACAGTCATCTTAAAATGAGTCAGATGAGGGAATACTGTTCAGAATCAACAGTTGTGCGTTTTTGGTGAAGCTTTTGAGTTTTTGACGTCGGCAGATATCAAACTAATCTTAGGATACAGTCATCTTAAAATGACTGAATGTGAGTGAATACTGTTCAGTTATGCGTTTTTGGTGAAGCTTTTGAGTTTTTGACGTCGGCAGATATCAAACAGTAATCTTAGGATACAGTCAGCTTAAAATGACTGAATGTGAGTGAATACTGTTCAGTTGTGCGTTTTTGGTGAAGCTTTTGAGTTTTTGACGTCGGCAGATATCAAACAGTAATCTTAGGATACAGTCATCTTAAAATGACTGAATGTGAGTGAATACTGTTCAGTTGTGCGTTTTTGGTGAAACTTTAAATTTATTGACGTCGGCAGATATCAAACAGTAATCTTAGGATACAGTCAGCTTAAACTGACTCAGATGAATGAATACTGTTAAGTTGTGCGTTTTTGGTGAAGCTTTTGAGTTTTTGACGTCGGCAGATATCAAACAGTAATCTTAGGATACAGTCATCTTAAAATGACTGAATGTGAGTGAATACTGTTCAGTTGTGCACTTTTGGTGAAGCTTTTGAGTTTTTGACGTCGGCAGATATCAAACAGTAATCTTAGGATACAGTCATCTTAAAATGACTGAATGTGAGTGAATACTGTTCAGTTGTGCGTTTTTGGTGAAGCTTTTAATTTATTGACGTCACAGATATCAAACAGTAATCTTAGGATACAGTCAGCTTAAAATGACTGAAGGTGAGTGAATACTGTTCAGTTGTGCGTTTTTGGTGAGGCTTTTGAGTTTTTGACGTCGGCAGATATCAAACAATAATCTTAGGATACAGTCATCTTAAAATGAGTCAGATGAGGGAATACTGTTCAGAATCAACAGTTGTGCGTTTTTGGTGAAGCTTTTGAGTTTTTGACGTCGGCAGATATCAAACTAATCTTAGGATACAGTCAGCTTAAAATGACTGAATGTGAGTGAATACAGTTCAGTTGTGCGTTTTTGGTGAAGCTTTTGAGTTTTTGACGTCGGCAGATATCAAACAGTAATCTTAGGATACAGTCATCTTAAAATGACTGAATGTGAGTGAATACTGTTCAGTTATGCGTTTTTGGTGAAGCTTTTGAGTTTTTGACGTCGGCAGATATCAAACAGTAATCTTAGGATACAGTCAGCTTAAAATGACTCAGATGAGTGAATACTGTTCAGTTGTGCGTTTTTGGTGAAGCTTTTGAGTTTTTGACGTCGGCAGATATCAAACAGTAATCTTAGGATACAGTCATCTTAAAATGACTGAATGTCAGTGAATACTGTTCAGTTGTGCGTTTTTGGTGAAGCTTTTAATTTATTGACGTCGGCAGATATCAAACAGTAATCTTAGGATACAGTCAGCTTAAAATGACTCAGATAAGGGAATACTGTTCAGAATCAACAGTTGTGCGTTTTTGGTGAAGCTTTTGAGTTTTTGACGTCGGCAGATATCAAACAGTAATCTTAGGATACAGTCAGCTTAAAATGACTGAATGTGAGTGAATACTGTTCAGTTGTGCGTTTTTGGTGAAGCTTTTGAGTTTTTGACGTCGGCAGATATCAAACAGTAATCTTAGGATACAGTCAGCTTAAAATGAGTCAGATGAGTGAATACTGTTCAGTTGTGCACTTTTGGTGAAGCTTTTGAGTTTTTGACGTCGGCAGATATCAAACAGTAATCTTAGGATACAGTCATCTTAAAATGACTGAATGTGAGTGAATACTGTTCAGTTGTGCGTTTTTGGTGAAGCTTTAAATTTATTGACGTCGGCAGATATCAAACAATAATCTTAGGATACAGTCATCTTAAAATGACTCAGATGAGGGAATACTGTTCAGTTGTGCGTTTTTGGTGAAGCTTTTGAGTTTTTGACGTCGGCAGATATCAAACAGTAATCTTAGGATACAGTTATCTTAAAATGACTGAATGTGAGTGAATACTGTTCAGTTGTGCGTTTTTGGTGAAGCTTTTGAGTTTTTGACGTCGGCAGATATCAAACAGTAATCTTAGGATACAGTCATCTTAAAATGACTGAATGTGAGTGAATACTGTTCAGTTATGCGTTTTTGGTGAAGCTTTTGAGTTTTTGACGTCGGCAGATATCAAACAGTAATCTTAGTATACAGTCAGCTTAAAATGACTCAGATGAGTGAATACTGTTCATTTGTGCACTTTTGGTGAAGCTTTTGAGTTTTTGACGTCGGCAGATATCAAACAGTAATCTTAGGATACAGTCAGCTTAAAATGAGTCAGATGAGTGAATACTGTTCAGTTGTGCACTTTTGGTGAAGCTTTTGAGTTTTTGACGTCGGCAGATATCAAACAGTAATCTTAGGATACAGTCATCTTAAAATGACTGAATGTGAGTGAATACTGTTCAGTTGTGCGTTTTTGGTGAAGCTTTTAATTTATTGACGTCACAGATATCAAACAGTAATCTTAGGATACAGTCAGCTTAAAATGACTGAAGGTGAGTGAATACTGTTCAGTTGTGCGTTTTTGGTGAGGCTTTTGAGTTTTTGACGTCGGCAGATATCAAACAATAATCTTAGGATACAGTCATCTTAAAATGAGTCAGATGAGGGAATACTGTTCAGAATCAACAGTTGTGCGTTTTTGGTGAAGCTTTTGAGTTTTTGACGTCGGCAGATATCAAACTAATCTTAGGATACAGTCATCTTAAAATGACTGAATGTGAGTGAATACTGTTCAGTTATGCGTTTTTGGTGAAGCTTTTGAGTTTTTGACGTCGGCAGATATCAAACAGTAATCTTAGGATACAGTCAGCTTAAAATGACTGAATGTGAGTGAATACTGTTCAGTTGTGCGTTTTTGGTGAAGCTTTTGAGTTTTTGACGTCGGCAGATATCAAACAGTAATCTTAGGATACAGTCAGCTTAAAATGAGTCAGATGAGTGAATACTGTTCAGTTGTGCACTTTTGGTGAAGCTTTTGAGTTTTTGACGTCGGCAGATATCAAACAGTAATCTTAGGATACAGTCATCTTAAAATGACTGAATGTGAGTGAATACTGTTCAGTTGTGCGTTTTTGGTGAAACTTTAAATTTATTGACGTCGGCAGATATCAAACAGTAATCTTAGGATACAGTCAGCTTAAACTGACTCAGATGAATGAATACTGTTAAGTTGTGCGTTTTTGGTGAAGCTTTTGAGTTTTTGACGTCGGCAGATATCAAACAGTAATCTTAGGATACAGTCATCTTAAAATGACTGAATGTGAGTGAATACTGTTCAGTTGTGCGTTTTTGGTGAAGCTTTTAATTTATTGACGTCGGCAGATATCAAACAGTAATCTTAGGATACAGTCAGCTTAAAATGACTCAGATAAGGGAATACTGTTCAGAATCAACAGTTGTGCGTTTTTGGTGAAGCTTTTGAGTTTTTGACGTCGGCAGATATCAAACAGTAATCTTAGGATACAGTCATCTTAAAATGACTGAATGTGAGTGAATACTGTTCAGTTGTGCGTTTTTGGTGAAGCTTTTGAGTTTTTGACGTCGGCAGATATCAAACAGTAATCTTAGGATACAGTCAGCTTAAAATGAGTCAGATGAGTGAATACTGTTCAGTTGTGCACTTTTGGTGAAGCTTTTGAGTTTTTGACGTCGGCAGATATCAAACAGTAATCTTAGGATACAGTCATCTTAAAATGACTGAATGTGAGTGAATACTGTTCAGTTGTGCGTTTTTGGTGAAGCTTTTAATTTATTGACGTCACAGATATCAAACAGTAATCTTAGGATACAGTCAGCTTAAAATGACTGAAGGTGAGTGAATACTGTTCAGTTGTGCGTTTTTGGTGAGGCTTTTGAGTTTTTGACGTCGGCAGATATCAAACAATAATCTTAGGATACAGTCATCTTAAAATGAGTCAGATGAGGGAATACTGTTCAGAATCAACAGTTGTGCGTTTTTGGTGAAGCTTTTGAGTTTTTGACGTCGGCAGATATCAAACTAATCTTAGGATACAGTCAGCTTAAAATGACTGAATGTGAGTGAATACAGTTCAGTTGTGCGTTTTTGGTGAAGCTTTTGAGTTTTTGACGTCGGCAGATATCAAACAGTAATCTTAGGATACAGTCATCTTAAAATGACTGAATGTGAGTGAATACTGTTCAGTTATGCGTTTTTGGTGAAGCTTTTGAGTTTTTGACGTCGGCAGATATCAAACAGTAATCTTAGGATACAGTCAGCTTAAAATGACTCAGATGAGTGAATACTGTTCAGTTGTGCGTTTTTGGTGAAGCTTTTGAGTTTTTGACGTCGGCAGATATCAAACAGTAATCTTAGGATACAGTCATCTTAAAATGACTGAATGTCAGTGAATACTGTTCAGTTGTGCGTTTTTGGTGAAGCTTTTAATTTATTGACGTCGGCAGATATCAAACAGTAATCTTAGGATACAGTCAGCTTAAAATGACTCAGATAAGGGAATACTGTTCAGAATCAACAGTTGTGCGTTTTTGGTGAAGCTTTTGAGTTTTTGACGTCGGCAGATATCAAACAGTAATCTTAGGATACAGTCAGCTTAAAATGACTGAATGTGAGTGAATACTGTTCAGTTGTGCGTTTTTGGTGAAGCTTTTGAGTTTTTGACGTCGGCAGATATCAAACAGTAATCTTAGGATACAGTCAGCTTAAAATGAGTCAGATGAGTGAATACTGTTCAGTTGTGCACTTTTGGTGAAGCTTTTGAGTTTTTGACGTCGGCAGATATCAAACAGTAATCTTAGGATACAGTCATCTTAAAATGACTGAATGTGAGTGAATACTGTTCAGTTGTGCGTTTTTGGTGAAGCTTTAAATTTATTGACGTCGGCAGATATCAAACAATAATCTTAGGATACAGTCATCTTAAAATGACTCAGATGAGGGAATACTGTTCAGTTGTGCGTTTTTGGTGAAGCTTTTGAGTTTTTGACGTCGGCAGATATCAAACAGTAATCTTAGGATACAGTTATCTTAAAATGACTGAATGTGAGTGAATACTGTTCAGTTGTGCGTTTTTGGTGAAGCTTTTGAGTTTTTGACGTCGGCAGATATCAAACAGTAATCTTAGGATACAGTCATCTTAAAATGACTGAATGTGAGTGAATACTGTTCAGTTATGCGTTTTTGGTGAAGCTTTTGAGTTTTTGACGTCGGCAGATATCAAACAGTAATCTTAGTATACAGTCAGCTTAAAATGACTCAGATGAGTGAATACTGTTCATTTGTGCACTTTTGGTGAAGCTTTTGAGTTTTTGACGTCGGCAGATATCAAACAGTAATCTTAGGATACAGTCAGCTTAAAATGACTCAGATGAGTGAATACTGTTCAGTTGTGCGTTTTTGGTGAAGCTTTTGAGTTTTTGACGTCGGCAGATATCAAACAGTAATCTTAGGATACAGTCAGTTTAAAATGACTGAATGTGAGTGAATACTGTTCAGTTGTGCGTTTTTGACTGAAGGTGAGTGAATACTGTTCAGTTGTGCGTTTGTGGTGAAGCTTTTGAGTTTTTGACGTCGGCAGATATCAAACAGTAATCTTAGGATACAGTCAGCTTAAAATGACTGAATGTGAGTGAATACTGTTCAGTTGTGCGTTTTTGGTGAAGCTTTTAATTTATTGACGTCGGCAGATATCAAACAGTAATCTTATGATACCGTCAGCTTAAAATGACTCAGATGAGTGAATACTGTTCAGTTGTGCGTTTTTGGTGAAGCTTTTGAGTTTTTGACGTCGGCAGATATCAAACAGTAATCTTAGGATACAGTCATCTTAAAATGACTGAATGTGAGTGAATACTGTTCAGTTGTGCGTTTTTGGTGAAGCTTTTAATTTATTGACGTCGGCAGATATCAAACAATAATCTTAGGATACAGTCATCTTAAAATGACTCAGATGAGGGAATACTGTTCAGAATCAACAGTTGTGCGTTTTTGGTGAAGCTTTTGAGTTTTTGACGTCGGCAGATATCAAACAGTAATCTTAGGATACAATCAGCTTAAAATGACTCAGATGAGTGAATACTGTTGAGTTGTACGTTTTTGGTGAAGCTTTTAATTTATTGACGTCGGCAGATATCAAACAGTAATCTTAGGATACAGTCAGCTTAAAATGACTGAATGTCAGTGAATACTGTTCAGTTGTGCGTTTTTGGTGAAGCTTTTAATTTATTGACGTCACAGATATCAAACAATAATCCTAGGATAAAGTCATCTTAAAATGACTGAATGTGAGTGAATACTGTTCAGTTGTGCGTTTTTGGTGAAGCTTTTAATTTATTGACGTCACAGATATCAAACAATAATCTTAGGATACAGTCAGCTTAAAATGACTCAGATGAGTGAATACTGTTCAGTTGTGCGTTTTTGGTGAAGCTTTTGAGTTTTTGACGTCGGCAGATATCAAACAGTAATCTTAGGATACAGTCAGCTTAAAATGACTGAATGTGAGTGAATACTGTTCAGTTGTGCGTTTTTGGTGAAGCTTTTGAGTTTTTGACGTCGGCAGATATCAAACAGTAATCTTAGGATACAGTCAGCTTAAAATGAGTCAGATGAGTGAATACTGTTCAGTTGTGCACTTTTGGTGAAGCTTTTGAGTTTTTGACGTCGGCAGATATCAAACAGTAATCTTAGGATACAGTCATCTTAAAATGACTGAATGTGAGTGAATACTGTTCAGTTGTGCGTTTTTGGTGAAACTTTAAATTTATTGACGTCGGCAGATATCAAACAGTAATCTTAGGATACAGTCAGCTTAAACTGACTCAGATGAATGAATACTGTTCAGTTGTGCGTTTTTGGTGAAGCTTTTGAGTTTTTGACGTCAGCAGATATCAAACAGTAATCTTAGGATACAGTCATCTTAAAATGACTGAATGTGAGTGAATACTGTTCAGTTGTGCGTTTTTGGTGAAGCTTTAAATTTATTGACGTCGGCAGATATCAAACAATAATCTTAGGATACAGTCATCTTAAAATGACTCAGATGAGGGAATACTGTTCAGTTGTGCGTTTTTGGTGAAGCTTTTGAGTTTTTGACGTCGGCAGATATCAAACAGTAATCTTAGGATACAGTCAGCTTAAAATGACTCAGATGAGTGAATACTGTTAAGTTGTGCGTTTTTGGTGAAGCTTTTGAGTTTTTGACGTCGGCAGATATCAAACAGTAATCTTAGGATACAGTCAGCTTAAAATGACTGAATGTGAGTGAATACTGTTCAGTTGTGCGTTTTTGGTGAAGCTTTTGAGTTTTTGACGTCGGCAGATATCAAACAGTAATCTTAGGATACAGTCATCTTAAAATGACTGAATTTCAGTGAATACTGTTCAGTTGTGCGTTTTTGGTGAAGCTTTTAAATTATTGACGTCACAGATATCAAACAGTAATCTTAGGATACAGTCATCTTAAAATGACTCAGATGAGGGAATACTGTTCAGAATCAACAGTTGTGCGTTTTTGGTGAAGCTTTTGAGTTTTTGACGTCGGCAGATATCAAACAGTAATCTTAGGATACAGTCATCTTAAAATGACTGAATGTGAGTGAATACTGTTCAGTTGTGCGTTTTTGGTGAAGCTTTTGAGTTTTTGACGTCGGCAGATATCAAACAGTAATCTTAGGATACAGTTATCTTAAAATGACTGAATGTGAGTGAATACTGTTCAGTTGTGCGTTTTTGGTGAAGCTTTTGAGTTTTTGACGTCGGCAGATATCAAACAGTAATCTTAGGATACAGTCATCTTAAAATGACTGAATGTGAGTGAATACTGTTCAGTTGTGCGTTTTTGGTGAAGCTTTTGAGTTTTTGACGTCGGCAGATATCAAACAGTAATCTTAGGATACAGTCATCTTAAAATGACTGAATTTCAGTGAATACTGTTCAGTTGTGCGTTTTTGGTGAAGCTTTTAAATTATTGACGTCACAGATATCAAACAGTAATCTTAGGATACAGTCATCTTAAAATGACTCAGATGAGGGAATACTGTTCAGAATCAACAGTTGTGCGTTTTTGGTGAAGCTTTTGAGTTTTTGACGTCGGCAGATATCAAACAGTAATCTTAGGATACAGTCATCTTAAAATGACTGAATGTGAGTGAATACTGTTCAGTTGTGCGTTTTTGGTGAAGCTTTTGAGTTTTTGACGTCGGCAGATATCAAACAGTAATCTTAGGATACAGTTATCTTAAAATGACTGAATGTGAGTGAATACTGTTCAGTTGTGCGTTTTTGGTGAAGCTTTTGAGTTTTTGACGTCGGCAGATATCAAACAGTAATCTTAGGATACAGTCATCTTAAAATGACTGAATGTGAGTGAATACTGTTCAGTTGTGCGTTTTTGGTGAAGCTTTTGAGTTTTTGACGTCGGCAGATATCAAACAGTAATCTTAGGATACAGTCAGCTTAAAATGACTCAGATGAGTGAATACTGTTCATTTGTGCACTTTTGGTGAAGCTTTTGAGTTTTTGACGTCGGCAGATATCAAACAGTAATCTTAGGATACAGTCAGTTTAAAATGACTGAATGTGAGTGAATACTGTTCAGTTGTGCGTTTTTGACTGAATGTGAGTGAATACTGTTCAGTTGTGCGTTTTTGGTGAAGCTTTTGAGTTTTTGACGTCGGCAGATATCAAACAGTAATCTTAGGATACAGTCAGCTTAAAATGAGTCAGATGAGTGAATACTGTTCAGTTGTGCACTTTTTGTGAAGCTTTTGAGTTTTTGACGTCGGCAGATATCAAACAGTAATCTTAGGATACAGTCATCTTAAAATGACTGAATGTGAGTGAATACTGTTCAGTTGTGCGTTTTTGGTGAAACTTTAAATTTATTGACGTCGGCAGATATCAAACAGTAATCTTAGGATACAGTCAGCTTAAACTGACTCAGATGAATGAATACTGTTCAGTTGTGCGTTTTTGGTGAAGCTTTTGAGTTTTTGACGTCAGCAGATATCAAACAGTAATCTTAGGATACAGTCATCTTAAAATGACTGAATGTGAGTGAATACTGTTCAGTTGTGCGTTTTTGGTGAAGCTTTAAATTTATTGACGTCGGCAGATATCAAACAATAATCTTAGGATACAGTCATCTTAAAATGACTCAGATGAGGGAATACTGTTCAGTTGTGCGTTTTTGGTGAAGCTTTTGAGTTTTTGACGTCGGCAGATATCAAACAGTAATCTTAGGATACAGTCAGCTTAAAATGACTCAGATGAGTGAATACTGTTCAGTTGTGCGTTTTTGGTGAAGCTTTTGAGTTTTTGACGTCGGCAGATATCAAACAGTAATCTTAGGATACAGTCAGCTTAAAATGACTCAGATGAGTGAATACTGTTCATTTGTGCACTTTTGGTGAAGCTTTTGAGTTTTTGACGTCGGCAGATATCAAACAGTAATCTTAGGATACAGTCAGTTTAAAATGACTGAATGTGAGTGAATACTGTTCAGTTGTGCGTTTTTGACTGAAGGTGAGTGAATACTGTTCAGTTGTGCGTTTTTGGTGAAGCTTTTGAGTTTTTGACGTCGGCAGATATCAAACAGTAATCTTAGGATACAGTCAGCTTAAAATGAGTCAGATGAGTGAATACTGTTCAGTTGTGCACTTTTGGTGAAGCTTTTGAGTTTTTGACGTCGGCAGATATCAAACAGTAATCTTAGGATACAGTCATCTTAAAATGACTGAATGTGAGTGAATACTGTTCAGTTGTGCGTTTTTGGTGAAACTTTAAATTTATTGACGTCGGCAGATATCAAACAGTAATCTTAGGATACAGTCAGCTTAAACTGACTCAGATGAATGAATACTGTTCAGTTGTGCGTTTTTGGTGAAGCTTTTGAGTTTTTGACGTCAGCAGATATCAAACAGTAATCTTAGGATACAGTCATCTTAAAATGACTGAATGTGAGTGAATACTGTTCAGTTGTGCGTTTTTGGTGAAGCTTTAAATTTATTGACGTCGGCAGATATCAAACAATAATCTTAGGATACAGTCATCTTAAAATGACTCAGATGAGGGAATACTGTTCAGTTGTGCGTTTTTGGTGAAGCTTTTGAGTTTTTGACGTCGGCAGATATCAAACAGTAATCTTAGGATACAGTCAGCTTAAAATGACTCAGATGAGTGAATACTGTTAAGTTGTGCGTTTTTGGTGAAGCTTTTGAGTTTTTGACGTCGGCAGATATCAAACAGTAATCTTAGGATACAGTCATCTTAAAATGACTGAATTTCAGTGAATACTGTTCAGTTGTGCGTTTTTGGTGAAGCTTTTAAATTATTGACGTCACAGATATCAAACAGTAATCTTAGGATACAGTCATCTTAAAATGACTCAGATGAGGGAATACTGTTCAGAATCAACAGTTGTGCGTTTTTGGTGAAGCTTTTGAGTTTTTGACGTCGGCAGATATCAAACAGTAATCTTAGGATACAGTCATCTTAAAATGACTGAATGTGAGTGAATACTGTTCAGTTGTGCGTTTTTGGTGAAGCTTTTGAGTTTTTGACGTCGGCAGATATCAAACAGTAATCTTAGGATACAGTTATCTTAAAATGACTGAATGTGAGTGAATACTGTTCAGTTGTGCGTTTTTGGTGAAGCTTTTGAGTTTTTGACGTCGGCAGATATCAAACAGTAATCTTAGGATACAGTCATCTTAAAATGACTGAATGTGAGTGAATACTGTTCAGTTGTGCGTTTTTGGTGAAGCTTTTGAGTTTTTGACGTCGGCAGATATCAAACAGTAATCTTAGGATACAGTCAGCTTAAAATGACTCAGATGAGTGAATACTGTTCATTTGTGCACTTTTGGTGAAGCTTTTGAGTTTTTGACGTCGGCAGATATCAAACAGTAATCTTAGGATACAGTCAGTTTAAAATGACTGAATGTGAGTGAATACTGTTCAGTTGTGCGTTTTTGACTGAAGGTGAGTGAATACTGTTCAGTTGTGCGTTTTTGGTGAAGCTTTTGAGTTTTTGACGTCAGCAGATATCAAACAGTAATCTTAGGATACAGTCAGCTTAAAATGACTGAATGTGAGTGAATACTGTTCAGTTGTGCGTTTTTGGTGAAGCTTTTAATTTATTGACGTCGGCAGATATCAAACAGTAATCTTATGATACCGTCAGCTTAAAATGACTCAGATGAGTGAATACTGTTCAGTTGTGCGTTTTTGGTGAAGCTTTTGAGTTTTTGACGTCGGCAGATATCAAACAGTAATCTTAGGATACAGTCATCTTAAAATGACTGAATGTGAGTGAATACGGTTCAGTTGTGCGTTTTTGGTGAAGCTTTTAATTTATTGACGTCGGCAGATATCAAACAATAATCTTAGGATACAGTCATCTTAAAATGACTCAGATGAGGGAATACTGTTCAGAATCAACAGTTGTGCGTTTTTGGTGAAGCTTTTGAGTTTTTGACGTCGGCAGATATCAAACAGTAATCTTAGGATACAATCAGCTTAAAATGACTCAGATGAGTGAATACTGTTGAGTTGTGCGTTTTTGGTGAAGCTTTTAATTTATTGACGTCGGCAGATATCAAACAGTAATCTTAGGATACAGTCAGCTTAAAATGACTGAATGTCAGTGAATACTGTTCAGTTGTGCGTTTTTGGTGAAGCTTTTAATTTATTGACGTCACAGATATCAAACAATAATCCTAGGATAAAGTCATCTTAAAATGACTGAATGTGAGTGAATACTGTTCAGTTGTGCGTTTTTGGTGAAGCTTTTAATTTATTGACGTCACAGATATCAAACAATAATCTTAGGATACAGTCAGCTTAAAATGACTCAGATGAGTGAATACTGTTCAGTTGTGCGTTTTTGGTGAAGCTTTTGAGTTTTTGACGTCGGCAGATATCAAATAGTTATACTTGGTCAAATTGCACAGAAAATAACTCAGATGAGTGAATACTGTTCAGAATCAGCAGTTGTGCTTAGGTCAAATGCACAGACTGCCGACTTGAACAGTATTCAATCAATCTGAGTCATTTTCTGTGCAATGTGAACTAAGACTAGTGCTGCTTATATGCAGACCTCAGAATCTCAAATACATTACAAAAATCACACATCTGTTGATTCTGAACAGTATTCACTCACATTGTTGACTGTTTTCTAAAATGACTGTATTAAACCAGCAGACCTCAGAAAAAAACAAACTGATGAATGTTGATGACGATTAAGCAAACGATTCTTTTAACATGAATTATATAAACTACTGTTTCAAAACACTATAAAATATCCTGGAGCAAAACTACAAAGAAGTCCAAGACACACATAAACCATCATAGGAGATCATAATTTGTAGTTCAACACCGATCCACACAGTGCTGTACCAGAACCCATGATACAATCAACATCACAAAGGGGGAGGCAGATGTCTTACCACCATGCAGCATATAGGCCTATGCCTGCGCCTGTATGTGTGTGTCGACTGAATATGCAGCCCACCTGTATGGTTAACAATGTGTCTATCTAAAAATATTGATGTTGAACCATTTTCAGTGTTGACATCAGTTATGACGACTTCAGCCCTACGAAAGATTCAAATCAGTCTCACCTTAAAAAATTGACCACAGAGGTTTGGATTGACTCTCCTGGGCTCTCCTCCCTGGCATCGACAATGTTAGAAAGCAATGTCCAGCTCTCACTCAAGATGTCAAAAATCCTTCTAGGTCCTGACCTCTTGACCTCCTCCTGCCTGCTGATGTCATTATATTCTCCCTCTGCTTGCTTAATACACACAGAAAACAAAAACAGTCATGTCATCTCTGAGTCGTAATTCTTACAAATTTCATCTTTTACTTTTTCAGCAGCTTTTCTCCTCTCTGCTTGCTCATGCTCATCTATGAATTAACTCTAATCTGAATGCGATGAAGTAGACTTTGAACTAATTACACAGTGGTGGAGGTAGTATTCAGACACTTTACTTAAGCAAAGGTACCAATACAGCAAAACCTTCATTATGAGTCTTAGCAGCAAAATGTAATTAAATTATATCAGAAAAGTAATGGTTAGGTCCCTCTGACTGAGTGACAGGAACCTAAACATTCCTAATCTGATAGGAAACATATATATACATCTGTTTTCTGCTTTTGGACTTTTTCTCTATTCTTTGATTTTTGGTGAGATGGATTGAAATGAAACCATGTGAGAAGTTTAGAGGGAAAAAATCACTATTTAGTGGAGCTGTTAATAACTCATAGACATCTGAAATGTGACCCTGTCTGCACACTGCTTTTTGTAAAATGTCAGAGGCCAAAAAGCTTGGAAAGCACAGGTTTAATCTCTAACTATGCATTGCATTTTAATGCTTGTTAAACTATCCTTTGTGTGAAATACTCATGCTAAAAATAACTACTACTAAAAATAACTAGTGCCAGATGAGTGTAGTGGAGTAAAAAGTACAATATTTCCCTCTGAACTTCAGTGAAAGTATACCATAGCATAAAATTATTTTTCATAATATATTTACAGTATCCATAAGAGGTTAACCTTGATGGACATCACTTTCTGTAACAGACCAGCAGGGGATCCTTACACTTACATACACCTGTACCAGAGAGTTGATGGAACCAAATTATTCATAAACAGAACTCTTCCTCTGTACAATATGTGAGGTAACAGCTACCTCCACTTGGCCAACCTCTCCACCTTCTCCAATATTTCATTCCAGTACTTCTGTACAGTCTGATCAGATCAGAACAGGTCTGCCAGTATGGCTTTTTTGATTGGAGGTCTTCAATGTGGCCTTGCTGCAAGAGACATTGAGAGTGTACTGGTGACAAAGCTGCTTGATTTCCACTTTCCCACAATCCCACCACTGCTTCAACAATGTAAAATTTGCTTTTCAAGTTCTAAAAAGTTCCCAAAACTAGAATTACTGCCTAGCAGTTGTATGCCTCCTCCTGTCAAATTAATTCATCACATCACATCCCTGTTTTTCCAAATTCATATCAAATATTAACCATTTGTGTGAAATTTTGACATAATTGCAGTGTGAAGTCTTGAGTTATTCTAAAAAGTATTTTGTGAGGTCACAATAACCTTGACTTTGACCACCAAAATCTAATCAGTTCATTTGTACTAAATTTGAATAAATTATCTCAAGGACTTCATTAGGCCAAAACTTTGTTTGATGAGGTCACCAAGACCTTGACCTTTGACCACAAAAATCTAATCAGTTCATCCTTGAGTCCAACTGAATGTTTGTGCCAAATTTCAAGAAGTTCTGTCGAGGTGTTACTTAGATAAGTTTATCTAAAATGTGCATCTAATAAAAACAAGTGTGCCAGTATCCAGACTTGTGTTCAGATTTGCAATAACACATTACACAACACTGTGGGAATGATCTGAGAACCCAAGTATCCTGCAGTATCCTGCACCCTTTTAAAATACTGAAATGATGCTTGAATAAAACAAAAAAACAACCAACAAACAAACAAACAAAAAAAAACAACTGTCTCATCTGGCCATAGAAAAATAGGTTCTGTCTTTGGACCCATGTGTTACTGTCTGTGTTTCTCATGCATTTCTCTCCATACATCATTTAACCTGTGAGCATACACCAGCTGCATGAAGCAACATGGTTAACGTCTAGCTCATGGTTCTCTGTACAGTTAAAATCTCCTCCAAGAATTAAAAACTGTTCAGGACCACACTGACTTAAAATCACACAGAGCTCATTTAAAAACTTAACTCTGTGCACTGTGTTGGGTGTGTAGATAGTCTCAGGCTCTGGATGCTCTGCCTGCTGCTGCTCTCTCAACCTGCCTGCTGCTCCATTCTTGGCCTGAAAGCCACTGGTGTTCATCTGCTTTCTCTTGAGAGCAGGGACTTTAAACACATTCTCATCCACCATCAGTGTCCCTCAGAGTGTCTTCGGTTGCTGTCTGCAGTGTTCACCACAGCCTGCTCTTGTCCTCCTGAGCTCTATCACAGCTGTTACTTTCTGGCTACATCCACACCACTGTTTTCATTTTAAAACGCATCACTCTTGCTACATTTGTGCCTGGCGTCCACACTACTCCCAAATTTTCTAAACTGAGACATTTGGAAATGCTGCTGTCCCTGTGTTAGTTTGAAAACTCCAGCCATGTGTTTGTAGTCTGGATGGGCAAAAACAGAGACCTCTGGAAACAATGATATAGACAACCATTGTCCGTCCCCTCATCTGCACAAGTTGACAGGATTGGTTCATACATCATATGACCTATTAATTCATGGCTGTCTGAATCTGTTTTTATGAGACTGTTATTGGTTAATTGCAGTTCCAAGGTGAAAATGCACAGCTATGGTGTTAAAAGCTTATTTTGCTCTTGGTATGTTTTGTATTATATAAAAAAACATCATATGAACTTGTGAACAAGGTTAAAAAAAATTTCATCAAAGGGCATCTTAAAAACACAGCTTTAAAATGAAAACATAGTCGTGTGGTGCTGTCAAGACGAACAGCTGCTGTCTGAGTGTCCTCCTGACACTGCTCTGTCTCTTTAGTCCCCTCATCATTCTGTTCAGTGTGCTCTCACCTGCTCCCTCTGTACCTTCTCAGCAAAGGAGACTCTTTCAGGACAGGCCTGAACTAAGTGACCCTCTTTCCTGCAACCAAAACACTTCAAGGCCGCAAAGTTGACAAACACCACATATTCAAAGTCATCAACCTTCACACTAAAAACGAGACGGAGGTCCTCATCTTTTTTACTGAAGATCATGTGAACCTGCCATCTGTGAGAGATAACATGTTTCACCAGTGAAGCCCTTCCTGACCATCCTGACTGCAACCTCTTGAATGGAGAGATGATCTTCCTGTGTCTCGAAAGTTCCTTCAGAATCTCATCACTGTTGAATGGTGATATGTAATAGATCATCACCGTCTTTACTGGTGTAGTCAGTGATGAGACTGATACAAAAGTGTTGTTGATCAGTACACTGCTCTCAACCAGTTTCTTTCTTTGCCTTTTCAATCTCATCCAAAAAAATCACAACTGCACTGTAAATCTGAGCACCTGATTTAACACTGCTGTAACCCCCAACTCTCTCCATGACCAGACTACCCTAACCACTAACCAGCTGTAGGGATTATGATTTTATCTTTATCTTATCCATACACTTTTTGATCCAGCTAATACTATCACAAAATAATTAGATAAATTAAATAAAGAACACGATTAGAATTGTCTTGAATTGAATTGGCATTTTTGTCTGAGCAGTGAAAATATATTGAAAATATCTCTTTTATAGATGCTTGTTGAACAGGTTGTACAAGTTCAGCAACAGTGTACTTGAGTCATTTATCTTTTCTTCATCGGTTCTGTGTCCAGTGCAGCCTCTCTGCCCTGCTCTTTCTTTTGTGTGTGTGTGTGTCTGTACCTTGTGCAGAGAACAGAGAACAGAGAACAGAGAGCAGAGTTAAGAGCAGAAGAACAGTGCAACCGTAAATGATAAAATAGAAAATAAATATATGTCTATTTTCTATTAATGTTTTGCGGTATTTTCAGTTAATGTTTAGATTGTGGCTGCCTGCCATAAATAAACCAATGTATGGGATATGATGCATTAACTTAAAATATAGATTTTCAACGTTAACATCGTTGATTATGGTGACTAATCGCTGCACCCCAGGCACGTCCACAGACAGACCTATGATGGTGTTCAAGCACCTCACCTTTTGGCCCTTGACCAGATAAGTGATCTTTTTACAATACTTTTTTTATTTCTCCTTTTCTAATTTTATACTTAAGTTATTCCATTTGGCTTGTGGCATCAGCTCTCATCTAAAAAGCATGCTGAATTGACCATTGACTGTGTTTGAGTTACATTTCTGCGAGACCCATGTGCCCCTTCCCCTTCCATTTCAGCTTCCCTCATCACAGTCTCCACAGTTAACCCACACAGACTGAGAGGACTGCAGAGCAGCACTTTTCACTGACCTACCTTTACCGGTGACAACCAAGTAACAAGTGTTTGTCCTAAGCCTTGGTACTGGTGTCACTGTTGTGAAATTAAACTACTATTAAAACAGCTCAATGCAGACAGCCTAACTCAGGCAACAGCCTCCATTAAGCTTAACAACAAGACTAGGTTTCCCCTAGTCTTGTTGTTAAGCTTAATGGAGGCTGTTGCATGGACCTATGATCAAATCCTGATTTTATTACCATGACATCATCTGACAAAATAACCAAACACATAAATTAAAAACCAGGACTGTGCTATGAGTTCTGCTGTAATATAGCACCCTAGGAACATGCTATAATATGGCAGAACTCACAGCTCACAGAGAAACTTAAAAGAGACAGAATATCTTTCTTAATGTGTCTCTCACACAGAGCCTCTGTCTGAATGCACAACAGTTCACTGTTTTTTCTCAAAAAGTAGCCAGGGCCTTTATTTATCCCAGCATGGGTCTTTCTTTAGAGGCAGGTCTCGATTTCTAACACCCTCTGTCTGAAATGTAGAATTGATCTTAGCAAAGCCTCATTTTGGTTGGCATGTTAAAGTTACTGCATTACGTGGTGATACAAAGTCTACACTTCCATGACCATTTCAAATTAAAATCCCTCTAATGTTTCAGTGGACAGAAAGTCTTTATTTCTTAAAGAGGCTTTTATCGCTGTACTGCAGTAAGCATACTGTCTCATTTCCTATTGCTGGGTTTTCTGTCTACAGTTAGCAATGACTTCTCTATCTCCTGCTCTCTGCTCGGTGTGTCTCTGCCTCCTTTAGAAATAATGATACATGTAATGAAAATAGTATATCTGCTGTAACAGAGCTAAAGCTGAAGAGTCAGCGAACTGGAAAAGCTACATTTAGGCCTACCTTAAATATTATTAAAACATTGTCAGGTGACTTCAGAAGCAGTAGCTCTAAGGTCAGGCCCTTGAGGTTGGGCCACTGACAGTTACAGTCTGGTGAGGCCTACAGTTGTAATGCATAAGTATCATATCATACCACTGGTATATTTTTGGGAGATAAACCCTTAATTATCATGCACGAAATGGATTTTGCTCATTTACAAATAGCAACATAATGCTCCCTTCACCTCAAAACAGGTGAACACACCATGTATAGGCGTACACGGTGTGTTCCTTGAACAGTACACAGAACACAATGAGTCTAATTGTTACTACATTCCAGTTTGGAATGTAGATTGGTTGGTTTATCATTATTTTATTTAGTTAGAGACCAGCTTTTTTCAGTTTTACATCAACAAATCAGTCTCAACAAATCTTTATTTGTTGAGACTGATTTGTTATTTTATAGACAAATCTATACATGTGAAAATGCCCTAAAACACAGTGTGTCATTGTTTTCTTTGGTGTTGCCTACTCTTGTGATAAATGTAGAAAAAGTCAGTACTAAAGACCACGGTCTCTGTGTAAATTGATTGTTTTATCTGCAAGTGTACAGTATTGAAATGAATAAATATGTAAATAACTTTATTTAATTTAATAATTATGAGAAGAATGCCCCCTTTTCCCCTTGAGCACCTGCCCCTCAAAATGTCTGTGCATGGGCCTGCTGCAGCCCTACAAAGGATTCCATCAAATCAGTCTTACCTTAAAAAATTGACCACAGAGGTTTGGGTTGATTCTTCTAGGCTCTCCTCCCTGACATGCACGATGTTGGAAGGCGATGTCCATCTATCACTCTGGATGTCACAAATGTCCTTCAAAAGTCCTGCCTGCTCACTGTGTCCTCTTGACCTCCTCCTGCCTGCCTCCTACCTCTGCTTCAACAGCACATAAGTGTAAAACTCACCACCTAACCCTATCCTGTTCAGTATTAAACCTTCAGGACAGCCACAGAAAATACACACTGCACAAATACAATGGAACAAATACAATGGAATCAATCCATTGAGCTGATTAAACCCAATTCTGTAGCAGACATGCTTCAAGATAGCAACACACCCCAAATTTAAAAATCACACGCACACACACACACACACA
The DNA here is from genome assembly GCF_046630095.1 of Trachinotus anak. Classification (NCBI taxonomy): domain Eukaryota; kingdom Metazoa; phylum Chordata; class Actinopteri; order Carangiformes; family Carangidae; genus Trachinotus; species Trachinotus anak. The sequence continues at coordinate 413,247 of NW_027273869.1, forward strand.
CACACACACACACACACACACACACACACACACACACACACTCTGAGTCCTAATTCTGACAAGTTTCCTATGAAAGTAACTGTAAGGTCCATCTGACTAATGTATTATTTTATATGACATCATCAGATGATTAATACAGAAGCATCAGTTTTCAGCAGTATATTACTCTTTGAACTACTTTATATAGAGTTTTACATAAAGGGTCACTAGATAAATCTGATAATTTGGAGAGGAAAGAAGAAAAAAAAATTCCCACACATAAATCTGTTTTCAGTTTTCAGACTTTTTCTCTAATCTTTGATTTTTGGTGAGCTGTATTATTTGAACATTTAGTATTTCACTGAATGTTCAAATAATAATACATATCACCAAAAATTAAACCATGTCAGAACTTTAAAGGGAAAACCACTATTTTGTGGACCTCATAGGCCCTGTTAAGACCTGGGATTAACATCCATCTCTGGTGATCCAATCACAAGTAGACTGCTCAAAGTAGAGTTGTGACAGTACCCAGGACATATTGAGGACACATTTGAGATCCAATCACCCAGACCAAACGCTCTGGGCCACGTGGCCACATTCTTTTAGCAGTGTGAATGCAAATGTGTCCATTGCCACTCAGATATGGTTAGACATAGAACAAATATTATGTAAGACAGTCACATTTCAGACTTAACACCAACAATATCAGTGACTCTGACAGCCTGGTGGAAATTCCACCAAATCCCAAACTCTATCCTTACATCATCTAACCTCACCCCAATATGGAATAATCCCAACTTTCTAATCAATAAAGCAACGCTTAACTTCTGCACCTGGGCTGAAAAAGGAATCACACACCTCAAGCATATCTTCCATAATAATAATCTGCCTTTATGTATGTACTCCATACATATCCATCCAAAAAATATTTAGAATGGGATTCACTTCTGAAATTTGTACCAATTGCATCCAAACAGCTCAGACACCTACATTCATGCCACCTGGCACTGCAAACCCATTCACCAATTTTGGAAAAAAGTCATACGATCACTATCTGCCATCTTTGGCTGCCACATCCCACTTTCCCCCTCACTCTGCTTATTAGGAGACATGTCAGCTAACCCTCCTCATTGCCCTAGCCATCGCTAAGAAGACTATCCTCATGAATTGGAAATGAAGGAACACCATCCACACAGCATTCTGGAAGAATGTACTCTTGTACTATATCTCTCCAAAATATTCATCCAATTCACAATAACAGCCCGATATCAGAACCATTTTTCTACATTCCTGATTTTTTCCTCCTCTCATTATCTACGTCATTATCACTATTAATACTTATTATTATTATTACTATTATTATCACTAATATTATTACTTCTCTTTTGGATGGTCCCTTAATTTATTCTGTTTTATCTTTCTCTTTTTGCCTGTCTACCAACTTCCAGTGTGGTTTCCACATACAAACTCCCACAATGAAGCTGCTATCCTTTTTCTCTCTTTATTATTATTATTATTATTATTATTATTATTATTATTATCATTCTAATTATTGTTATATTATAGTTATGTACAGAATCCATATGATTACTACCTCGGTTTTCTGTGTAATCATATATACCACCATTACTATCACACTTACATTTTTTATTTATTTATTTTTATCCATTTTTGGATTCCTTGGTTTGCTTTACTACATTCTTTTCTCTAATTTAATTATTATTAATATTACTATTTTTCATCATTATTAATACTATCATAGCTATCATTACAATTGTTATTAATTTATTATTGCTGTTATTATATTCTTTTGAAATATTATTCATTCATTTATTTATCCCTTCACTTTTCGTTATTGTTAATATCTATTTATTTACTCAATTCATTTTATTTATTAAGGGCAAGTGAAGGATCCCACACCTTACGTCTTTTAATGCACTACATTAGATAGGGGTTAAAAAAAAAAGAAAAAGAAATACTCAATTATACCTTGAAATTGTTCAAAAGGTAAAAGACAAACTGAACCACCACAGCCATTGATAAACTCTATGGCCTTGTTCATTACCTGCCAATAACATGCGTCTTACAAGTATGTAAAATGAACAAATGAATGCGTTTAGCCAGTCAGAGAGACAAGAGAGAGAGAGCGAGAGACTGAGAGACACAGAGAGAGAGAGTGCGGAGAAGCAGGGCAATCATCGGCCGTGCACAGCTCAAATTAAATAAGCTTTTACTCACTTGAAAGAGTAAAATATTCTCGGTTCATTGTGAAACTGTGGCTACAGACATGATCTGATGTGGTCTCAATGCCTTTTGGGTGCGTCACCTGTTCTTAGTGCTGTCCACCTGTGATCGGATCACCCCATCTCTACAACAAAATCCACCATTGTCTCACTGCTCCCAACTGATCAGACATATTTGAAAGGATAAACTATCAGCTAGCCAACATTAGCTAGCTAAACCGTAATTTAGGGCAAAAGTTAACTAGCTAACATTAGCACTCCTAATCTTGACATAATCTCATTCCGATTCTCTGGTGGTAAGAAAGTAAAGTGTCTTAAACAAGCAAGATCGTTAACCACTGCTACTTACATTTACCTTCATCGTACAGATGGTGATGCGACACGGTGCATGGATGCGAGTGCTTTGCAGGGCATGTGGTTGCAGGATGCTCTGAAGGGAGTGAGGCAGGCAGATCAAAGAGGCGGCGCGAGGTTTTGATGTGGGAGAGAGAGAGACTAACCGTCCACATGAAGAAAAGGTGTGATCCAGGGGCGTCTGACGGTGGCGATTCTTTGATGTGGGAGAGACAAGCAGAGGAGACTTAACGTCCAAATTAAGAAAAAGTACCATCTAGAAACGTGTGAAATGATTCTAAAATATGATTTAAAACAGTAATTACCTGATGGCCGAGCGGTCACTACCTGTGACACATGGCCTGATTTTTTTTGCAGCGGAGTCGCCGGTTCGACTCCCGACCGCCCCGACTTTTTCCTGCTGTCCTATCCATTAAAGGCAAAAATGCCCCCCCCCCCCCAAAAAAACCCAAAACATTCTTCCTGTCCATCACAGTCAGAGGTCAGAGGATGTACCCCGCCCTCGCCCAATGGGATTGGCTCCAGCGCCCCCAGCCCCGTGACTGGGCCATCAGAGGCATGGAAGCGGCATGGAAAATGAATGAAAAAATGAATGAATGATTTGCTCCGTGAGAAGTTTTCAAACGTTAATTTCTGCGTTACCTAACATTCAATGTTTATTTAGTAAAGCCATGTTTCCTTGTTAAACTAATGCGCTCTCTCCCTTCCCTTGCCTTTCCATGTGGTCGTTTCAATGAGAGATACAAAAATACAGTTAGAAAAAGTAATGTTGACGTTGCTGCTCCATAGACACTCTAGACATGACAGCAGCAGTGAGTTATTCAGACCATCAGGGAAAGTGACAAATCAGTTATTGTAATTTAATTTATATTAAAAAAATTACTAAAATTCCTTGTATGTGAAAACATACTTGGCAATAAAACTGATTCTGATTCTGATTCTGATTCTGATTCTGATATAATTAGTCCCATGCTGCTATGCAGGCAGGTGTGTTGCTCTGTGTCTCTGTAGTTCTGAAACTGTCTCGTGATTCAATAACAGGTTTTTAGGTTAGTATGCCTTTACGAAAATGGTTAATGTAATTGTGCCTCAACACTGAAATCGAGTGATATAATTTTGCGTTTTTGGTTATCATAATTAAAGAATATAGGCTGAATGTGCTTCCGGTCCATTAGGTCGGAACATCAGAGCACAGTTTGTATACATTACAATAGGCTTTGAGCTTAAAGATTCTGTAAAGCAGAAAAACATATGAGTTCTGAGTTTACCACACCACAGAAAAATGGCACATCAAACCCCCTGCCAAATTTGAATGAATAAAAATATTGCCAAATATATAAAATTAGGTTTGAAACCTGTCTATCAACTCTGGAATGCTGGAGGTCCGCTGGAGGCACTGAAACCACGCCCTCCGTCGGGAGAGCTTCCGCATGGCTTTTAACGGTCTAACAAATTTACGCTGAAAGGAAACATGACTGCGTCCAACAGCTATTCTGATTGTACACGGACACAGTTAAAATGATCTGCTGTTGAACTTGTGATTATTCATTTCTGTATAACATTACAACTACAACAGCTAGAGGTGCTATGAGAACAGCTGAATCTGTTTGCAAAATAAAAAGATGGCATTAGCAATGTATAAAATACAACTATGTAAAAATTATATAAGAAAGTGGAACAATTTCATATGTTGACGTATATGCCTAGCCCATATAAATATCTATGTTTATGTATAAATGCTTATGTTGTAGATGTGTGTTACATAAATATAGGTATATCCATCCCATCTATCTATCTATCTGATAGACAGATAGATATATAGACACACACACACACACATATTAAATATATATTGCTAACATATATGGTTGCAACACCTTATACCATATAAAAATAAATCATAAAGATATTTTTAATATATGCTCACACACAAATTTTGCTATGGGTCTTTCATATATATTATAAACTTATATCTTCATAAACTGTATATATGTGATAATAGTATATCCCCTTATAACTAACATATATGGCAACATCATTCTTGATATAGGGACATATGACACATATAATACACATATAATACATTTCAATTTCGGGGACTGACTGAATGACTCTCCATTACCTCATTTGAAACAAGAGAAAAAGGTAGCAAGATGAGTTTGACTGTGGAATGATTAGTGGCTGAACCGGCATGGTAACTTTTAAATGTGATAACGTATTCATATATCATGTTCTGACATGATGGGTGGAGTGCTGGATGCACCACCTTGCATTGACAATTTGCCAATAATCACAGCAAATGAGACAGTTCATGACATTGCTGACATAAAACCTCCATCATATGACGCCTCCATATACCAAGCCACCCAACTTTCCCACTCCACCGGGGGTTCTCACTGAGGATGATGTAATAGGAAAATCATCCATCAACTATGAGGACTGTCTAAAACAGCTATCAACATTCCTCATACTACTAGAGCAAAGGTGCCCATGCAGGTGCAAGGTATCTCATGTGGAGTGCCAATGCCTTCCCCCCTTCGAGATTTCTATCACTTCCAGGGGATTAGCAAGCATCATGGAATGGGTGAGTAACTGAAACCTTACGATACTGCAACCAAGTTGTAGGCCTACTGTATGTCAATTTATTGTCAATCTATTCTTCCATTAGACAATGTTAATTATGGAAGTTGTCTCATACGTAACATATATAATGTACATTGTAAACTTTTTTTTTTTATTTATTGGGGCTTTATTGTGCCTTTATTATAGAACAGTAGAAACTGACAGGAAAAGGGGTCTGACATGCAGGAAAGAGTCAGGCCGGTCGAGAGTTGAACCGGTGACTGCCTGCTAAAAGCTTCTTGCGCTCATGTGGTACACGCCCCAGCCACTTGAGTATTGGGGCCGCCCTGTACATTGTAATTTTTTGACCCAGACAAAGTGAAGTGGTGAGGATCAACAGTTGTGTGATTTGTGTTATGTATTTGAGTTTCTGAGGTTGGCAGGCATGAATCCCTGCTTTCAGATCACATTGCACAGAAAATCACTCCAATAGAGTGGATACTGATCAGAAACAACAGTTTTGTGATCTTTGTGAAACTTTTCCGTTTCTGAGGTCAGCATGTATGTAGTACTACTCTTAGGTCACATTGCACAGACAATGACCCAGATTGAGTGAATACTGATCAGAAACAACAGTTATGCGGTCTTTGTGAAACTTTTCAGCTTCTGAGGTCGGCAGGCATAACTCCATGATTTTGGGTCACATTGCACAGAAAATGACTCAGATTGAGTGAATACTGATCAGAAACAACAGTTATGCCATCTTTGTGAAACTTTTCACTTTCTGAGGTCAGCATGTATGTAGTACGACTCTTAGGTCACATTGCACAGAAAATCACTCAAATTGAGTGAATACTGATCAGAAACAACAGTAGCTTATCTTTGTGAAACTTTTCAGTTTCTGACGTCGGCAGGCACGAGTCCCTGATTTTCAGTCACATTGCACAGAAAATCATTCAGACTGACTGAATACTTTTCAGAAACAACAGTTATGCGGTCTTTGTGAAACTTTTCAGCTTCTGAGGTTGGCAGGCATAACTCCATGATTTTGGGTCACATTGCACAGAAAATGACTCAGATTGAGTGAATACTGATCAGAAACAACAGTTATGCGGTCTTTGTGAAACTTTTCACTTTCTGTGGTCGGCAGGCATGACTACCTGATTTTGGGTCACATTGCACAGAAAATCATTCAGACTGACTGAATACTTTTCAGAAACAACAGTTATGCGGTCTTTGTGAAACTTTTCAGCTTCTGAGGTTGGCAGGCATAACTCCATGATTTTGGGTCACATTGCACAGAAAATGACTCAGATTGAGTGAATACTGATCAGAAACAACAGTTATGCGGTCTTTGTGAAACTTTTCACTTTCTGTGGTCGGCAGGCATGACTACCTGATTTTGGGTCACATTGCACAGAAAATCATTCAGACTGACTGAATACTTTTCAGAAACAACAGTTATGCGGTCTCTGAGAAACTTTTCCGCTTCTGAGGTCAGCATGTATGTAGTACTACTCTTAGGTCACATTGCACAGAAAACGCCTCAGATTAAGTGAATACTGATCAGAAACAACAGTTATGCTATCTTTGTGAAACTTTTCACTTTCTGAGGTCGGTAGGCATGATTCCCTGATTTTAGGTCACATTGCACTGAAAATCAGTCAGATTGAGTTAATACTGTTCAGAATCAACAGTTGTGTGATTCTTGTGAAGCTTTGGAGTTTCTGAGGTTGTGTGTTTTTTGTGACTGTGTTCTAAAATTACTGTATGAAACATTAATTTTACAACACAGTCAACTGAAAATCACTAAGTGTGAGTGAATACTTGTTAGAATTTACAGTTGCGTGATTTGTGTGATGTATTTTAGTTTCTGAGGTCTGCAGGTGTGAAGTACTATTTTTAGGAGACAGTAAACTGAAAATAGCTCAGTGTGAGTGAGAACTGGTCAGAATCAACAGTTGTTTGATACATGTTATGTTTTTGAGTTTCTGTGGTCTGCTGGTGGCAAATAGTAGTTTTAGGACACAGTGGATTTAAAATCACTGAGTGTGAGTGAGCTTTGGAATCAACAGTTGTGTGATTTGAGTATACACTGACAATCTCTTTGCTAAAACAGTTTTTCCCTTCATTTTACTTGAAGTTTTAATGTTTCTGGAAAGTAAAGACATTTTTAGAACATTCTTGGAATTAATTGGAATTAATTAGTTAAACTAATTATTGAATGTAAACCGAGTTTTATTCAGCCAAAACAATCATTTCTGAACTTTTGAGACAGTCGCTTAAAGAATTCATATTAAACCAACAGTTTATGAATTTCCGAGGTCTGCTGGTAAGAAATGGTAGTTTTAGAACACAGTGAATTGAACATCACTCAGTGTGAGTGAGAACAGCTCAGAATCAACATTTGTGTGATTTGTGCATACACTGACAGTCTCTTTGCTAAAACTGCTTTTCCCTTTATTTGTTACATGAAGTTTTAATGAGTGATTTTGAGTCTATAACCTTTGCCAGAGAGTTGATGGAATCAAATTATTCATAAACAGAACTCTTCCTCTGTACAATATGTGAGGTAACAGCTACCTCCACTTGGCCAACCTTCCCTCCACATTCTCCACCACTCCCTTCCAGTTCTTCTGTACACCTGTACAGTCTGATCAGATCAGAACAGGTCTGCCATACTGGCTGATTTGAGGTCTTGCAGCCTTGTCACAAGAGACACTGAAAGTGTACTGGTGACAAAGTTGCTTGATATCCACTTTCCCACAATCCCACCACTGCTTCAACGATTCCAAAACTAGAATTACTGCTTCACAGTTGTATGCCTCTGCCAGTCAGACTAATTTCAGATTACACCCCTGTTTTTCCAGAGTCATATAAAATATTAACCATTTGTGTGAAATTTTGTCACAATTGCTGTGTGAAGTCTTGAGTAAGATAAAAAGTATTTTGTGAGGTCACACTGACCTTGACTTTGACCACCAAAATCTAATCAGTTGTACCAAATTTAGAGATTAGAAGAACAAATTAGCTCAAGGAATTCATTAGGCCAAAACTGTGTTTGAGGAGGACACTAAGACCTTGACCTTTGACCACCAAAATCTAAACAGTTCATGCTTGAGTCCAGTTGGACTCAACATTCAGTTGAATGTTTGTGCCAAATTTCAAGAAGTTCTTTCAAGGTGTTAATAGATAAGTTTGATAAGTTTCTCTAAAATGTGCATCTAATGAAAAACAAGTGTTACAGTTCCAGTATGCAGACTTGTGTTTCAGATTTGCAATAACACATTACACAACACCGTGGGACACCTGATTGGGTCTTATCAGCCTCGACTACCAGCTGTCAAAAGCAGCATGGATAATGAATTACAAGCGCCACTGACATTGTTGTCTTTGCTAGTAGCTGTTGTGCACTGCTTCCTGTTTAAACCGGCTCACACATACCAAGCGTAAGTGAATGCTCATGTATGTATGCATTTCAGGTGTGTTAGCATGGATGGAGATCATTTCTCATGCGGAGCTAAAACAGCTGTCTGGATGGAGATTTCTCTCCAGACATGTTTTAAACTCTGTAAAAAGTCTGCTATGATTAATATTTTGTTTAACATGGGTTTTCCCTCATAAAAGGTTAAAAAACAAAACAAAACTGCGTCTGTAAGCACACCTACACTTCTGCATTGAAAAATCAGAATCAGGCTTTATGCCCCACCCACCACTGCTGTTTGCACTTGGTTGACGGGTGAAACAGAAGAGCATATATCAAGGTGGTTAGTGGAGGAAACATCACAAAGTCTGAGCTGCATGTTTGTGCCTCAGTTATGCCCAGACTCTGGGGTTTTTGAGTTTATTGTGACCAAAATTGGTGACTGGAAGATGTATCAGTATTTTTGTTCATGGTATGTTTTGTATTATATAAAGAACATCATATGGACATGTGAACAAGGTCAAAAACTAGATTTTTATCAAAAGGCATCTTAAAAACATAAAATGAAAACACAGTAGTTTGGTGCTGTCAAGACTGACAGCTGCTGTCTCAGTGTCCTCCTGACACTGCTCTGTCTCATTTGTCACCTCATCATTCTGTTCAGCGTGCTCTCACCTGCTCCCTCTGTGCTTTCTCAGCAAAGGAGACTCGTTCAGGACAGGCCTGCAGCCAAAACACTTCAAGGCGCCAAACACCATGTATTCTCATAGACCACACAGACAAACACCACATATTCAAAGTCATCAACCCTCACACTAAAATCTAGACTGATGTGCTCATCTTTTTACTGAAGATCCTGTGAACCTGCTATCTGTTAGAGACAACATGTTTCACCAGTGAAGACTGCAATCTCCTGAATGGGGAGACAATCTTCCTGCTTCTTGACAGTTCCCTCAGAATCTCATCACCGATGAATAGTGCTATGTCAGAGATCATCACCGTCTTTGCCGGTGTGGTAAGTGGTGGGATTGATACAAAAGTGTTGTTGATCAGTACACTGCTCTCAACCAGTTTCTTTCTTTGCCTTTTCAATCATCGAATCCAATCATCCAAAAAAATCACGACCACACTATTAATCTGAGCACCTGATTTAACACTGCTGTAACCCCCAACTGTCTCCAGACCTCACTAACCACTAACCAGCTGTAGGGATTAGGACTTTATCTTTATCTTATCCATACACTTTTTGATCCAGCTCATACTATCATGAAAGAATCATGAAAAAACAAAAGAAATAAATTAAATAAAGAAAATGATTAGAATTGTCTTGAATTGAATTGTTTTGTTTTTTTGTCTCAGCAGTTGCTCAATTTGTGGTAAACAAAGACAGCTTTCCTTTTAGCTTTTCCTAACAATTTACTATTAGTTTAACCAATGCGATGTTGTGTAAATAATACTGGGAGACATCAGACAAAATAGTTTAAAATATCTCTTTTAAAGATGCTTGTTGAACAGGTTGTTTGATAAAGTTCTTATTGGCCTTTTACTTTTTATTGCGCTTAAAATAACAAAGTACAGTAACAGTTAACTTGAGTAATTTATTGTTTCTTAACCTGGTTCTGTGACCAGTGCAGCCTCTCTGCCCTGCTGTTCGTTCCGTGTGGGTCTGTGTGTGTTTGTCTGTGTACTACCTTGCGCAGAGAACAAAGAACAGAGAGCAGAGAAAAGAGAACAGAGGAACAGTGCAACCATAAATGATAAAATAGAAAATAATCCGTCCATTCATTTTCCAAGCTGCTCATCTGAAACCGTGACACTTTGAACAGGTTGCCAGTCCATTGCAGGGCTGATACATAGTGTGTGATCCAGGCGGCGATTCTTTGATGTGAGTGATACAAGCAGAGGAGACTAATCATCCAAGTTGAGAAAAGGTGTAATCCAGGGGCGTCTGAAATCTTATTAAAACATTCTTCAAAGTAGGGGTGACCCAATGGCCGAGTGGTTAGGGCGTGTACCACATGAACTGATGCTCTTAGCAGCTGAGTCGCTGGTTCGACGCCCGACTGACCCAACTCTTTCCTGCATGTCATTCCCCCTTTCTCTGCCCCTTTCCTGTCACTCTATACTTTCCTATGTAATAAAGGCAAAAACGGCCATAAAATACCTAAAAAAAAAACCTTTTTTCAAGGCATGAATATGGGAAATATATTGTAAATATGGTAAGGTGAAAATTGTAAGTTGAAAATTGTTTTGCTCCAGCCCTGCGATAGACTGGCGACCTGTCTATCTCAGTCAGAGGGTGTACCCCGTTCATTTCTGAGTTACCTATGTACCTATCAATGTGTATTTAGTAAAGCCTTGTTTCCTTGGTAAACTAACACGTTCTCTCCCCACCCTTGTGGTATTTGGTTGGTTCAATGAGAGATACAAAAATACACTTGGAAAAATTAATGACACTGCTGCTCCATAAGACACTCTGACAGCCACGGATAGACATGACAGCAGCCGAGAGTTATTCAGACCATCAGGGAAAGTGACAAATCAGTTATTGTAATTTAATTTATATAATTTAGTCCCATGCTGCTATGCAGGCAGGTGTGTTGCTCTGTGTCTTTCTGAAACTGTCTTGTGATTCAATAACAGGTTTTTAGGTTAGTATGCCTTTACGAAAATGATGAATGTAATTGTGCCTCAACACTGAAATCTAGTGACATAATTTTACATTTTGGTTAACATAATTAAAGAATATATGTTAAATGTGCTTTCAGACCATTAAGTCTGAACATCAGAGCACAGTTTGTATGCGTTACAATCGTCTTTGATCTTAATGTCAGTTAAAATGATCTTCGGTTGAACTTGTGATTATTCATTTCTGTATAACATTACAACTGCAACAGCTAGAGGTGCTATAAGAAGAGCAGAATCTGTGTGCAAAATAAACAGGTGGCATTAGAAATGTATAAAATATGAACAAATATGTAAAAATTATATATGGACGCTATTAGAAATTGGAACAATTTTATATGTTGACCAGGGGCGGATCTAGAAAAATATTCATGGGATGGCAAGAAGGGGGCAGGGGATTTTGAGGGGTGGCACCCTACAGCAGAAGTATATGCGCTGCTATAATCACAGTTAATCACAGTAGTCACAGTAATATCAAGTTTTTTAAGGCTCACCAGTGAGCAGAACATGAAGTTGGCATGCCTATAAGAGCTGAATACGGCGATTACCATGTTGTTCAGCAAAACGCCTCACAAACATTTAGATCTAAATTTTTAGTGCGTTTTGCTCAATACTTAGCCAAACTTGATGACCTCTTCTCTGCCATGGTAGACCGCAAATAGGGGTTATGAGTCTGAGAGTTGAAAAACTTTGTTCATACAATGTACTGCTTACAGGTAAAACTACTGCTATTTTTTATGAGTTGTTTAGGTTGTGTACAACCTAAACTCATAAAAAACATCCTGGTATGGGTCCAAAAACTGAGCAAACTCCATTAGAGTAGTAGGACTCTGCTTTTCCTTCGTCTTTCTATCTAATACTCTCCTACATGTTGCTATGTGGAACTACATGCTGTCCCAAGGTGGAAGGGATGACACTATCCTGAAGTGCCTTTGTTGTCTGTCTTGACCTCTTTGGGTTTTGCTGAGCTGTGTCAATGTTACTTCTTTGACATAAATCAAGTTTTTCATTCCACACTTCATCAAAAGAGGCTTGACAATACTGTATCAATGTCTCTTTAAGTGTTTCAATTAATTCAACAGCCTTAGCATAGTCCACTATTTTAGACTGGAGCATGTCTGACAAAAAATTAGTGTTACTCAAGACCTTTCCAAACAGTACAAGGCATCCAACAAAATTCTGATCAATCTGAGCCAATATCCCTCTTGCTTCAACAGCGCTTTGTGGATGGTTCCCAGATGCAATCTCTTCAAGCACCCATATTATTGCAGGCAACTTAACCATAACATTACGACATGCCAACACGCCCAATGTGTATCACTAAGCTGTTAGAGCTCCCTTGGTGCACCATCAAACATCTCCTGCTCCAGCCATCTGTTATGCACATGACAAGTACAGTGCACAGTCAAGTAGTTAAGCTGTGTGCACTACAGTGAACACAGAAGGGATGTTTGGGTACTTCTTTTATTTTCGCTAGGACACTTGCATGTGCCCCACTCATCACTACAGCGCCATCAAAGTTTTCCTTATACTCCAGCCCATGCTTCACAAGAAAGTGTATAATCTTATCAGTCAGTGCAGCAGCATTTAGGTGTTCTGCCACTTCAAACTCCAGAAAGCTCTCGTGAACAACACTGTTGTAATAGTATCTTAGAACAAATGAGATTTGCTCTTTTTCTGAACATCTTTAGTTTCATCAACAATCAATGAAAACTGCTTGCTCTCTTGAATAATTTCTTCTTTAACCATTGCACATTCAAGTATTTCATCTTGGATAGTTTTACCAGTGTATGTTGCATTTTTAGTCACGGTTACCTGTCAAATCTAACATAGCTAGAAAATTACCCTTTTTTGTGTCAGGACCTCTGATCCCGCTGGGCTATGTTTTCTGTGGCAGTTAGGACTAGAATCTCAGCTAGTGTTTTAATGTAGTTTTGATTTTCAGTCATTCGTTTCTTATTTTGCTCATCCATTATTCCCAACATAAAGGTGTTTTTGTCACTCATTTTCATGTTCTCTGCCCATGCAAACATTGCATTTACATGGCTGTTGGATCTGACAGGAGAACAGAAACCACTGTCTTTCATAGTGGCCTTTTTCCAATTATCCACCTCAGTTGAGGTGAAAACAGTCTTGGGGGCATCAGGGAGACAAAAGTGTCTACAGGCAAAACAATATTCTTGGGACTGCGAGTACTCCAGCCATGGATGAGCTAGTCAGTCCGGAAGCTTCTCCTGGAGGGTCTTTGGGAAACTCTCCGGTTTTGGCTGAGCTGGCCCCTCACACCTGGACTTGGATATGTCTACAAGATGGAGAGAAGGAAAGATTCACATTGAAATAGAGCTGAACAACACAACAACTACTCTTAACACAATTTGGAGCTGCTTAATTTCTTAATTTTGTAATGTCAACCTCAGTGGCTATAATAGGTCTAAAATAAACTATACACAAAATACTCAAACTCTCTCCCGCTACTCTTCACATTAACAAATTTCCTATTGAGTCCCATTAAATCAAACATATTTATTAGAATGAATATAAATATTTATTTGACGGAGATTAAGCAATGTCTCTTGAATGCACTGTTTTACAAAATGGCTTTTTGTTATGATTGGTGCTTTTTATTCAGATATGTAACATAGTATGCAGTAATAATTTACATACCATGTGGCCCAGCTTGACTGGAGATAACATGTGATGGCTCAGACACTGTAATTTCCCTTTCACTCACTGAGCTCTGCACATTGTCTGGTCCCTTACGCTCTCCCTCTTGCACCTCATCTGTGTGATGCCCTCCCTCTTCCATCTCTTCATCTCCTTCCACTTCCTCATGTCCCTCATCACCTTTGCCCTCCATGTTGTCATTGACACTTTTCTGTTGCATTTTTTCATCTTTTTCCAACTTGTCATGTCCCTGGTCTTCTCTGCCTTCTACCTTGTCACTCCCCAGTTGCTCAGCCTCTGTTTCTCTCACCTTAGACTCTGGTAAGAAAAAACCTCTTCATTTCTGTAAGATTCACAGTAACTTCACTATGATTTCCTCAAATATTAACAGTAATTTATACAAATAATGGTGTTCAACTTAACACTGAATGCTGTGTGAATAAATGTGTGTTGTTTTCCCACTTACCACCAGTCTGCAGCATGTGATTCACACATTTTCAAGATTCAAAGTTATTAGTTATTGTGTCAATAGAGGCTTTCTTCAATGGTTTAATCGGTTTGTTGAGCATTAATTAGGTTTTACATCCTGCTCAATGACTGATAATGTAACATTTGAGCATACATGACAAACTTTTAATCAATACTAGCCTTTCTATGTTACACAGACGTAACGTCAGACATACTGAAGCTAATGTTACATGTAGGTAAGGAAAGCATTGCCAATAACGTTATTCAATCCGATTTGTATGGTCTCAAAATCAGCATTACAGCTCCATTAGCCCTGCACTGTTCTTATCGTTTTCATTTCATTTCGATAACTAATCCGTTATACCTTTCGGAACGTCTGTGGTGCTCCGCTCTAGTTGCTCCCTCACTTCGCACCGTTCGTGTTCAAATGAATGAGACAGACCTAAGGAGAGTGGGGGAGGGGTGATGTAGCGTCATCTCGTGCTGCATTCACGAATTTCACGCGCAGTCGGACATTAGAGATTCACTCTCGCAAATGTGCGAAATGTCATAACTTTTCTTTGAATTCAAAGCTGCCAACTGGGGTGGCTGCTGGGGTGGCAAGGCTTTTTTTAGGGTGGCAATTGCCACCCCATGCCACCCCGGTAGATCTGCCCATGATGTTGACATATATGTCAGCCCATATAAATATCTATGTTTATGTATATATGCTTTTGTTGTAGACGTATGTTACATAAATATCTCTCTCTCTCTCTTCACACACACGTGTGATAATGTATCCATATATCTCATGTTCTGACATGATGTCCCACCTCCACTAAGCCACCTATCTTTCCCACTCCACCAGGGGTTGTCACTGAGGATAATCTAATACCTCACCTGTGAAGACTGTCTAAAGCATCAACATTCCTCATACTACTAGTGCAAAGGTGCCCATGCATACTCATGTGGAGTGCCAATGCCCTCCCCCCCTCGAGATCTCTGTCACTTCCAGGAGATCAGCAGGCATCATGGAATGGGTAATTGAAACCTACAACCAAATTGTAGGCCTATGTCAATGTATTGTCATTGTATTCTTGCATTAGAGAATATTAATCATGGAAGTTGTTTCAAACTTAATATACATTATGTACATGTAAACTAATTTAGTTGCTCTCAATGTATGATATGATATGTTATAGAATATTCTTGTGTCTGTCATTGTGTCTGCTGCCTCTATCACCTTCTACAACTAATAATAATACTTATTCATCAACACATAAGATGAGTTAAACTTAGAAAAAAATTATCAATCTTATGACAGAAAGGGTATATGCTTGTTTATTTTTTCCAGGAGTTCTGGCCAGGACTTCCTCAACCATGCAAACAAATAAACACAGGTGGGTGCTGGGGAGCTGCCAACATGAGCAAATGGAAGTTAAGGGGTTAAGAGGTTTGTTGGCTCATAAGGATATTATTGGGAGCAAACAGTGGCTTAATGAAGTTCACAAGTATCTGAACTTTAGGTAATTTGTGTTTGTTTATGAGCAATGAGTATATAAAGCTAAATAAATTAAATAAATAAATCTTTGCCCATGATTGCATTTGTTTCAAAGATCAACAGTAAGCATACCACATGTAGCCTACCTGCATTTGTGGCCAAAACCCTGCTTGCAGCCCTTGACTACAACTAACACAAACCAGACAGACAGGATGAAACCTGACTGAACAGTAAGTTTCTCTTCAGGTGTCTCCTCTTCAAGAATAGAGTTTCCTTTAGGATAGGAGAACAGAGAACATCAATGAAGGAAGGGATAAAGAGAAGCAAGCAGTGTTAACTGAGCCATGCAGACATAAGAACATGGATGTGCTTTTCCTATAGGAGACACACAGCTCAGTAGACAGTGAAAGGGGACTGGGGTGACTTTGAGGGGACAGTTTTTTCCACGTCATGGTACTAACCTTAGTGCAGGAGTAGCTATTTTATTTTCACAATATCCCCATTTAACAAATGTTTCAGCAAGTGAAGTAGAACAGGGCAGGATCCAAATAATGCAAGCAACAATAAGAGACATACTGTTTGTATTTATAAATGTAAATGCACCTAAGTGGTGCTGATCAAATATAACAGTTTCATAAAACTGAATAATAAAGTGAAACAGTTCAGTAATAACGGTAGAAGGAGACTGGAACTGTAGTACTCATTCTTGAGCTGACAGAAATGCAGGAGAGCCTCAATTTTTTTCCAGTGTGGTTGTAGAAAATGACCTCATGCATGTTTGGAGGAAACTTAATCCAGTAGTTAGACAATATGGTGAAAGTCACTGAGGGCAGTTGGAGGGCAGCTAGACTAGACAGGATTTATGTTAACCAAACCAACAATAACAGGCTAACTAAAGCAACAATATCACCTGTTGGTTTTTTCAGATCACCATTTCGTTACATCAGACATTTCCTTACTGGTATATCCTCAAATTGTCCCTAATTGGTATTTTAATGTAATCCTGACCTATGATAAGGCTTTTTGTCACTCTTTTTCTGATTTCTGGTGCCAATGGAGACTGAGAAAAAAGATTTCACAGCTTAGTTCAGAGGTGGGAGATAGGAAAAATGCAAATCCAAACCAGAAGCTGCTTTCAAGAGTCAGAGAAGGAGATTAGAAAATTGAAAGATAGAATGATTAATGGGACAGATAATAATAATAATAGGACATGGGAGAATAGGAGGGAAGCTTTAGGAAAAACGTCTTACATGAAAAAGCAATGATGAGTACCAGAATATCAACTATGAAAGACATAGATGCCCTGACTTGGTTTTTGTTGGAGAGGAAAGTGAGAGAAAACAACCAGATCACGGACTTCCTCTTTTTTTCCCAATCAGTCCTGTGTGCCTGGAGAACTGTTTTAAATGTGATTAGAGACTGTTCTCAGCTGTATGGTAAGACTGGGGAAGGGGCTTTGCTTCATAACCCAGAGTCAGATGCTCAGCTCCTGCAATGGCTGGTAGGACAGAGGTCAGCAGGGCAGTGGAAGACTGCTGCCAGACTGGGACACTGGGATCAAGTCTTTGTATCTTCTGGAAAGGCTGTTGGAGGAGGTGATGGATGGTCTTCCTGGTCTCTTGAGGGAGGCACTGGGGATGGAGTCTGCTGAGGATCAATCAGTCACATCACCTGGGTTTCCATCATTGTCCATCTGTGCTGCACTAGAGGAGCAGGAATAAAGTAACGGGGCTCTGCTCTCTTTTAGAATGCCAGAGCTACTGGATTTCACCAAAGGATCAAGAAGAGCCTGTATGCCGTAGTTATAAAGGCTCTAAATAGAGCACCATTAGCCTGTTTCTAATTGGCAAGGTGGTTTGGTATATTGGTACTAGGGTTGTCGCTGAGAGGCAGCTTACAAACCTCAGATAAAGAAATGCAATACGAATCTCCCATGTAGGGTAGTGCAGGGCCATGGCTACAAACAGACAGGTGTTGTGTATAGACATAAAGCAAGATTTCATAGTGTGTTTTGCCAGGTTGACAGATTTTTAAATGATCTTGGAGCTACTACTTTTCCCTTCACATTACCTCAGTCTTTGGCGTTTCTGCAAGGAAATGCCTTTTGTGTTGCTTTGCTACCACCATTATGTTGTATGGCACCAGCTCTTTCCTTGTGGGCAATCGAGTTGTGTCCTATCAATTAAAGCCTTGTTTGTGAACAAAAACTGTTGAGGTTTTTATGACTTAGGAACAGAGATGTTGGTTTTTAAATTGAGATTAAATTGAAACTATAGTATATATATATGTTGAGGTTCATACTTTTTTTTTGGATTATCTTATTGTTTCCGTGTGGATTAGAACATGCTTCACACATTGGAACCCTTGAATAAGTATCAAATGTATTAGAATTAAAATAATTACTTTTGCAGATTTTACGTCCAGTTGTGCAAGCACCTGCAAAGTGTCCACCACCTGCAGGTATGTATTTGTAGTTGTGTGGTCCCTGGGTGGTTCTTTGTGTGTTGGTCAGGCAACTCTAGATCTAAAGCACACGACCGTTACAGATTCATATGTACAGCTCCTGGTCATTGTTTAGTCATTATGTGGTGAGAAATGCTGCATTTATTTAGTGCTGCTCATCCTCCAGATAGCACATTGTATGCAAAATTAAAAATGTGAATGATGCTGAAAGTAAATAAATATATGGTTAATACTGGAACATACAGACTAAAAAAAAAAGCAATCTTCTACATTTTCAGAAACCTACGTTGAAACTTTACATCCAGAAGGCCAAGGACAGATACATTGCTAGGGAACTGGCACTCCTAAGGGCTTAAAATCCCACACCACCAGTGGTCTCACATCTTGATGAAATGCAGTAATTGAAGTGGATATCAGGAGGGAGAGAAGGGCACAGAAGTTGTCAGAAGGTCACAAGTTGCTTCTCCTGGAGCCTTTGCTGCCACTGTGTCACCTCTTTCAACTTCCATGCATAGTTCTCTCTCTGCCAGCGAGACTCCCTGTGACCACACCACTCCAAATACACAGCCTCCTTCTCCCTCTGCCAGCAAGGCTCTCTGTGACCATGCCACCCCAAATATGCAGACTTGTTCTCCTTCTGCCAGCGAGGCTCCCTGTGACACCACAGTGGTATCCCCTGATGCGTCAACCCTGGCCACAACACTCCACTTGACTATGCAGTGAAGAGGATGTTCTATCCTGAGGACACCTGTGCCTGGGTCCAAGAGGTGCCAGGTTCTGTCTGCTAAACTAAAGGTGGTGAAGCAGCTGCTTAAGTGTGAAATTGAAAGGAAAGATGAGCTCAAGCAGCTACATTCTTCAGCAAAGCGTGCAAACGTGAGTATTGTGTTATTCCTCTGATAGAGTAGGGCAATATGAAAAATAACTTTTGCTAAACATATCTGCTTCATTTACTTTTTTTAATTTCAGGAAAAATATATGTAACACTGTCTACTGTACAGGACTGAAGTGACTGTCATGTACTTTCAATTTAGGCCAAATCAGAAGATATAGTTTCACTCAAGGAGGATATATGTGACAGGGACAACAGTTGTAAATAGTGACAAAAAACATATTCTTTATTGGCAGGAAGCCACTCTTCGATTTTACCAAACTAAAATAGTTCAGCTAACGACTGAATTTATATCTTCTCTATCAAAACACCAAAAATCAACTTACTTAACAACCTCAGTTGTAATCAACAAACCAACAAATTCACATTATGAAAAAAAGGAAGCAATACTGTTCAAAATGCAAATAAAATAAGAAGAAATGGGCCCAAAATAATAAACCAAACAAAGTCCAGTAAAGTCAACCGTCCAAATTTGTCAGTGTCCTCAGTACGTCCGTATTCAATGTGGTTGTGTGTTGTCCATCTATTTGTTCATCTACCCGGGTAGTGTGATTTTGTTTCTCATCTGTATGCTGTGATAGATGTGCTTTCTCCAGATGCACGATGAAGCTGCCTCCGACATCACACCCTCCGCGCATGTAAGCCGGTGTCCTGCTCCGCGTCCCTCGGGTCCGTCAGTCCCTCGGTCAAAATCGACTCACACAAAAAACTAACCGGAGTTTTTCTTCTCAACAACACGATAACACAGCGATGTCCGGCACCCACCGGAACAAATAACTCCAAATGAAATAAAGTTCTAATCACTTTCATCTAGTTATCAACATTGACATGCTCTCTCTCTCTCGGCTCTAATGCGTCTGCTCCCATCGGAATCGGTGCAGAAAAAAAAATCAAGGGAACTAAGAGTTGCACTTGTGTGAGTGAATACGCACCCTGCTGGTGAAAACAAGGAACTACAACAGCTACAAACTCATTCAGACTGTATAGCTCAACATAGTTAAACTGGAAATGTTGGGGATTACACTGCGTGTGTAACTAAAGGCTGGCTTAAACCTTTTTCACCCAGCAAAGCCCCTGGTTATGGTAAACGAAACACTCCTATCAAAGTCATTAGTATTGTACTCAGCTAAGAGGGCAAGGCAAGCATAGGGGATGTTGTATCAATGTGCAGACTGTAAAGCCCTCTGAGGCAAAGAATTTTCAGAATGTAGGCTATGCAAATATATTTGATATGATTTTTGTTCTTGTCTCTTCAGTAAAACTGGTTGAAGAGTTTAGGGGCCACGTAGAAGGCACTAACCCACGCAGGAAAACATGTGAAAATGCAAAGCAGTGAGCCACTCATTTTATCCAGTTTCTGGAATACATGGCAGACTCAAAAATTCCAAAAGTTGAAATTACTCATGGACTAGAGAACTAGTCCATGAGTAAGTACTACATTTTATGGATTATCAATGTCTATTTTATATATACACATATATATATATATATGTGTAAACTAAGCACAAAAAGTAAGGAAATTTGTGTTTCGCAGATTATTTCTTTGTTGTAAATGCTTCTTGGCAATTAATCTTATACCGTTGGAAAGCCTGTTTATTTCCCTTTTAAATTGTACCACATTTGTAAGGAACATGCATTTGTGGGATGAGCAACAGAGCTGAGTATGTGGGTTGCGCCCATGAAAGATTTGCCAAAACTTCTCTACCAATGCTAAACAGCTTTTTTTTTGCTGTTGACTCTTGTTTGGTGTTGTTTGGTGGATTGGATGATTGAAGTCTGAAGAAACAAGACATATTGGCAATTTAACAATTTATTCATTTAACAAACAAGAGCCTCAGTAGCGTGTGGAAGAACCACAGCCACAACAGCCTGGCACCTCCTCCTCATGCTGGTCACCAGCCTGGTCACACACTGCTATGGGATGGCATCCCATTCTTCAACTAGCATTTGTAGCAAGTCAGCCAACATGGTTGTGTTGGTCACTCTGGCATGAACTGATCCCACAAGTGTTCAGTGGGGTTGAGGTCAGGACTGCTGGCAGGCCATTTCATCCTCTCCACTCCCAAATTCTGGAGGTAGTCTCTGATAAACCCCAGTCTGTGTGGGCGAGCATTGTCATCTTGGAGGATAGACCAGCTCAGTGTGTGCCGATCTAAGTCTTGTAAATTTAAGATGCAAACCTCCACATCACATCATAAAAAGTAGGTAAAGTGTATAATGAATTGTATTTAAATTTGTTTTAAGATTGACTTGTCAAAGCAAACAAACACGCTTTGTATTGAACTCAGCTAAGAGTTGAGGCTCCCCAGAAGATTGCTGCCCCACTGGGTATAGATCATTTCTCACTGCAACCATTTGATCTTAATAGAATGTATATTTTAATGAAGAGGGTTTATACAGACTTGAGCTCTGGGTTAAATACAGCCCTGCGTTTTGAATACCCCTGAGTTTTACATTATAGGGACTTACATGTAGAAACTGTGTTTTTAGGTATGTGTCAGTCTATGACTAGGATGTTTTTCAAATTCTATGGAAGGATACTGGGATGCTTGGTAGAGTAATGTTGGTGATACCACAGCTAAAGCACATCACCTTTGCAGGTTCATATGCACAGCTCTGGGTTAAGATGGATCCCTGCAAATTCTTACATTCGAGGGACCTACATGTAAAAAATGCATTTTCATGTATGGGTTGGTCTGGTGATTTGGATATCTTCCAGTTTCCATAGAAGAGTACTGTGGTGCTTTGTGGCCCTTGTGTGGTCAGTGTGCAGTCCCTGTGTGGTCCTTAGCTAAAGTACATCACCATTGCAAGTTAATGCATACAGTGCTTTCACAGGTGACATCAAGAAGAACCCAGAGAACAGAACAAAACTGAAATTGTTTTTTGGACTGCTGGGTGGATTCATTATTGCAATAACTGGCCATCGAAAGAGTGTTGTCATCAACATGACTACTGAAGAGGTTAAGACGGCTGAAAAAACTAAGCAAGGTGCCTGCATCATCCGCGTAAGTACAAACATGATAATAAAAATCAAAGGGACCCAGGAGGCATATACATTGTTTAATCAGTTGGTTGGAGAGAAAAGCCACGTCTCTTGATTGGACAGCACAAAACACAAAGGTACAATGGGCAAGCAGCTGTAACACTCTATCGGAACGAATACACCATTTGAGAAGAAGGTTTTACAGGCAGGAACAAGGTATGTGTGCCCTCAGACCCACAGCTGAGAGTTGGGATTAGTTGCAGTGCTTCCACACATACTAGAATCTTTCAATCCAAAATGAACAAAGTACAGTATATCTTTATCTTTTCTGAAATCAGATCTTGAGCGATGGGACAGGTGATGAGAAAAGCCACACAGGATAAATCAGAAGACAGTGGTAGTGCGTCCCCCGTTGGTGGAACGCACTACCACTTCCTACCAGAGCAGGGGCGTCCCTCTCTACCTTTAAAAGACTCATGAAGACCCAGCTCTTCAGAGAGCACCTTCTCTCCTAGCACTACATGACAAATCTACACTTAAAGAATCGTCACTAGCACTTATTGCTGTGCTAACACTTCTTATCGCACTTAACCTTGATTGTTCCCCTTTCTGTAAGTCACTTTGGATAAAAGCGTCTGCTAAATAACTAAATGAAATGAAATAAATGAAATGAAATGAAATTCAGAAGAGGAAGACGTTGCAGGAAGAGTGGTGTAAGGTGTGGACAATTTTTTTGCAAGGTCATGAGGAGTAGCAGAAATTTGTAGTGAATCTACTGATGGTGGAGGTTCATTGATAATACCAGAACTGAGCCTTAAGCACTGGAAATACTCTGAAATGTCTTGCTAATTCATCGCCACAGGCAATAAATCATAAACACTTCTAATTTTTAACACCTTAGTAAACGAAAACCTGCAAATTGGGGGATGAAGTACATTGTTATTAGTTTGATTTGTTTTTAAAGAATAAATGCCAATGCAAAGCTGGTTTATATATCCTTTTTTTATTCTTGCATTTATGTTTTTAAATTTACAGGATAAGGAAGCACTAATAAGGCTATCTCCCACCATTGTTCCTCTGAGTCCTGTCACTCTCAAGACACCCATAGTAAGTTGACGACATATGTAAACAGATAAATAAAACTGTGACTCAAATGTAGTTAAACAATTTCTTTTACAGTAAAGGGATTTATGTTTAGAAATTTGATCTTTGCCATTTTGTCAGTGAAATTGATCTGCAAACCTTTTGTGAATAATGAATGTTCTTCTGTTGAAGCAGGGACTCTCTAGAATGCTTAAACAATTCTTTGACCTTTTTCCACAGAATGACAGAGTTGCAGTGAAGGTCCCTCCTGGTGTAAGCGCACTCCAGTTTCTTAACATTACAACTAGATGAGCCACATGAACTACAACATATTTTTTTAGCTCTTATTTGTATTTGTTTTCCCTATTTTCAGATGCAGCAGGTCTGTATAAGCCCAGGCACAGCATGAATTTTGACAAGTCATTCAGAAAAAAATGTGTGACATGACAGTCAGGCATCAGTCAAGTCTCTTTGAAGTCACCACCAATATCTGGTAATTAGAAACAAACTGTTTTGACAAAATACACATAAATAAATACTTGCCAAGTAAAGTTGTATTTATTTATTTATTTTTGATGATTTTAGGTAACAAAAAAAAAACTCACCAGGTTGGATTCCCATCTGCACAGATGATCACCTTAGATAAATATTATACACAATATGAATAGTGCGCATTTTGTCACTTGTAATCAATCATTATTTTCTTAAAATAAAGGACCCATTGGGGAAGCAGCATGCCAGGAGGGGCTGTTGGAAAAGGAGAGGATGAAATATAAAGATGTTAAAGTGGGAGAAACAAAATTTCCCTCAGAAGAAAAGAGGAGAGAATGTGAAGAAGGACAAGTAAAAGAAGTTTAAGTAGACAAGGGGTCTTTGGAGAAGACAAGGAGTGAAGGCAAAGAAGGTGAAACGATAGAAGCAAAGATCCAAGAAGAGCCCTCAAAGAAAAGACAAGGCAAAGAAATAGAAGTTGGAGAAAAAAAGGTCCAAAAAGAGCCCTCAAAAAAAAAAAAAAAGGCAAAGAAGGAGAAGTTGGAGAAGCAAAGGTCCAGGAAGAACCCTCAAAGAAAGGAAAAGGCAAAGAGGAAATGGGGGGAGCACAGGTGCAGGAGAGCCCTCAAAGAAAAGACATACATAGATTCAACACCCATCAACTATTTTTTGGTGTCTTTTATGTGAAAGGTTTTGAAGGGTCAATTTCCATATACTCCTATGCTCTCATATGCTTTGTAAAGAACTACAAGCCCAAGCCTAACCCACCCTCTCAGTATATGAAAGCTAAAGTTTTTCAGGTATGTTGTAGTACATAGTAAGACCATTGTAGAGCACTTGGCCCCATCTGGCAAGATCCTTCTGTTGTAAAGTTATAAGGCTTGGGATTAGGCAGCTTTTACAAGTGAAATAACAGCAATTGGCTAAAGATCAGTAAAGGCCATCAGCCCACTGGCTGAGGCCTAAGAAGTTCAACAAGGCATTGGCCAGTTTCTGCAGCATATGTGACTAACCAACTTTGCAAGTGTATGCCTGAGGCCATTTCAGCCAAATATGGGTGTATCAACTTGCACTCACTTTTGCTGTAAAGCTGAGGTCTATCCGAACACTGGGACCCATGACTTCTACCACAACAGGAAATGACATAAATTTTACTCCAAATGTCAGGAGGTAATTTAAGACCAACTGTATTGTACTGTATCACTATTAAATGTTTAAAACACCCAACATCTGCATTTAAGAGCCTTTAATGTAAAAAAAACACTGAGTTGAGCTCCAAATGGCACCACACTTGACCAGAAGACTCACAGCGACCCTACCATCCAACATTCTGAAGCCCAGCCTCCTTGCAGGATGAACCACATAGGAGCCACAAACCACTGCACCTGAATTAATTAGCCTGAACATACAGGCTTTAAATATACATTTTTGATCTAGTAGCCCAGGGGGTGGCTTGGGGCCCCTTGGGGCCACTGTGGCTCCCCTGGGACCCCTGTGGCTCCCCTGGGACCCTGGGATTTTAGTTTTTGGACGCTGGGGGCCACTTGGGGCCCCCGTGGGAGACTGGGGCCCTTGGGACCTCACGAAATCAACCCCGATAGCCTTAAAATCAGATCAGATTGCCTTTCTGTAAATCTTAAATTGCAGGTCCCCTGGGGGGCATGTTGGGGCCCTGAGGGCCACTTTAACATACTCAGATAGGCTTCAATGCATTTGGAACTGGGGCCCCTGGGGATCCAAAGTTAGTGTAGTAAGAGTCCAGTGGAGACAATCTTGGTGCCCACTGAGAGTTTGGATCCCTCAGGCAGGCTCCTGATGGCCTAAAATGCACCCACATTTCTATTTTGTTATTTTTATATTGTTGTTTGTGTTGGATGCAATACACAGACATTGATGTCACTGAATCAATCACTGAATTGGATTCCCCCTATACTTTCTAAGCACTATTCAAGACCCAACTTCTCTGCACAAATCCCTAACCCTAACAAGAGTAAAGACAAGAGTGACAATGGTCATTAGGGACTCACTGTATTTGGACAGAGTAGAGATGCGGGAATGGCTCTGCATCACCAAAGAGCTGGATGTTGGATTTTATGATGTTAGTGCAGAGTTGGAAGATACAGTGTGTTTACCACAGCAACCCCACAGAATAGCTGCTAGGAAACCCCAGTGAAGGAGTACAACTTTTGTACTTTCTTCACTTCCTTTTAGATGAGAGAAAACAGAAAGATAGAGACAACTGTCTGCACACTTTAGTCTATTTTTGGTCTGTGTCTGCTCTTCTTGTTTTCAGGCTCTTAGTTCCGATTGAGGTAAATCTGAATGTTTTCAAACATAATGATATTGATACAATAGTGTTTATGTTAGTCCCTTTCCTGCTTCAACATGACACAAAACTCCATAAAGAAATGTTTTTATGTGTTTAACAATATTTTCATGGTTGCATCGTTTGTGTTCTTGTGATGTTGTGTTATCAATTTATAAGACTTCAGTCTTCTGTTATTCTCACACACCCCTATAACACTCACATACACTTCCCCTCTGTTCTCACCACATTTGATAATCAGCTCTGTCTGTGTCTCTGTGTATTCAGATCCACTGTCACTGTGTCATGTTTAACCTCTGACCCTTGGAGAGAGGTGAGATATGCCTGGAACAGCCAACAATTCTCTGTTTATAACATGAATATAGCCTGTTCAGCATTTAGCATCACTGATTCATTCAGTCATTCTCTTGCTGATAGAAATGTGATCTAAAACAATAATGGGTCTGTGCCCCTTCAGCTTGCGCCTGCAGGGGTGGTGGCCCTACCGCTTGGGCTGCCTGAAGGCATCTCTGGGCACCCTGGTTCGGCTCCCCGCTGGCTGGGCGGCGCAGGGATGGAGAATGTATTGGGGCCAGTCAGGGATCTGGCCCCAGTGGGGGGGTGCATGCCTCGCCTACCCTTGTTGCTCCACTGTACCACATTCCACATGACAGTAGGGCCTCTGAGGGGTGGTGCGGGGACGAGGCAGGTTAGTGGGCAGGACTGCCCACCGGCCCTGCTATTGTTGTTGTGCTGCTCCTCAATTTTAAATGCACATTAGATATCACATGACACTAGGGCCTTGGGGGTTGGGATGGGGCAGGTGAGACTCTGCCATCTACCAGCGGTGGAGTACCCATGCCCCATCCTGCTCCCTCAATTTTAATACACCTTAGTCATCCACACGACCCACAAGCCATATGACACTAGGGCTTTGGGGGTAGGGAAGGGCAGGGAGGACCCAACCACCTGCTAGTGGTGGGGTGCCCATGCCCTGACCACTCCCCCAATTTTAAAAGCGCTATAGTCACCCACACACCCAACTCACTCACGCACTCATACGCACACATACACACTTTGCACCCACACCAGACGCAGGGTGGGGAGAGGGTGGCTTGGTGGGCCCCCCTGTCTATCTGTCCCTGGTGCCGTGTGGACTGTGCGGGGAGCCTGCCATGTGGGGGAAGAAGATCCATGGCGGGGATGTAGCAGGTGGCCCTGGTGGGGGTGGGCGGCCTCCTCTTGTGGGTGGCGGGCTGGGTGGGGGCTGTGGCCATGCTGCGGGGGTTTGGGGCTCCGGCGGGCAATCCGAGCATTTCTGGGATACTCTGGGCCCTGCCGGTGAATTTGGGGGACTGGGTTTGGGGCCGGGCAGGGGGGCCTGCTGTTCTCTATCACCCCGGGCTTGGCTTCCCGGCGGGCCCTCCTTCCCCCATTTGTCCTGCAGGGTCACTGGGGCCTGAATACCGGGCCGCTGCGGCAGGCTGGGGTCTTTCCTGCTGGGTAGGCAGGGGCTGGGGGGTTGGGACCTCTCTGGTGCGTGGCGGGCTCTCCCGCCGGGGGTGTGGGCGGGCCTTCAGTTGCCGGGGCCAGTTGGCTCTGGGTCTGGCTCGCACTGGGGTTGGTGGTCTGGGGCTTCCTGCCCGCTGTCCCTCTGCGGGCCTCCTTGCGCTGGGGGCACGTGGCTGCCGGGGGGCATGCTGCCGTGGGTCCTTGGGCTCTGGGGGTGGTTGGGAGTCTCTGTGGCCTGGTTTCTGGCCACCTGTGCCTTTGGTCTGGGGGGGCGGTGTTACTGCAGCCCCCACATCAATTACCCACCACATCCAATGACAAATTGCTACACACTTGCATACACACATGAACACATACACATACATGCACACACACCTATCCCTTCCCTCATACACACACACACACAGATTCACACACACACACACACACACACACACACACACACACACACACACACACACATACACATATACACAAATACACATATGGAGCATCTAACGGTTAATAAATGTGGATATTGTTAGTTATTGTTATTGTTACTGTGGTCGTTTTTCTGTTGTTGTGTTGTTGTTGTTGTTTTTCCCCCATCTCTCCACTCCCATTTTCCTTTTCCCCATATTCTTCTTCTTCCTGTCCACTCGCATTCCTTATGCGGTCCGGTTGTCTTAATAAAGTTAAAATATGTGATAGGAGGAGTATCCCACACTCCTCCTTCGCAGAGTAAATCTGCCCCAACAACACAAGGCATCCAGACCACTCATACTGCTTGCCAGTAATTTTGGGACAGGACCAAAAAATAAATAAATAAATAAATAAAATAAAATAAAATAAAACAATAATGGAAATGCTCATGTGTCATTATGGATTTTCTTCCAGAATCATAATCAATCGAATCTCTTAAAGCTGCTGTGACTGACAAAAGTCTCACATTTTTTTCTTTTAATTCAGTTAATGTATTCAAGAAATCTGTTGTCTTAGACACGTATTACTTAGAGCAGTGGTTCCCAATATATACAGGAAAAAAAATATTCTACTCTGTTTTTCTGAATTAATAAGATTATAATCTTGTTAATTCGGAAAAACAGGCAGGATTTTTGTTCTCAATTGAATGCATTACGCATCTGAAGTTGGGAACAACTGACATAGAGAACCTGTACCTGTTTAGATCCACAGCTGTGTGTTGTACTTGCTGTGTATTCCTGCTTGTGACGTGTGTGATTGATATGACCAACCATGTACATCTGGTTACTGAGCTGGCTATGTACATGTACTGGAGGCGTTTCAGGAATTAACTTTAATTATGAGGCACTTTTCATACACGGAATGCAGCAAAAACACATACACCTAAAAAACAGGTTTAAAACCATACAGATACTGTAATGAATGATCCATACAGTCAACTATATTATCTTGTATTAATTTGTATGTACATTTTCATTCATTGTCAGTTTTCAATAGGCATGACTGAGATTTGTTGTTTGACTTGTTGTTTTTTTACAAGTTACGTGCAGATACCCTCATGTTTCCATGCTAGTTAAATCACAGTGAAGATTTCATGGACCCAGGGACAGGAGAACAATATATCAGTGTGTGAGAAGCTAGCTTTTTCACTGAGCCATCTGTCAGGCTGATCTGCAGTGTAATGTGAAAGACAAAGTCGGAGGGATTTCTAATGGCTTGAGTGGATTAGAAGCCACCATGCACTGACTTTAAAACCCCTGTCATAACAGAGGGATCAGGCTGGGGGCTGCCAGCTGGTGGACCTGGCCTCTGAGTCCTCTGACTCAACAAGCCCCAACCAGAGCCATATGCTAACCTTCATTCTGCTCACTACATCAAAAAGATTCCAACAATCTGTCAGATCCAGCCAGATTTGGATATGCTCTGCACGTACAAACCTGTACCCCATAAGAGCCTACTTTACAACATGCACAGTAACATATAGGCTATGTTCTAGAGGTATGTTCCTGACAGTACTCTTTCCCCTGGACCTCTGTTTCAAAACACAAATTTAACTTGCAGTTACTTAATAAGTTTCCCAGACCAAAAAAACAGAAACTATCTATTTTCCCTATCCTTCTTGCATTATTGTCTGTAGCCCTGTAGTGTAGGTAAGTTTTATATGGTTATTTTGAAATAAAACACAGCCAATTAAAAAAGAACTACAGAACTCATTAACCCATCTTCCCCCAAACTTCCAGCTTTGTCAGTCAGTAATGGTCATACTGTGCCCTGCACTATTACAATAGGTACACAGTCAATAAAAATACTGACAGTATAAATTCTCTTTCTCCCAAATGTCAGATTGTTGCTTAGTAATGGTCATAGAAGTACCTTTAGTGGTTAAAAAAGTTCCCAGATTAACCCTTTTCCCATAACTGACCATCTTATTCACTTGTACTTACATGTGTGCATATGTTTGTTCTGTATTGGTACAGTTTACAACAAAACAATGCTGTTAATTGGTTAGAATTTTGCTGTATATTACAGGCCAAATTCTAAGGCTTCTCTTTATAACATGCTGTGGAGACTGCTG
Source organism: Trachinotus anak (assembly GCF_046630095.1). NCBI lineage: Eukaryota > Metazoa > Chordata > Actinopteri > Carangiformes > Carangidae > Trachinotus > Trachinotus anak. The sequence continues at coordinate 443,378 of NW_027273869.1, forward strand.
AAGTGTTCTTACTCTCTCTCACTATATTCATCTGTGTTTCAGCCACCTCAGTGCTGGAAGAAGGAGTTATAAAAGAGAGTTGTGATAAACCACATCACTGAGGGCCCTGCAACGTCCTGAGGCTTGTTCCAGGAAGAAGCTTTACTAAATTATCTGGTTAACTTTAGTCAAGGTCAGAGTGACTGGAACATCAGAATCAGAATCAGAATCAGTTTTATTGCCAAGTATGTTTCCACATACAAGGAATTTGTTCTGGTGATTGGTGCAATTGGAGGTTCTTGGAGGTTCTAGTTCAGTTTTAGTTTCTGCCTGTATGTGGGAATCAGGTGGACCATGACATGGTCAGAGTGGCCCAGTGCAGCCCGGGGGACAGCGTGATAAGCACCACTGATTGTGGGGTAACAGTGGTCCAGAGTGTTCCCCTCTCTGGTCGGGCAATTAACAAACTGTCTGTATTTGGGCAGTTCGTGGCTGAGGTTACCTTTGTTAAAGTCACCAAGGACAATAACTAAGGAGTCCGGGTTGGTCCGCTCCACACACAGTATCTGCTGTGGCCTGTGGTGGGATGTAAACACCGACCAGGATGAATGAGGTGAACTCACGGGGGGAGTAGAAGGGCCTGCAGTTTATGATGAAAGTTTCCAGGTCAGGAGAACAGTGCTGCAGGATCACTGTCACGTCTTTGCACCAGCCACTGTTAGCATAAAAGCAGATTCCTCCACCTTTGGTTTTGCCGGACAGCTCTGTGTCGCGATCCGCTCTGAAGAGCTGGAAGCCGGCCAGCTCCAGCGCAGAGTCCGGAATCGATCCACACAGCCACGTCTCCGTGAAGCACAGGACGGAAGATGAAGAAAAGTCTCTGTTCTTCTGCACCAGTAGCTGAAGTTCATCCAGCTTGTTGGGCAGTGAACGCACGTTGGAGAGAAAGATACCTGGGAGCGGTGTGCGAAGTCCGCGCCGGCAGAGACGCGCAAGCGCACGGGCACGTTTTCCTCTCCTCCGGCGTTTCACTGCGAGAGCAACGGTCAGTGACCTCTGACCAAAATGTCCAATAATTCCACAGGTGAGTCGAGAAAGGTGGAAAAAATCCTCAGGAATTGTTTCTCTGATGTTAATGAGCTCTTCTCTGGTGAAAGAGCTCCGGAAACCAAGGCAGAAAACTGAATTTATAAAGAAAATAAGGCAAAAAAGTGCGCACCAACACACCGAGGCAGCCATCCGCGGCGCCATGGCAACTGGAACCTGACCTGACCCTCAGCCACGTTTCCAAATAACTTAGAGACTTAGAAATTTAAGGTCATCTTACAGGCTGCTTACAAGCAGCAGGTTAATCTGTCTGTCAACCAGATGTGGTTGGAGAAAGCTCCAAGGCAACATGGCTCCACATTCAAAGTGTCAGAAATCAGCAAAATGGAAGTGATGAGGATATTTGTTTTACTTAAGCTTTTTATGATAGACATTAGCAGATAGAAGCTGTTGAGCAGTGGCCATTTTTACTAAAAAAAAACACATTTGGGATAGAATGTGAGTTATGAAAGCCAGATCTCAGTCTCCTTTAAATAATTACAAATTCCAAGTCTCTGATACTGAATGTCACTCTGATAGGCTACATGTGGAACCCAACACATACCTGACATTCACCCATCTCTTACCTACTGATTACTCAGCTTGTTTAATTTACTAGATTTCAAAACGCAAAGCAAACTGACAGTTCAGGACTATTCCAGTCCTGAACTGTCAGCTGGAGTTAGAAACTGATTTCAGTTTATGCATGGACATGCACAGGGCAGGGCTAAAGTTGCCCGGGCAACAGCCCATTTGCCCTCTTTGACTCAGCTGCCCTTCTTGAGGAAAAAAAAAAGCTATTTTGCCTGCATAAATATATTAACACATAACTAGTGAAGTTGCCAAATTGCCACCTCATCCAACTATTAATATTTTAGAAAAAAGTTATGTGACGCAAAGCCATGCCCCACTTGCCTTATAGCTCTCTATGACCGTCACCACTGTAGCGTCTAGCATTGTAGCACTGTAGAGCACTGTAGCACTGTGGAGTCAAAACAATAGCAGCATGGTAGGAGCCTTATTGAAGTTTGAGGGTTATGGGTGAGTCTGACATTCTGGAAATTATTAAATGGCGAATTCTATAACGAGTGTGATGCTCTGCAAATAAAATCTCTAACTTTTGCATCACGTTGAGCTGCCTGGGTTATGCTAAGCCATCATCATTATCATCACACGAACTAATCAACCTATCGTCACCACACGAACAACGAATGTGAGATAGCTTATCAAAAGGTATAAGGCAATACAGAGCAAGCTCACGTGGTTATTAGGTTTTTTGCAGATGTGGCAGGAGCTGAAATGCTTATTCTTGAAGGTGCTTCATTAAGTTGTCATGCATTTTCAACAAACAAGTAGGCTAATGTTTGGGTAGATATTGTAATGGACAGAACAGAAGTATTTCTATAAGATTATTATTTGTAATTGATAAGAGGTGTGGTCAGTGGCTGCTTTTAATCTGAATTTTTGATTGCATGTGCAAATGCAATGTATATGCACATGTATATATCAGAGAAATGAAGAATTCAACAGAGAGAGGGAGGCACTCATGGGGAGCACAACTTCGCAGAGCTGGATTTAAAAAAACAGCAACAAGCCAGGTGAAGCATTATCATAAAGTGCTTAGCAACCAGTTCCTACATAAGTATGTAATATTATATGTAGGAACTGCTGTTGTTAAGCACTTGTGCCTCATCTTAATTCATTTTAAGATGAGGCACAACCACAAGACTCCAGACCAGAGAGTGAGGGAGAGATTTTTTGCTACAGTCATCATGAGACACATCAGACAGGTACATATGACGGTGTGAGGCATATTGTAGAAGGGCCATGCCAGTAATGGGAAGCAAAAGATAGATAGTATGGACATGGGTATTCTAATCTTTATTTATTCAAATCTGCAATAAAAGGTTACTTTCTGACACAACCAAGCACATACCTTAATAGTGTTAGAAGGAGAAAAATGGATCTTGCCATGAGCCGAACAATAACAATAATAATACCTTTCAAAACACCCAAGGTTGCTTCACAAGTACAGTAAAATACAAATCAAATAAGTACAAGTAGAGTTGAAATATAAATAATAATATATTAATATTAAAAAAAGACCACTAAAAACGTCTCTTTATTTGGACAGATGGTGAGGCAAACCCAGAGGAAACTGTGGAGAACAGTGCAGACCTGGAGAGATCGCAGACAAATACAGACAGGGAGGACATGGAGACAAGTAGGGAAAATATGGTGATCAAGAGGGAAAAGATGGAGTGTGAGGCTTCAACATTAGAGTCCACAAGGGCAAAAATGCCTGCCTACCATGGTAACAAAGATAAAACCACTGAGAGAGACAGTAATAGACCAGGAGTCAGTGGAGAGCTGGAAAAAGATCAAGGAGGACACTCGCATGACACCGGAGCCCACCTTCAAAAAGATACAGTTTACCATCTCCCCCTTGATCATGACTTGTGATCACATGACTTAGGTTTCGTACTTAGGTCACATGATAATAACTAAACCATGACGACTGAGGCAGCTAAGATCAGGATAGTTCAAGCTGCAGGAAGTTCCAGACAGAGCCACATTATTTTAATTGGCCATCATTCCTATCAGTTATGAGGACATTTTGTTCTGCAGCATCATTGCTAAGATCAGGGGATACAACAACTTCACTAGACATAATGTAGCTTTATGACACAGAGCACAGGACTACCACAGGAAGTGACTCTGATAATTCAACACATAAATGCCCCTTTGTTCATCATGAGAAATGATACTTTATAAGTCTGTACTGAGCCCATAGGTCGTCTGTACAAATAACTTATGAACATAGACTGTAAATAAAGATGGATGTAGCCTCCATGATGTCACCCACAGATTTCTGAAGAACAGTTTTGAAGCTCAGAGTAAGCTGCTCCACTGTTGTTATCTTGGCAGCACCTAATGCCACTGGACTGCTGCCTAATCAGAAAATGGGTAAGGACATGGAGCGTGTATGGAGCTGATACTTTGGTGAATGTTGTTTTGTGGCAAGCATATGCTCACCCACATCACTCAAAGCCCTCAATTATGAGGAACTTTCAGCCTAAAATTTTAATATACAGTTGTCATGAAAGAGGAAATTAGCTCATGGGAACAAAACTGTTTTTGGTACCAGGCTGTAAACATATTTATTTTTGCTGTAATGTTGGACATTTTAACATGGGAGTCTGGTGACTGACTCCAGCCTCAAGTGGTGATTTGAGGAACTGCAGTGTTCAGCACTTCAGTGTTGGCTTCACCTTTGAGCCGCTGAGGTCTCACAGTCACGTTTTATTGTTAAGAAGGAAGTTAGATGATGTAAGAGACTGCAGTACTCTGTGAAATGGGTTCATCTTGTTTCTTTTATCCATGCCCATTTCACAGCCTTAACTGTATGATTAATATTCTAACCCTAATGAAAGTCCTCTAACCTTAAGGAAGTTTGTGTTCTAACGCAAATCACAATCATATCCTAGGCCTAACCAAGTTGTTTTTGTGCCTAAATCTAACCAAACCATGACCACTCCACAACCTTAATAGCCCCTTTATTATTGTAAGCGTGGCAACAAATGTCCGGTACACCAACTGCTGGTACACTTCTAGGGCTCGTATCTGGGGGTAGAGACAAGCAAGCTTGCTACAGGATGAGAAAATGCACTGAACTTTTTTTAAATCCAAGTTGTTGCCGCTAAGGTAAGAGAGTTTGCTCTGACCCTGTCTGGTATTTGTATGTCTGATTATGTTGCACCGAGGTCCATGAGGAAAAACATTTTGTTACACTGTGCCTATGTGAAAATGACAAAATTTCTGACCCTGTGTCTTATAGTAAAGGATGTGGAAAGTCCAAGCCCATATTATAAAACCTTTGCATTTATCTGAACCAATAGTCTCTCTGTACATTTCAGTTTGTTCAAAAATTATTTTAGTCCTTTTAATTTTAGTTAAAGGTTCTGTAGATGACCATCACTGCCGCATGATGTCACACTAGACCACCACCATCTCAGACCAAAACAAATGCCTTGTCAGCCACACCTTCCGTCTCACTTCTGCCACAGTTCATTGATGACAGTTGTTTGCTGCTATATTATTGTTTAAAATCTAATTTACAAAACCTTTACCCTCTGTCTGATTAAAAAAAAAAACTTAATCTGCATGTTACATACAAGTAATTTAAAAGGCTGAACCCTCTTGAGTCAGACAGATTAAATACTATCTCACCTCCTGTGCAAAGAACAACGCAATTGTGTCTTTGTTAGTTACAGACTGATGCAGTTGTCATTTTAGCAAATACACTTGTGCCCATCTAAGCACACATGGACATGTTGGTCTTAATATGAGGTGTGGTCAGGTGCATTGATATCTTGAGGGAGCAAGTGATTATGCAATTGACCAACAAAAACTTGGTCTTAAGTCAGTGGTGCAGTATGTCAGTGTTAATTTAAGGGCGCAATGTCAAGAGAGTAATTTGCTCCAACATAGGCAGGCACACAACGTGCCACAGTGTTTTCCATTCATCACCGAGACTAAATTTTTCCCACCACAGTTTGATAATTAACCTGAAAGTGTATTTGGACTTCTCATATAACACAACACGTCTGACATTGTGATTTGTGCAGTTGCTTCTTTGTAGAGCTGTACACAGGTCATTGATTTGCTCAGCCCTTGTTGCCCCTCAGGACAGAGCTGCTGCATGCATGTGCTGGGATTGGACTCACTGGTCAGTCACAATAACAACTGATCACAAATAGAATCTAACTCTGTGTGAAACATTGAGCCATTATAATAGTTATCTGCTAAGGTGCAAAATCACCTGGCTTTTACAGGGAATAGTTGGTCTGATTGGTTTATTGGATGTTACGCCCAAAACACTCCCATGAATAATTAAGAGACTGAGTACAACCCATTTGAATCATGTGCATAGCGTAGCGATTGTTTGAATACCATTAAAATAGCAAAATTGACATAGACATGCCCTAAATGCACTTGTGCCACATGCCTCAGACCAAATAGAGCTCTTGAAGTCATAGGGTAGCTCAGATTTAATTTCTGATCTTTTCCTTAGACTGTTTGCTTTGGCCTGTGATAGACTAGCAACCTGTCCAGGGTGTACCTCGCCCTCGCTCAATGTCAGCTGGGATTGGCTCCAGCTCCCCCGTGACCTGGTTCGGATAAGTGATATAGAATATGGATGGATGGATGGTTGCTTTGGCTGAAATGCTTCAGGACATGTCTCTCATGAAATCATTAAAATCATTGGAAGAATGATTTTAAAGAGCAAAAGCACAGAATTTGTGGCTTTAAGTAGGAAAAGAGGAGGCAGGCTCAGAAATGATGTGCTGTGTATTATCATCTGTCATATACCACACATATATCTGTCAGTTCAATGCTTATCAACAGTAACACAAAACCTAATAACAGATACAAAGGCAAGCTAGAGGGATGAAAAGTCCAATGTCACTGCCACCAGCCTTGACTGACAGCTATCATTGTATCCGACACGTCACACTGATTTCCTCCTCTTGCCGAAAACATTGTTGATGAGTTTGGCCATGGACTTGGAGCTGCTGGGGCGTCTCCTGCGCTCCTTGGCTTTGTTGCCCACGCTGGCATTTTGCACCATCTTGGAGAATATGAACGCCACCTCCTGGTAGTGCTCAGCTACTGACAGCTCATAGAACTGGCACCGATACTCAGCAGCCAGGCACTGACCTTCTTCACGTTGCACCTCTCTCATGTGGCACAGGTCCTGTTTGTTGCCCACCAAAAATATCAGTGAGTCTATGTCCCTGTAAAAACAGAGCAGGGCCACACAGTCTGTGGGTCACTCTTTCTTTGTAGATTAAAATATAGTGGTTCTCACTAGTTGTGTTTGCATGCACACAATGTTTATTATTATAATTACAGTAATCTGATTTCTTACTTTTTGGCAGATCCCAGGTGTAGCTCTCTGATTAGGTGCACTATGGCTTTGGCAGTGAGGAAGGAGGAGCGGTCGCTAATATCATAGACCAGAACAAAACCATCAGCCCAGTGGATCTGGTCGTTTAAAGCAGACTTACCCTCACAGGCCTAACAAAAGAAAGTTTCATGATATTAAATAACACATAAATGTTACATTTTGTGGTAAAAAAAAAAAACAACAACAACAAAAAAATCAGGGCCAAGCAGTTAGCCTGGGGCTTGACCTGATTCACCTTATTCACTTCTTACTATTTAACTATAGAGAAGTTTAAGCACACTTAACCTTACTATCTTGCTAAGCTGTACTTGTTTGTCTACTTTTTGTGTTTTTTTTGTTGGGCAATGTGTTTCACTGACACTTGTACAAGAAGTTCCAAACAGATAAATTGTTATGATATTATAAAAAGTTATTTTGAGTTGAGTTTGAGTCTAATCAGTCAAAGTGAGGACAGAAAACATAAAACTAGGTTTATGAGAGGTTGAGAGTTTGTGGTGTCTCTTGAAATGGCCATGACAGCCTTGTAATTTCACTTGGATTAATGGACCTGAGACTGGACTCAGCTGAACCTGGAGACAGTGGTTCAGCTGCTTGACTGGCTATGAAAACTAAGATGAATGACATTGATTGGCATTTGCTTCATATTCACTGGGCCCTATTTTGCACAGTGGTGGGTCTTGGGCACACAGATTCTGTGGGCATCTCCAGGCATGTCTGCTGTTTTGGGTCATGTGCATGACCCAAAAGGTTTTAGGTGCTCCACTTGTTTGAGTTCTTATCCATCACAAAGTACCATCAAAGACGCGTTTGATGAGCCCCAAATTCATTCTGCAGCATGACAACAACCTCGAATATACAGCCAGTCATAAAGAATAATATGGCAACCCTGAGGGTCAAAACTCAACAACATTTCAGAAAGCACAAGGACATTTGAGAAAACATGACAAGATTTCAGATTATGGAAATTGTGGGACAACACTTCTTGTTTGTGATTGGACAGAACCCAGGTCCCAGGTAACAGTTCAATGTCATTTCCTCTTTCTATTGTGTACTACTCTCAGCCATGTCCTTTGTCCTTTGTTTAAATTGAGTTGGAAAGGATGGAAGAGGAGACTGAAATCATAAGGGAATATTTTAACAAATGACATTAATATGATTTCTAATAGTGAATTCCCGATACTATTGCAGTTATTTACATTCATTTATAGATAAATACAGTTTGTTCCTGCTTAAACTATCTTCAATATTACATTTTGATGGTGATTTAAAGAAATGTAGTTGGAAAGTGTATAATTTATGGAAGCTAAGAGAGGCAAGTTAATTTTTTTTCTTTTTTTTTTTGCCAAGATAATTTTTCTAAGTTTTTTTTTCCTCCAAGAAAAAATAATCGCTTACCTCTTGGGGTTTTTTTTATATCGATGAAAAAACACTTGGAAAATGAAATATGAAAAAAATACACCTGCCTTTCAGGGCTTCTGCAATAATTGTAACAGTTCATTCACATTTTAAGCATTATTTTGTTATTGCTGTACAGCCATACATTTTAACCTTTTAACCTTTCTAAATGTCATGCTGGCCAATGAGAAATTTAACAGACAGAGCAGCAGCTAAAAGAGTGGGAGTTCAGTTCTTTGCTTGGGGAGTGTGAGTAAAGCTGAAGTCCCATTATTATTCAATCCCTTAGTTATCCCTAGAATCACCACCTGGTGGTTTTTTCTTTCCACCAACCAGACGAATTCCATGAAATGTGGTCACAATCTCTCTTTCCTGAGTTACAGCCATTATTATTCAACGTTTTAACATTTCAGAACATTATGATGTCACAGTGCAGTTGACATTTGACCTTTTGGATAAAAAAATGTCATCACTTCATTTTATCTTATAGACATTAATTATCCAACACTTAGTGTATGATTTGTAAGTTATGGCCCAAAAAAAAAGTTATGTTTTATGAGGTCATGGTAACCTTTGACCTTTGACCACTAAAATCTAATCAGTTCCTCCTTCAGTCCAACTGAATGTTTGTGCCAAATTTGAAAAAGTTCCTCGCCTCTGGCTCTGATTGTCACAACACAGAGGAATAAAAGTGGGGAATAGATAAATAAAATGGACTGACGAAATAAGATAAGTGGGTTAGGCAACTGCCATGAGTGATTAGAGAGTTGGTAAATGTTTAGGTGAGGTACAATATTTGGTGACAATATGGTGATGACTTTACAGTTTTCTAAGCATCATTATACGTAATGACTGCAGTACCTTGTGATGTCATTAAAGCAGCAGTCGGCAGGCTTGTGAAAACCCAGGACCAAGGCAGAAAATTTGAACAGAAACAAGTTTCAGGTCCCTCACCCACTTTCCGCTGAGCTCCAAAACTGTCTCCCGACTACAGAGGAGGTAGCGCACACCAGAGAGCATGCATCTTAGCTCGGGTGCATGAGCACTGTATCCACAGCAGCCGGAGACACCAGAAAGTATGGAACACACAGAAGTAAGTAAGAAGTATTCAACTCTCAGATAACGTTAGATATTGAGACTTTATACTTTAGGTAAGACTCAGCATTTCTGTTTATTTATAAAAGCAAGGTTGCGATGTTTCTAAAAGTGCAGCTTGTTTACATAGCCTAGGTTACCGATAAGTAACAGTTGGCATTCACTACAGCGTTTTAGTCACTGGCGCTTTGAAAAAAGTGACATTTTTACCTGTTGATGTGGACAGAGGTTTGAAACCGAGGAACAGGCCTCAGAGGAAGAGCACATCCCTTCAGCTGCTTCTACACGCTGATGGACGGGTACAAACGAGAACAGTGGAGTAGCCGTATCTGGCAGTGTACTCGAGGGAGGTGGGGGGTATAGCTGTCTGCAGGGCCTGTGATTGACAGTCAGCCAACACTCCCCCTGGGTCTGATTGGTGGTATTGAACCGGGAGCGGTGGATTTTTGTAAATCTCATTACAAGCTTAAGGTGGAGCCAGAGGAGCCGGATTTTTTCCAAAATTACCTGCTTCATGTAATACTGTCAGAATATAGTGACAGATTCAGCAAATAAGACAAAAGAATGGTTGCTACTGAAGCTTTAAGATGTAATATAACAAAATTAAATATTTGGAATTGTTTACATTGTTTTTACTGTGTAACATGTGACATCATAGGATGTAATATGACATCATATACTGTACCCAGCTAAACTATATCCTCCTCATGTTACATAATTGCAAAACATGATTATGATACATTTCCTGTGCAAAACAAAGGAGGGCTAAGACCAGACCATTGCTTGGCAACTGGGAGACTAGGGATCATTAGTGATGCTTTTTTATGTTACCTGTAAACTCACCTGAGAGCAGGGGTCATAAAGCTCAAGATGAATCTGCCCTCCGTCCACAGACAGACACTTTCTGTATATGCACTCTGTGGAGGACAGAGACAATGAGGAAAAAATCATATTTAAACCCTCCTGTCCAAGCATCAGAGTGTAATTACTGAAACAAACGGTCCTGTCCTAACAGTCTTGTTTTGATATTTGAGGTGGTGAGTCCCATGAAGGCTGGAATTGTTGTCCCACTTTACCATATATACGTGTGTGTGTATACATACACACACACACACACACACACACACACTATATATATATATATATATATATATATATATATATATATATATATATATATATATATATATATATATATATATATATATATACCACACACACATTTTCCCTCCCCTCCACTGTCCCACACTGAAGCACATCTTTAATCCTGGTCTCCATTGGTCCCAGTATCTGTAGCCCTGTTGTCACTTTCCTTGTCTTCATATTTCCTGCATGAAATCAGGACAGCAACATCGCATGCTCGTGCTAAATCATTTTGAAAGAGTAGCCTAACGATCAATGAGGACACTGCAACACTCATCATACACTCTACTCACTCAGTCAGTCAGGGACATTCACACTTATAGAACTGGTCCCACAGTTGCAGTCCAGCCAACAACTGGGCTTTGGACCCAGAACTATTGCACTGCAACGTCCGTGCCTTAAGTTCACTGTACATGGTTTAAGCATGCCAGAGAGTTTTATTTGTAATCATCTAACCACAGCCAGAGGAAAATATAGCGTAGCAGTGCTGATTAGACCTGGTCAGAAGCCAAACAGTGACATGCTGAAAGTGAACACGCTCAGATGAAACTAGATTATTCTCAAGAAAACAATGGCATATTGAGCCACTATCTAAGACTAACATGAGTCACTCTCCATGTAGGTCAGGTAGCCCTCAGGAGGCTGCAGAATGTAATGGTTACAGCATGGCTTCTCAGACCTGACAGAGATTGCAGTCAATTCAACAAGTCAAACAGGAACTATCTGATAAAAGGACAAGTAAACAGCATTATGAATCTGACCAGGCATTCAATACTTATTTGGTACTTGACAGACTGGTGAGCCTGGCAAATGAATCATAAATACACTGACAAAAACACTGACAGTATGAAAAAGTAAATAGTGTGGGACAGTAGATCACAGAATTTCATTTGGAACGATTGGATTTTAATTTTAACAGTGGACTTCATGTATCAAATATGGGATATGAAATTATGAGTAATTAATCTGTAAATGAATGTAAACTTATGGCCAAGGAAAGTGTGTTTAATAGAAATAAGGATTTAACTGTGAAAGAGAGTCCACCACTGTGTGAATTCAAAGGGAGCGGAGCATTCACTGATTATTACCTGAGGAGGAAGCGTACTCGCCGATAAAGCGCCGGGTAAGGAATCGGACGATGAGAGCTGCACACACACAGACAGACACACAGACCGACAAACAGACAGACATGTGAGGTCCATGAGAAGCGACAGCCTGTTTACCTCCGATATTCAACAACGTGCGTTACAACTTACTTACCTGATTTTCCAACACCTTCACTGCCCAGCACAGCAATCTTGATCTCGTTCATGTTCGCTGTAGAAACAAGACTAGTCTCCGGTACAGAAATATCCCTCAGATATCATGCTGTGAAGAACCGAGGACAGAAACAGTGTGGTCACCGGCAGCGTCCGCAGAAACGATGAGCTGCCTGGAAGAGCCGGTACAGCGCGCGTCAACAGGGCGGGCTGAGGCTGAGAGGTGGGGCGGCCTTTCGGTAGGCGGCACTCCAACAATCTCTGCTGGAACTGCAAACAGCTCACAGACATCTGAAACATGAGAAGTAGCCACAATAAAAAACATACACAGTGCATTGTATTTCACAAGATTATTATGAATATTTTTTCTGTGGAAATTCTTTATCTGGGAAATGACTAGTAACTAACAGTTCAGTAAATTACATAGCAGAGCAGCATAGTTGCAACAAACAATTCCAGTCCAATCTGACCTGGGTAGTTTGGTCGGACCCTGCTTTGACCTTCCCAGGACCTGATCTCTCAGGTGTGTGCCAGTATGTGTGATGTACCCAGGGCTGTAGGTAGGATTTTGTGGTCATGTGTCATGTGTAGTTATTATATTTTATTTATTTAGTTAACTATTCAGTTATACTCCCAACATAATATCCTCAACATGACCCAAAATGAAGCTCAGCATGCTGGTACATGCAGGTTAATTAAATTCTGGAGGGTGATTGCTGACTTCTTTATTTGTGTAAACATAAAAATAAATTCATGAAGATCAGCATGTAAAGTCTGTGCATTACATACAGATATTGATTAAACCCTGTGAATAAAACACTTATTTTCAGTTGGACTGTTTTGTCCATAAACTACTTTGCTCCACAGCATGATGGCTCAGACACTACTGCCAGATTGTCTGAAATGTTCTTTGCATATTCACAGTCCCAGGAAAATGCATCAGAAGAAAGCAGATTGTCATTAAATCTCCTGCAAACATTCATGTTCCCTTGAGGGTGAACTTTCTCCATTTTGTATGGTTTTCCCTCCAGATTTCTGAAGCTAAAATTTACATTTGCACAAAACAATCTATCTAACTAGTACTAGTACCAAAAGTAGTAGTAGTGAACATTGAACCAATATGTCCAGTATCGACGTTTTGGTGACTTGTTACTTACATTAACTGACAACATTATGGTAATGTAGACATAATTTGATTGACATTATGTTTCCTTCAAAACATATTTGTGACAGCTCTTATATCCTACTGTCTTTATATCTGTCATAACTGGTGCTTGCAGGGTTACAGGAACATGGGGGATTGGACCCAGTTGCAGATTCCAGAGGCAGATCTAAAGAAGTTAATTGATTTATTAAACGCAGTCAAACAAAAGGCTTAAGGTGAGGCAAACAGGCGTCAAAACAGCAAAAGCAGGGCAATAAAGGCATTAAAAAGACCCAAAAAATAACTTCAAAAATTAAAACAGCAAAGGCAGTCCAGAGCAGCCAAACAGATCCAATTATGAGTGGGCAGGAATCTGAAGTACAAAATAACCAAGAAATAGTCCACATCAGGTAAAGCAGACAGAAACAGGAAACAGCCCTTTAGCCACTCGTGGCGCTCCATCTCAGTATGGTCATCATAGTATTGGCCCTGGTTCATGGTCGGACTGAGAAAGAAATTCAGCCTTGGACTTAGCCGCTGAAATCAGCCGTGCGAAAGATAGAAACACAAATGGCTGCGGTAAAGACAATGATTAAATTAGAAAAAATTTATGGATGCTGTGAAGGTCAATCCACTGACCAGGATTTGAGCCTGTTGTCCTCATGGCCAGTTTGTGAATTGCATGCACTAACACACACATGCATATACACTAACACGTGCGTGTGTTGCCCGACCAGATACCAAAACAAAGGACAGAGAAGCTCAGCTTCCAGCACGCTCAGAGTGGCTCTTCAAACTCTGTGTAGGATACTTATAGAACACTATATCTTTACATAGAAAATAATTTGTTTGCTGTTATATTAATGTGTAAACTGTTGTTTACAGAATCTTTACCAGCACCGTGCTGGGCATGTGACAGGTCTGTTTACAGTGTTTGTGTGTTCTGAAAGACGTCACAGCAGGAAATTAGCCTATTCACCTGGGTGTCATGGTTGTCAAATACCTGTGACTACTGCACAACCACGTGAAAATAAAAACAAATTTTCACATTGCCAACAAAAGTGGCAAACATGTGCTAGTGGGTTTTTTGACCAGTGTAAAAGGGGCTATACTTGATCCCACTAAGGCCTTTGCATGGCCTTTGCATGGCCTTCTCTGGGTAGAAACAAAGTGGTTGTTCCTTGTAGAGAATTTATTGTTTGGCTCTGACTGATCTAGTATAGCCACCTTGTCCCTGTCCTTGAGAAACTTCATAATCATTGTTCTCTGGGGTGCATCGTCTCTGCCTAACACAGTGGGCTCTTTCCAATACAAGCTTTGAGCTTAATGTTGTGAGGACTAGTGTCTCTGGAATCCAATTCTTGAGAATCAGCAGGCGTCGTCCCCATTTTCAGCAGTTTCACCCAGCACAACATTAGCGTTATCTTCCTCATTGTAGATTGCAGGGTCTTTGTAGCTTCACTACATTTTCCTGGTGAATGTTAGAAATGCTGTTACTGTTTTTTTTTTTGTGGTTACATATTAGGTACATAAGAGGATTTTATTTACTGAACTTCAGTGAAGGTGAGTAAAACATAACTTTCTAGCATGCCACCATCATAAACTCACATCTTAGGTTTCAGTTTCGACTTTATGTGTCCCAGAAGGGCAATAAAGACAATAAAATAACAAACTAATATGAACTATAAAGTAAAACTAAGATATAAGACAGTAACAAAGAATGCGGCTGACCGTCCCAATAAAGAAATTGTTCTAAGAAACATAAGAAACGCATAAGATATGTAAAATCTATAAGATGCATTAAGAATAAAGTTCTGGATTACAAATAAAGAGCTAAAAATTACAATACAGTGCTGAATTAGGGGCCAAGATACAAGCTCAACGTATCACCTGCATTGACTACAGCATGAATATGTAAATACAAGTCTAGCCACCTTGTGTAAACAGAACATAGATAGCTAAAATCGGCAGCATTGTAAATATTATCACCACCAACATCATGTCACTGATACCATCATCAAAGAACAAACCATCTATGCTATCTTACCATCATATACTATCCTCCCACCACCACCGTCTGAAATGGCGGTGGGAATGGATGAGTGCCTATATTCTGATGAAACAAATCATGAATTTACAATAAATTTACAATATTACAAGTTGGATGCACTTCATGTGAAGTGGGTCCAGGTATGATTGAGTGTCCCTGGATGAAATATGTGCAGGTAAATCAGTTACATAACTGCATATTTCTGAGACCTACAGATCCTCTGGCTTTCCTTTTTTTTTTTTTTACATAATTTGCTGATATGCCACATGTTTCTTTTAGCTATAAACACACTGGATGACCAGAACAGCTGAGCTGCCAGAATCCACTTTTGTCTGGATCAGCAGAATCCGGCAAAGGTGTGAGATGGAGGAGAGGATTTCCTGAAGGATTTAGTTTCCTCTGAATCAACTGCACCACAGCCTCCTTCAGGGAGCCTAAGTTCAGAGGAGCTTCTGCTGAAGCCTCATCTGTGTTTTCTCCAAAATTTATTTTCACTTCATTTCAACTTCCAGTTTTCCATAATTTCTTTTAAAAGAAGCAAATATTAAATATTGTGGGAAAGGAAAATGCCTAAATCTTAAAGTGCTATCATATTTAGCATGTGTGATTTCACAATGAATTAATGATGTTAGATAAAAAATTAAAAGTTAAATGTATCCCATTAGATGTTTGTATAATTAACTGTTTTCTTTAGACCAACAAATTCTGTAGCATTTTTAACTGGAAACTTGACAGATTGAAAAATAAAGCCACGTCCAGCAATGAACTGTTTACCTCAGCAAGACATGGTATACACTCAGTTACCTTATTGGAGTGTGAGGAGCAGTGGCTAATTAGCATAATTCATTTGCATGGTTCCAACTCAAATTGAGGCTACCATGACATCATCTTCAATGGCATGGAGGGGATACCTAACACAGAAATGTCTGCACCTACTCCAGTGACCGCAGAGTGGTTTTGCTGGGTGTTATACTAAAAGTACAATATGTTACAGAAATGTTGCAGCCTGTAATAACTGGTGTACAGTCGCTTTTCAGGTTTGCTCTGAACATCCCATCTCACACTATGACAACACAGTAGTGACGATTCTCAAATCTTTATTAATATTCTTATTTTTCTTCTGTATGTTTTTTTTGGCACTCCTCCTACAGTCAAGTATCAAAACTTTCAGCTCATTCAGGACATTCTGGCTATTGCTTTTTTTTATTTCTACTATTAATAACTTTTGAAATATTCAACTTTTTCAGCAATTTTTCAGCAAAAGTTCAGCCCTTGAAAAACTTCAGCAACTTTGAACTACTTCAGAAAAATTTCAGCTATTTAACTATTATTCATTAATATTTTTGATATCTTCAGCCATTTTTCATTTATGCCAGTTTAGGTTTTATGCTTTTTTTCAGCCGATTTCTGAATTTATAATGGGTGTGTATTGTGCGGAAAGTTCAGAGCTAGAGTGGGTGACATCACAGCTAGAGTGGGAGAGGGAGTAAAACTGATCAAAAAAAAAAATCGCAAACAACTCATCTTCACGGCCACACTTTTCACTGTACAAACACAATTTTGTGATCACTGCATAGACAAATTTGTCTTGATTCATGCGTTGTGTCTACCAAAGCCCAGAGACATACAGAATTTGAATTCTGAGCCTCTGAGTGATGAAAGTACCATCCGACTGCCCCATTAACTGCAATACAAATTCAGAAGAGGAAAAAACCAGATGTACCCCATTTTGAAACCTTCTCTCAAGTCCACATTTTTAACTCTAGAAACACCAAAACCACAACAACGTGTTCAGCAAAGTTTCTTCTCAACCATGGGGTAGAAATTATTCTGATAGGAGGTACTGTTGTTGAGAAATTAAGAGGCATCTAAGAGGTTCGCAGAGCCAAATTCTCACACATCTCTATGGAAGCTCAGTTCTAGGTAGACACAGGTGTAGGATATTGATTGTTAACAGGCCAAGACACACAAACACACACACACACACACGCAAAGAAGCACTCAGACACACACATACAGACACAGACACACACACAGATATATATACAGACAGACAGGCAAACAGACACACAGACACATACAGACACACATATAAAGACAGACACAGACATGCACGCAGACAGTTATACTGACAGAGACAGACACACACATAAACACATACAGAGACAGACACACAAATAGTCAGGTATACAGACAGACAGGCAAACAGACATAAACAGACTCTCTGTCACAAACAGACTATCACCACTCCACAAAGCAGCCATGGATTTACACACATCTCAACAACTTTCACTGTACATTGTACATTTTTGTCACATTTTGTGTTGTTTTTACACTTTATACTTCACTTCCACGACTCAGATATTTTTCAACCAATTCTGACATCATACCTCTCTGTCTCACTCTCACACACACTGATTCATATATAAAGACTGTATTTCTCAGTTTCCTGTATTGTCCTTGTGATTACACCTTTGGCAGTAAATAATTTGTCTTACTGTTGATTCAACAACGTTTGAGTTCTCAGACTGTTCTCAGGTCAGACTGTGCTGTATTTAAACTGTTCATACACAGTCTTTCATACTATTCTCAGGTCAGATTGTACTGTATACTCAAAATGTAAAAAATTCACAACTGAAACCTTTTTCTTTCCGCTTCAG
Organism: Trachinotus anak; assembly: GCF_046630095.1. NCBI lineage: Eukaryota > Metazoa > Chordata > Actinopteri > Carangiformes > Carangidae > Trachinotus > Trachinotus anak. Next base: position 461,160 of record NW_027273869.1, read on the forward strand.
CTGTTAAGAAATTCAAACTTTCAGCTCTTTCAGGATTTTGCTTCAACAATTCAATTTTTTCCTTCGACAATTCAACTTTTTTCAACTACTTCATGCTTCAGCTAAGACTTTGTTTTTGATCTTCTGCTACTGGAATTCAAACTTTTAGCTCTTTCAGGATTTTTCTTCAACAATTCAGCTTTTTTCAGCCATTTCATGCATTTCAGCCTTGCAGCTTTAAAGCTTCGGCATTTGCTTTTTTCTACTTCAGCACTGCTTCAACAATTGCTTCAGCTTCCTTAGCATTGCTTCAGCAATTGTGTTCAGCTCTCAGCATTCACACAGCACTTTCCGCAGGAAATGAAATTTCTAGTTACAACAGAAGTTCTAATGTCAGCATTAGGTTGAGTAAATATCTTCAAAATGATGATGAGTCAATGACTGATTAAATTCTAGTGACTTGACAGGTTTTCAAATTTATTTTTGATTTTGTGTGATCCTAATTAGAGCATTTTAAATAGCTCTCTTAAAGAGCCCTCTCCTATGACATTACCAAGAAGTGACCTCCAGGGCTGAAAAATGAAGCCAACACAGGAAGTGCAGAGAACTGCAGCAATGACCACTATTGAGTCTCGCTTCAAATATGAGTCAATCCCCATACACTCAAAACATGTTTGGAGCCTGGGACAAAAAAAAAAAAAAAACGGTTTTGGTCTCTATAGCTAATTTCCTCCTTCATGACAGCTGTGCAGGGTGGTGGAATTTTGATATAACCACACATGTCAATTTTATCAGGGTTAAAGTTATGCATAATTAAAAGCATGGCTGCTTTGAGTGACAGGTGGATGAGTCCATGCTTGCCAGAAACCAGAATTCACAAAAGCTCCAGCTCCACACACACCCTACCTCTTTGCCCATTTTCTGATCAGCTGCTCTGACAACTTTATGTTGATGACACTCAGCTGTAGTTCTCTCTTTTTTTATACTTTATTGTGTCAGTTTATGTCAATGAAACATTATATTTCTTGTTATTTGAACATCTTCACACAACCATTTTATCTATTACTGATCATAATGTGTATTTCAATTCTGGATTTACATACATATCTATACAATCAATTAGATAGTCAACTGTATTTCTCAGTCAAATGAGACAATCTTGGCAAAGTGTCTGAGCTAAAGTGCCTGGACTCTGAGAAGCTGGATGTCTGAAAATGTCCTCAAATTAAATGGAGCTATAAAACAGAGGTATTTGTGATTGGCCCTGAGTGTGCTCCACAGACTCTGCAGCAGCCTGTCAGACCTTTATCCACCTGCTAATAAAAGCAAGTGTGATGATGACTCAGTCTGACAGGGACTGATATGGAAGGATGAATGATTACATTATCACTGCCATGTATACTGGCAATTGTACGCCTTATCACAGAATGTAAATCAGCAGCATACTGACATAAATAATTTGAGTTTTAGACTGGTTAAAGCAGATATGAAATGCACTGGCAGGTTTTCCTCTGTCAAAGGAATGTGATCTGTTCAGTGTAACAGATATGATCTGCCCAGAATGACCACCCAAGACTTCTACTGTACAGCAGCAGTTTTTCAGAATAAATTTCCATACAAAATATAGTGCCACAGCTTGTAGCTTTTAAGATTTATGGCAGGTTATGGAATATTCTTCTCTATATCATTTCACTGAATGGGAGCATGTAGTTAGTGCAGAGATATGAGTTCATATCTATCTGGAGTATGAATATTCTCTCCCATGACACTGTGCCAGATTATAAATTATCACAGCAAAGATGTCTCTGTGGAGGTGGAAGATGTATTATTTTAACACTGGCCTCCTCCACTGTACTGGGGATGTTGTTTGGTGGTCTTGTATTTACAGTGAGAGATTAGTTATTATCATCACTGAGCTGTTGAAGGTGTGAAGTAGGTTTTAAAGAAAAACAGTGGTTATGTAATGATGACATGAATACAAAAACAACTCTAACTTTTGTAGAAGGCTCACTCTATTCTAACATATGTGACATATGACCATGCTCACACAGAGTGATACAAAAGCTGATGTACTTTCTAAGAGTCCTTTGATAACTTTTCAACAACTGCTCAATTATTAAATAATATGTAAATGACAAAATAATATGACAATGCGTCTGTTAGTGTCATGAAATGTGCAGAGGTTGAAGGGAAAGAACTGTGCACAGGGTTTAGGGTTTGTTTTTATATTATTGCTCTTTTACTCTTATTATTGCATAATTTACCAATTATGTTTGACTAATGAATACTTCTTGGATTTAATAATTGAAGTAATCTCATTGGTGTGTGGTGGGTGGTTTTTCCCATAAAAGCAGCCAGGGACAACAGCAAAGAGCCATGCCAACATTAAGCAGGAGCACCACAGTGTCACTAAGGGGGCTGCATTCAGGTGCACCAGGAAAGTAAGTATTAGTTTAAAGAAGTGCAGCCTGTCCTAGCATGTTTTTATGTTACTGGCCTTTAATGTATAAAACCTTCTAGAAGAATTAACCTGTGGATGAGTGGATTGGGGATGCAACAGGCTAGCTATCTCTGAGAAAGACTGGAAGCAGCTGAACTTCCTGCCTTGGACTTCTTCTTCAACCTTGGCTCCTCAGAGATAGATAGATGGAGAAAATAAACTCATTCAGAAAAGGAAAAATGAACATGACTTCAGTCTTGTGTTATACTTTATTGCTTCTTTTGCTCATATAATCAATACATGCAGGCCCTTTAATTGTTCATGTATGTTTGAATTTAGGACCAGGATATAAAATTAACACCAGACAGAGCATAAAAACATTTATTACTGTCTTTATACAGTGTATCCCAGTCACTTCACACTTCAAGGCAAATTGAGTGCACACTGAAGGTCATGGTCTGATGAGGCCAGCAACAAAAACCACAAGTAAGGTGACAAGACACATCCCAGGTGGAACCCAGGATACAGACATAGCTCTTACTGTAGTTATTAAGGACCAAATGACTAACAGTTTTCCATCAGTTATTAAGAAAACTTTATTATTGAATATTTGTTTGACTTTCAGTGACCACTTCAAGACTTTTTCATTCTTATCCACACAGGTTATTAATAGCACTAATGCATCTGTTCCTTCTGCCACATGGAATTACTTTATTATGTCTATGTCAAAGCCAGATGAAGGAAATTTCTGATTATGAAAATGTGAAGTACACAGGAACAACAGAACAAAGTGGTGCTGATGACAGAGTGCTGTATACAGGTGTCTTTCTTCTGCTGCCCCCCTTTGTACTGAGTGCCACTTGAAAATACAGAGATCCATTAAGGGGAAATGTCAGACCACTATTTTCATGCTCTCACTCTAGGGCTGTGCTTTTTATGTCTACAAACAGAGCACTCTTTAACTATTCAACTGCAGGAAGAGGTTGTTATATGGAACACCTCATTTAGTTCATAGATAAAGTGAAACAAGTAGGTAAGAGACAAAAGAGTGAAAAATAGATGGAAGCAGAGGATATAGAGTAATTATCTGAGGGAGTACACTCCTCTGTGTTTTCTCCAGTGTCCTGTATCCTCCTTTGGAACCATCACAAAATGGTTCAAACTGTAACCTACACAGATGCTGAAACTGTAATCATCTTTTTTCCCTTTTTGCTTTGAGAGAAGAGAACAAAAGAAAAAATTCTGAAAAAACACAGACTTTTGTCTGTCAATAGCAAAGGTGAAAGTACTAAGTACCCCACAAAGAACTAAGAAGGTTAGTCTATGAACCAGAAACACTCTCTAAAGGCAGTGTACATATGATGTAGTTTGACTGTGTGTCTAAGATAAAATAGGCCACTGCCTTGTTTTAACAAGTAGGCAAATACATGGGGCTGTGTGATGTACAACATGTGCAGTGGCAGTTCTAGCTTGTCCCACAGCACCTACACAGTGACATGATATCACTGATGTGATATGCAGCAAATGAGAGATAGAAAACCATTTTTTTTGTTTTGTTTTGTTGTGAGCACCCATGCAGAAGATGCCACCTTGGGCAACTGCCATGTTGCCCTTTTCTAAATCCTCCAGAGAACATGTGGCCTAGTTCAGTTCAAATACTGTGTGCAGGCAGATTAATGACAACTCCTGCTTGTTAATCCACATTTGTCTTAGGTGCATTTGAATATGTTGCTTATTGCTAACAAATGTTATTTGTTGTTTATTGTATCAAATTCACCATCTTTATTGTCTACAATATGTGTTTTAATAGAGTTTTATATGTAACAGGAAAAAGTACAGTTGATTATTCAACATGCAGTTAAAACAGTCAACACCAAGTACAACCATATACGTGTGTAAGGACCAGGTGGTGGTCTGTCACATGGCCACTAAAAAGGCCAGGGTGACAATTAAGCAATTGTCAATTAAGACCTGCTTGGTGGCCACTACGGAGTACAGGTACCAGGGTGCCTGTTGGAGCTGCTCTTGTGGCCACAGACCAGGGGCCTTTGTAAACATGATGCCTGAGGAAGTGGAGGAGGCAAAGACCTATGGTGGGCAGCAGTGCTACCTCATCCATGTAAGCACTATTACATTTCTACTAACCCTTTTTCTGACAATATTTGCTTTTATGGTGTGTAATTAAACTCGTAACATAATGTCTCATAATAGATCAAATAGCACAGGACAAACCAGAGATCTATGTAACCTGTGTGTCACCACAAAGTACAGTATCAATAGAAAAATAAAGATTAAAAAAAATGTAAAGGATTAGACCAGATTCAGAAAGTTCTAGGAACATCTGGAGTCTAGAGTACAGATGAGCACACTGAAACAAGAAGCACACAGCACATTGATAAAGTGTAACGGCATATATCTAAAGTTGAACAGGTGGGCCCCAAGGTAAAAAATAACTTTGTGCATGAAAAAAAATGGGTCAGACCCGAGTCTTTAGTCCAAAGTTGGTTTGAGAATCGTGGCTCGATCCTTATCAGAATCAGAATCAGAATCAGAATCAGAATCAGAATCAGAATCAGTTTTATTGCCAAGTATGTTTTCACATACAAGGAATTTTTTCTGGTGATTGGTGCAATTGATCAGCAACAGTGGGGCTCTCTAGCCTTGTTGATAAGGCTAATAGCAGATGGGAAGAAGCTATTTTTGTGGCGAGAGGTTTTGGTCCTGAAGGACCGCAGCCTCCTGCCAGAGGGGAGTGTCACAAAGAGTTTGTGTCCAGGGTGGGAGGAGTCAGCTACAATCTTCCCTGCACGCCTCAGAGTCCTTGAGGCATACAGGTCCTGGAGGGACGGAAGATTGCAGCCAATCACCTTCTCAGCAGAGTGGATGATACGCTGCAGTCTGTTATTGTCCCTCTCCGTGGCAGCAGCGTACCAGATGGTGATGGAGGAGGTGAGGATGGACTCAATGATGGAGGTGTAGAAGTTCACCATCATAGTCCTTGGCAGGTTGAACTTCTTCAATTGCCTCAGGAAATACATCCTCTGCTGAGCTTTTTTGATGAGGGAGCTGATGTTTAGCTCCCATTTGAGATCCTGTGTGATGGTGGTTCCCAAGAAGCGAAAATGCTCCACGGTAGCCACGGGGGAGTCACACAGGGAGATGGGGGTGGGTGGGGCTGGGCTCTTCCTGAAGTCCACTATCATTTCCACTGTCTTCAGAGCGTTTAGCTCTAGGTTGTTCTGCCTGCACCAGGTCACCAGACGGTCAGTCTCCCACCTGTAGGCAGACTCATCGCCATCAGAGATGAGTCCAATGAGAGTGGTGTCGTCTGCAAACTTCAGGAGCTTGACAGACTGATGGCTGGAGGTGCAGGTGTTGGTGTACAGGGAGAAGAGCAGAGGAGAAAGAACGCAGCCTTGTGGGGATCCAGTGCTGATGGTCTGGGAGTCAGACACGTGCTTTCCTAGCTTCACGTGCTGCCTCCTGTCAGACAGGAAGTCGGTGATCCACCTGCAGGTGGAGTCAGGCACGCTCAGCTGGGAGAGCTTGTCCTGCAGCAGAGCCGGGATGATGGTGTTGAAGGCAGAGCTGAAGTCCACAAACAGGATCCTGGCATAGGTCCCTGAGGAGTCCAGGTGCTGGAGGATGAAGTGGAGAGCCATGTTGACGGCGTCATCTACAGACCTGTTGGCTCTGTAGGCGAACTGCAGGGGGTCCAGGAGTGGGTCAGTGATGGATTTGAGATGGGACAGGACAAGGCGCTCAAATGATTTCATGACCACAGAGGTCAGGGCAATGGGTCTGTAGTCATTTAGACCTGTGGGCCTTGGTTTTTTGGGGACAGGGATGATGGTGGAGGATTTGAAGCAGGCTGGCACGTGGCAGGTCTCCAGTGAGGTGTTGAAGATGTCCGTGAACACTGGAGACAGCTGATCAGCACAGTGCTTCAGGGATGATGGAGAGACAGAGTCAGGACCGGCTGCTTTGCGGGGGTTCTGCTTCTTAAAAAGCCTGTTGACATCTCTCTCCAGGATAGAGAGAGATGTTCCTTTGGTAGGGGAGGAGGGGGGTTCTGATGTGGCTCTGATGTGGAGGTTAGTGTCAGGCTTGTCCCACTGTCTTTCAAAGCGGCAGTAGAACTCATTCAGATCGTTGGCCAGACGGAAGTCGTTAATGGAGTGGGGGGGTTTAGGTTTGTAGTTTGTGATCTTTCTGAGCCCTTTCCAGACAGAAGCAGAGTCATTGGCTGAGAACTGGAGCTGAAGTTTCTCAGAGTACAGTCGTTTAGCTTCTCTCACCGCTTTGCTAAACCTGTACTTGGACTCTTTAAACTTGTCCCTGTCCCCACTCCTGAAAGCTTCCTCCTTTTGCCTCCTGAGCTGACTGAGCTTAGCTGTGAACCAGGGTTTGTCATTGTTATAACTCACCCTGGTGCGTGATGGGATACAGCAGTCCTCACAGAAGCTGATGTATGACGTCACAGCCTCTGTGAACTCATCCAGACTGTTGGAAGCAGTCCTGAACACCTCCCAGTCAGTGCAGTCCAAACATGCCCGCAGATCCTCTATGGCTTCACTGCTCCACTGCTTCGATGTCTTCACAACAGGTTTACACAGTTTTAGTTTCTGCCTGTATGTGGGAATCAGGTGGACCATGACATGGTCAGAGTGGCCCAGTGCAGCCCGGGGGACGGCGTGATAAGCACCACTGATTGTGGTGTAACAGTGGTCCAGAGTGTTCCCCTCTCTGGTCGGGCAATTAACAAACTGTCTGTATTTGGGCAGTTCGTGGCTGAGGTCACCTTTGTTAAAGTCACCAAGGACAATAACTACAGAGTCCGGGTTGGTCCGCTCCACACACAGTATCTGATCGGCGAGCGCCCGCTGTGCCTCCTGCACGTTGGCCTGTGGTGGATTGTTATGAAGAAAAGTTCAAGTGTCTTCGTCCTCAGAGTTGTGTGTGTGTGTGTGTCTATCACTCCTACCGAATTGAAGTAGATATTCAGTTCACCGCTTACTCAGGCGACAGTCTGGAGGGCTGGGCTAGCCATCCAGTACTGGAAACAGTTCTCTCTCTCTCTGAAATCTTCTCAAAATCTCTCTTTAGGCACTAGTTCACGACATGCTAACAATTAAAAAACTTGTTTTTGAAAGCATTATCTTTTCATGTCTGATTTTAAGTTTATATTGTTTTTTGTTGTTGTTGTTTGTCTGGGGGGTTTTTTTGTTTTATTTTTACACCATTCAAACTTCTTTTTGATCTGGGCTCAATTTTCTGAGCCATAAGGCCTGATCCAGATTTGTCAGTGAGGAAGTAAGAGTAGATATGCTCACGGCCCCAGTTTCTGATTCACTTTTATGTGGGGAAACCACGTTAAACAAAATATTAATCATGGCAGAGTTTTTACAGAGTTTAAAACATGTCTGATTAACTTTAAGTTACTTGGAGATGTTCTTGTAGCCTTCACCCTGTCGACACTCTGTAGTTATTTTCTTCCTTATTTCACCAGAAAAGTATTTTCTTATCTTTATCTTGTTCATGTGCAGTGTGGTTCTGCTCCATTTAAATAGACTGACAATAAGATTGAAAACAACTGTGATACTAACCGAAGGCAATAGTCTGCTTGAAATATCTCTGTTCCCTCCCCCATTAGCTGACATTCAGCTGTGCAGTGGGGAGGACAGATCAAGGCTGAGGGCTGAATATATGCTATTTATGGAAAAGAAAGGTAAGGCCACCCTGCAGATATCTTATAGACAGACACATATAAAACAATAGTCAGAGATTTGAGTGAATATAAATAGTGATGAAAACCTCTTGATTATGCAACAGGGCCAAGATTAACTTGAGATATCAAAAATCAGAATGCACATTTACTGCAGTGACATCAGCCCTCTGTGGACAGGAATAAAAAGCCAAGAGGGTTATGAAAACAGGCATGCTCTGTTCACGAAATATGAATCAAACTGCATGCAGTAACTCAGAGCTGAGAACTAAAATGGTAATCCTACTGGTTTTAAAGGGTTAGTTTACTTTTATTTACTCATCTCCCCCTGGTGGTATCTATTCGTTCAGATAGTTTTAGTTTAGTTTTGTCCAGGTTTTGATTTATACCTCGACCACAGTTAAATAGAATTGAGTTTATGTTGCTCACAACATTGCAACATGACATTCACAATATTCAAAAGCAGCATTTCTCTCCAGAAACACTGTAACCGTGGATAATAATAAAAACACACTTTAGAGTTTTATTAGGGACAATTTGGTTCAAAGTGGTTCCCATGATATTTGGCTGATATTGTGAAAACCTTACAATCCAGTGCCAGTCAAAAACAGATAATACTTCTGTTAAGATCTTTTTTAAGAACTACTTTGGGAAATACAAGGAAAGAGGGGATATATGTCATGCAACCAAGAGCCCTGACTTCAATCACAGTATTTGCATACTTACAAGTAGCTACAGTATGTTATGTATTTCTTTGCATTGTGTTCCGGTAAGTTGAGGATTTGATTTGATTTGAAAATGTGACTTCTTGTCTGCTCTACACAGCTTATCCAATATAACATATTAGAGTTCTTAGGTCGTCTGGCACAGGTCTTCTGGGGTTTCAAGGGTTACATCTAAAGTTGGTGAGGTTGATTTTGGTTTTAATGCCAAAGGAGTTCTTTACAAATATGCTTCAACATTAACACTGTTTAAAGGCAAACTGACAACATTCACTTTGTCTTGAGTTTTTCACTAGATTTGTTTTGTTGTGTGTTTTAAACTGCATCGGATTAATGTTTGTTAATTAATTAATTAATTAATTAATTAATTAAAAATTTTTAATTAATTAAAATTTTATGAGTTTTTTTGTCAAGCATTTTAAACAGTTCTGCTTGCTCTACAGTAACCCTGGCCCCAAAGACATAAGACTGTAACCAGTCACCAAGCAAGACACTAATGGTTTGATCTCATCTGAACACAGATTTATGGTGGTAGCATGTGACAGTTCATCATCACAGTTATTTCACTGGCCTGTGCTCAGGGATCCTTTCAAATGGTTCAGTATATGTCAGTGGTTCCTGTGTCATACACCACCACCACATGTTGTCAGTGACTATCCACATTCCCACCTCTCCTGAAAAGAAGCTTCACATTATCTCTGGTAGGTCTAATCTCTGCCTGAGGGGCTGACACATCTGTACACACACCTGGACTCACTGTGGGCAGCCCTCATCAAACACAGCAGGCACAGCATCCTCATATCAGCCACCGGCTTTCTGCAGCTCAGACCTCCATGACGAGGCCCGGTTCTGGTGTGGCAGACTAAAGTGCCAGGTCCAGGTGTCAGGAAAGGAAAGGATAATCTTTGATCCAGTGATGGTTGGTTAACAAGGATGACACAATATTTCAAAGAGGATACAAAAGGATAATTCCAGTTCAGCACTGTATGTCTTATTTACATAGTTCTATCCTTCATTCTTACAGTTATGTACTGTACTCACTTGAGTTCTGGAAACACGATGGTATCACTAAAAAGAAATCCAGAGGGTTAAACCTGAGCAGTTAGAGTGTCAGACAGATTGAAAACAAGCCAACCATTTGTCTGGATTATCTAAAATACTTTATTTTGAGATCAAGCTAAAAAATGAGCACAAACGTACTGCACATAATAACAACCCAACAGAAGTGTTTCCAGGGGACACTAAACAGTGATGAAGCTGCTGGGACGCACTTTTGTCCAATGATTTGTGACTTTTGAAGTTTTGCGTTGAACAACAAGTGAACATGGACGTATTATAATACATCCATGCAAGTGCGTTTCAGCCTGAGGAACAGGCTGAAATGTCAGCATCAGACAGACTCCCCATTGTATAATCCAGTACATTTCAACAGCACCACAAACTACAACGTCCTGAAGAACATTATAGCCTTCATGGTTAGTGATGAACTTGAGTCTGAGCAAACACCTGTTCTCAGTGACCTTTCTTCAGTCCATTGTAATGTCAACACAATTGCATGTATAACACAACAAACATCTCTGCTTTTTGGTATACTCAATGCAAGTCGGATGTTCTCACTCTCTTTTGTCCACCATGGTACAATTTTCTTTAAAAAAAAAACTTCCTTGGAATGAACTCCCTCACAGCACCCGCAATAGCTTCACAAAGAGAATTATTTAATTAATCTACATCTCAATTAACATTAACTTTTTGCATTTTTGTGCATTTGCCAATCACACTGTGACTTCCAATGGTAGCTTTCTCAACAACTTCCTGAGAACAATAACCTTTCAAACTTCAGATATTAAAGTAAGATCAGTTGATATCTCTGTACCAGTCTAATATTAATTCTTGTACTACTTCAATCATTAAGGCAGACTAAATTTTTTATTTCCATCAGTTCTCCATTATCACCATTGCTGCTGTTGCCCCTTTATGTACTATGTGCATTGAAATCCACAGCAAATAACTTTGCCTTACAAATTTGCAGCAAATTTTCACAAATATTATCCAACCTCCCCATTGCCCTCTCTATCCCTACAAATGTTATCTTAACCTTTAATTGCAAAACCCAGTCTAAGCTAAGTTTCATGAGTGCGTTTAACATCTGGTTTCTTTCCGAGGTTTTTGATACTGTAAATCCTTTTAAATACTTTTAACTATTAAACTTCTTGCAGTCCATTGGAGCATAATCATAGGTAGGTACCATGTACAAAAACAATAGTTTAAAAGAATTCTGTTAGAGCTTGCAGCATCACAGTGTGGTCTATTGCAGTTTATAATTTTAGTTGATACAATTAGATAGAGCTAAGTTTCTTAAGGGCACTGTAGCACTGGTACAGGCACTTAACTTACCTCCAGGGATTGGACAAGCAACTTTCTAGACACAAGTAACTAGCAAGATAGTAAAGATTCAGGAGTCCAGGTGAAAATGTGACATCACACTATCAACAAACACTACATTTAAATACCTTTAGTTGTTCTTTTTTCCATTGCCATAGTTTGACCTTTCAAAAAAAAGCCAAATTATGTTTTTATGGTTGTTTGTCATTATTTCAATGTACAAAGGTATTGTGCTCCAATTCCTGTACCACAGAACCATGAGTAACAGGAACCCATGTTGTTTTAAACCTCAGCAAGCACAAATCAGTAGCACTAGCTCTAGTCTGGTGGGCATGAGCTCCCCAACCCTGTGGAGGTGGTCTTTAAGATGCTCAGGGGCTCTGTTGTTATAACAAAGATAACTGAATCTAAGTTAGAATCCCTTGTTTACATAGTGCCACACAAGAAATAAAGCTTTATCTTTATCTGGGGATGCCGGGTATTGTAGCCCCTTCTGCATTAAGAATTAATCTTACTGAAGTTCATGAACTATGACAGAAAGGTAAATGAGATCATACTGTCCATTGATTCGTGTGCTGCCTGTGGCAGTCTCCAAAAGTTTCAACTGCTGCAGTTGAATCTTTTTGTGCCATCTGGTGGTGAATTTGTCACAATGCATCTGTGCAATGATGAAAATAACGTTGAAGTTCAACATTTCCTACTCCCCCTCTATTTCCTTCAATGTTCAGTTGATACAGTGTGCTGTAGGAGGCCGACTACACTTCTTTTAGCTCATCTTTAGTATTTTGCTGGCTGTACAGAATATAACTGGCTCATGTCATTTCTGTTGTCATGGTGAAGATAAAAGATAAAAGTTGTGTGAAAGAGCCCACACATCAAGGAAAAGACCTGAATCACTATTTTGCGTTCAAGGTGCATTCAAAGTTTTTATGAAAAATGGTGGATGAATGAATTTACCCTTCACTGTAGATTTCAGAGAACATCCAGGGAATCTGTGCGCACATGTTGTTACCAGGTACTCACTCAGATTCAGTATCTGAATGGATTGGAGTTGACAAAAAAATTACCTCAGCTGTAAGTGGAAAACAATGTTGTGCAGACAAGTCTTTCCAGCATTCCTTTGTAAAATGAACAAAGAAAATCATATCACTTAGTTGTTTAGCAGCTCTCAAATGAAAATGGTCTGAAGCTGTAAGTTTATTTGCTCAATTTTAGGTTTGTGATTTAATGTCCGTTACCCAATAAAAATTGAAGATAAAGAAGCGGCCAGAGTAGTCTTTATTCCCATGTGACGTGAATGCAGCATGAGGTAACTTACTGTAAACAGAGCACGTTATTTCCCTACAAAGCAGGAAGTTTTTCATTAATCAACGACAGCGTCAGTCACAGCAGTTCATGGTGTATTCTCTTTAGTTCAGACCGCATTCGTTAAAAGGTTGTTGGAAATATTTTGTAATGGCGGATCACAGAGACTTTCTACACGAGAACTGACGGTGTGACAGTACCTTAAGGATGTTTCTTCAAGGGGTTTTGGTTTTACTGTGTGCGTCACTGTCGTCCACGGTGAAGGTTTTAACATGGCCCCCGCTCAATTGTTCTCGACAGGTAAGCACAGCCTGGCGCGGCTAAACAGGGACAGAGGGAAAAAAGGTATTTTATTTGCCTTAACTATAAGATGGTCTGCCTGAAGGTTCGTGGAAGGGGCACAAAGTTTTGTCCAACAAAACAAACAATTCTTCTTATCTCTTAACGTACAGGTGATGTGATGTTAGTGTAGGTCTATAGACTTTCTGCAACAGTGCCAGTCGATTCTTTTGGGCAACATTGATTGATGAATGACTAACGTCTGATTTACTTATTTTAGATTACTTTTTAATTGTTTTTATTTATTTATTTATTTTACTAACAGTAAAATAAACAGCTGTTTTTATTTTACAATATTCATTGTACAGTAATCAGCAATCACCAATGGATGAACCCATAAACACAACAGCATCCTCATACTACCCATCCTTTCCCCCTCAGGAAACAAATGGAACACAAAAATCAGAAAAAAAATATTTCTACGTCATTCACATACCAGAATAATGCACCACAATGGAGAGAGAAAAATAAATAAATGTCTCATTTATTCCATGTCATAATGACGTGTAGTTAAAAAAACATACCGGCTTTTTGGGCCTTTTGATGTGATTTATTATAAAGTAACCCAAACATGACCTTGCTTCAGCATGGCAGTTATAAAAGTTACAATGACGTAGTGCTGCCAGTTACAGTGAGTTGGTATATACAGCAGGGAAAATGCTGTTGCCCACCTAAAAATGATGTTTGGAGCAAACAGAATTTGTTTAACACACAGACACACTGTGAAGGGAAAACTTTATTAATAGTAATAATATTTTTACACCACCTTTCATGCAAACAGTGCAGCTCAAAGTGCTTTATATCAAATTGTACAATAGCATTTAAAACCATTGCTAATTCATTAATTAATTAATTTGTAAGTCATTATTAATTTCAGACTGAATTGACCTTTTTCTCTAATAACAGCATATGTAAGTTTGTCATTAAAACAAAATCATTTTGTGTGACATAATAACTAGAAATACATGTCATCACAACATTTTGAGATCTGAGATTATCCTCAGATCTCAGGGCCAGGCCTTTTTGGGATCTGAACAGAAGTTGCTTATATTGAGTAATAATAATAGATAACGATAATACTACAATTCTCCTTTTTAATTTTCTCTTTTTCTCTTTTTTCCTCCACAGGATTTGGAGTGTACAGTCAATACAAGTGAGTTAATGCTGCTCTTTTTTAATCCCTGTTACTGTAATTTCCTTATTGTTCTGATTTGTTTTAGCACATGTTGAAGAAGGCAGAGTGCTGTTCAGTATTCTGTTACTTCATGTTCACATATCACAGATTTGAGTTTTGCGGCATTCTAATATTATTTTTAGATATATTTAGTCACCATTCACCCATTACATCTTAAAATTTAATTAAGTGTAGTGACACTCTGGAATAGTTTCCTGCATTAAAGTGAAGCAGAGCAGGGATTCCTGGCAGAAGATCACCTCCTTCTAAGATGCATGGAGTAGGGAAAAGTTTTAAGAAATCAAAACTCTAGCAACAACTTTATATGTCAGACCACCAGTTTTATAAGTAGCTGACTATAAATAATCCTCTGTAACGTTTTCATTTAAATTAAGAAATAGATTTACAAACAAACAATTAAAGACATGCACATTTAATGTGCATGGGAATGTCAGATTATGTCAGGTTTCCCAGCTCTCTGACATTCAGTGTGTGTCTGTGCAGGTAACTGTATGGACAGGGGTTGGCTGGATGTAAGTCACTACACTCCCAGCAGTCCAGAGGAACTGCAGTTGTCTGTGGACACCAGGCAGGATGAGAGAGGACACCTGCAGCCTGTGCTGGGCGCTAACTGGAAGATAAAGGATGATGGTGAGTCAGTCTGCTGTGACATCATTATACAGAATAATAGTGTGATGAATAAACACAATGAGCACAATCAGAATCAGAATCAGAATCAGAATCAGTTTTATTGCCAAGTATGTTGATGATCAATGATCAGTGATTTTTCTTTGTTGGAATTTCAGATTCAGTTACCAAAATAGCTCTAGACAGTAAAGTTCAGATGATGATTTAAAAACTTCAAAGGATAATTAAATTTAGATTGATTAGATTGTAGCTGACTCCTCCCACCCTGGACACAAACTCTTTGTGACACTCCCCTCTGGCAGGAGGCTGCGGTCCTTCAGGACCAAAACCTCTCGCCACAAAAATAGCTTCTTCCCATCTGCTATTAGCCTTATCAACAAGGCTAGAGAGCCCCACTGTTGCTGATCAATTGCACCAATCACCAGAAAAAATTCCTTGTATGTGAAAACATACTTGGCAATAAAACTGATTCTGATTCTGATTCTGAAAAACTGATTCTGAAATTAGTTTTTACAACTTGTGTCTTCTTTCACACTTTGACCATAATTTATATCAGTAATAATAACACTATATTCATCAAGTTAATAACTGTGTCCAAAATCCCTCCTTATTTACTAAATATTGATCTATATTTACTGTCTACCATTTGATTTCAGTGTGTTAAGTGTGACATTTATGCTTTATATAGTTCCCTCAAAGATTCTACAATGGAGGAAGAATTTAGTGTCCATGGTGCATACACAACTTTTTGGAAATAATCCCACCAAGCAATGTGTCATAGTGTATAAATGGAAATTCAATGATGACACAAAGTGATTTATAAGTATCTGAAATGTCAGTGTTCATTACTGAGTGATGTAGAGTGTAGTGAATGAGGAAACGAGGGGGTGAGTGGATGTTAGCATAAAAAGCTGTTTACTTACCAGTCCACCAGTCCTTACCATGAAACGCTGAAGTGAGTTCCGCATCAAACTTAATTTCTTTACTGGCCAAGAGCTGTCTCCAGCGGTGGAAATCAACACCAGTGTTAAGTCTTGTCTCTATCATGTCTTCTGCTTAAGTTAGCTTTTAGTTAGTTACTTTCTAACAGCGACTAACTGTAGCCTCCAATCTGCCCTGAAGATGGAGTGCTGCTCAGAGGGCGTATTATAAAGTACAGTATTTGGGAACATTGTGACGTCACTAAAAAGATTTCTGATGGGACAAGAAACAATCAAACATGTTGGAAACAGACCAACATGTTAATGGCAATTATTTGGAAGAGAAAGTGAAGGCAAATGGTTTAAAATATTACCCTTACTGTCAGACTCTGTACTGATGTCAGCAGCCAACTTGGTGAGGACAGTGTTATTATTACTGATAAAAAATGATGGACAAAATAACAAAAACGAGACCCAAAACAATAAAACTGAATCTTCCTTTAATGTAGCACAGTGAAGACAGGAGGGAGTAATGAGCTCTGCTGTGTATCTCCTTAGGCAGTATCCGTTTCCTGAAGGCCACTGAGCTTCATGTTCTGGTGATGTCCACCAATCAGAACCTGTGTGTTCGATATTCTCCCAAAAACAAACTCCCAATGAGAAGTCCATCAGGGGAAAAGGTTGGTTGCTCAAAGTTGTTTAGTTTTTCATGATATGATTTTATATTCAAATTTCATGGCCACACAGGCAGTATACAGTTTTTATTTTTCATTTTCTGGATACATCTTAGTGCTATTATTGGTTTTGTACATTGATAAAATAAATTAAGCAATATCTGATCACAGATTTAAGAACCAAACTTTTAGCACTAACTCTCAGAACAGTTTTCATACTCACCGCTGTGGACTCAATTCAGTTCACAATTTATGAAATAAACAAATATCAAATATAAGAGTCAACATTTAAACCTAATTTGGACACTCCCTGTCATAGCAACACTGTTATCTGTGCTAACATGCTTTCAAAGAGTAACAGTCTGTTTTGTGTTTTCAGTGGTCATTCTCAGCTAACATGGTGGTGTTAGACCCTGGTCAGAGGTACCGGGTCTCTGTATTCAACATCCCCAAACCTGAGCCAAACCACAGCAGTTACGACATCAGCGCTGATGTCACTGTTCCTGGTGAGCTGAAGACAAAACCAGCATTTTGTTGTTGCTGTTGTTTTGGATTGAGCAGATTAAACTGTAAAAGTCTGTCTTACTGTTCTGTTCATGAGTCACTGTCTGGGAAGTTAAGTGAGTTTAGTCTGATTTTATCTTGACATTATGTCATCATCCGGTGTCTGTGACTCTCTTGACTCTGTTGATCTGTCACTCTGTTGGCACATTGTATTGAACACAATAACTCGAGAGCAATACATAACTTCATGCTTACACCACAGGCACTTCATGTGCAGATGATTTGATTAGTTTGAAGCACATTGTTGCATAAAGATGCATATTAATGAGGAAGCAAAGATTTCCTGGGAATTGCTGTAACTCCTTAACACAGCCTGTATTCAGAAACAGCCTTAAAATGAGCCGTCAGGATGTCTGTAACTTTGTGATGTCACACCAAAAGCAGTCACTGCTCTCAGCTCAGAGCCTCGCTTCTGACTGGCGCACTGACCTGTTGTTACTTGTACTCCAGGGAGAAGCCTGAGAGAGGAGATGTAAAACTACACTGAGATGGTTTATGGTTCTTAAAACCACAAATATATCTTCTTATGGATATCAACACTTCAAATAAAACACTGGAGAAGTGTAAAATACGGGACCTTTATAGTAACAGGTTCAAATTTGTACCAGGTTATGTTGTATGCAAAGACAAATATGTTGCTAATCAATTGGCTTAAAAAAGAACAACAACACAGTAGAAACGTCATATTTACACCGTATGCAGATTAGTATACATAAATATCAGATTAATGAGGTAAAACCGATTTTTTGAAACCTCTGTGAGCATTCTTGATGACACTAGAACTGGAAGCATAGCGGTTCTTTATCATTGAATTCATGGCGGCACATTCCATTTGAGCTTGCTTATTTAATTATTTCTCATGTAATCAGACTGTTTTCTTTGTGTCTGGGTGTGCAGCCTAAATAAGATGGTTAACTGGAATTTATAGGATTATATACAGTATATATACAGAAATATCTAAAACATCATGGTAGCTTTTCAACTGTAGACAGCATATAGGTTCAATTCAATTCAGTTTTATTTGTATATTACCAAATCACAACATATGGTAAGGCACTGTACAGGGTAAGATCAAGACCTCACAATATTATACTGTCATGCAACGAGGTCTCACATCTGTAAACAAACTTCTTTAAATACCAAGAATTCAATGTGACGTGACAGTGGTGAAAAATAACCAAACTAGGAGGATTTCCTGCATCGACTTTCATCCCCATGTTGTTTTCAGTCCTTTTGACTTGACTTTGATGAAATTCTCTTATTCTCGTTTACTCAGATTGTCAGGATCCAAAAATGCAGAGGACCCAGTTTTGCATAGAAAGAGGTGAGCCACTGAGAGTCTGAAGTCCAGTAAGAATGAGTAAATCATATAAACTTTTTCTAGCATTTTGTCGTGTTGCTGTACTGCAGGAAGTATGTGGCAGCCTAACATCAGTCTGGCTGAGATCACCCCCGTCAGGGGAAGTTCTTCTCTGGATATCAGCTTCAGTCCTGACCCACTGTGTGAGGAGTACATGGTTATTGTTAGTTGTCCCACTTTTCCACAACATGTAGATCGTGTCTACAAGGTAAGGTCACATCATGATGAACATTCAAATGCTTCTGTATTTGAAGAGTATTTGTGCAGTAGGCTATCTCACACAGAAGATGAATGCAGTTTCCTTTTCAGTGGTTTGACCCAGAACATTACTGTAGCTGCTCATTACAACATCCTGTGTGTATTTTGTACCTTAGCCTAGTTTTTACCCCAGTTTTTTTTTTCTTTTCAGTGCAGCAAACTTTTTTGTTTCCTGCAGTATTTTTCTGCTGATTGTGGACTGTGGACATAACTGTGCAGGAAGATATGATATGTGAGCCTTAAAATCTATCTGCGACTGTAGAGTTACATACATTCAAGTAGCTTGTAAATATATTGATTATATTTACAAGCTATTTCAATATATGTAACTCTACAGATTGGGACTAACAAAGTTTCAAACTGATGAGAAAATGCACAGCGGGTTGCAACAGATGTGCACTCATGAGGTCAACATCAGTAACAGGAAAACAGTTATTTTTCAGGCATCTTGTTTGTAGCCACATGTCTCTATGTCACTGCCCCCTAAAAACTGACTTAAATCTCAGTCTCTGTTTTCTTATTTTCATGTTCAAGTGTACCAGAATTATAGTCAAAAAATATAAACATTTAAATTGATAATTGTTTTCTTACAGCATCTTGTGTCTGTTCAGCAGGCTACTTTTGAGGGTCCCATATTGTATAAAGTGAGCTCTCCATGTCTTTTTTGATTATAAAGTAGGTCTAGGTTGTATATTGATACTGTGAAAGTATCAAAGTGCTCAGTCCACAGAGAAATGCACACAGCCTATTTTCAGAGCCTTTGCCTTAAAATGAGCCGTCAGGACGTCTGTAACTTTGTGATGTCACAACAAAGTAGTCACCATCCTCAGAGCCTTTCTTCTGATTGGCTCACCGACCTGTTGTTACTAGAGCTCCAGAGAGAAGCCAGAGAGAGGAGGTGTGGTTTTTGGTACTTAAAACCACAAATATATCTTGTTATTGAGATATATATATATATATATATATACACACATATATTTTATGTCCTTCAGGACCAAAACCTCTCGCCACAAAAACAGCTTCTTCCTGTCTGCTATCAGCCTTATCAACAAGGCTAGAGAGCCCCACTGTCACTGATCCCCCTGATCCCCAATTGCACCAATCACCAGCACAAATTCCTTGTATGTGGAAACATACTCGGCAACCGATTCTGATTCTGATCAACACTTTAAATAAAACACAGGAAAAGTGTAAAATAAAAGTGTAAAATAGTAAAACTACTCACATGAAAAAACTCTCTTCTCCAGGGTAATCACACGAAACTGAATGTAACATTCAGCCTTGATAAATGGCCAAGCTCCTGCTGCCTGTTTGACGTTCAGGTAAATCTTTTCACATCTGTTCCGATAAGTGATGTTTGTGTATTACCCAACTTTTTTTTTAATTACCACTGCATTCTCCATGATCACATTTGACCTTCATGTTGGAGTTAACATGACTTAATTCTTTACTGCAGATCAAACCACTATTCCTACAATGTGGCCAGGACTGCGATCGTCAGAGAAAAACTCTGGATATTTGTCGTGGTATGTTGGTAGCTAAGGAATATCAATATCATAGTCAAGTAAGAGCAAGGGCGTTGGTTTGGTCTCAACATTGGTAGGGACAAACCAAAGAGGACTGAATGTTTATTAAGATATAAGATCTGTATACATCTAAATAAAGCTATACACAGTAACAGATCAAAGACTTTAGGAACTTTCTTGTAAAAACTAACAATATTTTTGCATCTAGCATCAATATTTATATACTCAGTAGGCCTACCAGTGTTGCTGTTCCCCTCTTGCCCTTGTTTTCACATTTAAAACTAGCTCCTAGCTAAACTAGCACCTTGACCAGCTACAATAGTAAAATGCTGCTAATCCGGTGATACATGAGTATTAACAATCTTATAATGTAAAGCTGGTGACCAGTGTAGGAATTTTGTCATTTTAGAGGAAAGGCCATTTGCCCTTCGGTGTCACAAAAGCGTTTGAGCAGTCAAAGCTAAACATAGACACCAGGTAGAGTGATACTAAAGAGGAAATTATATCTCTCTCTACATCTGATCTCAGAACAGCTTTCTGTCCCGTAAAGGGGTTAAGAAGCAGCGGTAGCAAGTGAACAAGCTAATTACACTGTTCTACCTGTTATTAGAATATATTGTTGTCTGTAGCCTGTTTGTTGATTTCTAATACCAACATATTCAACCAAATGAATATGAAGAAATTTCAAATTTGAAGAAATTTCCTCCAGGCTTTCCTGAGATATCACGTTCACAAGAATGGGACAGATAATGAGGTCATGGTGACCTTGACCTTTGGCCATAACAAAACTTATAGAATGACATGATAAATGTTCAAGATCATTGAAGATTGTTTAACCGGCATGAGACTGCAGTAATGAGTATGTATGAAATTGTTTTTTGTATTGATAATTATACTTGTATGTTTTATTATTACAGATACACATATTTACTGTTATACAATATCAAGGTCAGCTGTTTTTTTAGTTTTCCAGTTTTCTTTTTTTTTTTTAAATCATTGTTTTATGTGGCTGTACAATTTATTTTTAGGCTTGAGCAATGACAGGCACTAAATATAGCCGAATGGTCAAAGCTTATTGACCATTAGAACTCAGTTTTGGCTCAAAAACATATGTATGTCGGATGTCCATATGGTTGGATCTGAATGACTGTGCAGGTCAAAGTTATAATACCTCACACCATACCAACTAACTGACCAATACCAAATAGCAACACTTAATCAATAAAATATGTTCTCTTTCTCACAGAAACTCCAACAGACTTCCCAGAAGATAATTTGTACATATTTGTCGTCCTTGGAGTGATGTTCATGACTGTAGTAATGACAATTACTATGTATGTCCTCTGCAGGAAGCCAGGTTAGTCTCAAATATTGTAAATGCAATTTCAATTCTATCTGCATTAACTTCAAAACTCTTCTCCTTTCATTGAAAAATGTTCATTTTTTTGATTTGTGCTTTTGTTGTTATTGGTTTAAAATAATTTTGCATCTTGTATGTGCTCTTGTGCACTTTCAGGCAAAGCTGGTCTTGATGAAGCACCTGTGGGAGGTGAGAATATGCAGCAGATTAAACAAGCTCCCAAAGTGCTGGTCATCTACTCCCATGACCACTACCTCTACAGGGACATAGTGCTAAAGCTCTGTGCCTTCCTCAAGATCAAGTGTGGCACCAAGGTGGTGGTAGATT
Organism: Trachinotus anak; assembly: GCF_046630095.1. Taxonomy (NCBI): domain Eukaryota; kingdom Metazoa; phylum Chordata; class Actinopteri; order Carangiformes; family Carangidae; genus Trachinotus; species Trachinotus anak. The sequence continues at coordinate 482,863 of NW_027273869.1, forward strand.
TGCTGGACTCCAGCTCGGTTGGCATGGTGGGTCGAGTTCGCTGGCTTGAGTGGCAACGGCAACAGCTGAAAAATCCATCTGACAAAATTCTGGTGCTGTGTTCAAAAGGTGTCCAGGCAAAGTGGAGAGCCTTGTGCGGTCAAGGTCGGGTGACATTAAGGGAGGACCTTCTCTCTTCTACAGACGACATGCTCACTCCCTTTCTCCACCTTTTCCTACCAGATATGCACCAGGCCGGCATGCTGGGCAAGTACATGGTGGCTTATTTTGATGACATCAGCAGTGAACAAGACATACCATCAGTTTTTGACATTGCAGTCAAATACAAGCTGATGAAGCATTTTGAAGAGTTGTACTTCCGCATTCTAGACATTGAAAAGTATCAGCCAGGTCAGGTCAACCACATTGAGGGCATCGGTGGGGATGAATACTTCAACTGTCCCTCAGGCAGAGACCTGAGGAATGCAATTGAAACTTTCCAAGCCTACCAGTTGGAAAATCCTGATTGGTTTGAGAAGGAGTGTGTGCAAAGTGAGGAGGACGTCATGACTGAGGCCAACCTGCTCATTGACCACCTGCAGATCCCTCCAGTCTTAGAATTTGTTCCTCAAATCAGAGATGGACCCCCTGTCTACATCCATGAGGTAAAAATCTCTGAAAATGGTAACAGTGTTCATGTCCTTACACCTGAACTAAACCCACAGCACCACCTGTCATCAGTGGTAGAACTACAACCAATAGCAAACCCTGAATTCCAAAATCAGTTTCCATCAAACCTGGATCAAGTATTAACAAACCACCTGAATCCCCACAGTCCAAGTCCAAAATCTCTCTACACATCTGAGCCTGTTTGGAACAAGCTGCCATTACCAAGTCAGAACTTCCTCTCCCTTGAGGAAGAGCCACTGTATCAAATTCCCACTGAGGATGATGAAGAATGCTCACTTATGCCTAAAAGCCAACTCTGTGCTCGTTTGGACCTGGGGAGCTCAGCTATACAGAAGTCATTTGATTTAAACCCTCCAGACTCCTCATGCGCAAACATCCAGAGTGAGTATTTCCCTCCATCTGAAATCAGCCACTCCCTGCCTGTAGAGATGGAGGACGATGAGGTTGTGGAGCCCAGTGGAAACAGTGGTCCGAACAGTGGATCTGATCAAGGTTACATCTCAAAAGTTTCCTTCCAGCATGAACCACCTTTCAAAGAAGATCCAATGGTGGCTCTGGAAAGGCTGCAGGAGGAGCTGTTTCAGCAGACTCTCAGATACTCTGACATAGGTCCTGAAGGAAACTGATGCTCACAGTCTGAAATTCAGAAATATGTACCAAATTTTCAATGATTTCATTCAGTAATATTATTGATATATTAATATTACCAATATGATCATATCATCATGGAACAAAGAAGTAGACACAGTGACTGGTGAAATGTACATATAGACTTGTGTTGTGGATGTTGCACCTGGATTTGGCCCAATTTAGCATGAAAAATTCTTGACTTATTCAAGATGAAAAGATGGACTTCTTGAATGTAATCATTTGCACTCTTTTTTCATGGTGGCAGCATCTAGTGATCAGTTGAATGAACTTTTGCCTGAGGTTCATCACTGAGAACGGAGGCTGCAAGGCTGGATTACAAACCCACAAAGTAGAAGCCCCTCTTTTACACACTGTTCAAAGCAGGAATGTTGCACCTTTATCCCACCTCACCATTCTGTATGAAAGGTACGACCATGGAATGGGTGGGTGGTGGGGGGGACAGAGGATCTCTGTTTAAAAGGGTCTTGTTACGTTAGTTAACACCTGTAGTTTTACACAATCTTGAGGCCCCATCTTGTAGAGATGTAGCACCAAGAAAATCTTGTTAAAATTCAGTTTTAAGTCCTCTTTTATTTCAGTTTTTACATGGTACATTTTACTACATACCTTTTTGCTAATCAGGTTACCACTAACTAATACACACACAGAGAATACACGTGGCAGAAACACGTGGGTTATTAGGGCCCATTAATGGGTAGCTGTGTATACATGAATGAAGTTAACCAGTGATTGCTGAATGGTGTTCCGTAATGTTGGATCTAGAAAGACAGCTTTTGTCTTTAGAGCTGAGGGACAGAAAACAAAACATGAGATTTTCTGCTGGTGTTTTAAACTGCTGATTTTTTTTCTGTGTTGAAGGAAATATTTTGAGGTGATGTGTTGTCTTCTACATTTGAACTTATTCATATGAAAAATCAAATGCTCCACCAATGAATGAAAGTATTCCTGTTAGAGGAGAATATATATCACAAATAAGGTTGTGTTTGTGCAGGGATGAAATTTTCTTTGATGGTGAAGGTCTTTGTTAAATAGTAAACCAGCACTTATCTTTAAAAAAGATAGGGGTCAATTGTTTCCCTGTTTTAAAAGAATGTATAATAAATGAACACTTTGTGCAGTACTTTCCTCAGATTTATTTCAGGTTCCCACCACATAATACTCTGACTTACATTTACAGTACATAGATTGGATTATATCAGTACAGATATACACCACACGACTTTATAGTACAGGTAGAGTCTTATGTGTAAACGACAGCAATATTCTGCCCTGTAAACAAGTTTGAAGAAAAAGGAAAACCCACATTTTTGAAGGTACGAGTGTTCAAATTGTACACATTTTTTTTGTGTTTTTCATTGCACGTAGCCTAATTAAGAAAAAATATGTGTAGCATGACTGGCTGCTTTGAAAACCCATATCCATGAAAGCCTTTGGTAGTTTCAGTGTAGTTGTGCACTGTGGTTATTCATGCAGGTTAAAGGCCCACTATACTTAAGTTTAAAGTTTCATGTAAATAAATGGTCCTGCTTGTGATTAATCTGTATTAAGGTTCATGTGCAAATCCAAACACAGATTTTTAGAGAGCCTTTCCATCAGCATACAATGCAAAGGTTCAGGAAATTACTGGCACAAGGAAATTGTACAAAAAAGTATAGAATATAACATTTTTAATACTTTGGCAAGATATGATAAGCAATGAAAAAACAGAAGCCGTTTTACTCTCATTGCAATATGAGAAACAAAGAGAACCACTGAAGCAGTCAGCATGTCACATTGTATGTGCAGCAGCAGCTCTATGAACTCTGATCCTCCACAGAGAGGTCAGATATCAACTTCACAACAGCACCCTGATCTCTGCAGAGGGTGCTCTCACACAGCGCCCTGATGTCTGCTGAGAGAATGAGCAACAATTCAGTTAAAGATTTGCTGAGATCCAATGATCCAAAAGTCTCTTCAACCTCAACTTTGACTTTCAACAGTGTGTTGACAAAAATCATCTCAAGGTCTGCATGCTTTCATCATGGTCTACATCACCAGATACAGTCTTTGTCATGCTGATACCTCTGAGTTATCTTGTGACCTGTGTATGGAACTTCATTCACAGGGCAGCTGTGGGGAGTCAGACGTATCAAGATGTCAAATGTCAGAGTCAAAGATTATCATCTCCTCACACATACAGCCACCTATTACCATTTGACTTTACTTCCACACTTAGGTCACATGATGTCAGCAAACTCTTCACTGGGGAAGACTCTGGAAAGCCAAGTTGACCTTGAGATCATTTTGTCAAACTATTTAATCATTTATGTCATTGTTCTCAACAACAGTGACCATTATTGATGATTAGCATTTAGACTAAACAATCCAACTGCTTCAGCTGAATGGACTGAATGTTTTCCCACCATGCCAACCTACAGGTATGGCCTCAGGCAGCTCGCTGAAGGATGTACACACGGAAGACTATAAGTGGTTTGAAAATAATTAAAAGGTGTGTCAGGAAGACAATAAGATACACATTGGTGACACCTGGTGACACTGATCTGTATTGTAATGACTGACAGCTGCAGGTAAGTGTTTTCAGGGGAAAGTGGGTGGATTTATAAACCAGCAATTTGGCTACACAGAATGCAACAAAATGCAGAGAGACTTAGAACTGTTAATTAGCACAGGTCAAATAGAGAGTCATCTTCCACTTATTCTTCCAACTTCCAGCTTGGAATTATTTTAAAGCTTCTGAAGCAGCTGAAAGATCCTTCAGGAACTTTCATCAAAGATTTTCATATTATGGTGTAAATATGAGTCTAGGACTCTTTAGATCCCAGCTCAATATAAAATTCAAAATGAAACCTAAATGGAATCCAGTCATCACATTATCAACATCAATTCAGCTGAGTCAGCATGGAGTGATACAGACATTGTGTTTTGACAGAACCAATTCTGTCAATCAGTTTGGTGTGAAAGGACCTTTAAAGGTAAATTAACAATTCCCTGATTTTGGCAAAGTGCACAAACCTCCAAATGTACTGTCTGTTATTTTGAATATGTGGGAGCTATAAACATCCTCACAATATACCTTTAAATGTGACAAATCCCTTATCCTTAATCCTACCTGACACCCAGAACCATGAGAATAGAACTGGCCCAAGACCAGGCTAATTGACATTACTCAGTGATGGCACGGCTGACACTTGATGTTTGCATGTTTGACCCTTTTTACATACAAATCCAATATACATCAGTGCTGCTCATTTTCTAAGCAAAATGCAAGTTTTGAGATTGGTCTCCTCCCATCCAGTCCATTTCAATACAGCATGAAAATCACCAGAAGAAGCTTGGAATTTCCTTCACATAATACATTTCAGTGTGTGAGTAAAAAAAAATGAAATAATGAGAAATGACAGTTGCGATACATGGCAGTTCACTGTGTACATCGACAAAAACGTTAAGTATTTGTGATCTGTAGTAGAAGGGCTCAAACCTGACTACAGCTCCGGTCTGGTCCTTTATCTCCTCAAGTCCTGACCCCTCTGCCGTCTTCTTACATTGCTCACAAGGCACAAGTCACATTAACCTCTGGCTGCACACACTGATCGCTCAGACAAGCAAAGAAAGGTGAGAAATTGCACAGATGCCCTCACTGTGATTGAATTCAACTATGAGTTCATTCACAGCTCATAAACAATAGGCACTAAATCAGTTTGAACCCTTCTGACCCATATTGCACGAAGTCATCATCTTCAGTCACATATACTTATGTAATACACTTTGACCACCCAACATTACTAGAAGTTTATGGAAGAGCTCATCATGGAGGACAGTGAACATGCCATGACAGTATCTACTGCACTGACCCACTGAGAGGGAGTTGTCCCAGCAACACCAGGATGCAGATTGTCTCCCATTTCAACTCACCAGTTTCTGAAGGTTTATATACAGGTGCCGGTCATATAATTAGAATATCATGAAAAAGTTAATTTATTTCAGTAATTACATTCAAAAAGTGAAACTTGTATATTGCATTCATTCATTACACAGACTGATATATTTCAAGTGTTTATTTCTTTTAATTTTGATGATTATAACTGACAACCAATGAAAACCACAAATTCAGTATCTCAGAAAATTAGAATATTACTTAAGACCAATACAAAAAAAGGATTTTTAGAAATGTTGGCCAACTGAAAAGTATGAACATGAAAAGTATGAGCATGTACAGCACTCAATACTTGGTTGGGGCTCCTTTTGCCTGAATTACTGCAGCAATGCGGCGTGGCATGGAGTCGATCAGTCTGTGGCACTGCTCAGGTGTTATGAGAGCCCAGGTTGCTCTGATAGTGGCCTTCAGCTCTTCTGCATTGTTGGGTCTGGCATTTCGCATCTTCCTCTTCACAGTACCCCATAGATTTTCTATGGGGTTAAGGTCGGGCGAGTTTGCTGGCCAATTAAGAACAGGGATACCATGGTCCTTAAACCAGGTACTGGTAGCTTTGGCACTGTGTGCAGGTGCCAAGTCCTGTTGGAAAATGAAATCTGCATCTCCATAAAGTTGGTCAGCAGCAGGAAGCATGAAGTGCTCTAAAACTTCTTGGTAGACGGCTGCGTTGACCTTGGACCTCAGAAAACACAGTGGACCAACACCAGCAGATGACATGGCACCCCAAACCGTCACTGACTGTGGAAACTTTACACTGGACCTCGAGCAACATGGATTCTGTGCCTCTCCTCTCTTCCTCCAGACTCTGGGACCTTGATTTCCAAAGGAAATGCCAAATTTACTTTCATCAGAGGACATAACTTTGGACCACTCAGCAGCAGTCCAGTCCTTTTTGTCTTTAGCCCAGGCGAGACGCTTCTGACGCTGTCTCTTGTTCAAGAGTGGCTTGACACAAGGAATGCGACAGCTGAAACCCATGTCTTGCATACGTCTGTGCGTGGTGGTTCTTGAAGCGCTGACTCCAGCTGCAGTCCACTCTTTGTGAATCTCCCCCACATTTTTGAATGGGTTTTGTTTCACAATCCTCTCCAGGGTGTGGTTATCCCTATTGCTTGTACACTTTTTTCTACCACATCTTTTCCTTCCCTTCGCCTCTCTATTAATGTGCTTGGACACAGAGCCCTGTGAACAGCCAGCCTCTTTAGCAATGACCTTTTGTGTCTTGCCCTCCTTGTGCAAGGTGTCAATGGTCGTCTTTTGGACAACTGTCAAGTCAGCAGTCTTCTCCATGATTGTGTAGCTACAGAACTAGACTGAGACCATTTAAAGGCCTTTGCAGGTGTTTTGAGTTAATTAGCTGATTAGAGTGTGGCACCAGGTGTCTTCAATATTGAACCTTTTCACAATATTCTAATTTTCTGAGATACTGAATTTGTGGTTTTCATTAGTTGTCAGTTATAGTCATCAAAATTAAAAGAAATAAACACTTGAAATATATCAGTCTGTGTGGAATGAATGTATACATTATACAAGTTTCACTTTTTGAATGGAATTACTGAAATAAATCAACTTTTTCATGATATTCTAATTGTATGACCAGCACCTGTACACTCTGAAAAAGGTAGATTTTCAACACCACCTGTTAGATACACGTGTGTGTCACTTTCATTTGTTTAAGGTGCTCCCCGAATAATTTTAATGTACCAGTCTGACTTTTTCAGTGGGATTATTTGACTGCCTAATCCAAAGTAAAATAAAAAGGTTCATGTTGATGTCATGTCTGTGCATCCAGTAGAGACAAGTCTGGGACCTGGTTAGCCTGGCTTAGCATAAAGCCTGAAAGCAGGGGGAAACGGTTAGCTTAGCCCACTGTAACAACAGATCTCAAATCTGGCAGCAGCAGATTGGTCCTGAGGAGAGAACTTCGGGCAGTCACTGTACCAAGCACCTGTCAACAAGTCCCCCAATTCAGTGCCTTTCAAAATGACCCAGATGAGATGTGGATGGCATTCACTGCTGACTGTCTCTGTTTTCAAAGTCACAAACTCTGGACACACAGAAGGTTTTGTGGCGCTATATCAATGTCATGAAACTGTACTTCTGCCTTTCCTTGGGAGAGAGAGGACCTTGGAGGGCATATGTCAGAAGAAACATAAAAGTCTGCCTTTTAATTGGTTCAGCAAAGACTTTTGTTGTCTGTTGATGATGGTATTGCAGTTGTTGTTCAAGCCACTGCATGTAAATGAGACATGACAATGAAGACAGTTAAACAAGTGTATTTCCCTTTAAAATCAGTAAATGTTTCTACTAAAGTCAGTATAATTATATTAATATATCCTGATGACTGTGAGGAAGTCTGCTGGCTGCTTTGTGGTGCAAAATAGGAACAGAGGGATTTTATCTTTTATATAGAGGCCTCAATCTAAGTTTAATACTAACTCTCTTCTCCTGAGAAAAACATGTTGCCCCTTTGCTGAATGTTCCACTTTCTTCACCAACTAGGCTCTGACTGTCTCTGCTGTTTGGTAGTGGGCAGGTAGTTTATAGTGAGTTTAACAATGAGCGAAAATTTGGCTCATGCATGAAGCAGTTGCACAAACTGATTTGTTCCCAAGTGTCACATTTAATAGAAACTGTGGCATTGACCAATTTTAACATAGTTAAGAATGAAAATGTTGAGTGGCCTGTGACATGGATGTGTTGTATGAGTCATGACCTGATAAACTACACTTCTTCACACACTATGTTTTCACTTAAGAAGTATGAATGAATTTGGAGTATACATTGCACCAAACTCACTGTATCTCTATCTTTATCAGAGCTTTTTCACTGAAATCAGCTGTTGCTGCTGCAGCTGCTGCTAATGGAAGTGGAGTGTGGGGGCTTATTAAACCAAAACAATGAGCTAAAAGAAGCTCCACAGTGTTGGCTATAATTCTTTGTGGGTTCCTCACTCTACAAATCTACATAGTCATATAATCCATATTTAATATAAACGTACTGTTTGTATAGCTTTATGTAAAAGTTACGATTTAATAGGTCAAGGCTGTGACTCTGACTTCATAACTAACTTAGTAAGAGACTTGCTGTGCCATGCTGAAAACAATTCTTTTTTCATTACAATTTTTTCTGCTTTTGATTTGACAGGGATTCTGTAAAGTTCTGAGAACATAATGCAAATATCTGTAGTCTCAGAGTTGACACACAGGTGTTGACACTAACCTTTTCAGTCTTAGCTTTTTGTCTATTTTAGCAAAGAAGAAATACCGTAGGCTGATTAATGAATACACGGGTGAAACTGAGAGCTGGGCCGTTGGGAGAACTACTGCTTTAAAAAAAATTGATGACAGAGTGAACAGTATCCAGTGATCTTTTAGGACTCCTGATCCAAAAAGTGACAGAAGTAGTAAAACAGTAGCAGAGCCAGTAGAAACTCCTGTTGGTCAGGGGTCCATTTAAAAGGGCTGTAGAAAACCTGTTTGTCATGGCACTATTGGATCTTTATGCATGGCATTAACTTACACACATCTACTCTAATCTCAGTACCAGACACAGCATTTAGAACCAGCACACATCAGCAGACAACACTGTCGTCAATAGAAAACACCAATGTACAAGTGTGAAGCAGAGCCCATGTGAGGATTCTTCAAATTGCACTTAAGTTCCAACACTACGCATGGTCCAGATGCTGTCTCTCAGTTTTCCATTCAAGTGCAGTGGTGAAACTCTCAGAATGAACACACGCAACTCAACAAGGTCCAATGCACTACAGTTTTTTCTCTCTTTGTCCTAAGCTATTGCAGGTGTTGGGTTCGACTGTAGCACCTGTAGACTGTAGACAGTCTGAATAAGGAACATTGTAAGGCTGGTACAAATTATGCGTTCCAGACTTGTCCAAAAATTGGAAAACCCCTTCTCCTGCTATGTAATATGTCATCAGAGTCAAAATCTCAGATGTTTAGTCAGCTCCAGGGTTTCAGAGATGCAGTTATCTGACGTCATTCAAACATATGTTGTAAACACGAAACAGAATCAATTGAAAATGTTTTCAACTATAATGGTGAATCTATTGATTCTTTTTTGCATCATGTGACAATAAGTCCACCTTAACTCCAGTGTGGTTATTTGTTGACACACAGTCATAGTCATAGTTGATTACCAAGCAGCAACTACCCCAGGCTGTATATGTGGCAATTATTTTGTGGTAATTGATTAAAGAGTTATGTGCACCACTAGGGCCCTAAGGTAGCTCTAATATTTATCCAGTCACAGGGCCCTCTCTCATAGATGGACCCACTGGACTGCAACTATTTGCTCAATGGGGGACCAAAGCTCCAGTTCATCTGCAGCTGGTACTTGCAGCACTTGAAATTTAACTGATGTTACTGTGCCCAAGCATAAATATGATGTGGGTAAGAAATCCTGCACAACTTTTGAAATGTAGCTGACAGGCTTTTTATGATGTTATTTTATACTAGACTAAAAAACCAAGAAGGGAGTCGATGCTTTTTGATGTTTTAGTCTTGGCAAACACCACCTCCTTTTTGAGCGCTTTTAAAAATGAACTGTTTTACTTCAAAACAAATATAGAATTGAAATGTAGAGTTGCACCAATGGTTGTATATTTATCTCTGAGATTTCAGCCTTCACCTCAAAACAAAAAAGGTGAGTGGATTTCAGTTGATGCTCACCACATTTTAAAAGCTCTGAAGCAACATCTTGTTCCACAATGATGTCCCTGTAACTTCAAATTATCTATCTGTTGTACCCTTTCGTACCCATGGTTGCTTGAGAGGTCCAGTGACAGAATCTAGTTTTAATACCATTAAGATTCCAATTGATAATAAACTTGTATTGTGCATACCCTTAAATAAATTAGGGATTAGTCAACTCATAATCAAACTTAGGTGGGGGAGAACAGGGACCCACAGCTCACATTTTGCCCACAGGCCTGTTAACAGGTTAATCCAGCCCTGCTGCTGTGTTGAACACTGGAATATCGGAGGCAAAAATATCAACTCACCATTAGAGGTAACTGAGAAAATGTGTATTTTTGCCTGTTTGGGTGAGGTGACCCTTTAAGTTTAGCCTATCTGGACAATAAGATTTAATTTTCCATTTATATCTTAATTTACACAGTAGCAAGAGTAGTACAATTGTGCAAAGTAAATTAGGCTGCTTCTCCCCACACTAGTGAGGAATCTAAATGGGTAGGCTATATTGCTATCTAAATACCTTTCATGTGGGTTGTTTGTTGCTAGTCTGCTTTTCAGGGCATCACTTATCCAAAGTCACTATGTAGAAGCAGAGGTTCGGGTTCGGATTTTCCAATTTCAAGCTGTTAGACGCACAGCACAACTCCACCACCTTTCCTGCCATCACCACAGTCAGATGGCTTTCGCGGACCCGGCTATCAGGCCCGGGCTCTAGGACTGGGTGACGGCCAGGGTATTGACGTATCCGTGCGGACACATGTCGTTCTCGGACACGCAGTGGGAGAACTGGGCCGGGTTGCTGCCGCCGGCCAACCTGCGGACCCCCCGCACCGCCACACACTGCTCCACCAGCTCCAGAAACTTACACACCAAGAAGAAGATATTTTTAAACATGAACACCGACACCGGCATCTTGTAGACATACACTTGGAAACACCTCACCACCAGCAGAGGTGCGTTGACCAGCAGGCCAGTGGAGAAGCGGGCCCACAGCCACCGACAACGCAGCTCCGACGCCGTCAGCTCATAGAGCCAGATCACCGGCACGGCCAGGGCCACGAAATACACCGAGATGACCGTGTACTTCAGGTAGATGGTGGGAATCTCGTTCCTCAGCAGCATCTCCACCAGCGTGAAGCAGTCCAGCAGGTCCAGGCAGGTACTCATGAAGCAGCTCTGGGAGTGGTGCCGAGTCGCCCCGTTTAAATCTTCAATGATGGAGTTGATGAGGCAGAAAAGCAGCGGCGCGGAAAGCAGCACGATGATTTTGAAGCCGGTCACTCCGCACGGGACCTTTAGCGCGATCAGGTCTAGGATGGAGGTCTCCAGGATGAGCACCACCTTCGGAGTGCAGGCGATGACATAGATGAGCCAAGCCAGGTAGGCGTAGGTGAACTCCCCGAGGTTGCAGCCGAAGATGGAGCTCTTCTGGTGGAAGCCGCAGGCCCGCTCTCTCTTGCTCCGCGCGTTCTTCATGAAGAAAATCCCCCAGCCCGAGATCACCACCAGGTCCGTGGCTATCCATGAGCACCAGTACAGGTCGGTGAAGATGATGAGGTAGAAGTCCAGAATACCGCCCTGGAAAATGAGGAGAAGGAAGCAGAGCGCCTTATACAGCAGGCTTCTTTTGGATTTGTGCGCCAGCAGGGGAGCGGTCTGCATGAACTCCCCCGATGTCATGATGCAGGTGGCGGCCGCGGCTGAGGAGACCAGGGGCTGGATGCTGCGGCTCTCCTCTGGGATGATACTGCCGCTGGTGGTCTGTGTGTCCCGCCTCCTGCTCAGCTTTTCAGCTTCCGGAGAAGATGAGACGGGGGAGTCCGGGCAATAGCTCGCTTCGTATTGGAGATAGTCGGCCTTCAGATTGTCTTTCCCAGTTTCAGAGATCATTGTATTTCTGCGGTCGCCTCCTTTTCTCTCCTTTTCTTCCTTCCTGATGCTTTAAAAGGTGAAGAGACAGAGACATGCGCAAAGAAAGGCACGGACCTAATCTGATGGAATGGACTACAGAGGCTTCCATAGAAGCCATAGTCCGAATGATGCCTTCAATGTTCGAATCCCTTTCCCTTTCACGTCAAGTGGATAGCCTATATCAATTAAAAATCAAATGAAAATAACAATGGACTGAAAAGGAGAATATATATATATATATATATATATATATATATATATATATATATATATATATAGATATAGATATAGATATATAGATAGATAGATAGATACTGACTTACAATGACAAAAACAAAGATGATGATTTCTCATTTCATGATATCTAGTTAAATAAAAAGTGTGTGAACCCTTGGAATTACCTTCTTCTGCATTAATTGATCATAATCAATATGAAAAAGGCTATTATCTACTATCTTCACAGTGCTGGTGGACAAAGTAAGTGAACCCTTGGATTTAATACCTGTATAACCTCCTTAGGCAGCAGTAACCTGAAACCAGTTCTTCAGGGCTGCTTAGTGTTCAGGAGGAATTCTGGACTGGTCCTCCCTAATACAGCCTCAGCTCAGACATATTCTCAGATTGTCTGGTGTTAGTGGCTTTCTTCACCTCACTCTACTGGATTAAGGTCTGGGCTCTGACTCCAACAGGTGGATTTTCTCTGTTTATAGTCATTCTGTACATTTACTTTGATGTTTGTCCTGCTACAACAACCAGCCAGCTGACAGCAACCCTCACTACCAAGTCCACCAAGCACCATCCCAATAGCATTGCAGAAGGTCAAGGTGCTCTTTGGAAAACTTGAGACACTCAGTGATATTTTTCATTTGTTTTGGGTTCTTTTGTTTTTTTTTCCCTGTGATATCTAGCCATAGACACGACGCCCCATGCACCATGTTTTTTGTATAGACTCATTAACACATGCTAACTACCTCCAATGATTCTATGTATATATATATATATATATATATGGAATGGAATGGAATGGAATTATATATATATATATATACATAATTCCATCCATTTACATCATTTCACTCTGAGACATTTGATAAGTTTCACTCAACGATTTCTGGAAAAGCCAAGGAGTAAACAGCGAAAAAAGGAGCCATGCTGACTACAGTGGCCCTCTGTCACATGGAAAATGTGAGAATTTAAGCAGATCACTTAAACTCTTTTTTCAAGCCATTTTATTCAACAGTTTGAGGTGGAACATAATATAAAATATTAAATACGAAACAACTGAAATGTGAAGACAGGCATAACCCTGCACAATTCAGAACCAACTGCTGCTTTTAAAGCAAACTGAATTGAGTATTCCATCCATTTTTTCTTGTTGTTCCAATACTGTCAAGTTTAATGTGATATTACAGAAATAAATACAGAAATAAGTAGATCAATTAAAACATTTACACACAAAGTAGAAACAGATTTGTCTATTGAAGGGAAACATAAGTGAGCTCAGCAGGTCTAAGGGAAATTTAACCAGTTTATTCAATGTTCAGTCAAATATACATGAGTGTCTTAACACAAACTGTATGTTAATGGTTCCATATGTGTGATGTGCCTCCTCACCTCCATGACCACAACTACTGGAGCAGAGAGTCTAGTGGGAGCCAGAGCAGCACCAACACCAAGAAGGTAAAACACCTTTCTTTACTGTCCTGGGAGGAAAACAGTAAAAGTGTGTGTCCTGTTACATTTTTTGTGAGTTTGCAGTTCACATGGCCCCACCTGGTTGCCATTCTGCTCTATGTGGGAACTGTTGGGTTTTTCTCTAAAATAAAGTAAGTTCTCGACTTGACCCTGTAAAGTGCCTTGAGATAGTGTATATTATGATTTGGCGCTATACAAATAAAATTGAATTGGATTGAATTGAGTGGAGATTGTGATTTGTGTTTCTGATTTATTTTATTACTGCTGTCAGTGGGGACTCTGTGGAGTGGGCTGTGGCAGGTCATTGTTTGGCGGAGGGGGTAACTCTGACACATCTGGTGATCATGTGAGTCAGTATCTGGCATCTAAACTGTATCCAATTATCAAACACTGTATGTGGTGTTTGCTGTCTGTAACAGCTCATCTGCTCTTTTTCCTCAAAGCTTCATATTTTAATTCATAAAGTGTTTTCATTTTTATGATGTAGCAGAGGTGGTCTTTGATTTATAATGTAAAGTGTTTTGTCCCTCCTGTTGGTCAGTTTCTACCAGTATATATTATGGAGGTATAGTGTTCCTGTAATAATGTTGTGTAATAGTAATCATTAAGTAATTATGGTAACCAGTGTTCACACTTTGATGACACAGTTTTATATTAAAGCAGAGCACCTTGATACCCAGGTCAGAAATGATCCATTGAGTCCACTGATGTTACAGTAGTAGTCTGAAAGGACTAGAACTAGACTGTTCTGACCTGGTCCCTCACCCCCCTCTGTCCATCTCTCTAACAGGCTCCTGAAAGCAGGAAGAGACAGATGGAGCAGGAGAGCAGCTCCAGAGACCTCGAGGAGCCTCCAGAGAGACGATGCCATCAGACTGAAGCTCCAGTTCCCAGCCCTCCTCCTTGGCCTCACTGGACACACTGGAAGGTGTCCAGCTGGAGGAGAATACTCCAAATGTACAGATGAGAGTTGGTTGGTTTTCATCTATCTCCTGTTTTTCTATTGAACCTTCTATCTGAGCTTGATGGTCTCCAAACACATTTCACATCTCTGCTGCAGCAGTCTAAAGGGTGTAGCTGAACCAGTCTAACCTTCCTCCTCCTCCACTCTGTCTCCCTAAACTGTTCAGGAACGAACAGCAGGAGAAGGGCACCAGGAGATCCAGTCCAGAGCCCTCCAGGAGCCTGTGGCCCACATTGAGTATAATGACATCATGTCCTTGCCCCTCTGGCCCAGTGCCTGCAGAGCCCAGCCTGTTGTCTTCCAACGGAATTTTAATTCAGTAGTAGCCATTAGATAAAACAGTAACACACAGACACAGACACACACACACACACACACACACACACACACACACACACACACATACATACACTCATACAGACACATACTTGTACTTCTATCTTTGTGAGGACACTCATTGACATAATGCATTCCTTCGCCCCTTACGCTAACCTTAACCATCACAACTGAGAGCCTAACCCTAACCCTTACCCTAACCTTAACCTAAACCTAATTCTAACCATAAATGTCCTCACTTTCCCAAAATGTCCTCACTCTGTTAGTAAAATAAATTTTTTGGTCCTTACTATGTAGCAAGTACAAGTATACACACACACACACACACACACACGCACACACCTTCATTTCTTATTAGCTGGTTTTGTGTGATGAACCCTGGGGTCCTCTTGAAAGAAGAAAAAGAAGAAAATCGTTTTCTTCCACCAAAGTGATCAATAAACTTAGATTAATCTAGAACATACAAAGATATTAAACTATTTAAACTTTTAAAAATATTTCTATTTTGAATAATCTTATCTAGTGAGACCAAATTGTCAGAACTTCATGACAGAAGTAAAGGGTTTTAGGAGGGTCTACTGACAATGGTTTTTCCTACAGTTCATTTGTTGGTATGACACTACTTTGGTAAATTTCCCATTTTGCACTAAATTGATTTTTTAAATGAATGATGTCAATATATTAACTGATGAATAAGTGAGACCATTTAGTAAGTGTTACGTGATAGCATGTTACATTGACTCCAGCCACTAGATGTCATGAGTGCACAGTTTTAAAGTTGCTCTGATGTTAATTCTCCTCCACCACCCTGTCAGCCATTGTTTAGCAAGATGTATTTAGTACAGTGGTTGGACATTACCAGGGGAAAATTCATCAGATTTTGCCTGAGAAACTGCAATTTAATCTAAGACACATGGTTTTATCTGCAATAGTATAATTACTAAATAACATAAATTTGTGGTCAAAATATTTATTCTCTTACCTCAAAATGTTTTTTCTATATAGAATCTGAAGACAACCACAAAGTGGGATCAGGGAGGAGGTGGGTACACATTAAAATAATCATATGACTTTCTTATCCCTGATTGGTGTAATCTGGGGTGTTACAACTCTCCCCATGATGAAGCATTACCTGTGACTTTGAAGTCATCTTAGATGGATGACCACTTTGAGACAGAGCAGCCACAGAGGAAAATCATCTCGACTGATTCATACCTATCTAAAGTCTTTTGGATCACTTTTTAACCATTTCCAGGTTTATTAAAACTCAACAAATCTTTATTATTGTAACTCATGTAGGATTTCTTTTACATGATTCATAATAGCAAAAGTTTGAATTAAATTCACATACATTTTCGAACAGTCTCACATTTGAGTGGTAACAGGGGCCAGAGGTTTTGGAAAACATTAATTTTGAAATACGGAACATGTAAGAACAAAACTAAGTAGAAGAGGAGCCTCTTCAGGGCAGGACCACCCTTAAGGTCCCAGTCATGTCAGATGATATTGTGTTCTCTCTAACTAAAGTTTCAGTTAGGGTTAGGATCTGGTTTGGTACTAGGCAGGTGGTGCAGTGTTCATCTGAGCTGCCCGCTGCTGCTAGAAAAATGCTGAGAAGAGTGAAATTCATAGGTCCTTGTTTTGGTTTTATCAGCCTAAGAGATACTAAAATGCTCAGTAGAGCCGAGGAAAACTGCAGAGTTGTTGATAAAACTGTTTGTGAGTATGAGCAAAACATGTCACATTACACAACCTTTTGATCCATTGTTAAAAGCAAAACCAAAATACATGAATATTATCAATAATAATCTTGTTAATTCAGAAAAGCAGAGCAGATTTTTTTTTTTTTTTTTCTCAAGTGAATGCATTAAGCTTCCATAGTATTCAGCTCTGACTCAGTCAACTAATAATTATAAGGGAGCACAGATGTTATTCAAACAGACGAGACACACAAAGATTGAGACTCTGCACAGTACAGAGAGTGATAATAAACTTTAATTTCATGTTAAGGTCGATGGCTGTGGAACATAGAGAACACACATTTCAGTATTAACATATGCATTCCAATGGAGTTCAACGGGAGTCAGTAGATGAGCATCTTAGCAGCAAAGCTTAAAATGCATAACTCAGTGCAGCTAACAGAACAGTGAATCTACATTTCACACTGGTATGAAACATTTCTCTGCACTGAGAATCTGCTGATGAATGTTTCATCACAAGCGTTGACTCTTTAGCCTCATTCTGAGGAAGGACTTGATGTTCCTGGACACTGAGATTAAGAACGGCTGAAGGAAAATGTCTCAAATGCATTTATCTGGAAAACCTAACATTTGACCTTAGTTGCAGTGTATAATTCTTAATCCACAGGAAGTATGTTTCCCAGACTAGTTACTGGTTTTACAGAGATGTGTGGGAGAGGCAGGTGGGGTTTGCGTGGCTTATAGTCTCTTTGAAGATTATTAGCCCTGTTCCAAGATCTGTCCCACAATGTCCAAGATCCCCATCTCTATCACCCAGACACTTAAGTCACTGAGCACCTAAAATTAGTTACTGAATTGGTGGCCACTCTGAAAGATACAGTGTACAAAGGCGACTACCATTTTGTTCAGTAGTAGTATTGCTGTGATATAAACCCCAGTCACCAGTGGCAGCATCAAGCAGCACTCTCTGGGCTCAAATCAGTGTGCTTGAGAAACTGGTTGCAGATCAGTCTTTTATAACCTGTGAAAAAACTCTTAATGAGAAGTTGAAGTTTATGAATGAGAATGAGAGAGAAAAAAGCGGTGGTTGCGTAAATATATTCTATGCACAAATGATGTTAAGAGAGATGTTTTTCTGCCTTTTTGTAACCTGATCATTGATTTGTGCAGATATTTCCATATCCATCCATACGCGCCAACCAGTGAGTGTAAAGTAATTCCTACATCCCGTCTTACTTTCCACTCTGACTTTTACAGCCCTTATAAGTCCAGAAGAGCAGCAGCCATCTGGTACCTTCATATTTTCAACATTCTTCCAGTATCTAATTTTATGAGCCACTCAGTGACTGAAATGTCCCAATAACAAAGATGGCCAGGATCAGGGCTACCATTCACTCTGCTGTACAAAGCCATAATGTGTTCCATTATGGTTTTGTAGGCACCTGAAAGGGTGAAAGGTTTTCAATCCTGAAAAAACAAAGCAGAACTCTACGGGGATACGGTAAATAGTTTTCAGTACAACATGGAAGTGATTATGGTAAATTTATTAAACATCAGCACAATATATTGGCTATCAGCAACTTTAATAAAGAAAAACAGTTCCAGCCTTCAGAAACCATATGTAAAATCTTAAAACATGCCCATCACTATTACAGTAAATGGTGCTGAGTAAGTTCGAGTGCATCCTCAGAGTCTCAGTATTATGTACAAACACCTGGGTAGATGATAAACAAGTCAAAACCCACACCCACAAATGAACTTAACAATTTTTATTAGCAATATTTGAAGAAAGTTATAATTTTTGTTAAATCTTATATTGAGTTCATTTTGCCATTTTATTATTTTCAACATGAACCGCACAAGATAAGACTCACAAGGATAGATGTCTAGAAAATGTTTAGCACGAACGCACTGACTTGTTGGATTTTTTTTTTCTTTTATCTTTTAGAAGTTCATTTAATGGCCTGCTTAAAGGCACTGCCACAATACAGGGGGTGGGAAAAAGCTACTGTCCATCACTCACACAAGACAGTCCATTCTAGTGTCTAGTATACATGGGGGCAGGGGAGGTTAGTGGGTGGGGCTGCTATAGGTAAATTTCATAGAAATCATCCAGCTCCTCGTGAAACAAGTCCCATTCATCCTCTGAATCTGTCACCTCGTCGTCGGTTCCTGCGGCAAGCAGCATGAGAAGCATTTCGCTCAGCTCAAATGTTACCATCTCCTCATCATCGTTGTCGAAGGAGTCAGTGCTTTCCCTCTCGTCATAGATATCCCACAGCGGTGTTCGCCTTGAGTTCTGAGGGGAGAGGGCAAAGTCAGACATTTGACTTCATTTTAGAGTTGGTGAGTCAGAATCCTGAGATGAACCTACATTTCACTTTCAGATCATTTTGACTTCCCATCTTTAAGTGATTTCTCATAACCTTGATTTAAAAAGTAAAAACCTTGACAGAAATCATAATTTTGACTCTGACTCAGCATCTCGGAAAGCTGAATCAGTCAAGAATTTTATTTGACAATTCAATTTGACTTTTAGCTCATAATCCTGTAATCCTGACTTCAGTATCTCAGAATGTTTACCAAGTAAATCAAAATCTTTAAATCAGTGTTTTGTAATTCTGACATTTCAAACTTTTAAAAGTTTTCCCTCCCTGTCAGATATGGCGTCTATCTCCACACACACACACACACACACACACTACCACCACACTAGGAGAGAAAATTATCATCAACACATCAACTGAAATTAGGATACAAATTATGAAATAAAGTAAAATGTTTATGAAAGTCTGAATTCACACAGGCTTGATTTAATGAGGTGAGACATTATCATCTGATTTGTATCACAAATCCATTCAATATTTCTTATTGAACTGGTGTGAGTAGTTTTCATTTAATTTATTATTAAACAGATTTAACAAACAGAACCAACACTGAGTAGCAAGACAGATAGAAACTCTAACAATCTACAGTCTGCAGTAGTCTGAACACCTCTGGACAAGTTCTATTGATTATTGAAGGGAAAAGAAGTAAATACAACCCCTGAGGCAAACACATTCAAATTAGCCTTTCTTCAAATGTTAATGCGCTGTTTGTTTTTTTTCATGACTTTGAAAAATAAAAAATAAAAGCTGACACCCTTCCACTGTTACAGCACTCAGAACTGAGTGCCATAATTGACTCATCTGAACTTGTAAAGCAGGAAAAGAATTGTCATTAGGAATTATCATCTGATGACAGCTTCAGCGCTTGATAAATTCTCTGACTCTTTAAACCTTGTAAAAAGAAAACTCAGATAACATGCAGGTCTGCTGGGCAGAAAGGCAAAGCAAACCCCACAGTCCAACTGTAAATTACCTGCAGGAAGGATTAGCTGACACAATAGTGGTAGTGCCCCGTTCCACTGTGCAGCACTGATGCACAAACAAAGTCTAAATGGATGAATCAATATGCAATATCTGAAATCTGCAAAACAACATCTGGAGAAGATCTTTGGTTACAATCACCAAAGATATGTTTGGAGGAAGAAAGGGAGCAGCATTTGATGAAGAAGACATTTTCAATTCTGTTTAGGGGCTGAGTGGAAATCAGTGACACAGGAAACGCTACACAGAAAGAGACTGGATTCCACTAAGCATCAGCAAACTCTGGATAAAAATGTCCAAGAAACTGAAAAGAGTCTGGCTTCAAAACAGGACAACAATCCACGAATGATCCTACTAAAATTTCAACATCACTTACAATATGTGTAGATCTCGCCATGCTATACATGCAGAACAGCCTAAAAATAATCTCAGTAAGTACTAAATAGCAGTATGTGCTGACTTAGGGGGCCCAACTTTTGCACATGCCACAATTACTGTTTGATTTTTAACAATTTTTTAGATTCATGAAATAAAACCTCAACATTAACATTTGAAGAAACATAAATTGTTGATGTGTGTTTGCTGCAGAATTTTCAAGAATTACTTCTTTTTACTTCGGACATTAATATAGAATTTCTCTAGGGCTGCCCAGAATGATTCATACTGCATGGTTTTAGTGTAGAAACCACAGGAGATCAGATTAATTAAACAGCTTTTTACATAGCATGGTAAACAAGTCACTGTTTACCACAGTTAAACAAAGTCCTCTTCTTATTAGGAAGACTCATCATCATAACAGGAAGCTGCTGATAGTGTGCGTTATATGATTACGGCGTGTAATCTAACTGTAATTGTAAATGTAATTTAACTGTTGTCAGTTCACAGGGCCTGGTGCTAAAATAGATCTCCATCATGGCAGCAACAGTTATCCACAGGATCACTCCCTCTTTGCACTACACCTGATTTATTCCTGTTTTTCTGGTTATCCTGTATGTTATCATATGTTCTACTCTCCACATCCAGCAGTGGGTGCTAAAGGTGAGGAGGTGTTGAGAATGTTGTTACTAGCAGAGATAAAGCAAACTAATGGCTTCTGACAATGTTCACTTGAGTATCTAAACTAGTACTGAAAACATTCAGGGCAACACAAACTTCATACTCGTGGTAGCACTGATGTATTTCTTCAGAGTACTTGGTGGTGAAATGACAGGATTTTAGGAGCGACAGTTACCCGGTTTCTGCTGTTGGATCCAGTCTGTCTTCTCTGGGGTTGAGCTTCCTCCAGCCGTCCATCGGGAAAGGCGTGCTTGTAGAAACAATTTGAACCAAAAGGGCATGTTCCACGACCCTCATCAAAGTATCGACACGGTTTACTCCTGGAGAATACAGAGGGGAAACCAGAGAATACACACACCAAGTGAGATCATCTCAAAATAACATAAAACCACACCGGAGGCATCATTTTTTTCCCCCTCAATTCTGCATCCTTCCACTCCCGCAGATTCACCATCCTGCTCCTGTGATGATTCTGATCACATCCACTCACAACAGCTTTCTATTCAAAATCTCTCTGCTCCATCCTGCAGGAAAAATAATGGATTTTTAATTGCTGATGCTCAACTGTTTAGTAAGGCAGCTTTAGAAGACCAAATTTAAAATAAGGCAGAAAGAAAATGACTTTTAAAAGAAAAATCAGCTTCAGCTTTAGTGAAAACTAAAAGGAGCAGAAACACCTTGTTTCTTTGATTTGTTGTTTCCCACAGATCCAAACCAGTTGGTAGAGATCCACTGTAACCGTTTTACATGTGTATATGGATGTGCATCTTCTATAGTCACTTAGTATGGGAAATGGTCTGTGTACCCCATGCCATCCTTGTATTTCTGGATGAGTTTCTGCTTGTCATCCTTATCTTCCACCCAGTACTCGCTTGGGATGACAAAGTTGGATGTAATTCGACACTCTGGGCAAGACCTGCAAAGAAAGAGTCCAACAACAGTGTGGTCAGCACTAAACCTAACACTGTTAAGATAACTCTGTCAAGATTAGTAAAAGATTAGTTGGTGACCCAGAGTGACATCCTGGCCATAACATTTCAATAAGAACCCACCTTGTAACCTAGCAATACATTGCTGCCTTGCAAATGGCCCATGTTGACTTAATCACAAAGAAGTTCTCATGAATAACTATGTGGCCTCAAATAAGGATCAATGAGAATTTAAGCTGGAGAAATGCTATTCAGATATTATTTCAAAGCCTGCGGTTGTTTATCAGCTTTTGTTAATTTGTTAAAACCCTGGATGAAAAATTTTGTGGTGTAGAAAACACCTGAAGGGCCTGAAATAAAAACCAAACTTTAAAAAAAAAAAAAAATCCAAAAAACTACTTACTTTAAATTAGACAATTTCCTGAGAGAATCTACCAGAGATACCGATTCAGAATTATTTATCATTTAGCCTGAGAGTGATCCTACAATTTACTGGAGAAACAAAGACACTTTGAGAGAGAAAGAAGAGAAAAAGTCCCCTCACTTCCCAAACCCTAGTTTGTCACGAATAAGTGACTCACTTGATGATTTTGCTCTCAAACTGCTTGGCACTCCTCCACTTGCGAATGCACTTTAGACAGTAGCAGTGGCTGCAATTGGAGAGGATGCCAAAACGGCGCTCACTTGGGTTGGCCTTCTCAAACACCACCTCCATACACACTCCGCACATCATGTCCTTGCTGCGTTGGATGGCAAATGAAATCTCCATGTCTTTCTCGTGGGCCTCGATGCATGCCTACAACAGGAAATGGTTAAATCATAACCACAAGTTAAAACAGTAACCACAAGCTTGTCTCCATTCAACATAGGTCCTCAGATGCTTCTATTAACACATCACAGACTAGATTGTGTTGTGTGCTCAGGGTGTGTTCAGATGACAGAAGCACTTCTTTAAAAACACAGCCCCCTCTATCATTTTAAGTTAGACCAGTATACCGACACAGCCTTGTCCTTGTCAGGCAAAAAACTTGAACCTGGCTCAAGTTTTGCTGCAAATCAATGTCATCCAGCAACTCACTCTGTTAGCCAATCAAATACATGTTAACTGCATACCCCAGTAGATGACATTAAGCTTCTGTTTATGCTGTGACTGAGGATGAGAATTCTCTGGGTACTATAAACTGCTGTTCAGTGTTTTGGTGTTTGATAAACCTTCACACTGAGGGACAAACTTGACTTCTTGGATCATATTTTATTCACACATTAGTACCTGATAGGACTGACACTTCTTTAAATTGACTACAGTTTAAACATTGGAAAAAATTCAATTTCAAACTATCTGACCTGTAATGATCTGACTGAATTCAGTATTCATGTATTTGTGTTGTAATGCAGCAGTGAATCACAGCAACAAGCTTTGGTGTCCTATCAGCAAACTGGCTGATGGTGCAAACATTCACCACAGAGTGAAAATTAAGGGTGAACTGGTGAAAGTGACTGTGAGACTTGTTGCCTGGATTGGCGAAACACACAAATTCTAATGCTCCAATGCTAACACATTTGTTATTGAATTCTTGTATCTCTCTCCTCTCTCTTTCTCATTAGCAAAGAGAAGTGTACAAAACATTCAGGTAGCAGATTCTTGTTTTGCAGGCCAGTGTCTGCACTCTTTATTTGTCCAAGAAAAAGCTCAACTCTGTGATACCACTGTACAACTGTGAGTGTTTCTGGAGTTAAAACATCTCTAGCAGAATGAGGAGTCCTGTCTCACAGCTGCCTTATAGAAAGGTTACCACGACAACAAATCTGAAGTCACCTGTAAACTCAGTCTGGCAACAGAGGCAAAACAAATGAATGGAACAGCAGCCACGAAATGTCAATATGCTACAGATCCCAAAAGCCAGAGGAATGAATGATTCCATTGTGCTACTGGACATATGTGACAGTGAGACATTAACAGCTTGGTTAATGTGGATGCACCAGCAGGTTGTCTGTAACCATTACCTTAGTGTGCTCAGAGCGCTGGTTGTTGTCAGTCGGGTGGAGCACCTGAAGGCCACACATATCGCACACATCGCCGTGGAGATAGGCACAGTTGATTCCGTAGCGGCACTCACCAACAGCAGCATACGGACAGAGCTGCTTCCTCAACTGTTTGTTGTCCAGTGTGGTGTCACTGTCAAGCTCCTCGATGAGCGGGGCAGAGCTCTCCACCTTCACTTGCTCAGCTGGACACAGGCGACCCATCATTACAAAGACACAAACATTTAATTTGTTAAGTTTATTAGCAAGCAAAAACTGTTTACCCCCCTTCTTACAAATGAGGAGAATCTGATCTGACAACACATCTTCCCTTCTTAACCTTCTCTTCTGCACACAATTTTTATTTACTGCACAGACAGGTGTCAAAATGCAACTTAACCAACCTTTAACCTTTACCACGGCAGTGAAATCATAATTTCAGTTACATTTCAGACAGTGGATGAACCTTATTCACAGTGGAAGATGCATAACATCATTAAAGTGTTGTTTGTGCCTCTGCCTCAGTTGACTTGATATAGACCACAGAAAAAAATTATATATTGTTGTTCTTGTCATTTTGTGTTCACACTCACTTATTAGAAACAAACCTAGATATTGGAGACAAATTGAGCCCATTTTAGGTGGTCTTGGTCTGGTTGTTTGGTTTGCACTGCAGTTTTTGTGCAGTGTTTTCATATAAGCCTAAATGAACACAGCCAAATGGACAAACATACAAACATTTGGGGGGGGGGGTTGATTTTGTTAACTAGTGGTATAATTTTGGCAATTATAATCATATTATAATGACAAATGGTAAATGATTTGTGATTTTTGTAAAGGCAAACCTAAAAACCTGTTATTGAATCATGAGAAAGTTTCAGAGCGACAGAGACACAGAGCGTTGTGGTAACCATAGTAACTCATTCACACAGCTGCCTAATGTGCACAGCGTGAGAGGAGCAGCATGGGAATAAATGACAGTAACAGATTTGTGGATATTTCTAACTTTGCTCTGATGGTCTGAAGAAGTCTCTGCTGCTCACTGATGGAGTGAGGCCGGTAGACGAGACGTCAGGGTTAAGAAATGGAAATGGTTGTTAGGGGTGTCTGAAATCGTATTACAAGATTCATCCAGGCATAAATATGAGAAATATATTGATGTGTTTACAGTTACAGGAAAGAAAGATATATAATTGCTTCAACCCTCCTGAACTGTTGTTTTTACCTCTTTTGGGGGGGTCAAAGCCTTGGCTTGGCCATTCAAACTGGCGGCCTTGATACATCATTACAGAAAGTAATAACTTCATATATACACAAGCAGAGATTTGTGTGATTTTAATGACTGCCTGTTGTTGCTGTTGCAAATAAAAATAAACTTGGAGAATATAATAGCTCAGGTGGTCTTGATGTCTCACATGTGTCTCTCAGAGGCAGTGTGGATCGTTTGAATCGAATCATAAAGCATGACATGTGAAAATCTTCTCTCACTGTAGATAGTAAAAGCGTGAATTTAGGATAATGTTCAAATGTAAGTATACATATCAAATTTTATGTAATCAGTGCTGGTTGCTCACCCCGTCCACAGTATGGCTGTCCTGGAACAAACTCAGCAGCGTTGACCCAGTCTTGCGCCCCAGGCACAGGTGTTGGCCTACTGGGTTCTGGGTCAGATGGGCCGGCCACCGAAACAGAGGGCAGCGGCAGCATCTGGGGGGTTGGCAGCTCTTCGTTTTTTGCAGGTTTACAGTGTTCAAACCTGAGGAGTCACACAAGACCTGGACTGCTACAGTACAAATGATCTACTGTCTAAACACTAATACAGCAACATTACAACAGGAGCACTGACGTGGAAAATGTATGGCGGAAAGTGAGGAGCTCAACTACAAAGAGCAAAACCAAAGCTGATATCTAAAAATCCAAAAACATGAATTTAAGACACTAAATGTGCAATCCAGGATACAAGGGTGCATGAAACAAACTTCTACCTTTTCAACAGCACATCAATAAAAGGTTCATAATTTGCCAAATTAAGTAAAAATGGTTTTTCAGCATTAAAGTAGTTCAGCAAAATCCAATTTGAGTTATTATCACACTAGTTTATGGTCACTATATATCTGCATTAGGGATGCATGGTATATAAGCGGCGGATATAGTACTGGCTGATAAGTAGGACAATTAAAGTGTTATTATTATACCACTAAAGCAAATAATTATGTCCAATGAAACAAAGCCTTGGCTATGGACTAGAGACACCGCTCAAAACCTGGTTTTGTATGAGAACTTTTTCATCTATGTGTCTCAGCCTCTTAACATGAGGGCCTTAGCCCTGTGGTATCATTTATTTAACACAGGGGTTTCCAACCTTTTTTCTCTGAGAGCAACTTTGACAAAATAAAAAGGGGCTGAGAGCTCACCATGTCTTATATTACTGGTTACATTAATTCACATACAGAATTGTAACAAAACACTCAAACTGATCTCCAAACCAAATCAGATGAATAAAATTATTTAACAAGTCATCAAATATCAATACCCAAAACTTAAATTCTGTACCAAAAACATCTGCAACTCAATGATTGTGCCAAAAGTCTGAGTCAAACCTCAACGCAGACATGATTAAATTACTGCAAACAAACGTCCATAAATCTGATTAGAAATCAGAGGCTCCTCAGTCAGTAATCCAGTGATAGTTGTCAGTACATCCAAAGGTACATAACAGGAACTTAAAATAGCTAACTCAGTACATTTAATGGACATGGATTAAATAGAATTACTTCCTCACAGTTGTATATCTCCACTACTCAGACTAGTTGCAGACTACATCCCTATTTATCCAGAGTCATATAAAATATTAACCATTTGTATGAAATTTGTCATAATTTCTTTCGTGAAGTCTTAAGTAATGGCTAAAAAATGTTTTGTGAGGTCACACTGACCTTGACTTTTGACCACTAAAATCTAATCAGTTCATCCTTGAATCCGAGTGAATGTTTGTTTTAGAATAAATTTCCTCGAGGCGTTACAGAGATATTATGTTCAAAAAAGTGTTTTGTGAGGTCACCACAACCTTGACCTTTGACCATGAAATTCTAATCTGTTCATCCTTGAGTTGGTGCCAAATTTGAAGAAGTTCCTTCAAGGTCTTAGTGAGATATACTGAGATAAAGGTGTTACTGAGATATCACATTCACAAGGCCTCACAAAACCATGTTTTGTGTATTTGATTTGGTTGCAGTTTAGTTTGGAGCAGATTTACTGAGTGGAGTTGTGTTGCTTTAAGTTTGTACTATACATCCAAGGTTTGTACAAACTGTATTCTCAGAAAATTTGGGTGAGCTACTCTAAAACAGGGAGTGAGCTCCTGGTAGCCCATGAGCCACCTGTTGGAGACCCCTGGCAATTGAGTTTGAAAGAGCAATACTCAGCCTTCATCAAGTTACACCAGTGGTGTAACTTGATCACTCAACTCTATCACTCAGTCAGTCCAGCTACCGCCACACCAATACGTTTTAATTTTAAAACAAAAACGATCTCTGCCCACACATTTTAGCTCCGTATGAGAAATAAACACCGGAAAACTACACTACTTTGCAGGGGCCCTGTCACTCCATCCTGGGCTCAGTGCCACCCAAGATGATTGTGATTGGTTCAAAGAAATGCAAACAAGCCAGTGTGTTTTTTCCCTTACAGCAGAATGATAATGGACACAGCCAGACCATTCTCCGGCTCTGACAGTGCTGTGGAGATATTTTTTTGCTATGTCAGACCATGTTAAGTGCAATGAAAATGTTCCAATAAGTGTCTACAACCAAAGATGGACAGACATTGTCTGGACAAATATCAACAAATCAGTGGCAAGGATGCCACTACCAGCTAGCTAGCATTCTCCTGCTGTTACAGCTGACAGCCCCTCCTGCAGGTTTAGAAGTCAAACATATCCTTCTGTTGCTAAATGTTCAGCCGCTCCAAACTGTTCGGTGTTTTCAGTAAGAATTCTCCTCAGATTGAAATAGAATGGATCAGCCACTGCACCTGCACAATGTTTGTGCCAGTCATCACATACTTTCGTACTGCAATGAGACTGAGTCTACAGACAGAGGACAAAGCCAACTCCAAGATACTATACTGAGTTTGACCTTCAGTATCATCAGTTTGTCAGAGCAGAACAAGCATTTTTAGTTTGTCAAAGACAGGACCCACAATCAAGTGATTCTACCTGAAATGAATATTTTGGTTCTCCTTGTCCTGTAAATAATAAGCATGTAACTGGAATGCAAACTGGCATTTCCAGGTGCAGGATTACAAAAGACAGAGACAGTATCATTCAATGACCACAGTGTGTGTCATGTGTAATGAGTGTAATGTCATATCATGCTATAGAGACAAGAACAGATAATGATTTAAAAAAAAGTCTGTATATGGGACTTCAATTATACAAACTAATGAAAACTAATCCAGATTGCTTACAACATGTTTACACTTGTACATATTGCTCAGGGCTTTTCGTGTGCTTTTTCACCAGCAGATCACATGCTCTATATTGAACGGCCTTGGTCATTCATGGTGGGAAAAACAGAACAGACAGATTGTAATGGTTAAATCACAGTGCAGGGCTTATCAAGAAGCTTTATTTAGGATCAACATCTTTTGTCCAGTTTTTCCAGTTACCCTTGTTTTCTGTTCAGTTATCCCTGTTTTAGTGCTATTGCATCTCCCTGTTCTTCTTCTATCCAGAGCAACTATAAAAAAAACACTCCAAACCTTAACACTCATGCTATGATAAAGTCATCATCATGATATATGTACAATATAAGGTATATGTGTTTGTATCTCCATAGATACATCATGCTATAACCTGTGCACAATCAGCAACCTTTCATAAATGTGGGAAAACACTCTGTACAGTTATTGTGAAGATTTAAGAAAAATATAGGAAAGAAATCTGAACTCTAATATGGAAGCAGATAAATGGGAAAATATGGTGACACATATCAGGTGGTCAGTTAGAGATGCAGTGGGCAATTTACACAGTACAAAATCATCCATATTTTTAATTACACCAGTTAAATGAAATGGGACACATGGAGGATAATTACTGAAAAAGATCTATTAGATAGATCTATTTTGATTTTGCAGGGTCCCATGAATATAATAGAAGTTTTCAAGAAAATTCATGACATGAACTGGGAAGTCCTAAGTGAGTTGGTATGGAATTATTCTAAAATACAGAATGACTAACAGACCATGACAGCCTGTGTACACAGCCATACAAAAGGAAGACCTGGCCTATCTCTTTTCCAGTTTCCTCCATAATGGTGAACACCATCACAACACACATTGTTAACCAGTCTGTTCCCAAAAAGGCACTGGAGCACTGGAAAAGCAGGGAGGGGAGGAGGGCTGCTGGAGTTACGCATATATAAATGAGAGAGGAGGGTGCTGCAGTGGAGTGAACATGGGGAACCCAGCAACAGCATTGGGGGAGGGGGGTGCTCTCAGAAAGAGTAGAGGAGGGAAACAGAGAACGTTATGCAATTGCCATGCAGGCTGC
Organism: Trachinotus anak; assembly: GCF_046630095.1. Classification (NCBI taxonomy): domain Eukaryota; kingdom Metazoa; phylum Chordata; class Actinopteri; order Carangiformes; family Carangidae; genus Trachinotus; species Trachinotus anak. Next base: position 512,364 of record NW_027273869.1, read on the forward strand.
AGTGCACTCTGTCTGGCCCTGGGGGCTGCAGGAGAGGGAGAGAGGGAGAGGGAGAGAGACAGAGAGAGAGAGCGACACAGAGACAGAGTGAGAAGTCGAGACAGAGCCCGTCACAATAGATAGAGCTCAGGGAATTCAACCATAATAAGCCCCCAAGGCGAGAGCTTTTCTATAGACGGGTAATACAGGGTGCACAGCCCCATGGGGGTCACAGAAATAATGAGGACACCTTCCTTACTTCAGCTCCATCACTATAATGGAGGAATGTGATTTATCAACAGAACAACAGCAGTTTCGTGCTAAATACACTTAACCAAAAGGCAGTTACAGGCAACACACCAACTATTCAAGAAAAATGATCAAGTATGTGAGTAACTAATGTATCCCTGGTGCTGATGGGGTGGTCCTACAAGTGCTGTGGTAACTATGGGGATGCTCCTGAAGCCAGACATGGAGCAGACACTGTCTGTACAAGCAGGCTGCTGCTGTCTGGATACGCTGATGCTCAACAACACACTGGGAGCCTAATTAGTTTCTCAAAGGACCATACCACTGCATATTTGAGCCCATTTAATACAAATATATACTAATGACTATATCTAAGGGAAGCCGCAGTATTCTAGATTTTTTTGAACATTGCGTCTGCTTTTACTTTCTTACTCTGATAATGCAGTTTAGACTTTTCAGTCATTCTGCACACATGTAAGCATAACTCACATTTTACATAACACATGATGTTCACTGAGATAAGCAAATAAAGGGTTTTTTGTTAGAATTCATCTTAATATACTGTGTTCAAAAACAGGGTTGAAATAATGTTGATGAACAAGTAAAAAGAGAATCTATCTTCATGTATTGTTCAGGTACACATAGATGTATCTAGAAAGAAAATGTACTCTGGACCATCTTTCACCATTTATTGATTAAACTTAACATAGTTTCCTCCAAAAACTTGGAAGTTAGAATAATGTACTGTGCAAAACATTATGTAAATAAAATATGTATCTAAATGTGACAGTAGGAAATCATGCAACTAATTTTCACTCATTCATTTTAACAAACCTGCCACCAATCTCATGTGGCACCATGAATATTGAGGGCATACTCATAATAAGGACATAGCACTTTAATTTATATCAGTGGGATTACATAGTTCACACAGTCTATACAATGGAAAATGAATGGAAACGAAACCAAGGCAAAAATATAAACTACTACAACGGCCGAAACAATACCTGTCCATCATTAGCCATACCCATTTGTCCTTGAGGGTTATGGGTTCTATAATCAGCGAAACTGCCATGCATGTACTGCAAATAACTACTGTTATTTACTGCAACTAAGGCTATGGTGAGAAATCAAGAAGAAAGTTTACACTAGATATTTCATAATACACAATTTCATCCAGCAGAGCAACACTTGTAACAACACAGATGAGTGATTCTGGTTCTTTGGACCTACATAGGGCTGCCACAGACACAGACCAACAACATGTTGACATTAGAAAGCAGCAGTCTCAGGTGTCAGATCCACTTGAGGAACAAACTGCAACACTTCTGAGAAGCCCAGCCAGCAAAGCTGCTGGTGCTGTCACTTGGCTGAGAGGAAGGCCAGTTTTAGAAAGGAAGTTATTATGCAGCTCAACTGACAACTGGGGTCCCTTTTTCAGACTGTGGCAACTGACTTTGAACATGCCAGTTGAGAAGAGACATCCAAGCCTTTATAAATGCATCCACATTTGACTTATTTCTGTATTTTTATTTAAAACAACTGAAATTTTAGATGTGTATTTACCTGCAACGGTCCCCAAACACACAGTTTCCCTTCTGAAAGAACTTGCAAATCATGGCCGCAGGTTTGCTGTTGGTCAGATCGTGGGAATATCGACAGTTGTCTCCTTCTTTGCAAAGTCCATGCATGAAATATCTGAAAAGACAAAATATGAACAAAGTTGTCATCTTTAAATCCGCATGTTAAACACAACGTTTAAAAAACTGAACAACCCACTAGATCAAAAATAAGGGATACGTGTCTGAATGCCGTCTTTCACTTTCATACTGGTAGCGCAGTCAAGCTAATCTTAGCACGGTCCTAACAAACAATGCGACTCATAACGTAAATTAATGCGGTCTGAATGTGGCAATTAGCAGGTGCTACGGCTAATATGAAATTTAAACTCGATGATTTTCATGTTGGTTAACGTGAGTTTTAAAGTAAACGTGTAGCTACTGAGTGTCTCTGATTAGCTAATTAACATTTACATAAAATACTTAATCACTGTACTGTATGACAGCTGTTTTACGTAGTCTAATGTTATCGTTTGGCATTATTGCTGCCCGTGTTAATTATTCAAAACGTAGCTAGTAACCTGGCAGCTAACCTCCAACTGCAGTCTCATATGTGACCATAACACAGAAAACATAACACCACAGTAGTCAAACGTTAATACAGCTAGCTAGCCAACAGCTGAGTCGAGCCTCAGAAGACGTTGTTGTCAGTCGCTCGCCAGCCTGGTTTCAAAACAGCGATGATAGACCATATAATCATCTTAAACAATTTAATAACCGCTTGTTTTTTCTTACCTGCAGGTTACGTGTTTGGTCCAACCTCCAATTACTGCTGAAGCCGCCGTAGACGCTGCTGCTGCCTCCGCCATTGCTGTTTATGTTGGGAGGCTATAGCCGGATGTTCCGGACAGCTCCGTTCCAGCTCGGCCTATTTCGTATTTGTACGATTCAAGTCGGAGTTTGCCGAAAACATAAAGCTGTGTATTATGAGGTACGAGGCATCATTGCCACACTCACCTGTTATTCATTTATGCAAAACGGCTGTATGAACCGTTGGTGTTTCGGCTTGGTTTATAGACTTGGTTACATAACGTAAATAAACGCTAAAGAATCTCCACGCTGATCACGTTTCTGTTAATCATGGTGAAATTTCCAGACGTTATTTTTGTGAAAAAATCTCAATTCACCTCAAAATTGTGTAGCATTGTGTGATTTTTTCCTCCCACTGCAAAACTGTTGTTTTTTTGGAATTTGGAAATTAAGATAATAGATTTAAATTTAAAAAGAGCGACATGTTTTTTTTTTTTTTTTTTTTTTTTTTTTTTTTTTACCAATTTTTAGTAAAGTCTTTAGTAAACTGTAGAAAAGAAGAGAGAAAGGTGGCAAATATGATCTAATACTGTAGGCTATTAATATTCATCTGGATAGGATAGGATATTGTATATTTACCATAAATTAATGCCATGTTTTGTTCATGAAAAGCATATTTTGCAGATAAATACTGTATTATGTTAGGAAAGCATTTGATGACAATTATTAGAGGTGAACGCTATGTGTTTTTTTGTCATGGATTTTTTCATGATGATTTTGAACCAATAGGTCATATTTGTAGTATAACAGAAGAATAATCTAGAATATTAACCAATCATTAATAATTATACCTTCTGTACCTACACCTATACTAAACCTTCCCCATACCTTGAATGTCCAGTAGGGGTCCCATAAGGTTCTTTTCTTGGACCAACATTATTTACATTTTATATCAATGACTTACCTAATGCATGTCCTGGCATGACCATTCAAATTATTTTGATTGCTGTAATTTATATATGTACTAAAGACACCCAAGAAGCCTTCTTACTTCTAATATCTGCAATGAGCCATGTGCAGCATTGCCTCACTAAATCTTGTCTCTTATCAAATACTAAAAAACTGTGTGTAAGTTGTTCACAAAACAACTAGTGGAGGTGAAACATTCCAATGTGTTCCTGAAAGGGGAGGATTTTCTAAGTGAATATCTCCATCTACTGTTTGTAATGAGTCTCTACACCACACACCAGTATGAAAAAATGAATTTGAATGAGGCTGTACTACACAGATATCAATTAAAATTAAACGCCATGATAATTGTACTGTTATACTGATGCTCTGTTCTAATTAAAAACAAATTTGTCATGTATAGGTTTGACTGTAAATGTATTAAAACAATGTATATTAACATTATATATTATTGCCACTCAAGTTTTTTGTCAAGACATGCCAGTTTTATTTGCCTTATTATCAGTGTCATGTGTGGATTTAACATAAATGATTTAAAATTATTTCATGCATTTTCTCTGGATAAGCATCATATATTAAATGTAGATTTAGGTTCATTGTTTTATTTGAGTAAATGATTTAATCTTTGAAATATATACTTCATACTATCAGTAATATGATAATTTACCAAAAGCGAACATGTTGGAGTAAACACTGTAATAAAAATTTCAAAATATCTTAGGGTTTTCCTACTGCTATAATTTGTATTGAGAAATGTATCCTTATGTGCTATATGTAAATGTCATTGATGGTTGCTCTGAATTGTTGTCTGCCAGTTTGCTGGGTCCCTAAATTCTTAATATTAATTAATATTAATTGTAATGTTGCTAATAAATAATTTAATAATAATTTATAGATCAATTATAACTAATTGTCAACAGCATCTGCTGTGTTGTGGGGTTGAGAAAGTTGCATTAGCTAGTGTTTATCTTTAGATAAACAAAAGTAAATAAATAAATAACAACAATGTAATCCAGAGAGTGTTCAACCTTGCTGTAGAACAGTGATAAATAATTAATTCAAAAAGACATTAGTTACAGCTTTATTTTTTCCACAATTAAAAGCAATATTTTTTGTCAAAAGTTTATTTTTTAATTTATTTTAGCAAAACATTTTAGCAAACCATTCACCATTAAAAATGTCTCCTCAGTATGAGACCCTCCAGTTGGTGACGTCCCTGCTCAAAACAAACAAAAAAACAAAAAAATGTGGAGATTCTTGGCAGTTAGTCTACTACAAGATACTACAATACCCAACATTCTATGCATACAACATCAACGCGATTTGCGCCGACTCACTGAGTTGTGTAGTTGCCCCTGCTCTCTCCTCCTTTCAATGTAAGATGGTGGTTAGTGTTGTAAGTTGGTAGGCAGCACTTTTACTTGCAGAGAAAAGGCCAGTTGTTATCTTAAGACATATGCTATCAACCCCCACAGATCGTAGCCTTCTGTAGGGGAGTTACTGTCCCATACGCCAGACTTCTCCCTCAACATCCTGGTGAGGAATCTCACTCACAGGCAGGGTGAGTATCCTGATTATCCCAATTAAGACAAAGCCATAAACTACGCTATCCATTGAATTATCATTGTCTTTGGAAGACATGCCTTATACAGTTGTCAAGCGACGGTTCATCCGTCACAGGCGCTGCTTGGGGGATAGCCGAAGCAGCGTCATTAACGATTCGTTGGTTTTTCGGTTATGACTGGCTCTGCCGGCTAAGTGCAGGCCGTGTAAACTCCTCTTCCTGACAGACTTATATGAGGAATAAAACTTATAAACAACACGTTCGTGTGCGGAGATATACTACTGTGTTTTGGTAACGTTGGCGGGGGATATCATGCCATTGTGAGCGTTGTATTCCATGCTAAAGCTGGCTACAAGAAAACGCAACCCAGCGTACGTCCTACAAGTCAGTGAGTAGTTAGCGGCTTTCCCGGCTGGTAGCTTGTTACCATAGCTGGTTAGCTTAGCTTAGCCCGTCAGGAGCACTGGCAGCGCCCAGATGAAGTGACAGTTCACTTGGCACATAAGTGATAGCAAAACTGGTGGTTCTTATCTTCAAATCAATGCTTACTCTAATTTCATACCTTACTGTAACTGCGTGAAACTTCAACAAGAGCGTTATTTGTCTATCTATGTATTAGCTAAGAGGGGTACAAACTTTGCATACTTAACCTCAACTAGTTTGGCGCATTCTGTAGATTTGCACAGTTCCGAGCTACTCTGATCTTAGATGATGAATAACAGAGTATCAGTCTTGTTCCAAGCATGTAGCTATGAAAGGATAAAAGCAGACTAGGACCGATGGTCAAAGTGAGTAACTGTTAATCAACTGCTGGGGTTTCTTAACTGTTGTGCAAAGGTGCTACTTTTAGCCTCATCACCAAAGAAAACACCACTGCTGTTGAATGACTGAATAAGTAAAGGGTCAAAGATTGTGCTTGTCTGTGTTTGTGTTGCAGTGCTGTTATATTCTCCTCACAGCTCAGTGTTGACAGACGATGCTCTCATCAGACTCATTCTGCTCTAAAAGGTTAGCTGTCCACAAGCCAGCACCAGAAACACACAGTGGTATGACAGGATTGCTGACGTGGCTTTACTTCACAATTTGTTCCCCATATTCATGGTAATTTACAGTTTTAATGTAGGTGATTGTAGCACTTTTTATTTCTCTCCCCATTTTGTAATTGTCACCTCTTGTGTTGTGTGTTGCAGTGATGGAATCTGGTCCTGTTGTCTTGCATGCCTCACTTGGCCTTCCAGTGATAAGAACTTGCTTGCTGAGAGAAATGGGCAGGGTGTTGTGTTTTGACTTTGACAGAACTGTTCTTGCCTTCAACACCATCTGTCAGAATGCAAAGGTGCCTTGAGGCAAAATGTTTCTGTCACATCTTAGAACTAATTACACAACTTTGTTGTTAGAGATATTAGGCTGCCTTCCCCTTTTGAAAAATAAGTGTTGCAGATTGGCAAAGGCAACACTTCCACATAAGTATTCTCCACAGTTAACAGTGGATCAAATGAGTCCATGAATGAATGTGAAAGATATCTCATAGTGATGAATCCACAGAGAGTTATTACCAACTCTAGCATTTCTAAGCTCTATCATGCAGCTTTCTAGCCTCATTTAGCTTGTTTTTGGATGTATGAGCCTACAAACACCACTTATTAGCTTTGGTTCCCAACCTTTTCCAACTCATGGCCCATCTGAAAATCTCAAAAGTGTTGGTGACCCACAACTGGCCCTGTAACAATATGGAGGCCAAATAATTTGTTCTCAGAGCACTTTTTATTTTAATGGTAATGATGGAACTTTCAGGACTGAACTGAAAGCAGGGGAAACATGTAGGAGGCTATTTTTTTCTTTTTGTTTGATGGGGGAGAGGGTACTTGTGTCTCCTTCTGTCTCTTGACTCTCTTTACTTTAAATTCTTCCTATTGCTAACCAGCTATCTGTTTTGATACTCCAGCTCTTGTCATAGATGTAATCTGCTAGCATGGAAGCAGCTAAGATAGCAGTATACAATGTGGAAAAAGAACTATGAAAACAGTAGCAGTTTTTAAGATTTTTGTGTGTAACCCCATTTCCCAAAAAGTTGTGACACTGTAAAATGTAAATAAAAATAGAATGCTATGATGTGCAAATCATGTAAACCCATATTTAATTGAAAATAAAACAAACAAAGCATATCAAATGTTGAAATCGTATTGTTTTATGAAAAATACATGCTCAATTTGAATTTGATGCCAGCAACAGGTTTCAAAAGGTTGGGACAGGGGCAACAAAAAATTAGAAAAGTTGTTTGATATGTTGTCTTAAATATGAGTTTACATGATTTGCAAGTCATCATCTGTTTTATTTACATTTTACACAGTGTCACAACTTTTTATGAAACAGGGTTTTGTGTGTGGTGGGGTGGGGTGGGGAGGGTGGGCGGTTACTAATTATCGGCCTGGCCGATTATTGGGGGCCGATACTAGGCATTTTGCCTATTATCGGTATCGGCGTTATATTTGAACGATCACCGATATTATTAAGTAATTTCAAAGTGGGCTACTGTGGCTCCGCTGCCGTCTCTTCCTCTGTACAAATTGCTCTCAAGCAGCTGCTTCATTTAATGTCCCGCCCACAACAATCTCTGATTGGCTAGATGTCACGAGTAATAGCCAATCAACGCTGAAGCCTTGCTGTCACTCACGTGACACTCACGAGCACAGCGTGAAACCCTAAGGAGGAAGAGAGAGGAGAGTTTCCGCTGAGCGTGGGCAGTTGCTGAGGATTGAAGGTAAAGCAGCTGATGTTTCCCAAGTAAAGACATTACAGTCCTCCACAACGAAGTTGCAAAACACCACGTAGTGCATGTGAGCTACCTCTATAATGAAAAGCCTGCTCGGTTTCCCAGTTCCACCGCTGAAAATGTCCAAATAACGAACCTTGTTGTGGTGATAACGTGAGCCTGCAGTGTTACCTGTAATGACCAAGTTAATAACGTTATGTAGCGGAGACAGCTTATGTTGCAACAGGGACTTATTTGCGCTTCCATGCTGCTTATCTTACTTAGTTACATTACAGTACTGAAATGACTCATCCCTATGAGACGGTGTTTTCACGTGTTATATATAATGTTAGCTGACAAGAACGTGGAGTCCCCTGCTGCTAATTTGAATGCATTACCAAACATCCATATAAATGACTAGAAAATAAATAGGCTGTGCCATTATTTCTTTCACTTAGCTCATAAGAGGGCAGTTCCAGAATTGGAGGACAGTTTAGGCAGCAACATTTATTAATTAATTCTCTATTATATTGAGCACTTATTTGGGCGGGGCCTAAACGGGGTACTGGTGACGCACTTGGACCCCCACTTAGCATATCCAGCCCGTAAAGCTGTAATGGTATAAAAGTATGGAGTGTTCTCCCCCTCAGTGTTATTGCTGGTTAGTAATACCAACGGTGTGGTGTTATTAGTAATTACAAAATAATGTATGAATTGATAATCATTGTTATTCACTCATGACGTTTCCCTTCTTTCGACGAGAAGGATAAAAAAAATTAAACGCAGGTAAACCCGCTATTAAAAGCCGATACACTACCAGTCGAGTTTGTCTTTCTGTTCGGACTCAGTACACACAACTGCAGGGAGCGATGTCACCTCTGCACTTAGAGCACACACACACACACACATACTTGTACTTCTATCTTTGTGAGGACACTCATTGACATAATGCATTCCCTAGCCCCTGACCCTAACCTTAACCTAAACCTAATTCTAACCATAACTCTAAAACCAAGTCTTAACCCTCAAAATGTGATTTTAAGGTGTCTCAAAAAGTGAGGACCGGCCAAAATGTCCTCACTCTGTTAGTAAAATACTTTTTGTGGTCCTTACTATGTAGCAAGTACAAGTGTATACACACACACACACACACACACACACACACACACACAGTGGAGGGAGAGTGAGCTGCTAGCCGCCCTGCAAACTGGTGAAAGTCTGTCAAAGTGTCGGAGCCTCCGTATGAGATGTTTTGGTCTGTGATTGTGTGTTTTTAAAACTTTCAGAGCTCCAGCTCACTCTTTCATCCCCACCATCAGTGTAGCCGCGGAGTGTCTGGTGACAGGTGTGTGTCTGTTTCCTCTGAGAGATGTTACAGCAGGAAAAGAGGCGAAAATTAGCGGGTTCACCCGGGTTTTGTGTTTACATCAATGCCGATCGGAGCAGGAGCTAATAAATACCCGTGTCTACTGCAAATTAATGTAACCTGGCTGTGAATGCCGATTAAACCCTTAATCATTGCCGACAAAAGCCCGATGTTAGCGGCTCTCAACAGGTTTTTTGACCTGTGGAAAATGGGCTAAGTTAGCTCCGTGTTTATCTTATAAGCTAGTTTTCTTACCGATGCCGGCATCGAAATAGATAAGGTCCAGGCCATCAGACAATTTAGAGCAATTTGTAATGTGAAAATATATACAACACGTGTGTGTGTGTACAATCAATATAGCTGTTGGACGCAGTCATGTTTCCTTTCAGCATAAATTTGTTAGACCGTTAAGCGATGCGGAAGTTCTCCCGACAGTGGGCGTGGTTTCAGTGCCTCAGCGGACAGGCCCCCAGCGTTCCAGAGTTGATTATATTGCTTATATTTGGCAATATTTTTATTCATTCAAATTTGGCAGGGGGTTTAATATGCCATTTTTCTGTGGTATGGAAAAGTCAGAACTCATGTTTTTCTGCTTTACAGAATCTTTAAGCAAAAGGTATTAATGGCATTAAACCATCTATTAATTTGATTTGTCCAGCTCAGGCATATATTTATTTATTTATTTATGTATTGATAAACATAAAAGGCATTTATCCAAAGTTTTGTGTTGGAGTGAAATTCAAAATTTTGACAGATTTTCATTTTTACCGTAAATGCATTTCGGCTCCAAATATCAGTTATAGGCCTCATTAACTACTAATAATTGGTATCGATATTGGCCGTGAAAAAATATATCGGTCGACCCCTTATATATATATATATATATATATATATATATATATATATATATACGTATATACGTATATACATACGTATATATACATAATTTTGAATTGCTGTGAAATTGAATTGTTGCTATAAAGAGCTGACTATCAATCCTCAGTATTTTTGGGTACTCAAATATGTCTGTGGCAATGTCAAAATGTTCTGCTTATGTTAAGATAATGCTTAACATTTGAGTTATTTGATCTTTTTTGTTAAATCAAAAAAGGGCTTTGTATATTTTGTTTTTCAGGATGTCCGAATGATCTAGTGGTTAAGATTAACTACACTTACCCTTGTTAAGTTCTGTGTGTGTCTGATGTGTTATACATTGCGCCTCTCATCTAAAATCACTCACTGGAGTGGCATTATACCAGCTTTGTTTGATTCATTGTAGACAAGGCATAAGGAAGGGTCTTTTTAACAGCAATATAGCAGGATCTCTGTTTAAAAGGGACTCATAATGTACCTATGATAGTGTTATGTATCATATGTAACTTTTGCTCACTTTTGAGAAATTACTTCATACTCTTGACCTGTCTGGTAATGTCTTAATAAGCAATGTACCCAAGGCATAATAAGGTTTGAAGTCTCCTGCAAAGAGCTCTGTGTATTGGGCGTGGCCTACTTGTATTTTCTGTATGTTTTTTCCTCTGCCTGTTTCTTCAGCCTAACACTGCCTCTGTGTCTGGAAAGGCCCTCCTCTACGGAAATAGGTGTATATCTTTCTTTTATGATTTTGCAAACAATGCATTTCAGTTAATCATTAGTGAAAAAAATTCAGAGTGAGCTTTTTTTAAGTTTCTTGTATGTACTTTATTTTTAACAGGACTGTTCTGTATTTATTGCCTTGCTGTCTGTGTTTGTCAGTGATGGTGTGAGGCTGGCTCTTTCAGCAGAACCTGTGTAGGAAAGTATGCTTATGTGTTGTAAGTAGGGCTGTCAATCGATTAAAATATTTAATCATGATTAATCGCATATTTTTAATCTGTTCTAAATGTACCTTAAACTGATTTTTTTCAAATTGTAATACTCTTTTCAACATGAGAATAGACAAATGCTTGCTTTAGGAAACAAAGTCATGTTTATTTATTGCTACAATGAGAAATACTCTCAGTTCAAGTAACTAACATGTGCAAACTGCATTGTAAAACAAGATGCTGAAATAAGCTAAAACAAAAGCCCAACAAAAAAGAGCAGACTAAGGATTATGTCAAATATGGGTCTCAAATTTATTACAAATTTATAAGATACCAGTTTATGGAAGTTTGTAGGTGATAGTCTTGTAATCATAAAAATATCTTCCAAGGCCCCTTTTATTTTTGTTACCATGTTTATACACAGAGGCCATTAAGGGCATTTAAAAAAACCTTTTCTTTCCCCACCAAAAAATTACTTGCTGTCATAGCAACAAGAAAAAAAGCGTTTAATGTACTGTTAAATTATAAGGAGATAACTGGAAGAAATTTTGATGTATCATCAAATAATGTTTTTCTGCTGACCAAACCCATTTAAAATATATAAATGTGTAGTCCCACCATTTTAAAGCCAGAGGATCAGTGGCAGAGGAGGTTCCTGAACAGAGGCCTGATGGATTTTCCTGAGCCTTTAACTGATGTGAGCTCCTTAGATCATCGGGACAAAACAGGATCGACATGCCCTGTGTATAATTCCCCATAATGTATGCTACTGCTAGTTTAGAGAACTGGCAATTTCATGCCAGGGACATGTTTGAAATATCTAAACCTCCAAAGAGTATCTAAACCTCTATAAACAGCAGTATGAAGCTGTACTGTCCACTTAGACCAGATTATGTTATTTTATTGGATGACTTTAAAAACAATTTACGATTGAATGGATCATACAGCCATTTTCACAAAAAGGTTCCATTGTGCGTTTGTGCGTAGAGGCTCCCTGTACTACAGAAAATAACATCTCTCAGGTAGAAGGTGTGTGGCTTTGGTAGGATCTACAGTACCATTAAAAAGTCCAAACCTTAGTGGATGAGAAAAGTCTTAGTCAACCAAGTTTTGATTGGTTTGTGGTCCCCAGAGAAAAAAAAACTCCACAGGAACTGGCGACACTTGGCCACTCAGTTAGTCATGGACACACATCATTTACACAATTGGTCCCTGTGGTTATTAGATAGTAATGTAACGAGCATCTTGGGTTTAACTAACTGGATATATTTAGTAATAAATTAATAAATGGGACATAGAGAGTAGGACGATGAACAGCAGCAGCACCTTCTTTATTCAGTGTGTTTCCAACAGTGGAGTTGTGGTGCTCTCTGGTGGACAAACAATGCAGTAGTGACACTAATAATAAAATAGCCCAAGCATTTTTGGCTTCCTATTACTACAGTGTCTTGTTACTTATCAGCTGTCCCGAATGCCAAGACTGATTTATCTGCAATTGGCTTAAACTTGCTGATGAAGTCAGCCCGCCATTGTATCGCCAGTGTATCGTCAGTGTATTGGTCGGGCCCTAATATTCCTATAACTGTTTTTGTAACACCAAGTTATCAATATGTTTAGGCTGCTGAAAAACAAACAAAAACACAAGAGATTATGTCTTACTTTAATTATTTACCTTCCTATACCTAATGCCTGATAACCACATAAAAGCAGATAAGTAGGAAGACGTTTTTCCTGCCTTTAGTAGAATGGCTGAATGCAAAATTTGTCTCTTGAACCCATTGCATGCCCAAAAGCACACAGAAGGAGGCACGATTTGGCTTTAGAAAACAGGTTTAAGTTCCTCCCCAGACATGTTAAAAAAAAAGAAAAAATAATCAAAATAATCAAAATTGTCTGCTATGATTAATATTTAGTTTACCATGGTTTTCTATATAAAAAGTGGAAAAAATGGAAAACTGGGTCTGGAGCACATCTACTCTGACTTCCTCATTGAGAAATCTGGATCAGGCCTTGTGCCCCACCCACCACCTGCTTGCTCAAGGTGAAACAGCAGTATCAAGATGGTTAGAGGAGGAAATATCAGAAAGACTCAGCCACATGTTTGAGCCTCAGTCAGACCCAGACTCAGATGAGGAGTCTGTTGAGACCAGAATCAAAGTTCTCCATACATTAAATTTAAATTAATAACTTCTGATCTCCCCCCATTGGAATTTTAAATATTTTTTCCCATTAACAGCAGGGCCTGAAGATGACGATGGTTGGACCCTTGGACATTGATGTCTTCAACTGATTGATACTGAGACATTTTTTGGTGGATATGTGTCAAGTACATAAACTCCAGTCTATTTCATATCCTCTGTGTTTGCTCCAGATACACCTTATTGTGTTTAAACACTGGAACCACACTGTGTTGGAAATAAGTCAAATGCCAGTCAGTGCATTTGAATGACATGACATCTTGCATCTGTCTAATATATGGCAGTTGGACAATGCTAGTGCTGCTTCTTTAGCATTGCTGATTCAGATCATCAGGAGAGCAGTCTTTGATATGCACCTGACGTCAAAGCTTCAGACTTTGTATTCAGTGCACCAGTTCATGCTGAACAACACAAGAAAACAGCATGACAGGTTATAAACTTTAATAAACCAACTCTATCTGCAAACCTAACTTTAACTGAAACAGGATGGTTGAAAAAAAGTTCAGAGTAGAATGATGCACTCCCTGCTTCTCTATCATCATCATCATAGACGATGACAATAGGCATTGGAATCCATGTTTTACAGGTAGAACCTGAGATCTAACCTGCAAGATGCAATTTTACGGTGTAGTGGCTGTTGTATAGATTGTAGTTTAAGTTTTGTTGCATTTCTCTTCAGTATTTAGCTAAGCTCCTGTTGATCTCTGCTCCAGTGTCTACAGCTGCTCCTGCCCCTCTCCTGTGAAAGCTGTCCAGTCCAGAGAAGTGGAATCATAGAATGAGCCGAAGCCCCGAGGTGAAGGACGTCCCGATGGAGTGCCCGCTGTGTATGGAACCACTGGAGATCGATGATGTCAACTTCTTCCCCTGCACCTGTGGATACCAGATCTGCCGCTTCTGCTGGCATCGAATCAGGATGGATGAGAACGGTCTCTGTCCAGCCTGCAGAAAGGTAGAATCCTGCCCAGCCTGGCACAGTGGAGCACCAAAAAAATGGAGAATTTACTCATAATAAATTATGCTAGTCAAACTGAAAGAGATTCATTCATATCAGTTATGGAAGGCTTAATGCTAACTCCTGATTTAGGTATGTTAGACAAATACACCATTTGAAGGTGACCAGCATGCCCAACATTAAATCTCCTATTGAGTATATTTTTACAGAAATATAGGGCTTTATGTAAGAAATCATATTAATTAATTTATCTGTAAAATGGCAATCAAAATTCGCAGAGCCCACAGAAATGGCTGCAAAAATTTCTTGTCAGTGGACCGCCTCCTCTCACATTTCATCCATATTAAAAACAGATCTGGGAACACAGTGCCATGTTCAAAAAGAAGTCTGACAGGGCAAAAAACATAGGCAGTCAGACAATCAGAGCTGTGGGTTAATAATGGGGCTGTTGCTCTGTCACTTAGCTTGACTGTAGTTTAGAATGGATCCAGCTAACCCAGAAGTTGGCAGGGTTTTAAACCGCAGGCTGTTGGCCTGATTGCTGTTTCAAAATGAGCACAGGTTCAGCTCAGCTGTACCGACAGTATGAGCTGGCCGACACAGCTGAACCTCATCATGTAGCACAGTGGGAGTAGGTAGGTCTGGTCACTTACCAGCATGCACTGCAGCAGTGCAGTTATCATGTTATCATGTTATTATGATCTGCATTGTGTTCTGTGATTCCATGTTGTTTGTACAGGTAATGTAAAGTACTTGACTGTTGCACTGTGTGAACTTTGTGTTTAAAGTGCAGCCTATTACCCTCCAATCGTTCTGGTAGCTGTTTATATGATACGCTATTGTTGCAGTATTTCACATGTGGAATCACACAAAGCAGAAAAACACATATGATTAAACTTCGCATTCCATACTGTATGTACCTACTAGTTATAATGGAGGAGCTAAATGAATAATAACACATCCATGTCTGTAACCTCGGCTCTCCAAAGAGGATAAGTAACTGCTAGACCTCTCTCACAACTATTATTTTCTCAAAGAAACTATGTTCAGAGCTCTGTTAATTTAAATTCCAAACCAATTAATTAATTAATTAATTCCTGATTTTAATATATTTCTGAATTCCTCATTCATTTCCTCTTAAGTTCAGAATTGCATTTTTCTTGAATAAATTTTAGTTCAGTTCTAGAGTTTTTTTTCTTCACAGTCAACCACATAGTATTGATATATATGTTGTTTTTTGTTAAAAATGTGGAATCTGAATGGAGAATCTAGTGCATCCAAATCCAGGACTCCTCAACTCCTGTATCCATCACATCAGTGATCAGACAGTTGTCCTCCCCCAGATCGACTATACAAACAAAAACATCTGCACACTGTACAGTTTACTTCAGTGAGTGTCCATCTTTTACTGTATGCAGATGAAGAGCAAGGACTTGCAGTTATCTTCTAATCATTTATCGGGCTTACTGCTGACTCATAAACATAACACAAAACATGCCTGTGCCTCACAATAAAGTTTCTAATGGCAATATTTCACGTTTCGATCTCTCAGAATCACGTAACACAACTGCTTCAGTGCTGAGTTTCTGTTATACATATACATACATATATACATATATTTTTCTTGTGTTCACAGTCATGAAAGTGAGCATGAGCTAATATCGTTTTTAGCTAGCACCAACAGAGAAAATGCATTCACCTTTTCTTTCCTCTCAGACTCCTCCCACAAACACCTGGAGCCCTCCTCTTGGCTTTTTGCCAAACTGTAACATTAATTAAACATTTGATTTAACTGATTATCTGTTACACATAGAACTCACACCGCTGTCAGGATACCTGACAGGTAGAACACTTAATTGGGGATGTTTTCCTTAAATGATGCGTGTGTTCCGCAGCCGTACCCAGAGGACCCTGCAGTGTACAAGCCTCTGTCACATGAGGAGCTGCAAAAGATAAAGAACGAGAAGAAGCAGAAACAGAATGAGAAGAAGCAGAAGATCACAGAGAACAGAAAACATCTGGCCAGCGTCCGCGTGGTCCAGAGAAACCTGGTGTTTGTGGTGGGGCTATCTCAGAGGCTGGCTGACCCTGAGGTGAGAGACACACACACACACACACAGGTATTCACAGTGTATGTTGCAGTGATGAAATTGGCCATCAGAAACTGCTGTCTACCCAAATCAAAAATAAATAAATAAATGTAGAAATGTAAAAATATACTAAAAAATTCACGAATACATAAAAAAAAATGAATAAGTAAATGTCAAAAATACAGAAATGGCCTTTTTCATTCTGTATTTATTTATTTATTTATGCTTATGTCATTTTTTTGGCCTACCACGTCCCATGTCTCACTTTTACAAGAGAAAAGGCTTCATTGATGAAGACTCTTTGGTTTAATGGTAATTGTCTTGTAGTCAGGGTCGTCAGTATTATTCAGTCTTTTTTATTTGTATAGGCCTATTTTGTTAAGCCAAACTCTACCAAAATTACCTTTAAATGAACAGTATACATCCTACAATTAAGACTGAAGAATGGTTCAATGGATTGTGGGGACATGTGGGTACAGCACAAAATCCTTCATGTGTCAAGTTTGATTCCTTGTCTGTAATAAAGTCATCAAGTTTGACTAAAGTCAACCACACATTTGGGTTTACTTTCCTCCTGAACACTGTGCTCCACATGTGTTATGCTGCTTTATACTGTATTCCTGGATCTTTTAGATAAAACAGTAGCAGTCGTGTTAAACTTAAAAAAAAAGATCTTGTGTCCAATGCTCTAGAAACTGTCGGGTGCACTGCAGTAGCTCTGCAGAGTTGGTCATAGTTAACTCTACTGTACCAATTATGTTCTGCTTTGCTGGAAATAAATTGTTACTCTAAGTGAAAAATCTGAATAGAAAAAAAATATGTACAGTAAACATCTGAAAGTCTTAATAAATTGGCACACACTGGCCCATGGGTTGATGGATCCCTGTCTTAGAACAGATGAGCAGCGGCTCCTGAATGTTTTTTATGAGTAAAATGCTCAAACAAATATTTGCTTGTTGAGACTTCTGCTTCCATGCTAACCATACTACCAGAGGGCAAAAATCCATCCCAAGAGTCCGAACTCCAAACCTCCATCTGTGTGCTGCAGTCTAATAGAGAGTAACAGAGGCTGAGCAGCATAATAGAAACGGTGAAATGGCTTGATCAACTGGTTAAACAACTGCAGCAAGACATACATTTTCTTATATATATGTATACACACACACACACACACACACACACACACACACACACACACACACACACAATGATCAGCCATAACATTATGACCACCAGCCCTGACCTGTCAAGGCATGGACTCCACTCCATTCTTGAACTATTTTTGCAGTGTGGCAGGGTGCATTATCCTGCTGAAAGAGGCGGTGGACACAGGTCAGCATGGGTACCCTGACCCCTTTCTATCGGAACCAGCATTAACTTTTTCAGCAATTTGAGCTACAGTAGCTCTTCTATTGGATTGGAGAACACGGGCCAGCCTTCGCTCCTTGACCGCCCATGACCACCGGTTCACCAGTTTTCCTCTCTTGGACCACTTTTGGTAGGTTCTGACCACTGCAGACCAGGAACATTCCACAAGAGCTGCAGTTTTGGAGATGCTCTGACCCAGTCGTCTAGTCATCACATTTGGCCCTTGTTGCTCAAATCCTTACGCTTGCACTTTCTTTCTGCTTCCAACACATCAACTTCAAGGACAAAATGTTCACTTGCTGCCTAATATATCCTATCCACTGCCAAGAGCCATTGTAACAAAATAATCAATGTTATTCACTTCACCTGATCAGTGTATATAAAAGAAAGTGTTTTTGGTTGGTGGGGCTTATTTGTTGTCTCTCCACACTGGCAGTTAAACTGAATCTTCAGATCATCAATATTAGTATTAACTACTGAGCAGCTCAAAGTCTCTCTGTGAGGCTCCCTGAATTGCCATTTAGACTCATCCCTGGCCTTCTGCGATTACACAAAATGAAATTTGTGACCAATGACCAATAATGCAATAACCACGATGATGATGATGATGAATGATAATTACATTGAAATTGGAATTGCTTTTTTGTGTTTAACAGGTTTTAAAAAGGCCAGAATATTTTGGGAAGTTTGGGAAAATTCATAAAGTGGTGATCAACAACAGCACATCATACGCTGGTTCACAGGTGAGGCCCTCCACCGCTAACAGCAGGTCAGAATCAGCAGGGGACCTCTATCAGATATATCACTCTCTCTATCACTAATGAAACTGGTTTTTAATGTCAACTTTTTCACTGTTGTCTGGCTTTTTCCCAGGGACCCAGTGCCAGTGCCTATGTCACATATAATAGGTCTGAAGATGCTCTTAGAGCAATGCAATGTGTCAACAATGTCGTGGTAGATGGCAGAACACTGAAGGTAAGCTTGTAGATAGAAGAGAGAGAGTTCATAGAAGGTTCACCAGTCGATTGTTGGCTAACTGTAGAATATCTTTTGTGTTTTGCAGGCTTCTTTAGGAACGACAAAATACTGCAGTTACTTTTTAAAGAGCATGCTGTGCCCAAAACCAGACTGCATGTATCTACACGAGTTGGGGGATGAAGCTGCTAGTTTTACAAAAGAGGAGATGCAGGTCAGTTGAGGTGGAGTAGTAACTTAACTCAAACTGCTAGAATCCAGTGATCTCGCACTCATCAACAGATTTAGAATAATTTTTTCAGTAAGTAATGCAGGTAACCCAACAGTGCAAACAGGAACTGCAAGTAGCCAATCCAATGTGACTTTTCATGGTGCAAATGTGGGCTACTCACTGTTTCCATTGCAGTATAACACATCACCCAAAGCATGATGGGGACCCTGCTGGAAAAATCTTAAGAAAGGGGGGGGATACCTGGAATGACCAAATCTCTGACTGTGAGCTTTTTTGTCTTTATATTACATTTTTGACAGAACCAAGGCTCAGAATGTCCGACAGCATGGGTCCAATGTCCCTGCAAACACTGACATTCAAATCTGTCAATATCCAAAGATTTACTGGTTATACAAAACCTGTGAACACACATCCATCCATTATCTATACCGCTTATCCGTAAAGGATCGTGGGGGGCTGGAGCCAATCCCAACTGACATTGGGCAAGGGCAGGATACACCCTGGCCAGGAAACCCATGCAGACACAGGGAGAACATGTAGATCCACACAGAAAGGTCCCAGGCCTGGGGTTCAAACTCAGAAACTTCTTGCTGTGAGGCGACGGCGCCAGCCACTGCACCACCTCTGTGGACATACATGATGTATGAAATCCAAACAATTTGAAATTGCATACATCTATGCCCAACATTGGCTTTCCTGGGTAATCCATCTCATTCTGATTATATGACATTTCAAGCTAAGACTGTAGTGAATATACCATAAGCCTTTAAATGAAGGGGGAGTGACTCCTGAGCAAGAACAGCCACGAGTTCAAGGCGAGTGGTTAACCTGCAGGCCACCTGTATATTTTGTATATATTTGCCTTAAGTTCCTTCTGTGAGTCCTCACAGTGTGCTGATGTAGTGTCAACAGAACAGAGCTGTCTGTTGGTATTTGAGATTTTGATGTAATGTTTCTGTGAAAACACAGTTCTCTCTAATCTGTCCTTGTGCTTCCAGGCGGGAAAGCATCAAGAGTACGAGCAGAAACTACAGGACCTCTACAAAATCAACTCAACCTTTCTGCATACCCCAGCTGTATCAGGGGACAAACCAAAGGGCAAAGCCAACTCTTTACAGAGGTATTCCAACAGCATCAGTCTGTCTCTGTGTATTTGTATCTGTGTGTCTCAGTAGTTTTGTTTAACATGCCCCTCTCCCTTTCCCTACCATTTGTACTGACATACACACTTTACTCATTGTAAATGAAGATCACAAAGCTTTAAATTATTATATGTGATCTCTCTTTGCCTTTCTGTCCATGTGATGTCAAAGGTCCAACAGCTCCAGTAAAGACAGCTGGCTATTATTACAGCCGTCAGAGAAAACCACCAATGGTCTGTCATCAGACCACAGGAAGAGTCCACCATCAGATGGCTCCGACTCTGAACACTCAACCCCTGAGGGGCCCAAAGCTGACCTCAGCCTTGGCCCCATACCGGACCTCTCTCCTTTCTCTTTCAACTGTGACATTGCTAGGTAAACTGGATAATTAACTTGACAACTCTGCACAAGGTAGACTATTCCTTTCACTGTTTGCTTCTTTGATACAAAGGCTGCATTAACCAGGTATGTCATTCATTTACTTCTAAAAGTCTTGAAGTCATATCTAGAATCAGAATCAGCCTTTATTGGCCACCTGTTTTTGTGCATTCAAGAATTGGATTCCTGTCTCTAGTGGCTCTCACACAGTACACAGTACCAATAACAATGTCCAGATGAAGATAAATAAATAAATAAATATTACTATTGAGCACAATTCAGAAGGGAATGGAAAAAATTACAACATTGAATAAAACATACAATATTTACATCCAGTCAACCAGTAGGAAGCAGGTGGTACAAGATGTGAGAGAGTACAGGGGATGCTGATATAAATATTATTAGTGTAATAAGTGACTTGATATACATACAGTAGTGGTACTGGTTATGCACAGTATGTGCATGTATACATGTCCGTATACAGTATATACAGCCTGCCTGTATTTATATTTACCAAGTGATGGATAGTGTGTGAAGGTATTGTACAATGTGAGTTTACTCTGATTTTTGCAGGTAAGTAGATATTTTAGTATCACAGGGATTGCTTCTGATATTACATGACTGATTATCTGTTCATCAGAGAACTGTTCTCAGCAGAGTGGTGAATAAAGACCATGTTTGCAACTGGTCTTTATTTGTTGGTGCTGGCCACAACCCCAGTAGTTCATTGGGACTCAGCCATTACTGACTTCTATATGACAGTTAACCGTTACTCTGTGTTGGCGCTGACACTAACAATTCTCAGTCTTCTGGTGAGTAAATCTAATCACAATTTTTCTGTTTTATTTCACAGCCCTAGCGACAAACTGCCAGATATGATCAGTATAGGCAACGGTGAAACCTCACAACTGGTAAGAAATAGACTCACTTTGAATTAAATGTGTGTGTGTAAGTGTCCTAAGACTTGGTTGTAGGACAGTCTGACTTTGATGCATCTAAAACATGAAACCGACTGAAAAACACTTGAATGTTAGGATTCATGTCCCTCCCCACTGTTAACCCTTCCTCTATTTTTTTGAACTATTTGTGTTTTTTGTCTCTCTGTGACACCAACTGACTAAATAAAGAAGTAAGAGACTCTACTCTCCTGTGTGCTGTAGCTCCCAGGCAGTGACTTTCCATCCCCCCCTCCTGGCCTCAGTAAGCCCAGCCTGGTGGTTCCCATCAGTGTCACAGGCCACACAGCTTGCTCGCTGTTTGAGGTGGCTACTGCAGAGTCCCAGTCACTGTTCTCAGACAACAGTAACTTCAGGCATCCAAACCCTCTCCCCAGTGGACTGTGCAGCTTCCCCAGTTCCCCACACAGCAACTCCGACTGGCCCACTGCACCAGAACCACAGAGCCTCTTCACCTCAGGTGGGCCTGACGGAGGAATAACTGAAAGAAGCTGTGTGTCTGCTGTTTGTCAAGCAGGGGTTGCATCTGGTTTATCTGTCTGCTGATAGCGGGATGTATTGGTTCTTTACAAAGACTCCAGTTGTATGTCAAACAGAAGGATTGTTTTACAACAACAATGTATGAAATAATTTGAATGCATTGTTACAATGAGCAAGGGGCTGCTATTAGTGATGAAACACAGAGAATTAATAGCTTAGCACCAAACAGCAGACAGACAGTTAGACACTAGCCGGTGAAGATGTTTGAGCATTTAGCAGCTGTAGAGCCAGATATTGTTCTCAGAGACCAAAAACAGCTAAAAGAGAGTGAATATTGAACTTGCATTCAGCAGGTGACACAAACTCAACTATAAATGAATGATAATGTTGCTCCATAATGTGTAAATAAGCAACTGCTTGCTATGTTCACAATATCAAGCTCATAGGTAATGCAGGTTTAAAAATTGCATACTCCATAAAGTGTAACAATAGATAGGTGTTGGCTGCTTGAGAAACATCCGAAGTGAGAGGTTTAAGATTAAGATTAAGATCGATTAAGATTAGTGTATGAATCAACTGTTAAAATGTTAACTGTTCCTTTGTGAAGCCTGGTCACAGCTCTGCTCCTGTGTGTGTGCAGAAACCATCCCGGTGTCGTCATCCACAGACTGGCAGGCTGCATTTGGCTTCGGCTCATCCAAACAGCAACAGGAGGATGATTTGGGCTTCGACCCCTTCGACATCACACGCAGGGCTCTGGCTGACCTCATAGAGAAGGAGCTCTGTGTTGAAGACAGCTTCTTCCCCCAAAGAAACCACAAACCTCTGCTAAATAAAGGCCACGGGCCCCCAGGAGAGCCTCTGCTCTCCAACCACCTCCCTCACTCTCATCATTTTTCCCAGAGTGAGCACCCTCACAGGGGAGGTTACAGCTCCTTCAGCTTCCCCACTCACTTTTCTTCTTCATCATCATCCTCATCATCTTCCTCATCATCTTCATCTTCCTGCTCCTCCACTGTCTTCCCCCCCCCCCCCCTTCTCAGCCTCTCATCAGTCCTGTACGGGCTCCACCTCCTCTTGCAGTAACTTGGTTCATTTGAACCATACAGTCGGTCCAACAGCCTCAACCTCAAACTGCAGCTTCTTTGACTTCACACTATTGCCAGGACATCACAGTACTGGGCTGGGAGGAATCCCCATCACAGGTAAGACTGGATCAGGGAGAGGGAATCTGGGAGATCTGACCTGTACACTTATCGGGGTACCTCACTGTTTCTAATCACTTGAGCATTTTACCATTGGTCAGGGTTGAAGTTGGGGTTGAAATGTTAAAATGGGGAAAACCATTTTTGACCTGCCAGACTGCTTTGAAAGAAGGGAAACAGTGTAGTTTTGGTCACATGTAATATTCATAACACACCCATATCTGAATTGCCAGGCCCAGTGTAGTGATGCATGCCAGTGTTGTTTTCACTCAAAAATCACTCAACACTAATTTAAGTTAAGTATTACTTTTGACATCACACTATTGTAATATATAACCTTGATGACTTGGCAACTTATTATGTACCTACACAGATAAAATCTTAACATAAAAAATATTGTTTTCTGCATTTATAATGTTTCAATTGCTTAACACTTCAAACTGCAACTTTTCAGAAAACTACAACAGTGCTGTAAAACACCACAACAACCTACTGTGAGGTAGAGATGAGTGCTTCCAGTCCAACAATAGAGATGAGTGTGCAGTGTATTCTTTTCTGTGGAGTATTTAGTCTTCAAGGGGACTGTTCCCGCAGAACATGACATCATTTTAATGCACTGCATTGTGGGTAAACATATGCTCCTTGACCACATGGTGGCAGCACACCATTTACTGTAGCATTATTGTAACACAGCAAACATGGTACATATTGAAAAAGTGACCTGACCAGCGCCACAATCAATCAGACAGTCAATTTGTAAGGTGCAGAGAGCTGTTCTTAAAATGTCCCTCATCTCAGTCCACACAAAATAAGAGAAATATAGAAAAGTATTATCACAGTTAGCAGATTGGCCTGATGATGTTTATTGTCTGACAGTCATGGACTAAACCTAAAACTTTACGTTTCTCATATGGAGGCAGGCAACAACAAACAGCCCTGCAAGAATATAACTTTCTATGATATCTCCTTATATTTTTCATAATAGATGACAGGGAATGAAGAACTGGTGGCCTATTATTTACTGTTATATGTATTTTCTTTAATTCATTCTTTCATGTCATTTTTTCAATTTTTTTTCTTTTCTTCCTCCTAAGTCTAAGGCTTATGACCTTTTCATCATTTAAAATTTTTGCACATGATTTTGGTTCAGTTTCAGTCTTAGTCTAGTGATGAAATATACATTTTTGATCATGCAAACGGTAGAAAAAAAACTAAAATCAAGGTTTAGTTTTTACCCACATCACATCAGCAAACTCCATCCGCCAATAAAGACTGTGAGAGGTGTGTCTCGCTGGAAATAATAATGAAGAGTAAAATAAGATGCCATGCAACTATAAAGATTTGACTTAAAGCACAAAATTCTCCTTTATTCTAATTCTGAGTTTTTATGGATTTTCAGAAGTAAATGAACAAGACCAGGTCAAACCTAGTATATGTCTGGACCGCCTAGGGTCAAGGGCTGATTTTATAACCACAATGTCGCCTGACAAAATCACCAAACACATCAGTTAAAGACAAAGACTGAACTTTGATTTCAGCTGTATTTACTGTAAAATGATCACTTAGAAAGTTAGAAGAGACAGAATATCTTTCTTATTGTGTCTGCCACACAGAGCACAGCCTCTGTCTGGGCAGGTCTTTATTTCTAACTCCCTCTGTTTAATATGTAGAATTGGTCATAGCTGTATTTTAGTGTGAAGCCTCCTTTTAAGTTACTCCTGTTTGCCGTGTTAAAGTTACTGCATTACATAATCCAAATTTAACACTTCCTGTAACCATTTCAAATCAAAAGCCCACTTGCATTTCAGTGGGGGGAAATTCACAGTGTTACAGCAGCAAAGTGGCAGTGCAGAAAACAGGAAAGCTGCAGAAACTGCAATAATAAATGATTATGCCTGATTCTGTAACAGTAGATACAGTGGCATAAATAGTCTTTGAAAAACTTGACTCCCAAAATTGTGTTGCTTCTTTTTTCATTGACAAAATCGTCGAAAAAAAGAAGCATTTGTGGCTATAATCATCAAATATAATTTTCTGCCTTAAACTCCACCCTGTGACAGACTACCACCACAGATCACATCACTTTGCCTCTTTGATTCTTCTTCATGTTTGTCCAGGAACTAGTGATGTGCAATACCACTGATCTCCTTTCCGATCCGATGCCAAATAATACCCAAGCTGGCATCACTGATACCAATACAATGCTGATACTTTGTACAAAAGCTTAATATGTTCACAGAAGGGAAATAAATAAGACATCAGACTACTCTTTCTTATTCTTAAATAATAAAGAAAAATACATTTAGTGCACCATTTAGCACTTTAAAAAGATCAAAAGATGTCAGATAGACCAAGAAACTTAGAAGTTGCATGTTAATTGATATTTCAGCATCTGAATCAGGCACCCATTGAAAATGCTCTCCTGTTAGCATCGTTAGCACAGCTGAGCATCTAGGCATCTTGCTTAAAGGCTCACTAAGACTAATTCATTTGCTGGCTAATTCGCTAGTTGACAAGCTAAGTAACAAGCCATATATGGTGAACATAGTCACTGATTAAGTTGTAGTTAGAGCTAACATATGAATAAAAGAACACCAGAATTTCTAACACCTCAAAAAGCAGAAGCACAGACTTCCTCACATTCTGTTAATCAATTAACAGCAAGTCATATTACCATTGGTATTATTTGATATTTGCATAAAAAATCCAACACACAAACATGGTGGAGAAGTCATGTTCAGTAACTCTGTGGTGATGCTGTGTCCTGTGATTACATCTCAGATGCTTGACGGGATTTGTGGCGTCGCCACCGCACCTCACAGTCTTCACACACACATCACAAACTGTGTTTTTGTTGTTCTCAGAGTTCTAGAAGTTCCACACACGACTTTGTTTGTGTTCGGCCATCATCAATGTGAACACTCTGTTCAGTGGCTCATGTATTTGTAGAGCCATAGTTCATAAGACTATAACAGGCAGAAGGAATTATTAGGTATTATTTTGACTAGATCCCGGTGATAGCATTTTTACTTTCTACAGTGTCCCTCTTGATGATAAAAGAATCATTAACCCCAAATTATTGAGTTATTCAAATTGATAGTATTCAAAGCATTCCTCAAATAGAGTTAAGTATATCTATATACTATATCTATATGTTCCCCTGTTATTGCAAATTTGGACTTCTGAGTTGAACTTACCAAATTCAGACTCTTGAAATGTGAGTTCAGACTTGGTGTATTCTCTGTTGTGAAAGAGTTATGTTTACTAACACCAAGCAAACATGCTTTAAATACCAGATCTTGTACTTTTCTGTCTTGTTCTTTTCTGCTTCAGAGCCTAATTATGTTTTAATGTAACATTGTCCTGCAGTACCCTCCGTGCAGTTTGCAGTGTTACCATTAGCAGATTTACCATCATAATTGATGGTACATTTTTTTTGATTTCAGACAGAGAAAGACAAAAGCAGCTTCTCTTGTTTTAGCCTCCGACTGTGGTTTTGCGGGATAAAATACCAGCTTTTGCTAGCAGATTTTATTAGCTGTGGCTAGCTAGCTAATTATTGTTAACTCTGGAAGTTTGCACAATAATGTGGAAAACTTAAGCTATGTATCATGCTACATGACTGAGGCTAAATGGTAATTTTATATAATTTTATAGTACTGTGTTAGTTATCAGGAGAAATGTAAGATTACAGCTATTTTGTTTCCTGTTTGGAGAAATAGACAATTACTTTTTACTTGTACAAGCAACACAGGTGTTAGCTGTATGCTTTATGTTTCACTTTGAGGATGAGGACTAACCTATGAGTGCATCTGTAACGAGTTAAACTGTGTTTGCTGGAGTGTTAAATTTCCCAAAGCCAATGAAGAGGAAGATTGAGCCGTTCCTGTCAGCCTAATTCATAATAAGATCCAGGACTGGCAGCCAGACAGATGGGAAATACTACATAGTAAATGTGATGTACCAGTCCTGAACAGGGCTTTTTATAAAACATGTTATGCTCCCTTGTTCTTTGGAAGCAACAGTGTTTTTTTGCTGTGGTCGAAAGCTAGTTAGCCAAAGTCCAAATGAAGTGTGCAGAGCTGTTTGCATCAGCTCTCATTATGTATCAGAAATTAGCAATGGCTGAACATAAAGTCATGGTTGAAGAACACGAGGTACACAGTCAGACAACCTTTCTCTGATAGCAGTCATAAACCATACCAGGAGTGGCACTAGATAACTTGATTAAAACGGATTCTGAAGGCAGATATTGTTCTCATGAATTAAACATGGCAGCACTTGTTTATCTGGGAATGCAAATGGCAACATAGGTGATGATGTTAATGCCAGTCATGCTTCCCTGCCTGACAGCCTGATTAAAATGAAAAAAGGGGCATGGTGAGGGCTAAGCAAGGATCACAGGGAATACTGAGGGAGGATTGTTTCTTCTTAATCACTGATGTTCTGGGGGTTACTGCTTGGCAGTATTTAACTGAAAAGTTTAATGCAATCAGCAGTGGAAGAATAATTTGGATCCTTTACTTAAGTAAAAGTACAAATACAGCAATGTGAAAATACTCCATTACAAGTAAATGTCCTGCATGAAAAATCCTGCTTCTGTGGAAGTACATGAGTGTAGATAAAGTATGAAACGAGTCCTGGTTTGGTCCCTCTCACTCATATGTCACATCCTTCAATCATTAATACTGAAGCGTCAGCGTGTAAGCGGCATGTTACTGTTGTAGCTGCTGGAGGTGGAGCCAGTGTGAAATTCTACAGTCTATATACAGGGACACCAGATAAATCTTAGGGATAGTCAGATGATTAATGGGAGAGGAAAAAACTTAAGTTCTCATCCAAAAATCTGTTTTTAATTTTGGACTGTTTCTGTAATCTTTGATTTTTAGTGAGATATTGAATCATTTGAACATTGACTGAAATGACACCATGTGAGAATTTTAGAGGGAAAAAGCTGTTAACAACTCATACTCACCTGAAATGTGACCCCGCCTTTTTCTAAGGCGTCAAAAGCCAAAAAGGTTGGCAACCACTGGTTTAATCTGTAACAATGCTTTGTATTTTTAAAGGTTTTTATACACTGCCTGGCCAAAAAAAAAGTCACCACCAAAAAAACACTCTAATATTTTGTTGGACCGCCTTTAGCTTTGATTACGGCATGCATTCGCTGTGGCATTGTTTCGATAAGCTTCTGCAATGTCACAAGATTTATTTCCAACCAGTGTTGCATTAATTTCTCACCAAGATCTTGTATTGATGATGGTAGAGTCTGACTGCTGCGCAAAGCCTTCTTCAGCACATCCCAAAGATTCTCAATGGGGTTAAGGTCTGGACTCTGTGGTGGCCAATCCATGTGTGAAAATGATGTCTCATGCTCCCTGAACCACTCTTTCACAATTTGAGCTCGATGAATCCTGGCATTGTCATCTTGGAATATGCCCATGCCATCAGGGAAGAAAAAATCCATTGATGGAATAACCTGGTCATTCAGTATATTCAGGTAGTCAGCTGACCTCATTCTTTGACCACATGCTGTTGCTGAACCTAGACCTGACCAACTGCAGCAACCCCAGATCATAGCACTGCCCCCACAGGCTTGTACAGTCGGCACTAGGCATGATGGGTGCATCACTTCATCTGCCTCTCTTCTTACCCTGATGCGCCCATCACTCTGGAACAGGGTAAATCTGGACTCATCAGACCACATGACCTTCTTCAATTGCTCCAGAGTCCAATCTTTATGCTCCCTAGCAAATTGAAGCCTTTTTTTCCGGTTAGCCTCACTGATTAGTGGTTTTCTTAAGGCTACACAGCTGTTCAGTCCCAATCCTTTGAGTTTCCTTCACATTGTGCGTGTGGGAATGGTCTTACTTTCACTATTAAACATAGCCCTGAGTTCTGCTGTTGTTTTTCTTCGATTTGATTTCACCAAACGTTAAAGTGATCGCCGATCACGATCAATCAGGATTTTTTTCCGGCCACATTTCTTCCTCGAAGACAATGGGTCCCCACTATCCTTCCAGTTTTTAATAATGCGTTGGACAGTTCTTAACCCAATTTTAGTAGTTTCTGCAATCTCCTTAGATGTTTTCTCTGCTTGATGCATGCCAATGATTTGACCCTTCTCAAACAGACTAACATCTTTTCCACAACCACAGGATGTGTCTTTCAACATGGTTGTTTAAGAAATGAGAAGCAACTCATTGCACCAGTTGGGGTTAAATAACTTGTTGCCAGCTGAAAGATAATCGCCCATGCAGTAATTATCCAATAGGAGACTCGTACCTATTTGCTTAGTTAAATCCAGGTGGCGACTTTTTTTTTTGGCCAGGCAGTGTATTATCTATTGTGTAAAATCATCATCTTTAAACGTAATAAGTAACTAAAGCTATCAAATAAATGTAGTGGAGTAGAAAGTACAATATTTCCCTCTGAATGTAGTGGAGTGGAAGTATAAAGTAGCATAAATAGGAAATAAATAACAAGTACCTCAGTATTGTACTTCAGTATTGTACTTGAGTAAATGTAAAACTTTTCACCACAGAATATAATGAAGTAACAGCTATGGTAAAAACTTCTCAAGACAGTAATAAATAATGCTTCATGGCATTTCCATGGGCTCTTCTTTTATGAAGCTACAGTAGCTGTCAGGGTAAATGACTCAGCTGACTAACAATTGTCTTGTCTTATTAGTTTTCTTGTTAATTTAGTATTCATAGACCCATGGTAACTAGAAAGACTGTGTTTGTTGTGGGGCCTACTGTCTGTAGTGTCTCATTAGACAGAGCTCTAAATGATCCCAGATCCCAACCACAGCACAGCCACACGAACTGCAGGAGGAAACATTAGCCCACTGCTGCAGCCTCTCCTGTCCTCCTTTTGATCACAGGCACAGAAATCCATTAGAAATATCTAATGCTGGGGCGGCCCGGTAGTCGAGTGGTTAGGGCGCGTACCATGTGTGAGTGCAAGATGCTCTTAGCAGGCAGTCACCGGTTCGACTCCCGATCGGTCCGACTCTTTCCTGTTAGTCTGTCTCCACTGATCTATCATAAAGGCACAAAAAGCCTCCCCCAAAAAATATCTAATGCTCACAGTCGATTGTCTTGTTACGTTTTATAAATGATTGTTCACTTATTCATAATTTAATTTTGGACAGCAGTAGTCAAATTTTTAGACAAATGTGTTGTGTACCTCCTTGTGTTTAGACATCATTCAGCATTTAGGAACTCTACTTTAATTTTTATTTTTTCAAAGAAAAAGTGGTTGTATTGATAAAAACAATTTAGATTTGTCATCATAAAATATTGAAAAAATGCCTGGTTCTGATTTCAGTACTGAAACCTTTCTACTGGATCTAAATCTTTTGCCCTAGCCTACCAGTCTGTCACATAACACGTGGCTCCACATACAGGCTTTTGTACCTGTCCCTCAACTTTAAGGCTTAAGATTTTCAATACACAAAGCTGCTGATTCTTTCCTCATCAGATTTCCTCTGGTTATGTTGTCATACTGTGATATGCCATTGTCTGCCAGCACTGAAATAGTCTACATGATGACAGGTTTTACTGTAGATTTGCATTTAAGGGTTGCTTCACACCTGGCCTGTTTGGTTTGTTAAAAAAAATTCTCTGTTGCATTTGATTTTGTTTGTTTAGGCTGTCGTGAAAGCCGATAGTCAAACTCTAAGGTACATCTGCAGAGAGTTCAGAAAAAGAAACACTTTGAGCTATTCAGATATCCATTCGTTCACTATAGATTCATGTATTTTGTAGAGGATGTTAGTGGTCTCTTTTAAAGTTGGTACACACAATGTACAGCTAAACTGAGTACACCCCTCTGCAGTATCTAAAATGTAAAATGATGATGTACCATCGTAAAGTAATCAAATCGTTTTTAAGTTGAGGTGTAGGACATCTTTTTGTATAAAAAAAAGTAACAAGGTCAGACTACATTGAAAATGCAGGCCCCAAAGTAAAGCCTCACTGCAACAAACGTGATTGCGCCTGTGAGTTAGTTTTCCAGTTCCAGTCTAATTTCATGACCAAGGTGTTAAAAGAACCTGTGAGCTTCCTTAGTCTGAATCCTTGGTCTGGATTGTGTCTGATGCAGCATGGCTCCACACAGTGAGGAATCACCTGAACAAGTAAAAAACCAAACTGTGAGACTTCATGAAGAATGGAGAGGATACAAGTAGGATGCTAAACATAAGCAGCAACGCAGATCCAGTGGTGGTTAGGAGGCACAAAAAGAGCCATACTACTAATAACAGAAGATGCAGCTGTTCTCTAAAAAGGATCTCATGCACAACTTGCTATTTGTGCAACCTTGCACTGAAAAATAATGGGTAAGTACTTCTGACTTGGCACAAGGATTATCTGTGGAAAATGGTGCTTCACTTCATAAAGTGCAAAGGACATCACTTGAAGTTGTATTCTACAGACGGTATCCAAGGGGAAACCATGGCTTACAAAGCTGCAGATTAAACTTTGCCAAAGAACATGAAAAGAAGCCTAATGAATGTTGGCAGCACATTCTCTGATTAGATGAAAGTTGTTTGCATCAGATAGGGTCCAGCATGTTTGGTATGGATGTGGCCAGGATGACCACACTGACCGTGAAACATGGAGGTGGGAGTGTGCTGCTTGAGTGTGGAAGGTGTAGGGGAGATGATACTTAGAATGCAAGTTTTAATAAAAACCCAAATACTAAGTGTACAGTATACATGTCAGTAATTCCAAACACACTGCAAAATTCAGTATGTAAAGAAGAAAAACCTGAAAACAACAAAACAATATGTCCCTGACTTGAGTCCTATAGGTGATCTTTGGAGTATTTTAAAGTGAAAGGCAGAGCAACAAAACCCCACATCCCTTCAAGAGAATCATCTGTGAAGGGGCAGAGCATCTCTCCACAGATTTGTACAAGACTGGTATCATTCATATGGTCATACAAATCACAAAAAAAAAAAGAATGAAGGGTGTTGTACTGACTTTTGTTGCCACTTAAATATGAACTTTTCCTTCTTGTTTAATTAGTCAGACATTTCAGTCTAAATGGACAAAATTTGTAATTACTCAACATTTTAGTGATATTTTTTTGGGGATGTGCTGTTATGTTGCTGTTATGTTGTGTACTGTATGTTCAATATTGTTTCACTGCTAACTGGTTCATTGTTTTTATTTTGATATATTTTGCTTAATATACTCCAACACTGGAGGAAGAGCCACCAATCAAAGCTCAGGAATGTTTGTCTTTGGAACATAAATTAATATAGGTCTCGTTCCGTATTGGCCAAGAAATATTTGTAAAAGACAAAATTGAAGACGCTTTTTCAGAACTCTTCTCGCTGTTTTCTTTACCAACTTGCAGCTCAGTTAAACAGTTAATTGCACACCTGAAATGCACAAGTACAATCAGAACACTTCATCCACATCTCACAATCACAGACAAGAAAACTCAGAACACACTGAGCTAATCAAACATCAACAACAGGCGATATGGATGCAGTAAGGACCACTATTTCCTTTGAAGTATCTTTTATTTATTGATTGATTTAATCTATGTACCATAAAGTGAGACTTTGCAACAAAAGGTAGGGCACTTGATTTTTGCGTGGGCTGTGCAGCCTTACATTATCTGTCACAGAGATGAATCAGTCATACTGCTGTCATATGCTTCTATAGGCTTCTGGTTTTGCCATTTTTGCGTAGAGTAATCCCAAGTGCACAAAATGAATCTGAGGTCATTCCAGTAATCCAGGACATAACTATACTATACTATAGTTGCAAATATGTAACTTCAACAGTGCAAGTCACCCCTGTCCTCTGCATGTGCCTTCCTCTCTCCCTGTCTTCATGCAGAAAACAGCAGTTGTGTAGAGAGCATAAATGTGAAGGAGTGGCAGGATGGCCTCAGAGCACTGTTACCCAACATCAACATCAATTTTGGAGGTCTGCCCAACTCTTCACCTTCCTCATTGTCATCATCATCCTCCTCATCCAGCGTCAATCACACGGGGGTACCAGGGATTTCTGGAAGTGTTTCTCACAGCCTCCGTTGGGACGGCACAGCCAGCTGCATGGACCCTGCCATTATCACAGGTAGGTGCCAGATGCTGCTGAGGGACACGGGATCTATCCAAAATACAATGATAATAACCTTTTAAAAAGCTGTTTGCTTCTTTCAGGAGGTATACAGTATGATACTGAAAACACCTCACTGTCACATTAAAAACAATTGAAAAATGTATGTTGGAAAGTTGCAGTCATGTAGTCAACAATTAATTGACAATGTATTCAATGTATTTAATGCAGATTTAATGATTATTAAAAATTACTCATTAATAGTTATTTGCAATCCTTACAGTTCAATTAATGTTATCCAGGCTATTGAAGGCCATGAAAAGTATCCATGCCACTGGGTGGCTCCATCTGTCATGTGACAGGCCCCTCAAGAGTATCCTGCATCACCTCCCTTGACCAGAGACCCAACATGTTTAGTGACATGTTTACCAGCACTGTGATGAGCATGATGAGGTCCAATCCCAGAGCGGGCAGAATCAACACAACAAGCACACTTATTAGTAGCAGGCGCCAGGCGCACTTTCAACTTGGTGGATTGCTGCTGTAATGGTGCAGTGTTTCCCACAGAGTTTGATTCTATTTGTGGTGAGTTGATTACATATTGTGACTGACCAGTGAGCCCAGTGTGGCACACGCAGCAGCAATTCTGTTCACCTAGAGAGGCTGAGCGAATCAATGCTCTGTGCACAGCTCTACAAAGAAGCAACAGCACAAATCACAACTTTAGATATATTTTTAATGCTACATTATGAGAAGTGAGAATAAATCTTAGTTTATGATGAAACTGTGGAGTAGTAAGAAAGTACAATTCTCTGCAGAGCCTCATTTATGTCGAAGACACATCCATGACGATGTTGTGCAAAACACAATATGCCACAAAGAATGATCCAGCCTTCTGTGGGCTGTATTTAATGTTCCATCTGACTTATCCAAACATCTGAAGCTCATTGTCAGTGCACTGATTGTGCGTAACATGCAGAGTATACACACTTTGTGCACCAGCCAATGTAGATTGCTCTCTTAATAATTGACCCTTAAAATGACAGTAAAATACTGCACTACTGACTTCAGACAAGGTTTTTATCAATCACAATCAGTCACTTTCCGCTGCCTTAAGATATCAATGCACCAACAATAAACCTGACCAATCCTTATTTTAAGACCAACACACCCATGGGCGCTCAGATGGGTGCAAGTGTATTTGCTATTTAAACAACATGGGCGCTGGATGGGAAAATGACAACTGCATTGGTGGACTCTTAAATGGACTCTCTTTTTCTTCAAATTAAGCATCCTCACAACAACCCTCCACCCCTCCACATTATTGAGGCTACAGCCGGATGGTTCATTTTGGCCTTTTGGAAAGTTACATAGGGCATTAACATTAATATAGATACAGCTGTAATAATAAATGACAGGAGATGTTTGTTATATTGACCTGACATTTAGCGCTGTGTAAAAACAAGAAGCATGTTAATGTTATAAAGAGAGATGAATCAACAAAGAAAAACAGTAATTAACATTCGTGCAGGTAAAAACTAAAGACACTAGAAAACAATTTAATTTTTTTTTTTTATATACACAGTTCAAAGTGGCATGTGTATGTGCATTGTCTACATTGTAGCCTCATAGAAGTGGGATTACGGACAGTAGTGTGTTTAATTAAAAGAACAACCTCAGCATGTTCCCTGATTGCTGAGGTCTCTGCTGCAGCAGAATGAGGAGCTAGAGTTTGATGAAGCGGGAATGAGTGTCTGTGCCACCCGCTGGAGCACTTCAGGTTTGTTGCTGGAGGTGCTCCTTTTCTGTTGTGGAGAGAGTGGGAAGCATTGTCCCAGAGGCTCAACAGCTTGATAAGCATCCTCTTCTCTACCACCACCTCCAAGGAGCCCAGCTCAACTCCTCCAGTTCCCGAGCTGGACTTCCTGACCAGTTTGTCAAGTATATCCCTGTATTACCGGCGGTCTGTTCTTGCCCTTTTCGGTGGCCAAACCGAAAGCAGACAGTGATGGACATACAGAAAACAGACTCGATGAGTGCACTGTAGATCAACAGCCCCTGAGGGAAGTGGAACTTCTAAGTACATCCTCTGCTGGGGCTTTTTGATGACTGAGTTGATGTTGGATGTCCACATCAGGTCACGGAAGATTGGATCCCAGAAACCTGAAGAATTCCACAGCTGACACATTGCCGAGTATGATGAGAGGGGAGCAGTGTTGGGGGGGTTCCCCCTGAAGTCCAGTCATCTCTTTTGAGTGTGTTCAGGGCCAGGTTGTTGTGAGTGACCAGAGTACCAGAGGGCCAGCTGTTCACTTTATATTAGGGTTGTAAACTTTATATTAAAAGCATGTTGGTATGTTCATATCCTTAAATGTTACTGTCATTGTTTGTGAACTACAGCAGCTGGCATCTGTTGTAGCAACACTCCACACACAATTCACAAAGGCAACGTTAGCTTGTTTAGGCTAACAAAGTGACGCCTCATAATGTGAGCTGCGTGCCTACAACATTAGTAGGCTACTCGTCTTGCATAGCCAGACCCATGTCCATAGCGTTGTGCTGGAGAATCGTCTGACTGCACCATTATCATTCAGCTATAGGTAAAAAAAAAATTCTGCATTTCTTTAAACCAATCACAATCCTTTCAGGCGGCCCAGCCCAGGATACAGTGATGATGCCCCTGCAAAATAGTGTTGGATGGGAACTTGGTGGAATATTTGCACATGGGGAGGTAAACACCGTCATGGCTGATTCCCCACAAAGAAAACATCACAAAAACAGCAAAGCGATATGTCAGCTGTGTGATTGCATGATCCAAATCTTCATCAAAACTTGCCATTTCCAGCCTGTAGGTTGCAGCTTGGAGGTTGTTGTTTCCAGTAGCGAATTTAGAAAATGATAAAAGGCAGTAGAAGCAGGAAGGGAGGAAAATTCTGCCTGGGAATAGCCACCCAAGAGCACCATGACCAATCTCCAGTGAGTCAGACCAGTAGGCTACCCTTCAGTCTGTCAGAACCATAGAGTTTAAATAAAGATGGATGTAGCCTCTGTGACGTCACCCACATGTTTCTGAAGAGCGGTTTTGAAGCTCAGAGTGAGCTGCTCCATAGGAACTGCAGCTTTTGGCTCTTCAGTGTTGACTTCATTTTTCTGCCCTGTGGATTTACAATTTCCAAATGTTAGTCAGTTTAAACTAGAGCTTGCACACTGACTGTGTGTGTGTGTGTGTGTGTGTGTGTGTGTGTGTGTGTGTGTACAGCAGCCCCTGTTTTCTGTTTTTTACTGTGGTATTGAATTTGCTATCAAGAATAATGGAATTTCAATAATATTGGTACCATCTCCCAAATATTTTGTATCATGACATCCCAGTATTTAGGCATGAAAAAGGAATCTTATTCAATTTTTGGTATTATGAAATTAAATATTAAACAGCTATATCTGTGTGAAGTATTGTCTTATTCTCTGCAGGGATCCCAGCTTCTAGTGGCAACAGTATGGACTCTCTTCAAGACGACAATCCTCCACACTGGCTCAAGTCCTTACATACGCTTACAGAAATGGATGCCCCATCCCGCTCTGCTTCACAAAAAGGCCCCTTCGGGAGCCAGCACCCCCCCTACAGAGCTGTCTGGGCGCGCTACCCAGCACCCACCAGCCAGTTCCACTCTCCACCACCAGGCTTCCAGACAGCCTTCAGACCCCCAACACAGACCCAGACAGACCTGCTACAGAGCACCACTATTGACCGCCACTAGGGACTATTAATGCACGCACACACACACACACACACACACATTACCACCTTGGACTGCACCTAATCAGCAGATAAAAAGTACAAAACTATTAACAACTAATAAGATAATATAATATTCAAATTTTTTCCTCCTCCAGATCTTCTGAGTTCTTGTGTTTCTTGTTTGTGAGCCACACTGTCTGAATGGATAATGACCACAAAGGTCTGCTGAGGCAAAAATACACTCACTCTGGCCCCGTTCAGACCTGCATTAACATGCATCTTCGGTGATCTGATCACAAGTGGTCAGCTCAGATCTCACTGCTTTATATGCAAATAAAAAGTATGTGGTGTTGTTTTTAGCCAATCCGACAGACAGGTCAGTTGTCAATATGCTTTTGTGTGTGTGTGTGTGTGAGTGTGTGTGTGTGAGTGTGAGTGAGTGAGAGAGAGAAAAAAATGTTATGGAGGGGTTGAGTGAATCATTGCTCTGCTCAAAGCTCTACAGTGAAATAAGGTTTTATGATCCATTTGAAATAGTAAAATATTTTCAGTTCATTATGAAACTGTGTTGGGACTAATTAGACTGTGGCAGAGGATGTCAGTAGAGTTGCTTTTGCATTCACACTGCTAAAAGAATGTGGCCACATGTCAATCCAGACCACCTCTGATGTGGTCTGAGCGATCGAATATCAAATGTGTCCTCAAGGCGTCTTGGGTGCATTCACACCTGAACTGAGCTGAGCTGAGCTGACCTGACCGCTTGTGATTGGGTCACCTGAGACGGATGTTAACACCAGGTCTGAACAGGGCCTCTGTTATAGGATAAGAATTTCCAGAGTAGTTAGTTTTTGTAATCTGAAGGGCACATAGAGCACATCATGTTGAAAAAGTGAGTTTGAGAGATGCTTTGGAATAAAAACAGCCAAATTATGTGATGTTATAGAGCATGTTTGAGCAAGTGAGCCTCTCAGGAAGTCTATTCAGTCAGTGTGTGGGTCTGGGTCAGAATATTAAAAAAATCTAGGGATGTTTCTCTGTGGCCCACTCCTCATCTCTGCTTGAGGCTGAAGGTGCAAGGCTATAACTACCAGATGTTGAATTGCATTGGGGATACTGCAGATGCTGGGTTTTGCCAAAGAATATGTGGAGTAAAAAAGACAATTTCTTGTTCTGTTGCATCAGTTTGATTCCTTTTCAGTTAAACTGTCCATTGTGAGTTAAACAATGTTATAGGAGTCCAATACTGAATCAATGAAGTGCTGTTTTCATACCCAGCATCACAGGACAAGACATTTGGAAAAAAAGTCTTATCTTTATTCGGAAGAAGTGAAATTCTGGTGTTCATGCAGAAGCAGTCTCCACTACAGGGTGAGATGTTCTTCAAAATGGACGATGAAACCATGCTGTTCTTACTACATTGAATGTCTGCATACACACCTACTTTTCCCAACTTGGTGTGTTTAGTCCTCAGGGTCACACATTTTGTGCTACACACAGATGGTCTCTCGCAGGTACACCCTTGCAAACAAGGATTGTGCTTAAGGAATACAATGCTTTTTACAGAGCAGTAAATTGGTTTGAGTCTGTTACATAGACTTGAAGTTTTGCAAGTCAAAAGCAAGAAGTGTGTATCTGTGGAGCCCTGTGCAGCTGCTCAGTGAATAACCCTGTACCCCCAAGAGATGTGCTGGCCCACCCTCTGTAT
This sequence comes from Trachinotus anak, assembly GCF_046630095.1. NCBI lineage: Eukaryota > Metazoa > Chordata > Actinopteri > Carangiformes > Carangidae > Trachinotus > Trachinotus anak. The sequence continues at coordinate 550,919 of NW_027273869.1, forward strand.
CAAAAGGGTTGAAAGTTGACATACATCTGCATCAGCTCAGAGTAGGTCTACCTCATTGTCTGCTTTCTCCAGAGACCTTGCCCATGGTTCCAGATTTATATGAAAGCTCAAATACTACAGTGACAGCAGGGGAAATTAAGAAATCACCCATTTCATTTTTTGTTTTGCCAACAGAATTAAGAAAACAACTTAAATCCTTCTGTCTTATATTTTAAAACCTAACCAAACCTACTGTCCATCAATATGATTTTCAGTCAGGAAAGCAAATTATAAGATGACTGTTTGATTTTCCCATGTGGGTGGGCCTTCGGCTAAGATGGCACTCCATGCTACAATGATAATATGTCATATCTTCCTTCTTTCGTGCGGGTTTTCATGCTCTATACAAATACAGCTTATAAGTATTTAATGACACAATGACCTGAGGCTCTGTTGATAAGGGGGTTGAGGTGGTGTGGTCTGTAGGCAGTCTCCCACAGCTATGGCAGTGGTCCATCAGGCAGATCAGCTGAAGGCTGGAGCTCTCAGCAGGTGAGGTCTTCAGCCAGATGTTGCTGGTGGATGCCACTCTTAATGTGTTATGTCTTAATGATCTTATGATGAACACCGCAATTAGTTGATTAGCGTTGCCAGTACCACTCGTCAGATGGTAGTTGTTAAGGTTGGTTGCCAGGGGAACCTCAGCACATGAAGGGTAAGCTGAATGGAGTTGAGGAGGAGAGAGAAACTCTGGGTCTCTGCAGAGATGACTACTATCGACCTGTTTAAATGTACACACAGACATGCAAATAATCAATTAACATTTGTAAAATGTTTTATTTTTGCTTGTCAGAGGTGTTTATCAACTTCACATCAGCTGCTCAATATGGACACCAGTGACCTCTGCAGGTTCAGAGGTATGAATTGCTTATGTTTACATCACAGCAAAACACCACGGGATAAAGTCTTCAGATGTGGACAAGGAGCTGGCCCTCTTATTTTCCTATCAGTAGCCAATCAAAACTCTTTGATATGACATGGTAGTGGTCTAGAGCGACACCTAGTGGCCACAAGTTTTTGAGCAGTTCAGTTAGTAAGTGGATGTTATGTCTCAAACTGAGTATCCTAAGTAGCTTTCCAAAATGTATCTCAATGTAGTAATGTACAGTGCATCTGGAAAGTATTCACAGCGCTTCACTTTTTCCACATTTTGTTATGTTACAGCCTTATTCCAAAATTGATTAAATTCATTTTTACCTCAAAATTCTACACACAATACCCCATAATGACAAAGTGAAAAAAGTTTGTTTAAAATTTTTGCAAATATATTAAAAATAAAAAACCAAAAAAATCACATGTACATAAGTATTCACAGCCTTTGCTCAATACTTTGTTGAAGCACCTTTGGCAGCAATTACAGCCTCAAGTCTTTTTGAGTATGATGCCACAACCTATTTTTCCGGCAGTTTATCCCATTCTTTGCAGAACCTCTCAAGCTCCATCAGGTTGGATGGGGAGCGTCGGTGCACAGCCATTTTGCCGAAAAACATCCCCACAAGTGGCATGGTGGTGGCAACAAGCATGCTGCTGCCACCACCATGCTTCACTGTAGGGATGGTATTGGCCAGGTGATGAGCGGTGCCTGGTTTCCTCCAGACATGACACTTGGCATTCAGGCCAAAGAGTTCAATCTTAGTTTCATCAGACCAGAGAATTTGTTTCTCATGGTCTGAGAGTCCTTCAGGTGCCTTTTGGCAAATTCCAGGTGGGCTGTCATGTGCCTTTTACTGAGGAGTGGCTTCTGTCTGGCCACTCTACCATACAGGCCTGATTGGTGGAGTGCTGCAGAAATGGTTGTCCTTCTGGAAGGTTCTCCTCTCTCCACAGAGCAACGCTGGAGCACTGTCAGAGTGACCATTGGCTTCTTGGTCACCTCCCTGACTAAGGCCCTTCTGCCCCGATCGCCCAGATTGGCCAGGCGGCCAGCTCTAGGAAGAGTCCTGGTGGTTCCAAACTTCTTCCATTTACAGATGATGGAGGCCACTGTGCTCACTGGCACCTTCAATGCTGAAGATGAAATAAATGCTGAAGAATTTTTTCTGTACCCTTCCCCAGATCTGTGCCTTGACACAATCCTGTCTTGGAGGTCTAAAGACAATTCCTTGGACTTCATAGCTTGGTTTGTGCTCTGACATGCATTGTCAGTTGACATGGGACCTTATAGAGAGGAGTGTGCCTTTCCGAATCATGTCCAATCAACTGAATTTACCACAGGTGGACTCCAATCAAGTTGTAGAAACATCTGAAGGATGATCAGTGGAAACAGGATGCACCTGAGCTCAATTTTGAGTGTCATGGCAAAGGCTGTGAATACTTATGTACATGTGATTTTTTTGTTTTTTTTATTTTTAATATATATGTAAAAATTTCAAGCAAACGTTTTTCACTTTGTCATTATGTGGTATTGTGTGTAGAATTTTGAGGTAAAAAATTAATTTAATCCATTTTGGAATAAGGCTGTGACAAAAAATGCGGAAAAAGTGAAGCGCTGTGAATACTTTCCAAATGCACTGTATGTAATGTAGCTTTGTAGAACAGATGGAACACCAAGTCCTTCCAATCTAATCGTCTGGTTTCCATATATTGCCATATAGCTTCAGCCTGTTATCAGCAGCTCCCCACACCATTGTCTGTTATTGATTAAATATGATTTTTAATACCAATATATCCCATCAATACAATAATAATGGTAGAATATGACACTCTTGGGGTTCTGCACTTGCAGAGGCCCCACACTCCATTCATAATGTGGTTTCCTAATTGTAAATCATATTGGGAGGTCGGGTTGTATTCTTGTTTGTGTTTAAAGACAATGAAAAAACATTATTTTTTTAGTATTCAAGTTTTTCCTGCTGTCAGCAAAAAAAAGTATTTGATCCTAGCTACACAAAAAAAAAAATCACATATTTTTAATAGGACTGGAAAAATCTTGTGAATTAAACAGTATATCTCAATAGATTCCAGAAATAAGACTAGTGACATTTTTCCATTTACTGTCTGTTCTTTCACAGTTGATTCTTGAAGTAGTGTATGCTGGGATAGTAGAACTTCAGACCAACTCAAATCTTCAGTAACATGAGGTGAACATCATGTGCCCATTTATCATCCAAAAGCTTCAAATTTAAATGGTTCTAAACTGTATCTTTTTTTACAAGGTTCTGACAAACTCATTGTTTAACAGTATTCCAAGGACAAGGACACTGATGCTGTCTAACATGTTTTCACAATGCTATAACCTGTCAAAATGAAGAGCTGAATATAAAGGAAACTAATTATTAAATAAAAGAAAAAATGTAAAGTGTGTTGAGTTTGGTTCTTGTTTTGTTTGAAAGGCTCTGATGGTTTCCACTGAGGTCACATTTCCCGTAAAAGGTTTGAAAGAACTGATCTCAAATACTTTAAGTGGGGACCAATTAAGTTTATCTTGCTGAGGAGGTAGCAGCTTGCAGATAATGCCAAGACCAAATTAAGTGCTCATACTTGTCCTGGCAAAGGCACACACTTTCAATAACAAAAATGACTCCTTTTCTTTGCTTATTGGCAAAACAAGCTGGTGACCACAACCATCATCAGCTTGTTTTGCTGATGATGGTTGTGGATGCAGTTTAAATGTATTAGGCTGACTGTTTCTGATGTTGATTGGTGGCCAATGCCAATTTTTACAAGTCCTCCAACCTGAACGACCCTGTAGGTTGTTTTTTTTTATAACCCTCTGATACGACCCAAAGGAGTGTCTCCTGAAGGGTGTACCTACCTTCATCACCATGGTTACTAAAATAACAGGCATGGCTTATTTAGGCTTAGGCACAAATACTACTTGGTTAGGTTTAGGAAAATATGGTGATTTGGGTTCTAATAACTACTTCCTCAACATTAGATGATTGATTGGTTACAATTGTAGCAATGTGTTTAACTTTCATTGAATGGTCATGGATAATAGAAACAACATAAACTAATAATTTCACCTTGGAATTGAACACTGCTCTACTGTGTCATATTCCTGTGTTTTGTTGACCCATCCATCCACCCCAACCTCCTCCTGATGTGGATTTTGTCACTCTATATTCTACGTCTCCATTGGATGTTGCCTAACAACAAAAAATAACTATGGGCCATAATTAGTTGGTTTGTTTTTTACAGTAAGCCTCAAGTTTCGTTATTGCTACATAGCCAACTCGCCAAGAGCTGTCTCCAGCACTGGAAAGCAACCCTCTTTTTTTTGCCTCTTTGTCTATCTCTTCTTTTCTACTATTTAAGTTGGAATGCTAACCAGCTAGCTCCCAGTCACTGCAGCATTCAGGCTGCCCTGAAGAAGTGATGCTGCTTAGAGTATGTATACTGTATAAATTGTATTGTAAATGCGATCATGGCTGAAGCTCTTGGCAAGACTTGTAAGAAAACAGCTGTTAATGCTAATGCTGGTTATGAAACAGAAAAACTAACAAAAATTAAAAAAACAATACATTGGGATCCCACTCAGCATAGACTTTACACTGTGAAGATGTCACAATCATAAAACTCACTTTTCTAGGTGTTACAGAGTCTATTATGCGGCAATAATATGTGTGAGACTGTGGAATATACAGCAGTAATATGTAATGTTACAATTACACAAAATCTGTGTATATAGTTATAGCCTGACATGATAGCCCACCAGGATCAATATGTGGAACATTTGTGACTCAGTTTCTGTATCCCTACATGCACTTCCAGGGGGTCAACTGTTATAAGATGTGGTCTCTCGCCTTTACCTCTGCCCTTTTGTTGTTGAACTCCATGGGAGAGGGGCTAAGTTGCATTGTCACAATTGACTGGAGGATTTTGTTATCAAATTCTTTTGTCAGGATAAATGGCCTTCAGCGATATCCTGCTTTCAGCCTCCTCATCAAAACACAACGCACACAATGCTAGACACGAACCAGTTACATAGGTTCTGGGAAGGTTTTACAAAAATGAAACCTCTACAGATTAAAAATTCATGAAAGAAAGAGTAGTAAGTGACATTGCATTTTGAGGTGTCCTGTCAACAGTTTTACAGACATCTCCTATATAATGGTGGTCTATGGAGAAAATGTTTTCTGGGCCAGAGATTTTTTTTCTCTGTGTATTTTGTCCCAGACAAAATACAAGCAATGGTCGTGAAAGATCCTGCTCTCCTAATACATCAGTGAGTGGAAAACTATACATCAAAGACTCATGAGCACCCCTCCACTGACAAGCATAGCAGCTAGCTTTGTGGCTAACAAATTTAGCATGATAAACTTATTTATTGTGGCTGTAGTGCTACAGTGACAAGGGAAAAAAACGAAAGATAGGTCTTACTAACGTTTTCACAAATAAAAAGAAACGTTATATGGCAGAACCATAATAACAATAAGTAGGGTTTTAAGCATAAATATTTAGTTCTAATATGAACAAACGCTGTTTTCTTTTCTTTCCTGTCTGCGCTGGTAGCTGGTTGGTTGCAGGCAGCCACCTGACCAGTGCATGATGTGCGTGGACTGAGGATGCATGCTGTAGACACCAAAAATCACAGAAGCTGCTCACTGCAGAGCCAATAAATCTTACATTAGAATGCCTTATTTCACTTTTTTCAAGTAATTTTTGGCCACACACCTGACTAAGTTGCATGCGCTGCACCACTTACCACCACAAGAGTATTTTTGTGGGAATGGGGTGGGGCACGAGTGAAAATCCACTCCAATCATATTATCCTTTAATGTTCACAAACTATGTAACAACAACACTGTAATAAAATAGACCAAGCACCCATCTTTAGCTTTAATTTCTTGTTTCTTATTGACAGTTCTGCTATTGCTGCATAGCCACCATTAGCATTAGTTACTATTTACTCAGAAAGACTTGCCAAGTTTTGTCAAGAACTTCAGCTATAATTGTGCTTACAAGGCAAGAGGTTATAATACACCCTCTGAGCAGCACTACTTCTTCAGTGTAGCCTGGATGCTACAGTGACTCGGTATCGGAAAGTGACATGATGGTGCAGCTGGGCTTGGGCTAGTTGGTCAGCATGCTAACTTCAGTAGAGAAAAGAAAAGAAGTGCTAGAATAAACAAGAGCCACCGTTGGAGACAGTTCTTGGTAAGTAAAGAGATTAGGTTTGATACTGGACTTGCAACATTTCCTCGCGACTGATAAGTAGTTGGCTATGTAGCAAATAATGATTGAATAATTGCCTCTTTAAATCAGTAAAATAAAAGTATAAAATTGCCCTGCCAAAGCATTGGTTGGGCACTAGTCATGCCTGTTAAGTTGCTTGAATATCTTTATTCATGTCACCAGTAAGACATCTGAAGGTAAACATGTCAGCATTAACGTGTTAATCGCGATGAGATTAAAGACCGAGCATCACGCACTATTTTTTAAAATTGTGTTAATTGCTGTTCTAGAATCTTGTTGTCAAACTGCCACAGACACTTGCTACAAAGATTTTACATGGCCGAGCAAGATACTTCATGGCAAGTCATGTCTATGGGAGCAAAAGGGGGACGGGTCCAGTCTGCATAAAGGGGCATGTCGGGAGACTTAAAGTGTTTAAATCCAATGCCTGAATCATCGTTGGTGAAGATCGAATGAGTTGTAAAATAAAAACAACTTACCCAGAGCTCGTCTATGGATAAATAAATTATCAGACATCTTTATAATTACATGTCAGACATGCTAACGTTAGCCTCTAGTTCAGACATACTGATGGTTATGTGTTGTCAAGCAAGAGAAAACAGTTCTGAAATGCAAAATAATAGAATTTTTGTTATGTGATTAAACATGCGATTAATTGTGATTAACTTGAAATTCAGTGATTGATCGCGATTAAGAAAAAATTAATCGTTTGACAGCCCTAATTTTTTCTGTTCTCAGTGAATAATCAGAAACTCTTTATCTCCCTTTAATCTCCTGTTCTCTTTCTTACTTTACACATTCCATTCACTAACATGCACGACAACCAACAGCATTAGTAAACACACCGATGAGATTTATTTTGTTGTGATTTTACATTCCACAGTTGAACATTTCCTTTTTTTCTCCAATTTTATGTTTACTCAACAGACACATTACTGATGTTAAAGGTTGATAGATCAGTTTTGTTAGAAATATCTGTCCACATTGGAAGTTGCAGTATCTCTGTCCTAAAAACTTCTTCAGCTGCAGTCTGTCTCTCTTGCTGCAGTTGGCCTGGAAGAGAGTCTTGCTGTTAGGTGAGTCATGTCCATATTTCTGATGTCATATAAGCCCATGTCTGTGTGCTTCCTTGCTAACTCAGCTTTTAAAGGTTGTGACACTGAATTTGACTACATGCATGTTAAGAAAATATTTAAGTTTATTTCAAGTTTTGACCTCTGACAATTCATAGCATAGTTGCAGGGTGGGACTAAAGAAATCATAAAGTGAGGCGTAATCTTCAGTATTTGATCTCTATTAATATAGTTAAAGTGGAGTTTTGCTGCCTTGTAGGAACCCAAGATGTCCCAAAGTATCAAGTTTGCATCTGTTAGCTGGTAATGCCAGACAGGGTTTAATTACTTTATAGCACTTTCACATCCAGACTGTGAATGTGCCAAAGGCAGTACTTTATAATGTCGTCGTATTAGTACATCACTTCAGGTCTTGGGTCAGGTCCAAGTCTAAAATTCAGCAGCACCAGTCAGGTTTAATTGGGACAACTCTTAAGGATGTGGGTACGGGCCGGGCCCATGTGGAACTTTATCTTTAAAGTATGATCAGGAACACCATCTTACATGAAGCTTATTGTGCTTTTATGCATGGCTTGATAACTCCACTCTTATTTCCTGGTCTTCTCATATTGTTGTAAGTGTGTGTGTTGTTCTTTGCTGAGGGTGGTTTTAACAGCACATCATCTGAAGTCCAGTAGAGTTAAAGTATTTTTAATTGCATTATAAGCTTGTGTCCAAGCGAATATCTATTTTTGAAAAAAATATACCCTGACTGCAAAGAAAATCTCTAGCCTCACTGGAACAGTTAAGATAGACCCATGGCATGTATGGACTGCATTAATGAATGCATATGACAACACTGATGTATACCAGAACTGTGTTTTGGAATAGCAGTGCTATAATTCTTTTGAATCTATTGAACTGAAGCAACTATGGGATTTTTTGGTCCGTTATTTTAAGATGTTAACTTAATTCCTTTTATTTTCTTGAGATTTTTGTACTGTGCTTTTTTGTGCTCCTCAATTTATGATGATCACTTCATTATGTCACTATATGAGATTACTGTATACTGTATTTAAATATTTTTGTGTTGGCCTACCTACACAGTTTATGATCTGTCGCTTATGTTGTGGTGTCTTTAGAAGCCTCTCTGTAGGCTCACAGGAATCACTCCATAATAAGACAGACATGATCATAGAACATGGTTATCTCAATATAATGAGAAGTTGATGTTCTGATTACCGGAATACCAGAATACCATGTCTGATGTCTTCAGATAAAATTAGAATTAGAAGAAAACACTTACAACCTTGGTCTCTAGTTGTAAGTGTCTGGCTGGGTACAGAGGGTGAGTGGTTTTCATTGAAGCCACTGAAGATGCAGTTGCTAACTGAAGAAGCTGTGATAAAGACATTAATAACTGTCACCTGACACACTCCGCTCTGATCTTTTTCCCCTCAACCTGGAGAGTTTTCTTTAGACCCCACAAAGACAAGACTGTGTCACTGTGAACTCAATTTGAAGAGAAAACTACTTTATTTTTTTGTCAATAACATTTCTGAATTAATTTATAACCACACCATTTGTACCTTTGTCCTGCCCCTGAAATATTTGAACATTAATTGCATATAGCCGATTCTATAGCAAACCGAAAAGGTAGAGCGTGATGTTGATTGATATTTATGATACGTATGTGATGTAACTGTATCCCATTAAGGACACTAGATGTGTTGAGAAGCCAATAGATCTGGGAGTTGTTGTTATAGGTTTGTTCAGGTTCATTACAACTTTGGGTCTTGTTTTTGTAGTGTTAGCCAACATGACATGATAAAATTGGGCTCAGCACATTAATTTCTGAGATTTGGGAACACTGAAGTCCAAGAAGTCAAGAAACATGAACAGTTAGATGATCAGACAGGCAGCAAACAATCCAACAGTTAATGCAGGTTATCTAAACCAGTCCCAGTCAAGCGCTGTTGGCTTGTTAAGATGTTATCTGACAAGAACTCTTTTCTCTCTGTCTTAGTTTTTTGGGTTTTTTGTTTCAGTGTTAGGTTAGTGACACATTGTGACATTGGGCCCTATCTTACCCCCAACAGAAAATGTGATGCAAGTGTGTTGCTGGTTTCAGACCAACGCATTTGTCATTTTCCAGTCCAGCGCCCACCAAATACACTTGCCCCCATCTGTGTGCCCTTGGGCGTGTTGGTCTTAAAATGAGGTGTGGACAGGCGCATTGTTAGCGCATTGATATCTTAAGGCAGCAGAAAGTGATTACGTGATTGACCAGCGAAAACCTGGTCTTAAGTCAGTGGTGCAGTATGTCACTGTTATTTTAAGGATGCATTATCAAGAGAAATATGTGCCTACATAGAAGTTACGCACAAGCACAGTGAGATGAAAATGTTCTTAGATGTTGGGATAAGCCAGGTGGAACATTAGACTACAGCCCCAGAAGGTTGGAGCATTTGTCACATGGTGTGTTTTGTATAAGGCTGTCATGTGTCATGGATGTCTCTTGCATGAGGCTCTGCAGAGAAGTGTTCTTGGTGTTCTACCAGGTCAATGCACCACAGTGTTCCCTATTCATCAACTAAATTTGGCACCACAGTTTCATAACTAACCAATTTACACTTCTCATCATACAACATAAAATATTTCTAACATTGTAATTTGTGCCATTACTTCACTGTAGAGCTATACACTGCATGTTGATGTGCGCAGAGCTGCTGCCTGTGTCGGGACTGGACTTACTGGTCAGTCACAATATGCTATCAACTGACCACAAATAGGTTCTAACTCTTTGTGAATTATAATAGTGATCTGCCACGGTACAAGTGTGCCTGGCTTTTAAATGGAAAGGGAGATGGCACTCTGATTGGTTTATTGTATATTATGCCTTAGACACTCCCATGAATAATTAAGAGATTAGGTACAACCCTTTTGAACCATGTGCCTGGTGCAGCGACTGTTTTTTCTGTCATTAAAATAGCAAAAAAAGAACATGGACTCACCCTAAATGCACATGTGCCATGCGTTTCAGACCATGTGCTTTGGATCAAGCCCATAGTATTATCTTGATTGAAGTGACTTTTTGTTGAACTTCACAAAAATGTAATTCACATTTTCAAACAATGGATGTAGTGCATAGATGAATGTTCACTTGTTATCAATTGTAAAGCTGAATAACAAGGTTTTCTTACAAGCAATGTTAGAAAAGCTAGAAAAGAACTGGTTTGAACCTGTCTGAACCAGCTCAGAAATGATTATAGCTTTCCTAAATTGCCACACAAGGGGTTAGGATTAGATGAGCGTTGGATGGATTAGATGAAAAAGCAGCCCGCAATAATCGTTTAAATGCGGGGATAAGAAAGAAGTTCAAATCCTTCTTACTTTTTCACCTCCAAACATGTGGCCAGCAACTGAATGAAATGAGTGTAAAATGTTGGATTTTTGGTATTGGAAAGTTACATAAATAGTCACAGCCTCCCCTAATCTATGTGGGGTGAGTAGGTCAGAAGCTGTTTGACCATCTGATAAGTATTTCTGGTGAAGTATATACTGTTCAGTGGACTGATGACAGGAAGTCATTTGACTTGTGTCAATTAAGAATAAAGACAGTAGCTGCTGAACACATAAAAGAAAGATAAACCTAGCTTCATGCATTTCCCACTGCCACACACTGGTCTGCATGATGTTGACTTATGTGCCAATCCCTAGATCCAAGAAAGGTTGAGAGTCCCTGACCTAAACCAGACTTTTTGCAAGCCACAGTATCCCGGTATCAAAGTACTCCAGGAAACTTATCCAGATGTGAATAAACTGGTATAAATGGGATAAGGGCTTTTCCTGGTTATTTAAACCAGGATATGATGTTTATATGGAGAAAAACATTAACCGGGATACTCTAGAAAACCAATCATAACTGGAAAACAAAAAATAAGACCCAAGTTGAATTTAACTAGAATTATTCTTGAACACGTGTGAGTTCAGGTTTTGTTTTTGGATTGGCTATACTGTGGTTTTCAGTGAATGCTTTTAATGGTTTTTGATGGATCACAGTAACTGTGACCTCACTACCTTTCAGTAATTTGTATTATCTTGTTCGAGCTCAAAGCTCAACTCTGGATGACTGGAATTTTGTATCTGATGAGAGTGAATCAGCCTGTTTATTGCATTATGATCATCAGGCCTAATGTGCATAGAAATATTCAAGACCATGCTAGTGTGTGTTTTCATTTCTGACTTCTGATAGGTGGCTGAGGCCTGGAGGAATCTTGCAAATACAGAATGCTTAGTTTTTTTTTTTTTCTTCAGTCTTGACATCTTTTGACTGAGTAAGGTGACATCTTTTTAACCTTAACCTCAACAGTACAATTACAACGCACAAGGTAAAAGAGATTAAAGAGGGTAGAGAGAAGAGGCCCAGCAGAAAGCCCTGCCAGGTCTCAGCTGTAAGTGAAAAAAATAAGTTAGAGGAGCTAGAAGAAAAGTCATGTACTCATGTACATGTACTGGAGCTTCACAGATCTGCAGGAAGAAAAGCCAGAGTGTGTTTTCATCGGATGCAATTACTTTAGTCTTCCATAGTCGCTCAGGGCAGCAGTACAGAGATGAACATGCTGCTGACTGTTCTTTATGTGCCATGTCTGCTGGGAATCTCCAGAAAAGATGGCAAGGCAGAAGTCATTTGGGTTAAACAGGATACTGCATCTCCCTGTCACATCTGTCTGTTCATCAAACCCCCTGCCTTTATACATCCCCAAGGCAGAGCTCCACTTTGTCATTATCATAATTTTTTACAACTGTTTTTCTTTTGAGACTGCAAAATAAACCCTCCCCACGCATACACACATTCATACTCACACATTTATCTCTATGACTAAAATGGAAAAAAAATCAAACACGACATTTGCTCTGAACACAGGCTCAGTCAACAGTTCAAGATGAAGGGTTCAATAAAAAGGAAAATACACCTTGAATAAAAGAGGAATGCATGTATAAAATACTAAATGACTATGGGATCATCAGACGGAATGGAATGCACCTACAAAGGAATGAAAATGGTCCGACATGACAGTTCCTGGTTGTCACTTCTCTGGAATATTCTGTACAATGATGTACAACAGTGGAGGTCCTGGATCTCCTCGCTACCCACATGTCCCACGTAATCTGAGGGACCTCATCAGATGAAATACTGAAAGTTATAGATGGCCACTAAACATGATCCCAGCCCAGCAAGTGACATGATTTCATGTTCGGTCAAATTCTTCGAATTATCCCACAGGAGACTCCAATCTGACTCCAATACTGCTGATCCATTCAGTTCTCCACAATCACAGTAGACCAGTCAATGTAAGCTATAAGCAGTTCACAGGTTGAACACCATTATCTGTCATTATCTGAACCATTGCTTTGCTACAACCACACAATCCAAAATTTTGTCCTTCTGTGTCACCATGTAGTTCTTCAAAAAACTGTCTTTGTCAAGGTCCATTTCATCATCTTCTCCACAACAACAAAACAAGCACAACTTCAAATTTTTCATAATATTTCTTTAGTTCAGTTTTTTTCTGTTATTTTCAAGATAGCAGATCATCAAGACACCCATTTTAAAACACACACAAACTAAAAAAATCTGGAACCAGGAGAGACTGGAGATGAGTGGATGGATGAACACATGGAACAGTTTTCTGTTTTGTTCTTTCTTTGTCTGTGGGTTCAGTCGGTCTTCTCGCGGCTGCCAGCTTTAGCAGACAGTGCCATTCTCCTGTCGGGACTTGGGGCAGGTAGATCGGGGTATAGGCTGGACAGAGGGAGCCAGGGTGCAGAAAAAGCCAGCAATGAGGGTGAGGCCGAGGCCTCCCCAGGCGCAAAACATGGACCAGCCATAGCCATGGCCGATATCGTCAGGCAGGCCGTACAGATACGGTGGATAACGGGAGAGCTCGAAGTTGATGCCAGCAACACAGGTACAGAGGGAAATGATGCAGAAGGTTCCTGCAATGACAGAACAAGATGTTGAAGATGCTGAAGAGGAGAGAGAGAGAGAGAGAAATCATAGTCACAGTGAATGAGCAGCCAAGGTCACATCCTGACAATGTCCAACATAGCCTATGAATTTGATTTGCCAGTGGAAATATAATTTTTGCTTGGATTAAGTTCACCGGCAAGGTTTTATCCAATCCAGGAAGTAAGACATTCCTGTACTGCATAGAATTTGTCCGGGTGGATGCTTCAATGTGCAAAGCCTCAGTTAATTGGTTTAAATAACTAAAACACAGACTCTGGAGCATGAGGAAGAGAAGGTGGTTTTGGTCAAATATTGAACACGTCCACATGCCATTTTGTGATTTTATGTCGGCACTGACCTTTTCCATATTTAACCAAGACCACCATCCTCTCCCTAATCTTAAATGTCAGGGTAAGCTTGAAACTAACTAGTGTCACTGTCATAGGGTTTTTTTGACTGGTATCCAAGCTTGAGGAAGGCTGGTCTTATGTAATATGAGCTGAACAAAGGACAGACACCAGGAAGAGAGGGAAAAGATCCATGATGAAAGAGACTAACCAAGGTTACCAGAGTTTCAGGTAAGGCCCATATCATTTTTCTAGCTGACTGGCAAATAAGATATTCAGGTTATGTAGTGGTCTGTTAGTCCTTGGTACAACCATAAGGGTCGGTGGTAACTGACCTACAACAAATCATCTTACCAGCACTGCCTGTGACACTAGTTCTTGTGAAGTATTGCCCAAAACGCTAAAGTGTGTGTGCCAACTTGCCATACTAGTGATACTGACACACACTTTGGGCCACTTTCTTCTCAAAGACATTGTTGCGCTGTGACTGAAGTAGTTGTGCAAAGAACAAAAAAAGGAGCTTACTTTCTCATGTCTCATGAGGTGACAGTTTGCATACACATTATAAATGTTTCATCATTATGTTGGTCAAAATTGTAATCCTGATGCCATGACTGATGATGCAACTATTAAAGTTTAAAGTCCATCAACTGCTGGAAATGCTCCAGAAGACCATCACCTGATAGTCTCTGGATAGAATGGAAAGGACTTTTGGCTGTCTGATATAATCCCATCCACTTCACCACTCTACTGTGTCTGCATTGCATTGTGGCCCATTTTTATTGAAGAAATTTGTTTCTCTGCTTCTTCTCTGCTGGATCTCTCCCTGAACGATCTTTGAATTAAATGGTTTTACAAGAAAAATGGCCCCATTCTGATTCACTACGAAAGCACTAACTAAGAGGAAAACCCAGGGGGTACGGAGGGAATGTACTACCACACCACTGACATCTCTCACTTCAAACAATTTGCTGTATTTTTTAAATAATCTGTCCACATCATCTCATCTGAATGAATCTTTTACTTTATGTGTAGTAGAAGCAGTTGGTGATGCAGACTCTAAATTTGGTCTAATTGTCAGAGCTCTGTGACACTGTGGGCTGCTTTGCTGTGATTTGGCTGCTGCAGACTGACCCAGCCTGTTTCCTGTGCCTTTATTACCGAGCAACATAATTATTATTATTACATTTTACAACTGTAAGGCACAGCACTAATCCAAGATTGATCACAATTGAGTTTGCAGTTGCCTCCTGCCAAGCAAGAGCTGTGCAGCACACAACACATCAGTGTGTGTGTGATGTTACTACTGACTGTCCACTGCCAGAAAGTGGCACACACAGGGTTATGTGTGTCTGTGTGTGTGCTTGGGGAATACAGGGGCTGGATATGTACACTCATATAGTCCACTTTCATCAGTCTAATCACCAGCATCAGCACAGATGAGAACACAAACACACACTGCTGTTTACAGTGTTTTTTAATCTAACGTACATTATATCTACAGTGGTTTGACTACATGAAATAATATCTAAGATGAAATAAGAATTGAATGTTTCAGGTGTCAGGTTTTGATATTTGTAGACAGTTAAAAACATAGTTCACAATTTTGTCAAAACACACATATTGAGATTCTTTGTGAGATGTGAGATGTCGAGATCAATCTTATGTCTGTGTGTTGAGAACAGAGCTGGAGTCAGGATATGGTTAACTTAGCTTAATATCTTTATAAAACAAAAGGAAACAGCTGGCTCTGTCCAAAGATCAAAAGTATATCTACTGTCACCGCTAACTCTCAGAAATAACACACTGCATCTTGTTTATTTAATGTATACACAGAGACATAAAAACCTCAGTTTCTGGTTTTAGATTAAGTTACATGCTGAAACTTCTGTATTTCTGGATGACCGTCAGGTGCAGTGACACAATATTACAATTCCATACTACATAAAAAACTGTATACAGTATGTAGTACTGTGTATGTAAATTATTACAGTACATTGCTTTTTACAGGCAGTAGAAGAAATCAGTATAAATTACTGCTTATTAAGAAAATATTGCAACCATCGACCGTTAGACTACGTGAGACTACGTAGCCTCCATGATGTTACCCACAGGTTTCTGAAGAGCAGTTTTGAAGCTCAAAGTGGACTCCTCTGCCATCGCCATCTTGGCGACTGCACCTAACTCCATAGGCAAAGGTAGGATGTGTGAAGCTGAGACTTTCCTGCATGCTGGTTTGTAGCAAGCATATGCTCACCCACCTGTCACTCAAAGCGGACACGTTCTCAGTTATGCAGAACCTTAAGCCTTAATAAAATTTAAGCATGTGAATTATATAAAAATTCACCCCACTGCAGTTTTCACGAGCTATAGAGACCAAAACCAGTGTTGCTGCTTGATTTCAATATGTACACTACTGGACACATTGTGACTGCTTTAACCTTGCAAAGAGACAACAAATTGTTTTTCCCAAGTTTCAAAATTTCTCACCATCATATTTATACAGACAAGGGACAAATTAAAAGAAATGAGTAGAGAGACATGATGCCTCCACGCAGCACCAGGTGTCACTGAGCGGTTTGATGAATGAATCATATGCTGTGGCCATCGCAGTCACCAGATCTTAACCCAACTGAATGCCTATGGGAGGTTTTGGTCTGATGTGTGAGACAGTGCTCTTAACCACCATTATCAGAACACCACAGGAGGGAATATCTTTTGAGAGATGTTGTCATCTCCCCAGAAGAGATTTGTAGAAACATTGCTAAGACACACTGAAAGTGACACTTTATTTCGATGCTTCCTTTAATTTGTTACCTGTCTGTATATTTTTTGGCATCTCAGCCATGCAATGCATTGTGGGAGAATAGTGCACACCAGCAAATTCAAAACTATATGAAATCTAAGAAATTTCATGTTTCTGGGCCAACTATGAACTCTAAGATTAGTGTGTGTGTGTGTGTGTGTGGCTCACCTCCCATGAGGAAGAGGAGACCAGCCACATACTGCATGAGGCCTCGGTCCCAGCAGCAGCCAAGTATGCCTATGATCCAGCCGAAAAGGATGATTGCCACTGCCATGCCCATGAAGCCTGCTGTCATCCGCCGCAAGTCTGAGGAAACAAAAGGAGAGAGGTTAAATATTATTAGAATAACAAGCGAACATTGACCTGAACAGGATACAGCTGTGAGGAGAAAAAACATGGCACACATGTTCTTTCTATCTGAAAGATGAGAAATCAGAAGAGATTTTAAACCTGATAGGTGTCAGTGGGTGAAAGGGAGAAGGCATACAAATATGAAATATACAAATAGATATTCTGAAATATACATTTTTACACTTCCTGCAGGCAGGAACACAACAGACTAGCACTTGAATAAGACCATCACCAACAATCCCAGACACACTGGTCTAATGAAAGTTGTACAGACAATCACAAAGATCATGGCATGTGTTTTTCTATTCTTTACACTGCATTTCTTTTTTTTCTGATCCAACGCAAACAATTTTTTCTGTCAGCTGACAGTTTGATTCCGCAGCAGCTGTTTTTTTTAGCCCTGTGTGACTCAGTGTTGACTATAAGCTTTTAAAACAACTTCAACCTGTTAGATAATGAATGACAATTATTCCCCTTTAACAGTCTCATTGGTAGCAGTCAACTCCTGGGCCTTGGTTGCTTCTCTATACTTTGTTCATATGAACATAACCTGCAGGTTGTACAGTACTGAGATGTTCCAGTGCTGAACTTCACACTGGATTCTGTTTATAAAAAGTATCCACAAACTCTTCATAGTAAAAACACTATATCTTTGCACAGCTTTTGATTTACTGTAGGTTTCAGGGTTCTGTTGGTCCTTCCTGTGTCTCAGGATCATCACTGCCTGCCTCCTTGTGCTTCAGCCTCACCCACCACTCCACAATTGTCTCCAGGCCAGGCTTTCTCTGCCTGTACCTCACCTGCCACCTTCCACTACTCCAGCCTGGTCCACTTCTTTTGTTGCTTGTTCCTGCTCCCCTGCCATTGGACTCCTCTGGCCTGGTTCACTGGTCCACTGCCTGCTCCGCTCTCCTGCTGCCCACTCACCTCAGTCCAATCTAATTTCCTGTTTACTTTGACATTCCTGAGAACTGTTCAAACTGTCTCTGAGTCAGAATTCTACTTCTGAGTCTGTAACATAGACTTGATTTACAGCTTGGTATTAAGACAGTAATTATTGGTGATATACCTAAATTGCAGGGTGATTATCACACCAAGGTTTTTATATTCAAGACAGTTTTTTTTTTCATTCAAGTAGTATGTTGACTCTTTGGCTGTCTGCACAAGAATATTCACGCCAAGGTTAATTAATTCAATATTTCGCCTTAGCTGCTTTAAATTGCAATGCTTTTATATTTACAGTGGCTTCAGAAAGTATTCAGACCCCTCCACTTGCTCTGTATTGCTGTATATTTCATTATAAATGCAACAGTTGTCTTTTTGGCCCATTAATATACTCAATAACACATAATGACAAAGTGAAAACATGTTTTTAGATATTTTTGACAATTTTTTTGTATTTAGACCCTTAATTCAGCACTTTCACTACACCTGGATTCATTTTTAATGAGTCAGTCTCTGTGCTTGGATGGAAAGCATTTGTGAACTGCCATCTTCAGGTCTCTCTACAGATGTTCTGTGCGCTTTAAGTCTGGGTTTTGACTGGGCACCCCAAGGACTTGCCCCAGAGCCACTCCAGAGCTGTCTTTGCTGTATGCTCTAGGTCACTGTTGTGCTAAAAGGTGAACCATCACTCCAGTCACATGTTGTGTACTCTCTGACCCAGACACAGTTTGTACAAAGTTTGTACACAACGTTCTTTAAGGACCTTCAAGGTTGCATTCATCCTTCCCTGAGTTCTGACCAGTCTCCCTGTCCCTAGCATGATGCTGCCACTGTCATGCTACACTGTGTTCACCACACATCCATTCGTTCATTCATTCATAGTCATTTATGTTTTACTCAAAGTGAGTCCCATCAAGACATTCTGGCATAAAGGCCTGATTGATGGAAGGCTGCTGAGGTCATCCTTCCAGCAGGTTCTGCCATCTCTGCAGAGGACTTACAAAACTCTGTTAGAGCGACTGTTGGGTTTGTGGTCACTTCCCTGACCAAAGCTCTTCTTCCCTGGTTACTCAGTTTGGCTGTATAGTAGTGTGAATTGTTGGTAAATGTATGCATTCCTAAACTATGTGCAATCAGTTTGCCACAGATGGACATAAAGCAAATAGGAAGTACTGGACCACAATTTAAAGTGCCACAGCAAGGAGTCTAAATACTTTTGTAAATAAGAGATTTATGTTTTTGATGTTAACTAATTTACAAAAAGGTGTGCACATTGGGGCAGCCCAGTAGTCGAGTGGTTAGGGTGCATACCATGTGAGCGCAAGATGTTTTTAGCAGGCAGTCACCGGTTTGACTCCCGACCGGCCCTACTCTTTCCTGCATGTCAGTCTCCACTGCTCTATAATAAAATTACAAAAAAAGCCCCTGTCTTTACCATCTTTTATATTGGTGCATTTTGCAAATATGGTCCATTGTGCAGAGCCTGCATTGTGAGGGCTAACACAAAGAAGAAACAGAGATAAGGCTAGGCTCTGCCACAAGGACAGCAGTGTGCTCTGCAGGAGGGTAATGACAGTGACAATGATTAGCTGCAGAGAGCAGCTGAAATATGAGAAACGGGGAGGAAGATGAAGAGCTCCAAGCAAAACCCTGACTCCCCTTCCACAAGTAGATTAGAATGTCATGGGTGAGCTGCCCCGCCAGGAGGCGGATGGGGAAGGAGGAGGAGGGATAGGCTGACACAGGGCTCGGGTGGAGGACACCATGTGGTGGAGCGAGAAAGGTCAAAAAAATTTGGCCTGAGAGCATAAATGAAGAACAACAAAAGACAAACCACCTCTCATGTTGTACGTGCCATACATATTCCTTCATCTTTGTTGCTAATGAGCTGTTAACACATTCATATGCAGTATCCACTGTAATGGACATCAAATATTATTGACTTCAGCCATTTGAGTTTGAACTCCTCTAACTAATCAGTAGTATCAATGGTAGACAGACATAACATGGAGTGCTGTAAGAAACATTTCACCTTTTTTTTTTTTTTTTTTAACATTTATCTTCTAAATTCTCCATATCATCAGTTAAATTGCAGATTTCTTAAATACAGAGAACAGGCTAGTTTTTTCAGATTGAATGTCCTTTACAATGAACAAGTACTGAATAACACATATAGATAAAAAAATATTTAATTTAACACTAACCCTTCAGTCATAAAATGTGTTTTTAGTCATTGTAGATTGTATTAAATAAATTCCATAATATTTCACTATTAGAGGACGCAGAGATTATTGAACATCTTGTAAAAAAAGACCTTCCAAAGTGTGAGAACTTTCATTTTTGTGAAGATTTAAACAGTAGAAACATTTTTTCTGAAAATGCCCACTCTGTATTTAAAGCTGCATCAATTAATTTTTGACAACTTGCAACAAGCCGCAGAAACAACACTGACATTATGGTTCAGTGAGTGACCCTTTTACATTACACATAGTTATTAATATACTTCCCTGACCTTTCTTCTTACACTACTCTTGGGCCAAAATATCACATAATCTAAGTTATCACATAATCATGTACATGCTCACCAGAGCATTTTTCATTCATTCATTCAAGATTTATACAGAATGCTCACAGGGGTCCAGGATAAGGTAAACCTGTATTTGGTTCATATGTTTAATAAAAGACTAAAAGGCTAGCTGGCAGTGATGTAGGTCAGGGTGAGTTGTTGCTCTACTTTGAGCGATATTTTTCCCTCACTCTGCACCCTGAAAGTCTTTCTGTCAGGTCAGATGAGCCCTTAGTATGTTTTCTGTCAAGAGCCAGGCTCTGCAGGTCACTGTGGGACTCCACCAGTTTAAGCACTACAGAGGACAACCATGGAGTAAAACCCCTTGTGGTGTACTCTAGAAGAAGTGCCCCTTGGGTAACAATGTCCTGTGATTTCATAGTATTGCCACCCCTCTCCTGCATGAACGCGAATGTCCTGAACCACATGAGCCATCCTATCCAGCCTACAGCCAAGGCCAAAGGACAGATGTGTACGAACATGAGAGAGCAAAAAGGCAGAGGAGAGGACAGCTGGTGGTAATCAGTGTTGGTTAGTAGTTACAGTTGAATTACATTTCTTAGTAGCATGATGGTAATGTAGCTGTTTTCTGAATCAAATAGCTTCAGAAAACAGTAGTGTAGTAGTAGTGCAGTAGCGTCCACACATGCTACATTTTCCTGAGCATTTCTGGAGCTCAAGCACAGTGAATCTGTCTGCTGCAGTCTCAAATAAAAATAAGGATCCTTATGTAACGCCACCACCACACACAGACATATATGTGTGTAGACACAGAAGCACCTTCTTCTGATGGTGACATGAAATGCACAAATGCTTGGACTGATGCCTACGGCAGAGGAGTAAAGGAATACAGACACACCAGCTTGAGTTTATTTGATAGAAAGATGGCAGGGAACGTGTAACACACACTTGCACACACACACACACACACACACACACAAATAAAAAAAAGCATTTTGCACAGTAACACTCACAGGTTATAGTTTAATGTACCACTGAACTAAACATTTTTTACTTGTGAATCTGTTTGACATACAGTTCATAGTGATCACTGAGAGAGTATGGACTTGGCATGAAGTTGGTTCAGTTTGAAAACATAAATTAAAAGTAGCGTCTGCTGATGTCTATGGGTCGAAGACATCAGGCAGTCCCTGACTGCAAACCATTTTCCACAAAATAATAAATGTGATGTGTTTGTTTGACTTAATATATATCTGTCCAGTAAATGTTCAACCCCATGCATTATGTGTTAAAAAGGGATATCTCACACAGTTCTTTCATTATTAATGTAAACCTGCTCAAATTAAAGCTGAGACTTGGTTTAATGTGGTATCCATCATTTCATTTCAAATTGAATATGCTGAAGCACAAGAGCCTGAAGAGCAAGAAAATGTGTAACTATCTAAATACTTATGGTCTGGACTATACACACTACAGTGAGTGACTACAGGTGTAGACAAGACATGAAGAGAAGGGATTTCTGGGCTAAAGGTTTCTAAAGACTGATGTCAGCACCTCTCTTACATGCAGTAATGCACAAGGAGGGAAAAGACTGACTTTACTTTACTTTAAAGACTGAACACTGACTGGGCTGTCAGTTACTGACTGGAAGGGAAGCCAGCAGAGGATTTTAACTTAGTTCACTTTTCTGGCCAAATTCTGTGCTGACACAAAGTCTGCAGATAAATATGTTACAGTTATTCTGTATAATTGTTGCTGTTTTAAGAGCTTAAACCTTGGCAGAAAGTTTAAAATTTGACAAAACCCATGACACACAGCAAGTGCAGCAACTACACCAGTTTTTACTCTGCTTTTAAAGCACAGTCCAAGTTTTTTAGAGAAACAAAGATAATTCAGTCATTTGTGCTAGCTTATAATCAGCATCACCTACTTGCCTTGGGACCACGAATGACCTATTCCACATGGAGAGTAATTTCCATGTGACCGGTGTGTGGGATTTAATGCAATCATTTTCTCTGCTGGTGCAAACTATACATATTTTTTTTTGTTTTCTCTGCTATCTGAGCAAAATGAGCTCTACTATCAGGTGCTAAATGTACTGAATTCCCTTTTAGGTCTGTCCTCTGAGGTGTCTTTATTGAGTCTACACTCCTGGCTCTCCTGGCTGCTCAAACACATGAAATCTCTACAGAGGCCTGGAAAAACTCCCCAACTACGTCTAACAAAGGATTCAAATGTACTGTCCTTGTTCCTTGTGCTAGAGCACATTAGTGATATTATTATCATTATTATTATTATGATGTTTGGGGGCGTGTAAAACATGACACAGTCAGTGTCACTGTAGAAATCATCATTCGTTCCACTAGGCTGAAATTGCTAACACAGACGATGTGAGACGAATATCCATGACTTTGATATCTACTGTACTAAACAAACTGTAGCACATGTGCAGTGACAACTGTTTTTGAGTCTACGAGCCTTGAGTGTCCATCCAATGCTGCACTACTACATCACTAACAGTATATGTATGGGAGGACAGATGTTCAGTCTGACATTGTGAATTCAAACTCAGTTGCATAGCACATCCTATGATAACTGACTCCAGTGCAACAGCTGACCTGCTGCATCTGCAAACAGGTTAGCTGATGTTTATGGGTGACTGAGCACTGTCAAGTTTTAATGCAGATACCTCACTGAGAGATCTGTTTGAACCCTGAAGCATGGTTTGATGCATCTCTGCAGTTGTCAGTCTGACTTTCTTGGTCTGTGGATCCTAGATACAATGGATCACAGCAGCCAAAATTCAGACAGAGCACAGAGGCCTGTGCACTGGCTGGAGCTTGGAGCTGTCAAACGTCATCCATGCCCCTGCATTTGACTACATTTCAACTTCCTTGGAAGTTTAAAATGTATGAGTGATGGATATACCCTAGGTTAAACTGTGCACATCCATCTGTGTGCTATGCTATTCTCTGAGCAGAGAATACAGGGAAAGAAGTGCTATCACTATCATTTCTTTGTAGATTAACTTTCATGTCTGCAGAAAACAGGATTAGCTCACTGTTAAAGAAAACATGGTCACATATTCTTTTATATATAAAAAAGTTTTGTTATCATTTGCTTCAGTCAGATATTACTAAACCTTAAAGTCTTATTTGCATTTTGAATACAATAAATCTGTAAAACTAACTACTGGTTTCAATCAAATTTAGTAAAGAAAAAAGAAAATTGCATTAAATTGTGAACTGAGACCAAAACGATTAACATATGAATAAACATATAAAAACAAACTTGGAACACATTTTGTAAAAATGATCCTATGTACAGATTTGTTGCTTTTTGTAATTTGAAGGTCTTGAGCTTGGTTGAACAAAGCAAACAAACGTCACCTTTGGCTCTGAGAAATTGTCATGGAGATTTTTCACCATTTTTTATAGATAGTAGCAGACTGTGAATTTACTGCATTAAGCTGTGGGAAAAGCCAAGGGGGCATTTGGTGTCCAGCTATGTACTCAATGTTTGGAATTTACAAAGTGGCCACTCCCTACATACAATTCTGAACGGATTATTTTTAACAACAGGCTCCTCAAGCTGAGCTCACTATCCTCAGAATCAGCTGAATTGTATTTGAGGTACATTCGCATATGTCTTCTTCCCTAAGTAATTTACAGTTGGGCAGGTGTTACGTGCGATTAGCATCAAAATTAAACATGACCAGGAGACTACAATCATTCTAGCAACTCTTTGAGGCTATACTTAGGCACAGTGGCAAATGCTAACATTAGCATGATAGCATATAACTGTGCTAATGTGTTTAGCAGATAAAAAAAGTTTACCGTGATCACCATCTTAGTTAGTTTAGTTTAGCATGTGTTAGCATCTACATAAAAAACTACTACTTACTACTTACTTTGTGTTTTCTATTAAATTGTGACTTCTGTATCTCTGTACAGGTTCCTCCTGACTGCAATTAATTTTTTTTCACAGATTTGTTCATATTGTCTTAACGATAATGATAGTAAAAGACCACATGTTGCTCCTTTAGTCAAACTAGATGTGATTAGTCTTCTGTTGCATTAAAGTTGTGGCCATTTGGTGCTTCTGAGAGAAACAGTAAATGACTAAAATAATTACATGTTCTGTAGAACAATAAACGCCGAAATAAACTGTACAAATGGAAAAAAGAATGACTGGAGAATAAGAAGCACACATGATCAGAACAATTCAATCCTCTTGATTGTTAATGCTGCACTGTGAATAACTGTGGATAAAAACTGTGCTCATTTGTTTACTGTATCTGCATATGACAGGCTGCTGTCTGTCTGTTTTTCTCTACTGCTTAATAGGTTCCATTGTTCAGCTCTGAGCTGCAATTCCCTTTTAATTACGTTCTTTGCTCCAGGACCAATGGCCCAATGAAACATTATTTCATAAAAGGGAAATGACTTTTGGTGGCTGTGTGGAAATGTTATTTTCTCAGTCAGATAGATGGAAATGAAAATATCTTGTCTGTAACAGCTCATAGGTTCCCTGTTAATCAGCAGTTTGCCTCAGATCCTCATCCAAACTGTTAGAATATGCACTTCTGTAACTCTGGAGCATATTTTTAGATAACAATGAACTGTTGTAGTCAACCCTCTGTCTGTAACCGGTTGCAATATTTGGATGTGATGACAAATTGTCTACATGAGGCCAAGTAACCACAGAAGAAAGAATATGCCAAAAACAGCAACGTTGGGCTTTAAATGCACAATATGTTATTTTCTGCCACTAGGGATCTCTCTCAAAACAATAACAAAGGACAGAGTTTAATGATGTCATGAAGTAGCAAGTAGAATTCTTGACCACTATTGCAGTCAGCTCCTTCAGCCAGTTGTTCAGGGAGCTGAGCTGCTGCCAATGTTTGATCATGTTGTTTCTCTAAGACCCAGACGCCTAAAATCCTTCATCCAGTTAAAATATATCATTAAAAATGACCAAAATCGAAAAAAAGTGTATTGTAAAAATGTGGCTTAAAACTGGACAAAAAGTCTTGATTCTGGCAGACATTCACAATGTTGATGCAAGAGCAAGGGAAAATTGTTGGAAACATTTGAGATCAAATTCGACTTCTGTATCTCTGTCCCTGTCTCTCCTGACTGCCAATTTTCACAGATTTGTTCATATTGTTGATAGTAAAGGGAAAATTACCTATACTAAAATAATATTTGGGACTGAACACTCAGTTAACCACATGTCACTCTGTGATATAGTGGCAGTTACTTCAAGCCTACATTATTTTAAAAGATAATTAGTCTCAGGACCACTTACTAGGGGTGGCATGGTGGTCCAGTGGTTAGCACTGTCAGTCTCATGGATTAATGGATGGATGCATGGATGCATGGATGCATGGATTGACCAGCTTTTCCTTAACAGCTTTCAACTGCATCTCACAGTCCTCAGCAAATGGAATTGTTGGCTCAGTTGTCATCACATGACTAAGTATGATAATGGGACCAAAGTTGTGATAATTACCCTTTAAGGCAGACTGGTCTGAGAATCTAATGTTTATTTCCAGAATCAGATTAAATGGACTTGCAGGTCTTACCACAATGTTACCTACCGCAATGTCAACATTCACTGCGGTGCCCATGCTTTTTGGGCTCAGAGTGATGAAGCATTTCTGATGGAAGGTGTTGGCAGAGGAGGTTTCAGTGCAGGTTTTGCTGCTGTAAGCACATGGCCCTGTCACAGAGGCTGCCTGCAGCCACAGCTCAAGATATTGAGCTTAATTTCATTACCCCATGTCCAACTGCCACTGGGGAGAAAACAATGGAGTGGGAAAATCAAATTATGCAAGATAACAGGAAGGGGGAGATTGTGGGTGTGATGGGGATGAGTTGGCAGCAGAGAGAGCAGAGTTAATGTCTTTAAACATATGTGCTATTTGCTGAGGAAGCCCTCACAATTCCCTGTGGCTGTTTTGGCACCTTAGTGAAGCCTTCATACGGAGTGGGGGCCATATGCATAATTTCATAGTGTGTCAGGCAGCGACAGTGTGAGTACCCCTGCAGGTTAAGTCAGGAGCCCAAGGGAGTCAGCCAAGCACATGCAGAGGGAGGGGTAGACAGAGGATGGACAGGGAATTATAACTGACAGCCGTCTCCTGGAGAGCAGGCTGGATGCAGGAACGATGGGAGACAGGATGACACCCTGGGCCTCCAGTTGGCCCTAGAGGGGCCAGCAGCTGTCAATCACCTCTCTGGGTTGGCATGTACTGAGCACAGATGGTGACAGGATAGCTGGCATATGGGAGTGTTACTACAGTGGCATTCTTATCAGCTGTCCATCAGTGTCTCTGTGACAACAAGAGATGGAACTCTGATGTCCCCCCTGATATGACATCAGCATTACAATAATAAAAGTTGAACAAGAAGGGATATTTTTTTCTGTTCAACAATAGAGTGGCAAAAACTGCCAACCTAGTGCTGTCGGAATAGGGTCATTAAAATCCAAAGTGTTTCTATCCATTTAAGCAATCATCCTCCTCTATGATGTCAGGCTTTTCACTCTGCCATCGAGTGTGGCTCAGAATAGTTATAACTACTTTCGCCTGAAGCAACGTTAGGATAACATTTTACACAAGTTAATTTTAAGCAGACCCCTGCCTTAAGGGCTGGTTTATGATCTGTCAGAATTAGTTTCTAAGACATGCTGTCTGAGGAGGAGTAAAAAGCCTGGCCATCATAGAGAAGGGGGAGACGTGATTTCATTTATAATGAATATGATAACTGCTGACATTTTTAAACAGTCTCTCCAGGAAGACACTCATATTTTTCCACTTGGTTGTTCACATGAAAAGTGCCACAGATAGTAGCAGAGAGAGCAAAAGATTGAGGTAGAATTCTTGGCACCTTTCTCACCTCCGCATAGTTGATCAAACACAGCTAGAGTTGGGTGTGTTTGTTGGATCATTGGTTTTGGGAAGTTACGGCAATGGTTGGATGGAAATTCCTCCCAACCCAATGTTGGAAAGGTGTGGGGAACTGAGGCTATCTCATCAACAGGCTGTTTGGATGGAGTATAGCAGCCAGAGAGCACCTGCCTCTCCCTCCTCAGACCTAGACTCTTCCTTTTCAGTGCCTCATTCCCCTTCTCTAGCTGCAGACTTTGTCATGTGACATTGTATGAAGGAAAACAAAGTCTGCTTCAGGAGGAGGTTGTGGTGGATTGATGGATCCACAAAACAGGACTTTGACGCGGAACACCGCTGTTCATTTCCCATTTGAAACCAAAAGTCATTGTTGTTTGTTTTATCCCTGACCCTTTCACAATCTTAATCTTAATCTTAATTTATCCGTATGACGACGGTCCTCTAAATCTAACTAGGTATTTTGTGTTCCTATACCAAACCAAACTGTGACTGTTCCATAAGCTTTACCACATGTTTAGGGTTGTAACCATGATGACAAAGGTCCAGTACTGCCCACTGCCTTACAAGATGCCCAATGGGTCATATTTTGGAGTTGGAGAAATTGTTGGTTTTTGATATGCTGCCAGTTGGTGACCCAAGGAAGGGCTAAAGATTCCTGGTACTGCACTTCCAGCCTGGCATTGACCGGTCCCTTAAATTAGACCTCTCTTTATGTGTTTGCATCTGGATCCTCCTCCCTATTGTCTGTTACCTTGAGTTGTGACAGTGGATGATAAAAACACCGCAAGGTACCTGCGGTACCAAGACAAAAATTCAGTCAATCAAAAAAATATTTGATTGACTGAATGCCTTCATGAATATATTTGCATGAAGGCAGGTGATAGTAAGTCACAATGATTCATACTTTATTTGACTGAAATTTCAGAAAGATGCTTGAAACTTGTGCAAAATTTTAAAGGAAAAAATGTATCCTCTGGGGAAAATAACTGCAGTTAATTTCATAGCAGTCTGACTAGTGGTTGTACAGATACCTTACTCTGGACCAAAGAGTAGGAATGACAGACTGACCAGCATCATCATCCTCTGCACTAAATATGATGAATATGCTTGGAAATAGGACAGTATCTTTACCAGAGTCATCCAGAACTTCTGAGCAAGCCTACTTTTACCAGCTTTGATGGGTGAAAAAACACTGTATGCGCAGGGTAATGACCTCTATTAATCAAGGTCAGAAACTACAATCAACAGATAAACAGTTGAAAATCAGCAGCCTGTGCTGATATTTATGATTGTAAAACAGAGACAGAAAAACAGCTGGTAAAAACAGAAAAAGGAAATTGTCCAATCTGGTGCATCAGTAAGCCATTTCTCTTCCTGCCAACTGTATAACATATCCCACTGCTAACATGCAAATGGTTGTCTTTCTGAAAGGGGAGGATGTCATGCTGCAGATGGAGCAGGGACACTGACAGCATCACAGCATCATTAAAGCATTGGCGCTGTCTTAATAGCTGTTGTGCATCCCTCTGACAGGCCACTCCACTGGCACTGCTGATAAAACAGGACTTGTCTGAATCAGCATTTTATGAGAGAAGATTTTGTTAATCTTTCCAGTATTGATGCCAAGTTCTTAAGTGAGCAATATTCCATCCTGGACGCTGAAAATTGCTTGAATGATTCAAAGGTAGAACAGGAGGCAGGAGTGAGGTAGAGGCAGTGGAAACAGTGAAAAGCAGAATTTGAGGAGTGAGATACTAAAAGCTCTCAGCCATTGATATCTCTGCTTCTAGATGCTCTGAACATGTAAATGAGTGTGTCGCTCATTTAGAAGGGATGTGCAGAGCTGAGAGCTTAAGCAGAGATAGGAATAGAAAGAGGAAATGACATGATGGTTCTGGTTAACTTACACATTTCTTTCCTCACTGAAAAAATATTAATGTATGCTTTCGCAAAAGGTGATACAAAGTCAAAAATAATTTCACTGTCTCAGAAATTTGAGTCCAGCTGAGCATACATCTGAGCAACAAAATCTGCTTGTGGTGCTCAAGCAAAGATCCTGTTTATCCTCTGAAGGCCATGGAATATACATAGGAAATCTTAATGAAATCATTGGTTTATAAAAACCTTTGTCATGCAACCAAACTGTTGGTCAAGAGGAAATCTTGGCCTAAACATGGGCTAGAGGAGAGGTGAGAGATGGACTCACCATGATCACCAGGGATCACCATGAGCGTTACAATTATGATGCCTGTTGGATGATGCCTGGACATTGCTTTGCTAGAAAAAGGGAACTCAAATCTGCAGCTGATACAGTACAAAATCCTCCAAAGAGCACACTACACAGGACAAAGGATGTTCCAGATGGGTATCAGAAATACTAACAGATGTATTAACTGCAAGAATGACGCACCAGATAACTATCTGCATGCTTTTTGGCACTGCACACTGGTCAGCAATTTCTGGCAGAAGATTTGTGAAGACCTATCGACACACCTCGGACATCCCATCCCTGTCTCCCCCTCACTTTGCCTGCTCGGTGATCTCCCTTGGCCTGGGGCCAGTCAGGGATCTGACCCCAGTGGGGGGGGGGGTGCATGCCCCGCCTGCCCTTGTTGCTCCATTGTACCACATTCCACATGACAGTAGGCCCTCTGAGGGGTGGTGCGGGGACAAGGCAGCCCTGCTATTGTTGTTGTGCTGCTCCTCAATTTTAAATGCACATTAGATATCACATGACACTAGGGCCTTGGGGGGTGGGATGGGGCAGGTGAGACTCTGCCGTCTACCAGCAGTGGAGTACCCATGCCCCATCTGCTCCCTCAATTTTAATACGCCTTAGTCATCCACACGGCCCACAAGCCTTATGACACTAGGGCTTTGGGGGTAGGGAAGGGCAGGGAGGATCTGGCTATCTGTCCCTGGTGCCGTGTGGACTGTGCGGGGGGATGTCGCGGGTGGCCCTGGTGGGGGTGGGTGGCCTCCTCTTGTGGGTGGGGGCTGTGACCATGCTGCGGGGGTTCGGGGCTCCGGCGGGTAATCCGGGCATTTCCGGGATGCTCTGGGCCCTGCCGACGAATTTGGGGGATTGGGTTTGGGGCTGGGCGGGGGGGCCTGCTGTTCTCTATCCCCCCGGGCTTGGCTTCCTGGCGGGGGGGTGGGGACTCCGTCTGCCCTCCTTCCCCCATTTGTCCTGCAGGGTCACTGGGGCCGGAATACTGGGCCGCGGCGGCGGGCTGGGGTCTTTCCCGCTGGGTGGGCGGGGGCTGGGGGGTTGGGACCTCTCCGTTGCGTGGCGGGCTCTCCACCAGGGGTGTGGGCGGGCCTTCAGTTGCCGGGGCCATTTGGCTCTGGGTCCGGCTCGCGGTGGGGTCGGTGGTCGCGGGCTGGCTCTGGGGCTTCCTGCCCACTGTCCCTCTGCGGGCCTCCTTGTGCTGGGGGCTGTTGCCTCTGTACTCCCTTGCGGGCTCCTCCTTGGGTCGGGCATGTGGCTGCCGGGGGGGCATGCTGCCGCCGGTCCTTGGGCTCTGGGGGTGGCTGGGAGTCTCGGTGGCCTGGTTTCTGGCCACCTGTGCCTTTGGTCTAGGGGGGCGGTGTTACTGCAGCCCCCACATCAATTACCCACCACATCCAATGACAAATCGCTACACACTTGCATACACACATGAACACATACACATACATACACACACACCCACCCCTTCCCTCATACACACACACACAGACAGATCCACACACACAGACAGATCCACACACACACACACACACACACACACACACACACACACATATGCACATATACACAAATACACATACGGAGCATCTAATGGTTAAGGACTATAGAGCAACCATAAATGTGGATATTGTTAGCTATTGTTATTGTTACTCTGTTGTTGTGTTGTTGTCCAAATCCCCACGCTGCCCGACATAATTGATGGAGTGAGTAAAGCTGTAAGCACTCAGACTGTGATTGTGAACCGCAACTTGGGAACCACCTTGGAAGGAGCTATTAATGCTCAGACTGTGGTCATAAATCGCAACATGGGTCACATCTTGGAGAAGCTTGCAGCTTTGAATAGGAGAATGGATGGAGATGACCAGAATGGACTAACAGAGTAAGCCGTGTCTATTGAAATACGACTGCTCGCCCTAACCCAAACAATCATAATCTAATCTGCGTTCCGGCCCCCGCAGCACCAGCCTTGGCCAAGGCCGGTGCTGGAACAACTCCCCCACGAGATCGCTGCAGTGAGACGCTTCTACTCCTACCCCCCCCCCCCCCCCCCCCCCCCTCCTCCACAGACACCTGTGGATTGTTGACTCCGTCCAGGAACCGATCAAGGATGTCTCCATGGCAACTTGCTGTGTTATCGCGATGACACCCTGCGAACTGAGGCACTGATTGTGAACTAGACGAAGCGACTCCCCAGGCCTATGCACACACACACATTCACGGACACCTCTTACATGTACATATGCAACTCACAACCCAACCCCATCCCACGCCTTCGCCGCTTCCTCCCATCCAGCGCGGCGGGCGGGGTCCGATAGCTGCGCCTTAAATGGCAGCGGCTGCGGCTGGCTGCCTGTCTGCACTGGAATCACCTCCTCCCCCCTTTACCCCCTCCCCTGGAGCAAATTGTCTTGAGTCACTGTGTTGTAAGATGTGTTTGTTTATATATGCCTATGTTGCTGAGGTTTTTTTCCCGAATCCCACACTGTACCCCCCCCCCTCCCCCCCCCCCAGGAGTATAGTTTGGGTTCTGTTATTTTTTCTCCTCTCCTCTCCACTTGTTTTTCCCCATTCCTCCTTTTTAAATGGCGCCGCAGATGGCTGCCTCGGTGTTTTGGTGCGCTCTGCACCATTCACCAGAACAAATTCCTTGTACGTGAAAACATACTTGGCAATAAACCTGATTCTGATTCTGATTCTGATTCTATGTCTGACAAGACTGCAGGACAGAACTATAGTGAGGGGGGACATTGATATTGGAGTCAGCAATAGTGTGTGTGCTTATGTCTGTGAGAGGGGAAGAAAAAGAGAGGGAGAGTATTTTCAGAGTCATCAACTATCAGACCTTGGCTGCAGATATTATAGGACTTAAGATCTGTGACATTTGCATTCATTTTTTTGAGTTAGCTACAGTAAGCTACAGTAAGCCCACTGAGAAAGCTGAGGAAGCGAGTAAAAGAGTGCTACCTACAGAACATCAAACTGCACCACCAAAAAAAGAAGCAGGCATCAGACAGGAAGTTTACAGAAAGACAGATACCAGCACCTCTTATCATTTGATTACAATTCAGTGTTGGACAAATGGTCACCCTGGACATGCAGCATGTGGATTATATGTTTTCACAGACTGCTCCATTTGCCATGAAAAAAGGATGTGTTTGTCTGAAACCCTTGCCGTGCTCAGTGTGGCCTGGGGACTCAATACATGCATAGAACTTTTTTGGTGGTCCACCAAAACAAAATAATATTCCTTTGGAAGTTGTGAATGTTGCACAAATGGCCTGCTCATGTGAAGTTGTATAGATGGAAGCTGATGCAATGAAGTACTTGTGAGTACACTAGGTGTGTGCAATCTGGCTAAAAGATCATATGACAATCTTTTTTGGGTAGA
Source organism: Trachinotus anak (assembly GCF_046630095.1). Lineage (NCBI taxonomy): Eukaryota > Metazoa > Chordata > Actinopteri > Carangiformes > Carangidae > Trachinotus > Trachinotus anak. The sequence continues at coordinate 583,671 of NW_027273869.1, forward strand.
ATCACAATCAGATCTGAATCACGATCTACATTCTGTTGTTATTCTGATTTTATTAGTCTGCACTGGAAGTTGTGATTCGCATCTTTCCACCTTGATGCATTTTTCAGGTTTATGTCTGTTCGCCACTATTCTCCACCCAGAATGCTCTTTTAGGAATTGGGTCACAACGGATCAAATTTTTTGCTTAGTTTTTAAAGTATTCGTCTGAACAGCACTGTTAGTTATCTATGAGGTGATACATGTAAGTGTTGATTTGAAAATGAATTTGCTGATGACTAGTTAGCCCTGGCTCATCCTGCCTCAGGTTGTCCTGCCTGCAGGCAGGTCTCTTGTCCTGCGGAAGGACTGTAACTTGGGGTACAGTTGGTGACAGTGGTTCATGTTCAACTCAGCTGGAGAACTGGTACATGGAGCATTATTAGGCTGCAGAGCAGAACAAGGACTGCTGTCACTAGCTGCAGTTAGTGGGCTAGCTGTTTAACAGTTAACAAAGGGCTGGTTAGCAGTAATTGAACTTTAAATATCTAAATGTATCACCTTTTAATGACATGAACTGTAGGATTAATCTGAAAAGTAGATCATTTGCCAAAGTAAACTATGAACTCCCTGCAGGTGTGAATATGTTTGTCTCTTTGTATTGTGTTAACTCTGTGATAGACTTATGACCTGTCCACAGTCAACCCTATCTCCAGAAAAATAAAGATATGTAGTTAAGGCCAACCTTAACTGAGGGGGAGTGGGAGGTTGTAGGATTAGGTGCAGGATACCCACCAACCAGAACACCACTGCGCCACTCTTTCTGAGATATTTCAGTGTGGACCAAAGCAGTGGACAACATATACATGTATATATATGATGCTAGCATGGTTAAAATGTAATTGTGACTAGATATATACTTTCTCACAAACTGCTTATAGTGATCATAAGCAGTATCATATAGTGATCTTAATTGATCTTGATTGTATATTACATGAATATGAAGTAATGAAATGAACAGCTTCACTATACTGATTTAAAGATAAAATAACATCAACAGTTCTCTGGCCCTCTCCTGCTGCAAGCCTAGTCTGAATCAGAGTGAAAGCATCACACTCTGCTCACACACCTGCTGCTGTGAGAGAGCGGGGGCAGTAATTACACATAGTAAAAGTCCCACAGCACGTAAGTGTGTACAGCGTGTGCTTGTCATACAGACAGACAGACAGACGGACACACATACACACACACACAGGGAACTTATATTGGGAGAGCAGGCAAAGACCGTCATTACCAGTTGTTACACACTGCAGCTCCAAAAACTTTGAGCAAATAAGTGCAGATAAGTTAGAAGGTAGCCTGAGCATGACAGCTCGCAATTGTAGGCTACAACAGTTTTACATTTTTTAAAAATATGTTTTCATGTATGAAAAGGTCCAAAATGAACACCTTGAGCAGACTACTGATTATTATAAGTAAGTTATTTAAACAACATTTGTAGTGAAATGAGACTGTCCCAAGCTTTTTGGTCTATAAGAGGTTTCCGATGTATATAAACTTAAACTTTAGGAGACAGCGTCACTACCCACAGGGAACTCTCTCGGGCAGGCTGGATAGGCTCCAGCCCACTGAGTAAAATACATGGTTTGGATGAAGTCGCGGTCTATTCCTCACATTCAGCTCAAATGCTCAGAGGTGAGGCATTTTCATTTTCTACCAATTCAAAATCGAATAATATTTTCCAAAAAAATAATTTCACATTTTTCAGTCTTATAACAGCGCTGGTTTACATTTTTTCCTGACATGAATTTAGCTTGTCCTATAAATGGTACCATGTTGTTTCCTGTCCAGATACTTGGCATGAGCAAGAAGGAAGTGCAGTGTGAGCAATGAAAAACATAGAGAAAAGTAATTCTGCCTCATCTTCACTGAGGGCAGCATTGAGGCATGTTTTGGATTTTGTAACCTTGACATTTAAGGTGTATTGACTTATTTCCAAATGTCAAGTAACTTGCACAAAACTTGCACAAAAACAGCCAGTAGCTACCTTTATGCTCTGAGTTGCTCAGGGACTAAAATGGATAATTAGTAAAGATGAAAAGGCAGAAAACATCCTTTCATTCATCATTCACTCTTCTGACGTTTTCTTTATCTGTGATGCATTTACATAGACACATGACTAAGTCAGCCTGTTACACTTGGACAGCTTGTGCCGCTCCCACAGAGCTGCTGAAAAAGAAAGCTAGCTTAGCTACATTTGCATAGCCTTTACTGTTAGCTTAGCTTGGCCTCTGCCTGCACTGCAACTTTTTCTCTGAATAGATGTTGCCAATGTGGTTACATTTGCTCACCACAAGTAAGTAAATGAAATAATTCAAAACACAAACTACTTGTGTTCAATCACCTGCTGCTTAAAACCACATTGGTTACAACCTTCTACATTCACGGTATCGTCTGATATTACTGGATATCTGTCTGATGCTGTCCGAACTTCTTGTTGGATTGGTCAGCTTCAGAAACCTCCTCCACTCACATTGTTCCAACATCTGGAACAGATCAGAGGTTTTGTGTGCAACCATTTCTGTAACTTTCTGAAGCCGACAATACAACATTCACATCTGCATCACACCTTAACCTGCCAGAGGTGTGAAGGTGAGACAGGAGTCAAGGACTTAACTTCTTTTTGGTTTTTTACACAGCTCTTTGTGTCGCTTTTCATGTTAACAAGCTTGTGCAATGCTTTGAATGTGTTCTTGGAGAGAGAGTCTCAAAAGTGGTTATCCCAGTTACGCCCATATTTAAATGATATTGCACAATGCATATTGATTTGGGTATTTCCTCATCAATATATATATATATATACATATATATATGTGTGTGTGTGTGTGTGTGTGTGTGTGTGTGTGTGTGTATATATTATATATTTATGATATGTTACATAATAATAATTTATAATTTAATATCCAATTTCTGATTTCAACCCTTATCTTGAATCCACTCCTAACCCTCAAACAGCCAAAATGGCCTTCATTTACAAAGAACATGGGTCTAAAAGTCAGACTAGTTTTCACAAGAAGTAAAGAATTAGAACAAACACAACGGTGTTCACGGACATCTTCAACACCTCACTGGAGACCTGCCACGTGCCAGTCTGCTTCAAATCCTCCACCATCATCCCTGTCCCCAAAAAACCAAGGCCCACAGGTCTAAATGACTACAGACCCATTGCCCTGACCTCTGTGGTCATGAAATCATTTGAGCGCCTTGTCCTGTCCCACCTCAAATCCATCACTGACCCACTCCTGGACCCCCTGCAGTTCGCCTACAGAGCCAACAGGTCTGTAGACGACGCCGTCAACATGGCTCTCCACTTCATCCTCCAGCACCTGGACTCCTCAGGGACCTATGCCAGGATCCTGTTTGTGGACTTCAGCTCTGCCTTCAACACCATCATCCCGGCTCTGCTGCAGGACAAGCTCTCCCAGCTGAGCGTGCCTGACTCCACCTGCAGGTGGATCACCGACTTCCTGTCTGACAGGAGGCAGCACGTGAAGCTAGGAAAGCATGTGTCTGACTCCCAGACCATCAGCACTGGATCCCCACAAGGCTGCGTTCTTTCTCCTCTGCTCTTCTCCCTGTACACCAACACCTGCACCTCCAGCCATCAGTCTGTCAAGCTCCTGAAGTTTGCAGACGACACCACTCTCATTGGACTCATCTCTGATGGCGATGAGTCTGCCTACAGGTGGGAGACTGAGCGTCTGGTGACCTGGTGCAGGCAGAACAACCTAGAGCTAAACGCTCTGAAGACAGTGGAAATGATAGTGGACTTCAGGAAGAGCCCAGCCCCACCCACCCCCATCACCCTGTGCGACTCCCCCGTGGCTACCGTGGAGCATTTCCACTTCTTGGGAACCACCATCACACAGGACATTAAGTGGGAGCTGAACATCAGCTCCCTCATCAAGAAAGCTCAGCAGAGGATGTATTTCCTGAGGCAGTTGAAGAAGTTCAACCTGCCAAGGACTATGATGGTGAACTTCTACACCTCCATAACTGAGTCCATCCTCACCTCCTCCATCACCATCTGGTGCCACGAAGAAGGACAATAACAGACTGCAGCGTATCATCCACTCTGCTGAGAAGGTGATTGGCTGCAATCTACCATCCCTCCAGGACCTGTACGCCTCAAGGACTCTGAGGCGTGCAGGGAAGATTGTAGCTGACTCCTCCCACCCTGGACACAAACTCTTTGAGACACTCCCCTCTGGCAGGAGGCTGAGGTCCTTCAGGTCCAAAACCTCTCGCCACAAAAACAGCTTTTTCCCGTCTGCTATCAGCCTTATCAACAAGGCTAGAGAGCCCCACTGTCACTGATCCCCCTGATCCCCAATTGCACCAATCACCAGCACAAATTCCTTGTATGTGGAAACATACTTGGCAATAAAACCGATTCTGATTCTGATTCTAATTCTGATTACAGTTAGTAAGAGTATGCTCTTCTTTTTGCCATTAAGCTTTCTGAACCTCATAACCTGAGGTGCCTCCACTTCCTCTGCTCATCCTGTCACTAAACGGCATCTGGAATATGCTGTGATTTTATCTTCAGTAAACATCCAGCAGGATTAACAGGAGTGAGAAGAGAATGAGAGTGGCAGTGGAAGGTGGTGAAAGTAATTACTCCTTACGTTGTGAGAGCTAAATTAAAGAGACAGAGGGCAAAGACTTACACTTTTCCTTTCAGCTCCAGGGGAGATTAACTGATGATGTGACTGATGTAACTTAGGTGTTTCCATCACACTGCCTATGGTTTTTGACATGTTCAAGGACTATCAAAGCACAATTATATTATTGATTATTGTTTGTCATAAAATAAAGATTAAATAAATGAAATCATTAATACTAATACTGTATGATCCAATAAAGGACATTATAAACTGAAATGACAAATACTTTAAATGCATTGACATGTTAAGGAGAACTGAATACTGAATTCAAAGATGGTGCCCCATTTATTCCTATGAAAGTTGCTTCCTGATTCCATAAACATGTCAGTGGATTTCCTCTCACTTGTATTTTTATGCCCCTAGAACATGCTCAGTAGACTTCTTCATCAGTCAATTCTGATGATACAAATGTCATACTACCATTTCTTTTCTAATCAAGGTGTCTGGGAAGAGGTTTCCTGGACATGTGTGCATCCCATCATCCTGCACTACTGACTGTACCCTTACTGCTGCACCCACAACCTTCAAGCTGGTTTTGCAGGCATAAAAACACACTAGAACACAAAAACATTCACATACATATAAACAATCTAAAAGACATTAGTGTAGTGTATGTTGATGCTTTGAATAATGTGTGTTTTACGCAGGTAATCTTAAACTCATCTTGATGGCATCAGTTTAGAAAAACCATGAAGCCCATGTGTGGGGTCATATTATATTAAGCTGCATAAGAGAGTAATTTCAGAGCTGAGGATAATGACACCTTGCAATCAACTGTCTTTTTACTAGGGATGTGACCTTGAAAGTAAATGGAAACACTCAAGTATAAAACATTATGTATCAAGTATTCATAATCTATCACACAATCTAGGCTTCAAAGTTTATTCTTGACCTTTAAGCCAACATAGATGAGACGTCTTTGAAGTGCTCAATTGGAATATATACAGTTTCCTGACAAACAGAAACACCATCTGCTGATGAGGTGTGGAGGGTGAGAGCCAGAGTAAAACTGTAGGAGGAGAGGGCAGATGGAGAGAAGTGATATGAGTGAGATGGCTTGCACAAACAAAGTGAGGAAGAGATTCTGCATTTGATGGAGATAATCCCACTAATTTGCCAGTTACTGAGAACTTCTCTCCTGTTTTTACAGAAATCCCATGATGTCAGCAGGGTGACAGACAGCTGAGAAACATATTCCATATGTTAAAGGCCAATCATTGCTCACACTCTCCTGCTGCCATGCCAATTATTACCCAGTGGTCGGGTGACCTGCAGTCCTGGCTGACTGGATAGACGATAACACACACAGTTGCAACATTTGGTTTCTAGAGCTTTCTCGATATGAACATGCATACTGCTACTTGAGTTGGTGACAGAGGATCCAAACAATAAAACCAAAACAATGAACTGAGACATGAGACATGAGCTGCTGATGATTCTCTGTGAATTTGTCACTACCAGCCAGTCATAGTCATGTGACCCATTGTTAATATCAAAATACTAATTAGTTTTATATTAAATTGAAATAAAACTAAATTGTTTTATATTGTGCTTACATGATCAATATTCTTATGGTATGTTTAATGAAATCACCACAAACAAATTGATGGATTATTTCAGTATATGAGCACTGCTCTCTAGATGTAGTGTAAATGAAGCTGTCATTTATACACCGCTGTTTGCACTGGGCTTGAAAGGGACTAAATACACTGAGGCTAAATAGAGCTGCGTTTGTGAGGCGGTGATGTAGGTAAGATTAAAATTTTATTGTGCTTTTGTGTTTACAAAGGGAGGTATGACAGAGAGGAAATAATGTCAGAAGGTCAGATCAGGTGTAGAATAAATGATGAGTATGCATGTAAAACAGGATTTGTCAAGAATGGTTGACTTTTCCAGGAAATCAAACTCAAACTGAGGTTAACTGAGGTAAGAAGTGAAGTCTTGACATGTTTAACAACACTTTTCTCTCTCAGCATCCAGCAGCTTTTCCTTTGTCAGCATATGCTTCACTATCTGAGGGGTACTGTGCTTCTATTCTCATGAGGTAGGGAGAAAGACAGAGAGAGAGCAGGGAGATGACCTTGGTTTCTCAGACTGTGGAGTGGCTCTACTGCCCACATGCACTGAGGAGATAAGCAACAATGCTGAGACGCCAACTTGACACAGCCATAAAGCTTGGTCACTTGGTCTTTCTGCAGCACTGAGATGTATAGTATATATTAGGGTTGCACATCTCTCTGTGATAAACGATTCGATATGCATCTAGATACACAGGTTACGATTCGATTAAAAAACGATATCCTTTTATTACAGACCGATTCGATACGAATCGATTCCATACAGTGTAAGAACGATACGATTTGATTCTATGGTTAATATTGTTGTAGATATTTTATATAATAAAGAAGCCAAGTCTATGAAAGTGACAGTACAATAGTTTCTTTTTAAATATGTAAAAGACTGGCACTGGCAAAAAAAAAAAAAAAAACAGAACAACAAAATCACATGTCAATGTATTTATTTTTAGACATGGACCAAAAAAAAGTCTGGCTGAATCATTGGATGGGAACTCCAGAGGTAAAAGTAGCATGAAATAGTAACAACAAAGGTGCAATATTTCAGCCTGAGCATAGTGTTTTGAACACTAGGTAACAAAGGTACAATATTTCAGCTTCTCGGTGCATTATCACCTTCGGTCAGGCTGACGCTTTCGTTCTCCACCTCCTCCATTTTCCATGTCGCCCCTTGTTTATCACTCATGCTAATACCAGCTAGGCAGCTACGGCATTTCGCGGGCAGGCTCAGCTGTCGCGTTGTTTTAGAGACCTGGCGCGTGTGTAATGCTGCCAACCGATTCAAAGTCTCATGATACCCGATCCATGACTCTATAACCGATTCATCTAGAAATTCATTGATAATTTGTATCGATTGAGGAGGCTGCTACCGATGCAGCCGTATCTCTCACTTGTTGAACCGAATATCCGGTCGCATCGGTTTATCGTTCGCAACCCTAGTATATATACAGGAACACTGTGCACATGGCTTATGTGACGCTTCCATACAACACGTGTACACCCACACAAAGCATCCTCTTATCTGCCCTAAATATGGACTCATTTTAAACCAAGTTTAATTTCAGCTGCATGGTAGTGAATGATGAAGCTTAAAAAGAACTGGTGACAGCAAATGTGCTGGAACATTGTTACATTGTTTATTCATCCAAGTGACATGACCCTTGCTGGACTATGCAGGAAAACAAATGAACAAGTGTTCAGGTCACAATGTAAAGCTTGCTCCTTAGAGCTCCACCTTGACAGAAAAGAACAGACAATATCTTATGCTGTCTTTTTGTTTGACTTATTGCTCATATGGGGAGCCTCTGCGACTAGGAGACATATCAGAACAGTTAGCATAGTATCTCTATTTGTTTAAGTTGCTTGTTAGCTTGTAACTGTTAGTGGCTGACACAATGTTAGTGTTTGTACTAATGCAAACTCTCACTCTGACAAGGTTTCAGGTTTATTAAGCCCTGCCCCTATCCCCACAAGTTGACAGTATTGGTTCCATAGGTTATATGACGTATTAAAACCTTGGGACACCAACATAATAGGTATTACCATTTTCAGAAATTAAATGCCGCACAAACAAATATTAGTGCATGGTTTTCTCAGTTCTCCATCCCTGCTTTCCCAGAGGCATCATTAGTGCTGCACCCATTTGCCTCACTTTTTGTTTTTTCCAACTGCCAAGGTCTTTGTCTTGGCCTTATTGTCAGCTTCTAACTTTTTTTTAAAGGAGATTGCAATTTATTCAAACTTGGGTCTTATTTTTCTAGTATTTTCAATCATTTGTATAAAGTTATGATAGCATTGTACTAAAGTTTGCTGAGACTTGAGAACATGATCACACAATCTTCACTTTTGATCCTGACAGACAAGAGTCATAAATCACATGGCTCCTTTGTCTGGTAAAATGAACATTTTTTGTATACATTATAAGCATTTGAGCAAATGACATGCTGTAGTTTTTCATGGGAGTACAGTCTCAGTTATCTTGGTCTGTCGAACGTTTGCTCCCAGACCTCAGCAGCAAAACTATAACAGAAAGTGTTCTTCATATTCAACATTTCCTTTTCCCATGCAATGTCTATAAGGAGCAAATCCCATAAATGCTGCCCTGGAAAGAGACTACTCAACAAAATGGTCACTTTAATAGAGTAAATGCATTCTGTCCAGCACATGATGTGGTGAGAGAGGGGAGCGGCTCTTTAGGTGGCAAACTTTGAGCTAATTACAGTAAACTAGGAGGATAGCAGTGCACTGTGAAATCTCATGCGGCAGTTGGTCAAAGTAAGCTAAGCTCTCTCTTTTCTTCTTTTCCTTCTTTTTTCAGTCAGGGTAAATGACTTGAGGATTTCTGAGCTGGTGGATACAGAAGCTCTGTGATGTGACGAACCGGATTAACGGTTAGCTGGGACTTCATGTGAGGAAAATTAAGTGTGGACTCATCATCCTCTGGGGCAATGGCAACACATACAACATTAAAAGCATGGAAGACACACTCACACACCCACTGAAACTACACACACAACTTAGCTGTCTATGACAAACTGAGGATGAAGAAAAAGTGGGTACAGTTTTATTCTGTACAACTAGAAATTGTGTTTAGTGGCTAAAAGTATTCAAACACTGAAAAATGACATACACCTTCCTGAAATTATGTAAGTAATCTACATTTTCGAATGTTCTACTTGCTTCTAATGAATGTGTCCTACACAAGTCTTTCAAAGAAAATATGTTATTTCTCCTTGTCTTCAAAATCAATCCATGTCAGTGTATTCCTGGCTGCAGGAGTAGCTACATCATTTACAATATCCAGGGTCAGCAGATAGAGCGGGTCGTCCACTAGTCAGAAGGTCGGTGGTTCGCTCCCTGGATCCTCCACTCAGCATGTCAAAGTGTCCTTGGGCCAAGATACTGAACCCCAGTACCAGTAACCCTGCCTCTGATAGCTATTCCATCTGTGTATGAATATGTGTGAATGGTGTGAGGTAAGTGGTCTATGACTGTGTGTGTGAATGGGTAAATGCGGCTTCACTTTAAATGGTTGATAAGACTAGAAAAGCGTAATATAAGTGCAGTCCATTTGTCATTCGTCAGTACCTTCCAAGGTATCTATCGTTGATTCATATGACCTTTCATTTGGCTAGGTTTGGGTACAAAAACTACTGGATAAGGTGATGGATATGGTGATGCTCTAACAACGACAGATCAGTCAGCCATCAGAAGAGGGGCTCACAGCCTCTCTTCTGATGGCTGACTGATTGGCTGGTGGTTTTTTGAGTGATCAAATAAAAATATAGCAGATTTCAGGTAAACACTCTGAGAAACCAAATCCTGCAATGTTGGATGGTGCGTTCAGGTGGGCTGGCCTTGGGGCATGGCTGAGGGCAGTGACTGCTTTGTTGTGACATCACAAAGTTACAGAACTCCTGGCTCATTTTAAGGCTCAGTTTCTGAAAATAGGCTGTGTGCATTTCTCTGTGGACTGGGGCTTTAATACTTTCACAGTATCAAAATAGAACCTAGACCTGCTTTATAATCAAAAAAGGCATGGAAATCTCACTTTATACAATATGGGACCTTTAATGTAATTGGCAACACACTTTTTGTGGCCTTTCTGTAATCACGATCATATTGGCTTGTTAAATGCTTGTTAAACACAGGGCTAGTTTCTGTCTGAACATCCTCTAAGTGTTAGCAGTTACATTTTAGATAGCAAGGCAAGGACATTGGACTTAAATGTTGGCACGGTGGTAAATCTTGGAGGATCACTTCAATGACAAAGTGAGTGTTCCTACTCATGTCTGAACTGACTGGTGGGATTTGGTGACCAAAAGAACAGAAAAACCAAATAAACATTGATGTAACAATAATAACATCATATTATTTTCTAAGTTTATTACCTATAAGCTTCAGACAATATACTATAAATGATGTGTCCTCATGAAAATGATCAATGCAGTAGATGTGTATGCACCCTTTCCACCAAACAGCGAAGTGTATTTTCTCAACCAGCTGTCTCCAAAAATCACTGGAATTTACTGAGGCATTTTATGACAATTTTATGTGTCTGTTTACTGTTTTTGTGAGCTTCACCTTGAATAGCGTGAGCCCTTGTTCTACAGAGTCACCAACACACCTATGCAAATGCTTCTAGCATAAAAGAGAGGACAACTAATACAACTGACTGCAATGTTTAGCCTATCACTTCATAATAAATATGCAGCCTTGTGCCATCAGTGGGGGTGGAGGAGGATGTTTTCTGTCCCAAAGATGAGCTGCTGAGTGGAGACAGGGAGAAGTGGTGTCTCTGTGAAGAGATTTGCTGGTGTAGCCTGGCATTGCTTTGAAGTCTGTGAAGTGCTGCTGCAACCATGAGATGGGGCTTTCAGTTTCCAATTACTCATGGCTGTACAGAAATATGGGGGAAACTAAATTGACTCAAGTTCTGTCAGTCCCATGCTGCAAATTCTGCAAATAAAAGCTGCCTGCCAGTTTTCTTTGCATGTTATATGGCACGTTATTTAACATAAATTATATGTTGGATTTTGCATGTTGTGTTTCGATGTGCTTTAAGCCATGAGTATCTAAATGCTGTTTCAGTTGTTTCACGAGAAGAATGAAATCTAGAGATGTTCCTTCTCAATTAGGGTACTTTCATAGATTACCGATCACCTAGTTTAGACAAAACAAAAATCTAACTCACGTGGGCTACTAGGTAAGTTCATAAGTGATTTAGTGCATGCATGGGCTACAGCAGTGTTCACATGGGTCTTGTGAAGATCAAAACAGGTCCCCAAAATATCTCGATGCAAAATAAGAAGTCACAGCCCTCTCAAGTGCACTGAAAAATGTTGAATACAATGCTGTAAGCTGGTAGTTCAGCAGCCTAAAAACAGGTTAATTTTTTCTCATTAACCTACAACTACACCATGGGATAAAGTGTGAAAACTGATCCACAGACAGTGAAACAGCAACAGTGACTTGAAAAATAAATGTCTCTAAATGTATTTAAAGCAATACATAGCATAAAATACAAGAGACAATGTATGCTGTTGATACTATTTGTTCAGTACATCAAAACATGTATATGTTCAGTACACCAAAATTAAGAGCTTTGTATATAACTGAGTACACTTTTTTTTGAAAACCCAGTATGTAGATATGTAGATGGAAATGTATATAGATGAAAATATGCCATTTAAAGGTTTCTTAACTCATTGTTAATCAGACTGCTTTACTTCAGTGTTGAAAAAACACTGTAGGTAGCTGCAAGGTAATGAAATGAATGCATACTACCTTGTCTATGCCTACCATGTAATTAAAGCCCAAGAAGAGACTGGTGCGAGGACCCTACTAGAACTTCTCTGTTTATTATTATTCTCCTCAATAAAAATATTTTTCTTGTGGTTCTTTTTTGGCCCTTTGTAACTAGAAGTTTATTGGAAGGATATCCCCCTTGAGATAAATTAGAAGCAGGAGCAGGTTATTTGAAGATGAGCAAAAAGATGCTTTAGAGACATGAAAAGAAGTGATAGATTTAAGTATATTGGGCTGTTCAAATCACACTTAACATGTTGGAAGTGGCTCCAGCCTCTTTCCTTTGGGCTAAGAAATTCTTAGCTACTTGCGCCTGTGGTTTCAGTTGGGTTCTGAGCGATCTGCTAGGGCTACAAGACATTGAGAGGAAGTTGTCAGAGGTTGTGTGCAAGCCTGGATTCCCATCATGGTATCAGAGTAAACCCTGGAGAAATGCTGCTCAAGCTCAGTGATCACTCTGTCCAAGCACAGGAAAAGGATTTTCCTCTTCAGATCATCAACACTGCTTACATCAGGTCTTGCAGCACAAGATCATTTCATGAAAATTTCATCCATCCATTGCTGCTTTCTCCTTTGAGCTGCACTTGTCTCTAGGATGTCATTCATCTCATAGGGAGATGCAGTTCTCTCATATATTGCTTCAAGCTATCATAGGCGACCTCTTTGTGTTGGAGTTTTGCCAACAAGCCCACTGTTGGATGTCTTCATACTGGAGAGGCACTGAGTGACAGCAGAGAAATTGTTGAGCAGTGAGTTGACAGTGGAAAATCTGCCCACCAGGTCTGTGATAGTTAGACACGACTATTTGGCTGCAATTCAGGTAGTTTCTGAGGCTCACCAGGGAACCACTGAAGAAGGCTCACACTCTCCATGGTATCAAAGAGATATGTAGCTTCTGGAATTTCCTTGCACGTGTGATACAGCACCAAATTTACCTCATTAACGTAATGGTGATCGTAGATGGCCTAAGGGTGATGTGCTTGAAAACAGGCTTGCAACATGCCAATAGGCCCACTCATCACTGATTCATCATTGATTGACTCCACTGTTATATACCTTACACACACAGTAAGTTGTTCTGCGTGGTGATCTCTAGATCAAAGACTTGCAGGCTTTCATGTCATTCACAATACTTTCTGCCATCTCTTCTGCATAATATGCAGTGCAATTGGTTCATCCTTTGAGTGTGGAGAGAGGTACGCTGAATGAGATGGAGCCTTGTAGTTTTTTAATGGGTCAAATTGCTCGAGGTATGACAATGCACTCAAGAGAACTGCCTTGGTTGTGTACGTTTGATTCTTCATGACCATGATATTAAACTCCCTACTTCCCAAAACAGGTGAGAGTTCCAACTACACAGTGTAGTAACTCTCTCCTCTCAATAATTTCCCAAAGAGTGTACACTTTCTTTACTTACTTATTATCTCAACTGCCATACCACTGGGAGCCTTTTATTGTGATGCAGCTACACAATATTTTAACTTACTTACAAAGGTTAAAATTATTCAGCTTGCTTTGTAAAAATGTCCGTCTTTTCTGTGTTTTTTTTTCATTGGAGCACTTTAAAGACCCACAGTGAATTGGTTAGAAGAGGTGTTGTTGACAGTTGATGTCAAACCTCCAACACATCACCAAATTCAGCGGCTCCTGTACCATGCCTACATCACAGACTCAGATCAAGTATGTCAATCGGATGGTCTGATTTAGAGCCCTGGCTGCTCTCCAAACACATCTCTGCCTGTCAGACTTGCTGTCTGCCTGCAAAGACCTCCAGGTCAGTGATAAGGTCCACAACACCCAACCCTGTAACTGGACTAAAAATAACACCAAGTTGTAAGCTGATTGCAGCAGACATCATCATGAGTCTGCAAAAAGAAGCTTTTGTCTTTAAAAGACTTCAGCACCAAAGTGTTGGAACTTCTAGATGTAAACATAAAAACCTGAACCTGTGTGTGTGTGTGTGTGTGTGTGTGTGTGTGTGTGTGTGTGTGTATGGTTGTACTTGTACTTGCTACATAGTAAGGACCAAAAAAAGTATTTTACTAACAGAGTGAGGACATTTTGGGAAAGTGAGGACATTTTGGCCGGCCCTCACTTTTTGAGACTCCTTCAAATCACATTTTGAGGGTTAAGACTTGGTTTTAGATTTATGGTTAGAATTAGGTTTAGATTAAGGTTAAAGGAGTGGAGGAGGGAAGTGGTTGATACACATCACTGATTCAATCTAAGTACATTTCAAAGGGCTTTTCATTAACAGTCCAAATAGAAATCCTGTGTTCTGAAACTGCACTGCAAATAAAAAACTTGGAAAACTCTGCAAAACCACACCTAATTTTAGGGTTTGATTTATCCAACTTAAAATTTTAAATTTAATTTCTGTTAACTTAATCCAAGTTAGAGTAACATATTATTTTTCATTATGTCCTTTTGCTGCCTTATCCCTCATGACAGCTTAGCAGTATTGTCACAAAAAGCCCAGTAATATTTTTCCTCAAGACAACCCTGTGATTCAAGTGCCTTACATTAGAAGGTTGCAGGAAGCACCTATCTTCATCATGGTTTGCATTGTCAGGGGTGGCAGTGGCTCAGGAAGTGGTGCAAATCGTTCACCAATCGGAAGGTTGGTGGTTTGATTCCTGGCTCCACCAGTCCACGTGCTGAAGTGTCCTTGGGCAAGACACTGGGCCAAATATTGAGGTGTGTGATAGAAAAGAACAGTATGCACAGAAAAAGTTCCGTGTGACTGTGGCTGAATGGGGCTTGTGGTGTAAAGTGCTTTGAGTGGTTGATAAGACTAGAAAAGTGCTATGTAAGTGCAGTCCATTTACCATTGTTTTAACTTTGATCAGACAAAGACCACCCTCAGAGACACATGCACAAAAAGACATATAACAGGCTACATTATGTAACGTTTTTTTTATATTAGTAAAAGAACAATTTCACCTTAATGCAGTGCATACTGGGAAATAAGCTAACAATGTTTCTAAATAACTTAAATTGATGAGTTGAATGCACTGTAGGGTCTAATAGTTCAGAAGAAGGCTGAGTAGCTGAGGGAAACCTGTTGTGTTGAATGGTTCCACACATTTCTATAACTTCATAGTTTTTTGACTGAAAAGTAACTGTGACATGTGAACATTCAATTTATCTGTCACTGTATTTCATGAGTCATCACATTTTCTAAAACACAGTTTCAGTTCATTCAATTCATTTTTGTGATGATTAAGTATGAATATGCTTAAGAAGTTTCTTTAGTTCCTCAATCATCAATTTCTGTTTCCTTCACAATAATCAATCAGGCAGACAGTTATTATTCCCCACTGGAGCGCTAAATGAATTGGAAAGCTAAGGCTGTAGAAGAGCAAGCTTTATAATACACAACTGTCTTAAAGGATGCGATTTCAGGGAGCAACTTTTTCTCTCCTGTGATATATTGGACGTCAGCCTTCCGCCCTTATCACATCATCCAGGTCCACAGAGGGACAGCTTTCTGCCAGAGGCCGGCCAGAGGTGGAGGGAGCTGTTGGCTGTTTCCTTATGACACACTGTCACTGCTGTGTGTGAAAAATCCAACTGCATGCCACTTAAATCCCTCCTCTGCTGCACTGATCACAGCCCTGCTGTCTTAGTCTCAGGATAATTGTAGTTTTTTAAGGCTTAGCCCGTCTAAATTTTATTTCTTTCACATTTCCATGAATATGAATGAGCCACAACTCAACAACCAGCCTCTCAACAGGACTTCAGTCTCTCATTTCTTCCTTTCGTCCCCATGCTCGGAGCCAGTAATAAAAGCAAAACTTTGCACTGATTTAACACATCTCCATCTGCTGGCATGAGTGTTTTATATCATCTGTGACACAGTGGTGGCAGCAATCATCCTAAAGCAATGGACAACCAGAGTTTTATAAGACTTACTGCATGTATGTAGTATATAGTTTACCTAAAGGATAATTCCACCAAATTTATACAGAAGAGAATTTACAGTTGTGTAAATTCTCTTTTGTATAAATTTGGTGGAAAAATTTGGTGGAATTATCTCGTGTGTCTTTCACGGAAAAGCCTTGCAAATAGATGCAGCTCTGAAACTGGCTGAAAAGAGGCTGTGTGGCATTTCCATTAGCCAGCCTACAGCCTCCTTTTTACTAGCATCCTCCTTTTTACTAATTACTAGCATCAGTTCTAGAATATTGAATGTTAAGAATGCACCTTTAAGTTGTACTAAAATTAAGCTGGCAGTGAACCAAAGACATTATCTAAGAATGCCTTATACCTATGCCTGTATGGTAACAATTATAAACACATGGTTAAGGGTGTGGAAGAGTCACCTGACTTCTCATCATAATTACTATGACTGCTAGAGTGCTCCTCACAATAAAATGTAACTAAGGGTTGTAATAAGCTGCTTGGAAAGATGAACAATGGCCTCATTTTTTACGGAAGGACAGTCTCAGAGAGTCAGGGTCACATCACTCGGTCTAGGCCCAATTTTGGACGTCATACATCATAGGTCCAAGGATCACTTTCTACAATACCTCTTCTAAACATCTGTGGTTGTTAAAATAAGGTCTACATTTAGATGTCTTTTCAGGACTATTATAGTATAAAGTATAAATAGAGGAATCAAGTAGTTGACGTTTCCTGCTGAAACCTTCTCTTTTTTAAGCTTTCTTCCCGTCTGATCACTGACCTCCCGGACCGGTTTATTGAACTCTCGGCGACTCTTCTTACAAGCTTTTTGACCATCCCATCCGAAATCATGAAGTATATCATTGGCATCGGCGGCGTAACTTATGGAGGGAAAACCACCCTCACCAACAGACTGATCAAGAACCTGCCCAACTGTTGTGTGGTACATCAGGATGACTTCTTCAAGTCATTACTGCTCTGGACATGGACGCCATGATGAGCACCATCTACGCATAGTTGGAGAATCCAGTAAAGTTTAGGAAGTCACATGGCGTTAATAACACCTTGGACACCGAGATCGTTCCAAAGTCCGACCCTAAGGAGGAGGAGACTCACATCCTTATTGTGGAGAGCTTCCTGCTTTATACCTATGGACCTTTGATCGACGTGCTGAACCAACGTCAAATTTGAATGTCTGGTCAAGACAATTATTGAATGCCAGGAGGCAATCATGACAGGCTCATTGATGTGATAACCATAACAGTAGTTTTCCATCTTTTAGCCAATTTACTACAAATCACTTATAACTGATATGACAGCTCCCCTTTTCACAAGCTGCACTGCCAGGTTGTAGGAATCTAGATGCATTATGGCTACTGTTGTACGCAGCCATTGTTTTCAATTGATTAATATTGTGTTGGACTGTTTTTTTTAAATACATTCTGTGTAGTTTTTGAATTTTTTATGAATTTTTCCTAATGCAAATTTTAATTTGAAAAAAATTAAAATTTTTGTTAGCGCAATGTAGACTTTTTTGTACTTCTGTACTTTATTAACATGCAACAATAATCTAACACTGACAAAAATGTGTGTGTGTAGACTTCAATGTCACTGTAATCCAAAAAACAACTCAAGAAAGTTTTAAGAGTTTGATTTTTATTTGCTATGGACAAACCAAAGGCTCCCTGTAGCAGTAGGAAAAACGCAACAAAATCAAAAACTATACAGCATATATTCAAAAATGGTCAACAAAAATGTTAAGCAGACATGGTAAGGAGCTAATACAGTGGCATCATGTCCCTTTAAGACTAATTCTCCACAGGGTCAAAACAGGGTCAAAATTTAGATGCCAGATAAAGATTACATCTCAGTTAAAGAAGTCTCCTTATAGCTGTGTTCAATGCCCATTACTAAGAAAATAAATATATGTTTGAAGCACAGAATTTGTGGTTTGACCTGCTTCAGGAGCATGCCTGTTGTTTAGGTTTCTGTTTGAGCTCCAGTGGTTGTCCTGCGGGATTGAGACACAGCTCACAGCTCTTCCCTCCAGACTGAAGCTTCATATGGATGAGCAGTGATGACTCACTGGGCCTACAGGTACTGAGGTTACGTGGCAGGACACAACTGATTTCCAGTAATATGGAGTGCCTAAAGCTCATGAGTATAATGAGGTGCACCCATGACTGCCAGCTATGCATCTCTGCAGCTTTCAATCCTGTTAATTAGGCCTAATTGTACTTCCCATCAGTCATTCACAACAAGAGGGAATGAATCAATGCAATGTCTGCTGCTGCTTCATCCATATACCTCCAGATCAGCTTCATGTTTTATGTGAGAGGTAGTGAGTAGTGCTTGTCATGCCAATGAGCAGCCCCTTCACCATGTCTAAATATGGAAACGAATGATTTCTCCGATAATTACTATCACCATAATTGCCTGCTGCTTAGCATAATTCCTTTAACTTGACATCAGACAGATGGAAAAACATGCAGGAAACTTTTTTAAGCTTTAACGCCCGCCCCTGTCCAATGATTAGTAACATGGAGTATGATGAAGCAAGAATGAAATCGTGAGGATGCTGGCTGGAAAAAACTAACAGTAATTATGTGGAGAATAAGCAGAATGTTTCCCTCAAGCACGTGATACAGGATGTTCCTAACAGAAGTTCAGTGACTCACAGAAATCATTCCATGTTTTGACTTTCTCTCGTCACATTTGAACATACAGAGCATTGTGTCCAAATGTTTTCTGCAAAGAGGATCTTACACAGTGAAGACTGCAAAGTTGACTGTGCAGAGGACTAAGATGCAAGACAATGCAGTTTTTTGGCTATTTTTTGACAGTCTATACTGTCATTTCTTGTTATGTATCAGTGCATGCACAGGGTGACAATATCATATGTAGATTTATACATTTTATGAATAAAAATAAATTGATAATAAGTAATCAGAAAGCTAAAAAAATCTTTAAAAGACATTTGGCCCATCAGCCACTTCCTACCTCTTTCCTTTCATTCCATTGTTTTCCTTGGTCTATTACTGTTATGCATTCTGTGGATGATATTATTGTACTGTATGTAACATGAGCTGGAAAGAGCCTTTGCAGGGCCATATGCAAGATTTTTTTCATGTTAACAGAGCATCAGTTTGTAATGTTCTGCTTTATTATGTTCTGAGGTGCAGGAAATAGCCAAAGCCTTGAATGCTGATTCCAACAGTGACAAAAGCTCTGCCCTTTTCCCATAAATCATCTTTTGTATATCATTAATCTAAATCTCAAATATCAGCACTTAAGCATTACAAACTGTTACAAACTCACTTGAATTCTGGGGAAAGAAAAAAAAAAATACAGCTTATTCAAACGTGTGGGTGGTGAAGGACCCATTTTTGGCTCTGAGGCAAGTGTAGCTGAACAAACCCTGATGAGCTTGGTTAATGCAAGCTCTAGTTTAGGCTTCCCCCAAAGATTCATATACATATAGAAACATACAAACAGTACATAAGCATTATATCAATGACTGGAGTAGCAATGTATTTAATGAACTTTAAATATTAGAATCGAGTATTCCAACTTTATTGTACAGCCTCCAGCAGAGCAACTGCTCTCACAGGATATTAGTATTCACCAAGTAAACTGATCTTGATGTTTAAAATTGGTGGAGTGCATCTTTAAATATCATCACATATTTAAAGGTTCACTCCACCAATTTTAATAAAGGTATCCATTCTGTTTGGTGTTTGGGATTGGAGAGGTGTGGGTATGTGTTTTCACTTCTCTTTAGGTATAGTACATGTTTTTTTTGTCTCAAATATTAGTACCAGTATCAGTATCATCAGATTACCCGGTCTGCTCAGCTGTAACACTGATCCAATATCAAGATCACCCATTATTTTCCAGTCACTTAAAAACCGGCCTGTCATTTTGCAATATCTTGTTTGTCATCATCTCTCTTTCCAGTATTGATGCAGTAGAGGTCTGGGAGGTGTTTACCTTAGCTTAGCTCAAAGGCTGGAAGCAGGGGGGAACTGCTAGCCTCTGTCAAAAGTACAACAATATGCCTTCCAATAATTCTGAAGCTGTTTGCACTGTGCATACACTTATGATCATTTGATCTGCCTCACTTCAAAGTCACAGCCTCAGGCAAGACATATGAAGAATTTTGACAGAACTGTGAACTAGGCCCCCCATTTCCATTTCACACACACACACACACACACACACACACACACACACACACACACACACACACACACAAATCCTTGTCTTACTGCATCTGTGGGAACCCATAATTAGCATAATGCATTCCCTAGCCACTCAGCCCAACATTAACCATCACAACTGAATGCCTGATAAAGGAAACTAACACGGGCTGTGAGGAAGTAATGGCCTTTCATTATCACCTCAATCCATACAAGGATCCTTGAGACATGTGAGATGTGCTGGAACCAGATGACCAATTCCAGAGAACTGCATAATGTGTGTACACGAATGCAATGTTTAATTTTTTCTGTCTTTCCAAAACACAGTGATTGAATCCAAATGAAACATTTTCCTTCAGAGTTAAGAGAATTTCAATATCTCACATTTAAATGAACATTTATCTCTTATAACTTTCTGTTTGGGTCTCTGGGATTTATAGACTTAAAGGTGTTTGCTCAAAAGCTGCTCCCTGGTGTCTGCAAAGTCAAACAGGGTCTATTTCCACATTTGACATCCTCACTCTTACTTTTTGACAGAAACTGAACTCTTGTTTTACCCGATGACTTGGATACAGAACTTAGCTCTCCTGACCTCTGGCTGCATTTTCCTTCCTCATAACTTTGTATTTTTGCTTGCTGGTTAACTGCTGAGGGTCACACTCTTGAATGTGACAAAAAAAACCCTGATAGTAAGAAATAGACAGACCCACTTATGGATCACTTTCTGTTTGTTTATGTGGGAGAGTGAAAGAGATGGTAATGGGGGGAAGGTGGAGGTTCTACCTTATCAGCTTAACAGGATGAAACCAGCAACCCTACAAAGAGTTTAAATAGCAGTGAATCAGTGCTTCTCAATGAGATAAATCCCTGTCATCTTCATGCATAGTGCATAATCTACCAACTGTAGCAGCAACATCAGAGATTGAGTGGGAGTGACTGCCTGGTGAAAAATTAGCCTCAGCCACAACCTTTAGCTACTACCTTGGATTATACACTGTCACTCATTGACAGCTTTCCCCAGCTCACAATTTATAGTTTCTTTTGAAGTAACAAAACCCCTAAGCTGCAGTATGAGAAAACCTCCTTCCATCCTGTCAAGAAACATCAAAAATGTATGTACCCTTTGCTGCTATCTGCATCTGTGACAGAGAATGAGGGTGGGAGAAGGGATACTGTGTACTCTGTGCTGTTGCTTTGATGTTCACCGGTCATAGAGAAAGGGTTTTGGTTCCCAGCTGTGCAGGTGCTGCTGCAAGTCGCTGCAGCTTTTTTGACTGACAGAAACAAATGAGTATCATGTTCATCTCTGAGTCTTCTGTCACCCTACTGTTTCCTCAAATCTATGTAATAGGAGTCGGAGAAATTGTCAGGCCTGCCCAAGCTCAATTTCACTTAATGAAAGTGAAGAGTAGGTTGTCATTCTTACTTAATCCATACAAGCCCCAAGGCAGTGTGGGTGGATTTAGTCCAAGATATCTCTGAAGTTGAACAGCAAGCTATTTAGACTCTGCTTGCTGACCAAACAGCCTAAAAAGGCTGAGTGGAAGTGGGGTTACTCGTCTGTGAAAAGCAGTACTTGGGCTCCCACTTCCAGGGGCTGGCTGCACAAAGACATTACAGACTTTTAACACTCACGTAATCTGCCAGATGTTGAAAAGGTGTTAATGAATCTGTCTCTCCAAGACAGTCAAACTGTGACTACGTCACTGTGTGGACATAGCCTGAGCGTCTGTCCTTGTGATAATGACAACTTAGAGTTACTCTAAAATAAGTTTTGGTTCTCTCGTGTCATTAAAGTGTCACGACAAAGCAGTTCCTGTAATTTCAGAGGTGGACGGTAACAAAGTACATTTACTTGAGTACTGTACTTAAGTATATTTTTTTCAAAGTTCTGTATTGGAGTTTTTTTGTTTTTTTTTTTAAACTTGACTTTTACTCCACTACACTACTGCACTAAAGACACTACATTTCTATAAAGTACTTGTTACTTTGAAGCAGAGATTTTAGATAGAGGAATACATTTTGGAAAATCATACGCTGTGTTCGTCACAGGAGAAAAACCAATCACAGCCAACTCATGTTATACAGCTCAGTTTGAATTTATCAGTGACCTAATAATGGCTACGTTAGAAGATTCTTCATCAGAGCCACCAACTTCATCGGTGCCTACAAAAACTTGCTGTCCAACTTCAGACAGCATGTCGAGGTTTGTAACATTTGTTCAATTCCAGATAAACTTTCAAATAGACAGTTTGTAGTAGCTTTTTATTTTACATCTTCTACAAGTAAGGCAGTCACTCAGCTGCCCTGTCCTAAGGCTATTTCACAACACTAACAAATCATTCGTTTACTACATAATAGTTTACTCAATGACTAGTGAATCAAGATTTCAGAAACTTATGAATGATCATCAGTTTGCATCATTAAGAGGTGCAGAGAGCACTAATTTTGTTAATCTAAAATGTGATGCATTGCATTGTGGGATTGTTATCAGAAAGTAGTGTACAAGTTATGTATAGCATCTGCAGTCAGACCTTGGACTCATTGGATGCTGACTGTCCCTTAAGATACCTCTCCCCCCAGTTCAAAGCCTACACGTAATTTGCTATTAGTGGGTCACTCACTCCCAAACTGATAGCAGAGCTGCTGCTATTGGTTTGGTAGTGAGAGATGCTCACTCCTATTCACTCTTTTGCTATTTTTTGTTTTCATACCCACTGTGACAAGCCATCACTTAGAGGGATGGAATTATCTCCCACTGAGATGGTTTGTGGATAGGCCCAGTAATAAGGCCATTAAACATGTCTGACTAGCCATAAATAAGAGCTCTGTATTTTCCTCAGCTTACAGAGACAGTGAAGAAACACATCACTGTTATGCATATGAGCCATAACCAACGTAGAAAGTGGCAGAAACTGAGCCAAACATTTTCAGAGCATTTGCATTCACAGCACTAGCTCTCTCTATTCAGCCCAATAAATGTGATGTCATTAGTCCTTGGCTAGAACTAAAAAGCTTATCCACAGGAGAAAGTGTAGGGTCAATGATCTCCTGCTGGGAACTGTACATTTGTTTAGAGCTGAATATACTTTCTGTAATGTCTTAAACTGTCATACAGCTAGGTTCATTTCACTGATTTACCAAATTTAATCTGGAAAAAAATACACCACTAATTCATGTAGCCTAATTTTCCAATAAGCCAACCATTACTTGATAAAGATAGGAAACAAGGAGAGAGATGAGGGTATGACAGGCATGGGACTGGATGTTACACTTTGTGGTATGCACATTGCTACCAGGGTGCCCATGGTTTTTATAATATTGCAATTAATATAAATAATAAACTATAGCATCTGAAGAGCAACACAGTTTGCATCATATGCAACAATCCATGCAGCACAATGTCCAGTTTTTCCCACATCTCATTGTTTTAATCATGTCATACAACTCATCTCCAGAATATCACACTTTATTCACCAAATGTTTTGCATCAGGAGGTGCTTTTTCCAGTTTCCTTATACAGAGAACCGATCTGTTGTAATTGTGATGGACTTGCATTGACGCTTACATTGCCCCTTGCTGTGTGTGCAGTCTCAGTAGAAACTGCCATCATGTTTTTTCTACATTTACATTTACATTTAGTCATTTAGCAGATGCTTTTATCCAAAGCGACTTACAGAAAGGGGAACAATCAAGGTTAAGTGCATGTTTAACATGATTATGGCTTATGCCTTCTTCTATTATGATCTGATTCCAATATCTGTAGTCATGCTTACTATTTCTTGAAACAACAAATGTAAAATTATAAAATTTTTTGAAGAATCGTCCAACTAGAGGTAAGAGTAGATATATAGTATCATCCTTGGCCCTGGATATGCTATAGAATAGCCTTCAAATACAAGCTTTTTCCTTTTCTGCTTTGTAGGACAGACTGTTAGTGGGAAGAAGACAGGGGAAAACAGACAGCGGAGCAGTCCTCTGCAGTTTAGAGCTGAGAGGACCTTTTCCCAAGCCTGTCACCTGACAGGCCTAGTCAGACTGAGACAGTGACAGTTTGAGGTCAGGGTGTGTTTCCACTTCAGAATCAGAATCAGAATCAGAATCAGGTTTATTGCCAAGTATGTTTTCACGTACAAGGAATTTGTTCTAGTGAATGGTGCAGAGCGCACCAAAACACAGAGGCAGCCATCTGCGGCGCCATTTAAAAAGGAGGAATGGGGAAAAAACAAGTGGAGAGGAGAGGAGAAAAAAATAACAGAACCCAAACTATACTCCTGGGGGGGGGGGGGGGGGGGGGGGGTACAGTGTGGGATTCGGGAGAAAAAAACCTCAGCAACATAGGCATATATAAACAAACACATCTTACAACACAGTGACTCAAGACAATTTGCTCCAGGGGAGGGGGTAAAGGGGGGAGGAGGTGATTCCAGTGCAGACAGGCAGCCAGCCGCAGCCGCTGCCATTTAGGCGCAGCTATCGGACCCCGCCCGCCGCGCTGGATGGGAGGGCTCATTGGCCAGGCAACTGGAGAGCTTCAATATGCACAGATGAATGGCTAATGAATGGCAGGTATCCTAAAAGTAGATAGACTCCCCCTAGATTCATCTGACAGCACTCGTACCCATACTGATATAATCTAATAGGAAAACCGTACTGTAGAGAGGAAGCTCTCCAGCTCAGGTCCAGGACTAACTGGAATAAAGCTCAAACTGGATCACAACAGAAAGCAGATACCTCAGTGTTTACTAATCCCTCAAATGAGTTTTGGGCAGAACCAACAACATGCTGATGATTGATCCTTAGAGCCTAACCAGTTATGACCTAAATCAGAAAATTTGCTCTGAGAGGGGTGCCAGAAGAAAATCCCATAATCATAATAATTATAGATTCATCCTTGTGAATTTAAATTTCATACCAATATACCTGTTCAATTTTGACATTTGTAGATTTGCAGATTTAATGGAAATAAAGTTTCAAGATTAGTGCTTTAAATATTGTGTCTTTGACTTTGTTAAAAGGCAAACTTACATTATGACGGATGAGATTCAGTCTTTAGCTATAGAATAAACTGTTGAATAGAAGACTAGATAGATGGACAGACTGAACCACCGACCACATAATGCAACAATTCCATTGTGCCCAAGAACCCCAGAGATATCCTTTTTAGGTTTTTGCAAGAATTTGGATCATATCTGGAGGATATTTGGAGATTTTTTGATATGTCATCTTACAATGCTGTGATTAGAGCATGTCCAGTCCAGATTTCATCATATATGGATCATAGTTTGAAATATCTACTACATTTCTGGATTCTGGGGTATTTTGCACAGTGGATCAACATAAGACACCATAAAGAATTAGAAGTGGTCTAGTGGTTAAAGTGATTGCACAATGCTGGAAATGCTTTTGGTATAAGCCTTGCAAAAACCACATGCATTAGAACCTGATGGGGAAGTTAAAATACCAGCCAAGTCTTTAAAAATCAAAACAGTTCATCCATCGGAAACCATGAATGGGCTCAGCACATGCCGCAACAATCTTCCCACTTACAGATATCTTATGTACAAATCTGACATGTGACACCCGAGGCAGTATGATGACAGGGGGTTAGCACTGTCCAGGGTGCACCCCTCCTCTCACAAAACGTGAGCCCAGTTTGAGCTGGAGCAAGCAGCAAGATTTCCCTCTGGAGTAACAGATACAGATAATAGACTGATGTGGTAACATGATAGTGGCTGGAAAAGGAAGGTCACACCTTGGTTTATGTAATCAACAGATAGCTTTCATTCCCTCAGGCCCATGAACACACACAGCAAATTTCATGGAAATCCAATTTCCAAATTACCTATTCAGTCATTGTCATGATGCACAACAGTAAACTTGGAACTGATTAAGGCACCTGAAGGTCAGGGGGCTCATAAAAAGCATTAACAATTATCCTCTCTGAATCATGACACAATACATTTCATGGCTTTCCCCTCAGAAGTAGTTGAAATATTATGCTTTGAAACAACTACAGTTCCATATAATAACAATGACAGATTATTGATCACTGGATCAGAAATCCAGAAATCTAATGTTTCATTGCACCAGATTGGAAATGTTTGTTGGTCTGATTCCTGCAAAAACCACATTCCACACTAAAGCAACTCAGGAGTTCTAAACCCTCCTAAACCCAACCAGTCGAGGCAGACGGCCGCCCACCCTGAGCCCGGTTCTGTTGGAGGTTTCTTCCTGTTAAAAGGGAGTTTTTCCTCCCCCCTGTCGCCAAGCGCTTGCTCTTTGTGGGAACTGTTGGGTTTTTCTCTGTAACAAAGTAAGGTCTTGACCTGACCCTGTAAAGTGCCTTGAGATAATGTATATTATGATTTGGCACTATACAAATAAAATTGAATTGAATTGAATTGAAAGGAAATGACTCTGTTACAGCCCCAGTTGAATGAAAATTATACAGTATACTTGTCTACCTGTTAAAAATAAACAGCCTGCAGGTTTAATCACAGTGATTTTTTGAAAGCCTCTGCTACATTAATAACTTCCATTGCAAGTACAAGAAAGTCAATTAAATATGACAGTGAATAACTCTCTGGCTAATGTGGTGTATTTATATTTATCTTACTCAATTATTTAAAAAAAATGTCAATTATAACATAAGTATTCCTTGGAAAGTGAAATAAAATTTCCTCAGCCTAAAGCATTTACATATAAAAATAAAAAAAGAGAAAGAGAAGAGACTAGCGGACTTACGGAGGGAGTGCCACTCATCCTGCCTTATTGTCTTGGTGATGTTGTATGAGAGATTTTTGGGTATCGTAGCTGAGGAGTAGTGATATTTGATGTAGGAGCACCTTGCAATGGAACCTGCAGAGAAAAAAAACATTTTTTTTCATTTTTTAATTCAGAAACATCACTGATTCACAGGTCATTACATAAGATCCACACTGATGACACACAGAGCAGAATGTTAAAACATGATTCAGCCACAGATTCTATGTCTGCAGTAATCCATTAAATACCCAGACACTGGCAAATCACTCATCCACCCAGAAACAATGACAATCTGCTGTTGTGTTAGACCCTATTGTGTCAATGCTGAAGGAATACTTCCAACATACATTTCTATTATCTACAACTCTGATACAATAGGTGTCAGAAAAATGATGCGTTCTTCTACAGCTATTAAGTAATTAGTCAAGGGAGCCATTCATTGTGTAATTATGAACATTTCTGAGAGTCCCTAGTGATGTCTATGGGATTTCTAGATGAAATATATTTAACTGACATTGCAGACCCGAGTCAGACTGACAATTAATGGAGATGGCTGAATTACAGAAATACTAAACCACATGTTGTTTAAGATGTGAACATTTGTGGTTATCTGTATCGATAAAGAACCTGCTCTGTAGTTTAATTTGGAGGTAATGTAAAAATCACCTTTTTCAAATGTGAGAGGACCTTAAATTTACATTACATTGTTGTTCAGTTATATTACACATCCTAGTGTCCCACTATGATGACACACTGTTACAGGTATTGTTTCACTGTTTGTGAGTGTGTGTGTGTGTGAGAGAGAGATCGTGGAAAAATGTGGTCCTGGAGGCACCTACTGTAGTGGGAACTACCACAGAAGTGGTTTTGAGTTCTTTGGCAGGTGTTTATTTGTCTGTGGAAGGTTTTTGTCAACATGATAGTGTCACAAAACTTAAAAGGTGTGTAGGGGTGACTCAGGAGGTAGAGCAGAAGGTCAGTGGCTCGATCACTGGCTCCTCCAGTCTGCGTGTCCAAGTGTCCTTGGGCAAGACACTGAACCCAAAATTGCCTCTGATGGCTGTGCCATCATTGTATGAATGTGTGTGTGTGTGTGTTTGTGTGTGTGTGAACGGTAGAAGCGCTCCATGTATAGATATAAGTGCTGTATGACTGTGCATGTGAATGGGTGAATGTGGCTTATATTGTAAAGTTGTCGATAAAACAAGAAAACCATTTTAGTTGAGATCAAACTAGAGGCCGAGTTCAGAGATGGGTTTTATCTGACTCATGACTGCTGAGTATTGTATCAATACCATAATTGAGTACTCATGGGTCGGAATATCACCATGGTGGAGGTGATCAGAAAACCAGTTTGTCTGTTAGACTGTGGGTGTTTTGGTGTTATTGTGGAAAGTTTTATATGTGCTGGTGGGCCATTTTATATGTGTACAGGTAGATTTGCTCATCTGAAGGTTTTTGCTTTTATCCATACACAAATCACACATTAAAACTTTTTTTTTAATTTCTACCATTTTTTCATTTGCACACACACTGGCATAAACAAGAAAACCCTGGAGACCACAATTGCTGACAATGATAATTATCCAGCCATCTCTTTAGCTGCACTCCAGTCAGCACCCAGTTGCTTACACAGAGACCAGATGTATTTAATGAAACCACTAATACAACTAATGATACGGTTTATTCTTCCTAATACTTGAAGCTACAGTGTGCAACTTTTTCTAATATTTTTAGTTAATATATTCTGCTGGGGGGCAACCCAATAGCCAAGTGATTAGGGCATGCACCACATGAGTGCAGATGCTCTTAGCAGGCGAGTTCCTGGTTTGACTCCCGACCGGCCCAACTCTTTCCTGCATTTAATTCCCCCACTCTCTGTCCCTTTCCTGTCACTCTCTACAGGCCTGTCCAATAAAGGCAGAAATGCCCAAAAATATATTTAAAATATTCTGCTGGTTTCTGTGACCCAGACTCATTGAACAGCCTGGCTTTACATTTCCAGCCAATAAGAGAAGGCCAGAGTCAGGGGTGGGAGCTTGTGGCTGTCAATCAGTATGTTGATGCTCTTCTGGTCTACCACTCCTCTCAGACTGAGGCTTCAAGCTTGCATTAGCTGCTGGGTGATGTCATTATGGCTGACTCACAGGCTAGCAAGTTCCTGTCAGCATTGACTGAGTTGAAGGACCAGGGTGGTACTCCCATATCGTAGTTTTGTAAAAGCTTAAAATTCTGTCACACCATTATCAAAATTGAGGACATATGGATTAACTGTTTTTGCTGTTATCTGTTTTAGGTTTTGCCAGCCAAACCAGGAAAAATATAAGCTTACATTCCTTACATTAGTCTCCATAATCCTGGAGGTTTGTATTTACCTCAAGCATGTGATTAGGTTAAGAGTAGTAAGTCTCTCTTTGAGGCACATGTAAAATACTACTATACTTTATTATATCTAGCCCTGTCTGGCAGTCTGTCTGTCCACTCAAGTACCACAAGTAAAAGTACGTAAGTAAGTGCAGGATGGCCGGTCAGAATATTACATGGTTGTCTGAATTATAATATTAGATTATTACTATATTAGTATTGCAAGATCCCATAAAAAACATTTCGTGTTGTGAATTAAAATGTTGAGTTCATTTTAACTACCAATTACAAACTTGGGTAGTTTAATCTATAACAATGTATTATATTGATTAGATTCTTAATTAACTACAGCTGTCAGATAAATGTTGTGGAGTAGAAAGTACAATATTTCCCTCTAAAAGTGGAACTTGAAATGTGCATAAAATGAAAAATACTCAAATTACAAGTATTTCAGAACTGTATGTAAATACAGTTATTTTACACTTTACCCGTATTTTATTTGAAGTGTTGATATCCATAAGAAAAATATATTTGTGGTTTAAAGAACCAAAAACAATCTCAATGTTTTACATCTTCTCTCTCAGGCTTCTTTCTGGACTTCCAGGAACAACCGGCTCTGAGCCTCTCTTCTGATTGACTGACTGTTTTCAGAGTGATGTAATAAAAACACAGCAGATTTCAGGTAAACACTCAGAGAAACCAAATCCTGTAAGGCTCAACAGTAGATCCAGGTAGGAGGACAGTGACTGCTTTGTTGTCACATTGCAACATCGTGATTTGCAAAGGGTTCAAATCATCCCTTCTTAAACTTGTGGGTGACCTCACCAACAAATTATCCATCTGCTTCAACAGATGGATAATATGAAAATATGATTTCTAATCTGAAAAGTTTATAACCAAACTTGAATGAGACCATAACTGTATGGGAGCTCTGGTCATATCCCTAGTGTCTTGCATTCTAATGCAACACTGATTAATCGGTGATGTTCCAGTGTAATTCATGTACTCAGTGAAGGCTTTGCTTAAGGCTCCCACAAGACATCTCCTGTTACCTCAGAGCTACTTCCCCTGTTTAGTGTTTGAAGTGGATCTTATTGGCTTTAAAACACAGATTTCTGTTCATCTTACAGCATGAACAAAAAGGTGGCTGACAATGATCTCGTGAAGTAGAGTTGTTCTGATGTTTGAGGAAGCCTCTGAGACCTGGAAGGATTTCAAGTCGGCCAGTAAAACTGATGACCCTGGCAAGAGGTTCATCAGAGCAGTATAGCAATGGGCTTCTATTACACGAGCAACTCACAGCTCAACACTGTTTGCATACTGCTCAAATACAGATACAGCGATAAGGAAGCCACAACAGGGGAATTAAGAATCATGAGAAAGCAGATATGTTCTGTCATGAGTCCAATAGTTGAATTGTTGTTCATTTGAGAGTGCTATCACTCTGATATTTGTGCAACCAAGAGGACATTGTCCTCAGTGTCAGGAAATATTTGGATAAGAGTGTTCCAGTGAATGTGTTCAACAGGCCCTATTGGGTAACTGTCTGTATTGATGTTTTGCATCTCTGCCAAGACGCTATTGACTGAACTCTATAATACCTTTTTTCCACCAAATTAGCAGGTATAAGTGGGTTTTTTGAATGGAGGTAAACCTGCTAATAAAAGCCGATTGACTGCTTTTCCACTGCCAGTCGAGTTTGTCTTTCTGTTTGGACTGAGGACACACACAACTGCAAGGAGTGATGTCATCACATGCACTTAGAACACACACACAGACACAGTGGAGAGAGAGTGAGCCGCTGGCCATCCTGCAAACTGGCAAGAGCCTCCGTATGAGATGTTTTGATTGATGATTGTGTTTTTAAAACTTTCAGAACTGCAGCTCACACTTTTATCCCCGAGCTCAATGTAGCCGTGGATATAATGGTGTAACATCACCGTGCTGGACAGTTGACAGGCCTGTGTCTGTGTGCTCTGACAGATGTTACAGCTGGAAAAGAGGTGAAAATTAACAGGTTCACCTGAGTTTTGTATTTAAATCAATACCCATCAGAAGAGAAGAAGAGTTTTTCCACCACACAATACAATAAACTGAAATTAGGGTTTTTTAAAAGCTTTCTTCTGCTGCAATGTGGACACAAAATACAAGAATGACAATCAAGAATGGGCTGTAATTGGTGCTTGTTCACATAAACATTTACATTCAGCTAATCAATACCGCTCTGGTGTCTGTTATGCCGGAACACGCATTCTATTATCTGCTGGACTGGATGTTTTGATGAAGATGCACTTGGATTTATAGAGTGGGAACTGGAGAATGAGGGCCTGAGTGGTAAGAGTGCATTAAGTCAGTCATGTAGGAAACAATCATTTCCTCTTGTCAGTGGCGAAACAAGGTGAGATGCCAGAAGTGCACCAGCACATCTCTCATCCTCCAAACTAAAAATAGAAGGTTTCTCCTCTCATGCAGATGGACCAAAGACACTCCATAGACAAGACCTCTTAATGCCGACGAATTGAGCACTGGTAGTTTAATTTCCCCCTCGACGCCTGTCCTCCTTTTTTTATGGCATCAGACCCAATGCATTGACCCAACAAGTTCTCAGGGTTAGCTCATGGCATAGGTGACACAGGCGGTTGCCTCAGTTGCTGAATGTCAAGAGGCGCCGCAAGAATGCCATTAATATGATTTTATTAATCATGATTTCAGTAATATCATCATCAACAAAAGCAGCCTTCTTATCAAGCACAAGTTATTCTGAGTCAGAACCATTTTTACAAAGTGCTGGGATGTGACCTTCACATAATTTAATACATATTCTAGCAATGGATAAGTAGGCATAAAGCTTGAAAGTAGACTGGAGACACTTCACTCACAATGGCATTCTCCCTGTCTTTCTGTCTATGGATTCAGAGCAACACTTCTCCAAGGTAAGTTCTGCAGCTTAACTGCAGTCCAGAGTAAACCCTATGTATGTCACACTTCCACATGCAGTCCCTATATCTCAAAGAGAGACTTACTACTCTTGCAAAGATACTTCCCCGGCAGCAAGCAAATAGGCCTACTTGCTTTATGCCAGCACATCTAATATGAGATTAACGTCAGAAGAAAAAAAAAATACAAATGTGGCCCTAATCCTTCTCCATAGTTACATACTATTGTTTGGAGAAATACATTATAAACAATGCTTTACATACTTACACAACCCACCCCTCTTTACTAACACAAGTTTTCTTGTACACCTGTTTATTCATGCAACTACCCAATCAGCCAACCATGTGGACCCAGTGAAATGCATAAAATCAAGCAAATACAGGTCATGAGCTTCAATTATTTTGCACATAAAAAATCAGAATAGGAAAAAATGTGATGTCAGTGGCATAATTGCTGGTTTTTGTATTTTTAAAACTCACAACAGAGCCAAAAAAAAAAAACCATCCAGTGGGCAGCAGCTCTGTGGAGGAAGCACAGAGACAGACTGGATGAACAGGAGAGCAGGAAAGCACCTCAGAATGAACAAAATGATGAGCCTAAAGGTGGATTGGCTACAACAGAAGAAAAGGTTCTACTCCTTTCACCAATAACAGAAACATGAGGCTGCAGTGGACTCAGGCTAACCAACACAGGACAGTTGAAGCCTGAAGAAGCATAGCATGGTCTGATGGATCTGGATTTTAGCTGAGACAGCAGATGGTAGGGTCAGAATTTCACATCAACAGCATGAATCCATGGACATAACTTGCCTTGTGTCGGCAGTCCAGGCTGGAGGTGGTGGGGGCTTAATGGTGGTGGGGATGTTTTCTTGGCCCCTTAATACCAATGAGTCATTGTTTGAATGTTACAGCCTATATGAGTGTTGTTGCTGACCATGTGCCATACCACGAAGAACTGAGGCTGTTTTGGGAGTCTCTACACAGTATAAGTATGGGATTCCTAATAAAGGCTTGATGAGAGTATATTATATATTCATTTGGCTGTTAGACTCTTAGCTATATGCAGAGTATAAACATGTTTTACAAGGGTAAATGACATTTTATCAAGCATCTCCCCACAGGTAATCTGCTGTTACCACACATGGCATTTGATGACATCAAAATAAGTGACAAATAACATGACAACACGACAACCACTAACTGGATGAACGGATGAATATAACCATAGCTATAAGTTAGAATATCAAAAGTCTTAAGTATTTCTTGAATAATTCGGATGCATTTCTTAATGTGTTCTCTATTTACATTGCGGTCACTTTAAGAATCCAAGGTGCTAATTGTCATGTTGCGTGACCCGTAGTCAGGAATTAAATTCACGTTAAGTGTGGTTCAGCGATTTCAAGGTTGTTTTCATATCTGAGCAAATTACAGCTGTATCTGCCTACATCATATGCCTAATGCAGCATCGTGGGTATGTATTCACAGTTTTATAGTATTATCTCAGATCATACATCATTTTTTTTGACATTTGTGTTAGGTTATGTGAATTAATGAATGGAAAATTACCTGTTAAAAGATTTCTTACAGTACAGTCTTAATTTTAATACAACATGTAACAGTAGAAATGAGATTTTATTGAGGTTTAAGATGTAAGTTGATGGAATTTATATTTTGAAATTGCTTATGTTTCAAGACTAGCATATCAATGATTCACCATGCTTCTTTATGTTTCAGTTTCACACTTTCCTTGCAACGTCAATAAACCTGTGGACGTGGGACAACTCTCTTCAGAGTCTTGATGTTAGGAAAGAATTTCACTGGCTGTCAGAGTATATTGAGAAAATATACCAAGGATGGCACAGTAACTAACATGATGTATGCTGGAGAATGAGGACTTAAGCACATCCTGTGAACCTGTTGGGTCTACTTTTGGAGTCCATTACTTCAAATGTATTCATGCCTCAGGTAATCCAGTCTTCCTGTTTAAATATTTAAAATGGGATGGGGCACCACAAATAGTTTTTTTAAAAAAAACCTAAAACATGTCAGTAATCAGCAGCCTTGTCTTGAGCATTTCCAAATATTTACCTGTAGAGGTCCAATAATGTAAAACAAAGTCATTTTGTCCTGGTTGCTGAAGATATGAACTACCATGAGTCAATAGCTTTTTGCAGCTATGAATAACCGTTGCTACAGTAGCAGCTATGTCACTCAGTCCTGAACCTGGCAAACACACAGGAACACAATGAGAGTGAAGAGAGAGAGTGTAAAAAATGATCTGTGCAAGCACCTTATTATGACCAAGCGGCAACCCACTGTGATATCACTTAAGGCTTCAAAACGTTTTGAAGCCCCATGCCTTGAATTGTCATTGGGTTGAGCATATCCTAAACTGAGCATATCCACATGAATTGAGAGCATTACACACCATAAGGAAGTTAGCTGTGTGTGAAGTAATGAGGAGTAATCTGATGCCAGGCTTGTGTGGTACATACAGTATCTTGCATCAATCACCATTGCTTCCCTTGGCCTGAAGCTGCAATGCACTTTGACCATTTGACTTCTTCACTAGCGAGTGCTACATTAACGTCTCTTTTGCTTGTTTCTGTGAACGATAACGCCCAAAGAAGCCTAATTCAAAACCTCTGGAATCATTTTGCACTGGGAGACATATTACATTAGAAAACATTAGTCCTACACACTTCACAGAGAAGCACTCCTCGCAGCCGTGAGACTGGGCATATTGCTCCCGCCCTCCCAAATGGATTTCTAACTCATTTTATCCAAATTGCCCTTCAGCCTTCTGCAAACATCTCTGAGCCAGACACCATTTCCTTTCTGTTAGCGATTGTGACTAGAAGTGACTGCACTGGGGAAGTGGAGCTGTGTGTTTCTGTATACATAAATTCCCATGTGAGTGTTTTGTATTTATACTGTTTGTATATTTACATACTGATCATTTTCTTG
Organism: Trachinotus anak; assembly: GCF_046630095.1. NCBI lineage: Eukaryota > Metazoa > Chordata > Actinopteri > Carangiformes > Carangidae > Trachinotus > Trachinotus anak. Next base: position 618,896 of record NW_027273869.1, read on the forward strand.
CAGGGGTGTAGTCTTTACATAATCCAACTACTCCCCAAGACTGCAAGAACTATTCCAGCCAAGAATCAATTGTATTTTGTTGATAGTAGAGTTAAGGGATAATTATTGTTGAAACCTGGAAGCCCAGTGACCTGTTTGCAGTTTCTACGTGTTAAAAAAGTCACAACATGTAAATCAGATAGCTTGGCTGTTGTTCACAGGGTTATGATTGGCTGTTGGTCAAACAATTAAGGTCCAGAGATGTTTCATGGTTTAAGATGTATGTGTTTAATGCAAACCCAGTTAAGATTAGGCTACTTATTCAGCCATTTGGTAAAAATTCTGGCTGTATGCAGGGTTAGGATTTGTGAAGAATGACATGCAGCCAAGAGCTGAACCTGGGACTCATCTGCTTAGAGCATTTTCACCCACATGGTATGCACCCTTACCACAAGCTGTTGGGTCTGCCCCTGCTGTTGTGTTGTTTTAAAGTCATGTGATTTTTATGATCTTGTTGACAGTATTGTAGCCTCACTGCTTGCAACACTAGATACTGTGGCCCCTCTGAGAAAGAATGTTGTGAGTCAGAGAAGGCTAGCTCCATGGTACAACTCAGAAACACAAGCTTTAAAACAAAGTTCAAGGAAGCTAGAAAGGAAGTGGCGTTCTACTAACCTGGAAGAATCGCTGAAGGCTTGGAAAGACAGCCTATTGCCGTATAAAAAAAAGTCTCCGTAAAGCCAGAACAGTTCAGTACTGTAGCCAGGCTGACAGACAGCTACAGCTCTGTTGATCCATCTATTCCTTTAGCCCTCAGTTGTAATGACTTCATGAACTTCTTTACAAATAAAATTGTGTCTGTTAGAGAAAAAATTCACCATCTCCTCCCCACAGCTGGCTCAGATGTACTGTCCAGTTCAGCAGCCTCAGAGTCCACTGTAACTGGTTTTTATTTTGACTATATACCCTGTTGATGTCTCTGAGCTCACTTCAACAGTTTCTTCATCTAAACCATCACCTTGTCTTTTAGACCCCGTTCCAACAAGGCTGTTCAAAGAAGTTTTTCCTTCAATCGACACCTCTATATCAAGTCTGATTAACTTATCTTTATCAACTGGTTATGTACCGCAGGCTTTTAAAGTTGCGGTAATTAAACTTCTACTTAAAAAGCCTACTCTTGATCCAGATGTTTTAGCCAATTATATACCCATATCCAACCTCCCCTTTATTCCCAAAATCCTTGAGAAGCAAACCAGTTATGTGATTATTTGCACAGGAATGGTTTGTTTGAAGATTTTAAGTCAGGTTTTATCCTAGCACAGAAACAGCTTTCTGTGTCTAAAGGATGCTGAAAAGCCTGTTCATGCATTTGTTACCTCAAGACTGGACTACTGTAATTCTTTATTGTCACAATGTCCCAAAAATTCAGTAAAAAGCCTCCAATTGATCCAAAATGCTGCAGCACGAGTACTGACAGGAACTAGGAAATGAGATCACATCTCTCCTGTGTGAGCCTCTCTGCATTGGCTCCCTGTAAAATCCAGGATAGAATTTAAAATCTTCCTCCTCACCTTCAAAGCCATTAATGGTCAGGCACCATCGTACCTTAAAGAGCTTATAGTTCCCTATTTTCCACACTTCGCTCTCTAAACGCAGGTCTACTTGTTGTTTCCAGAGTTTCTAAGAGTAGAATGGGGGGCAGAGCCTTCAGCTATCAGGCTCCTCTCCTGTGGAACCAGCTCCCAGTGTGGGTTCGGGAGGCAGACCCCCTCTCTACCTTTAAGATCAGGCTTAAAACTGTCTTGTTTAGTAAAGCTTATAGTTAGGGCTGGCTCGGGTATGTCCTGAATGTCCTGACCCATCCCTTAGTTATGCTGCTATAGAGCTAGACTGCTGGGGGATTCCCATGATGTACTGGGCTCTCTCTCTCTCTCTCTCTCTCTCTCTAGCTTTCTCTCTCTTGACTACTTTATGCCATTAACTTTGTATTTTTTTCTCTCCCATAGTTTGTGCTTCTCCTCTCTCTCTCTCTTTTCTTCTCTCTCCTCCCCCCACCCCCCCTTTTTCTCCTCCCAACCGGTCGAGGCAGACGGCTGCCCACCCTGAGCCTGGTTCTGTTGGAGGTTTCTTCCTGTTAAAAGGGAGTTTTTCCTCCCCCCTGTCGCCAAGCGCTGCTCTTTGTGGGAACTGTTGGGTTTTTCTCTGTAACAAAGTGAGGTCTTGACCTGACCCTGTAAAGTGCCTTGAGATAATGTATATTATGATTTGGCGCTATACAAACAAAATTGAATTGAATTGAATTGATTTTAAACCCACAGCACGCAAAACTTACCAACAAATGATATAGTTATTTTATATTAGGTTTGGGAGGATATGAGTAAAAATACAATTCCTTATTGATAAACCTTGATGTTAGACAATTGCAACGCTTTAATATTTTATCCAATACAAATTTATTTCCTGCCTTTAGTATGGAATGTTGGATTCAGAAATTCTTCTGTACCTGAGGGCCCGCCGCAAAACAGGATCTTGTGGGTGACAGGGACAACAATAATAACACAACTCAGTCACCTACAGGTGGAGTTGCTACGGCAAACTGAGCATTCCCATTTCTCACAGCTTGGCTGAGCGATGTCTCAGTGTGGAATCTGCTCAGGACTAGTTGAAAACTAGGAAAACTTTTGTCCATACCCCTGACTTTTCACATGTTGAATACAACACATTCTGAATCAAAGTCTATTTTTTTTTCTTTTATTGAAAAATACATTATTGGGGGAGGAGCAATGTTCCATTGGTGCACATAACAACACCAAGTCCTCCCTTGTCGACAGCCCCAGGGAAATGCAAAACAATCAGTCCTCTTTTCTCTGACATGCATTCATAGGAATTTCATCCTTTTAGAACACAGCCAGTAGTCCAATCATGCTCAAAAATGCAGAAACACAATGATGAATGGTTTTGGGGCTGAGCTATCAGCAGTAAACAACAGTTAATGCTGTTTAGTTGGTAAAAGGCTGGGGGTAAAGATGGAAGTATTGTTTAGCATGGTGTACTTACTCTGGTAGCATCTTCTTCAGTGTAATAACAAAGTAATTTTTGGGTTTGCAGGCTGCGCAGCATTACTTATCATTACACAGTACACTCTGTCACCACAATAAAATTTGTTCTTCCAGACATGTTTTAAATTCTGCAACGATTAATATTTTGTTTAGCATGGTTTTCACACGTAAAAAGTGAAAAAAAAACTGGGGCTGAAGATCATCTCTGACTTCCTCATTGAGAAATCTGGATCAGGCATTGTGCCCTGCCCACCACCTGCTGTGAATGAGCAGAGAGTATCAAGATGGTAAAAGGAGGAAACATCAGAGAGACTCAGCCACATGTTTGAGCTGTCTGTTAGCTTGTAACTTGCAGTGGCTGACACAGTGTTCATGGTTGTGCTAATGCAAACTCTGTTTCTCTGTACTGACAAGGTTTCAGGTCACAAGTTAACAGGATTGGTTCCTTGGGTTATATGACATATACTACCTGACTTTCTGAATCTGTTTTTATGAGACTGTCATTGGTTCACTGCAGTTTAAGATGGAAATACTCAGTCATGGCGGTGATTATTTTTCTTGTGATGATTTATTATATAAACAAGACTCGGTCAAAACCTAGTATGGCTGCACCGCTTATGGTCAAATCCTGATTTTATATGACATCTGACAAAATCACCAAATACATAAATTAAAGGCACAGACTGTGTTGTGTTTTCAGCTAGGATTATATTTACTTATAAAATGATCACTCAGGGAGAAAGTTAGAAGAGAGTATCTTTACTTTTTTGGGTTATTTTTTCAGGCTTTTGCCTTTATTACAGTCGTAGTAAGAGAGAGAGAGACAAGAAAATTGGGGAGAGGGCCACAGAGGGCCGGAAACAAACCCAAGCAGCTGCGGCAAGGACTAAGCCAAAAGGGCATGCAGTCTACCAGGTGAGCTACCAGGACGATACACAGTCCAGTCATGTACCAGGTTTATACCAGTGTATTTGGAAAAAAAGTCTCTAAATCTAGCAGCAATGTGCTAAGTTAGCAACACTGCAGCTGTAAACACCCCCCTAATAACACCTGTTGGCACCAGGCACTCAGCTAACCATGTGATCATGTGACATGTGATCAGTCGGTTAGTCTGTCATGGACATTCAAGGTTATAGGGCTGGCTCTGCTGTTGCGGTCCAGCCAAAAACCTTGATTTGATTTGATTTGAACACTTGATTTTCATCAGAGGGGGTCTTAAAGTAAAACTGCCACATATAATTTGCTCCTATTCATGACATAGCTGTTGCAAAAGCACAGATAGGTTAAGCTGGTCTGTTTCTTCTTCCAGTTGGGATTGTCAGATGGACATGCCTGGTTTTCCAATCAGTTGTATTTTCAGTGGCATTACCCCCAATTATTGCTGTTACCTACCACTGTCAAGCTGTAAGCATACCACATTATTTTTGAGTAATTGTCATAAATTTCAAAACAAATTTCATACCTATTTTATTAATATAATAGTCTGTTCCCACATCAGCACATGAATATTAGGAAGCATTGGACCTTTCAAATAAAATGTACAAAATAATATATTTACTGAGGCAGATTATCAAGGAAAGTTTCAGTTCTCTCAAGTTGTACAAATAAAAATAACAAATATTTGTATAAAATCATCATGAGTACAGTGAATACGGTACTTGGATTGGAGAACATTCCCTGGGGAAACCTGAGCCAGCTGCTTTGGCCTGTTTCGTTTGTGGCCATGGCAGATAGGTTGTACAGCTCTCCGCCAGATGGGAGGTTCTGCTACAGTTCAAGCCCTACATGGCCTCATTTCTGCATGACCCACTTCATCTCTTCCTCTGTCCCTCCTCCCTGCTCCCTGCTCCCACACCCAGACCAATGGGATTATACTGGAGAGCAGCACAGCCATCCTGATGCTGCATCCACACAGCTGGGAGGATGCACAGGGGCAAATGGGGCGGAGGCTTTAACAGGGGTCAGACTACAGCCTTACTACTCCGAATTCACGAACACCAGCTGTCTGTCATTTTTACCTCTTTTAATATCTTTACACAATGAGGCTCATCAAATGTTGGATCATAGCAAATGTGAGCGGGACATCAGCTGTGTGTGAGTGTGTGTGTGAAACTCCTCACAGTGGATTTATGTATTTATGTAGGATAATTACCACAATTTAGATTATGTTAAATTGATGCATGTCACACACCTAACACTGTTAAAACTGTGCTGCCAACCTACTGAGGTATCAGGCACCTAGCAGGATTAATAACATATAAGCAGCACTATCAAAATATTTAAGGATTACTTCAACCAAACTCCAGAAAAATAACATATATATCCTCTGACCATGCAGATAATTTTGGTTTGATGTCTGAGAGTTATGCCTCTGCTCCAGCACTGTGGAGGTGAATACTCCAAAAGCAACAGTATAGGTTGAATAGAAAACTTTCTTATTAGTTGAGCTCAGCTGCTACACTGACAGATGCCAGATGTTAGCAAGTGTTCGCTGTTTTTTTGTTGAAAGTGTTCTTTAAAAAGGACCTGATGTCACCTTGGGAAGCACTTTCACCTCACAAACCAACACTTAAACACTGAAATTTCTATATGTCAACTAATGTTATTTTGCTCAGTGAAGACTTTTTCAATTCTGTGACACTTGAAAATTTCTAACTATAAATACTTACAGTTTCAGATTCACCACTGCTCATCGCCAACTACTGCTGGGCTGCTGCTGGTCAACAGTGCTTAATGCAGTTTGAAGTTGAGGGCTGCCATATCATAGTTGAGTATGCCCCCATATCCTTTTCATACTTCATCATAATATCCAACATTTTGCAGAAAGCCCTCAAACCTTGCAGCTCATATAGCCAGAGGGGTGTTTAAATGGTAAGATTGTTTGAGATGGGTAAATATATTGACAATTCAGCAACACCTTGTACTGTAATTAGTAGGGACATGTCCCTAGTGTCCATGCACAAATCTATGCCCATGTCCAAAAGGGACATGGACAATGTATGGATCCCCTCTGATCTCTTGACTTTTCATCTAGTTCCATCTTCAGGTCATTATTTAAATTTTGAATTGGTTTATTCCCAGATACCTGTAGTACTTCTGACATTCCCATCAGCTGGAGCTGTGCTTGTTCTAATTAGTAAATGTAAGCTAATTTTGACATAAAGATGGTAAATATGATAACCCATCTTAGCATCAGCATTTTAGTATTGTTGTTTAAAAAAGTGAACATTTAGCTGTAGTCTGGTTTGCTAAACCTCTGCTGTATTGGGGTGAAGGCAAAAATGTCAGAGACACATAAAAGTGAGACAAAATAAACCAAAGCTGTCTGCATGGTGAGATACAAGTAGGTAAGAAAAGTTGTGTTTTTTTATGTTTTTAGGTGGATCTAAGTAAAGCAGGGGACTAACAATGGTATCATTAAGAAATAAATATTTAATTAAAAAAATTAAAAAAATATCCAATTAACATTGTGTACATAGCAACCACTCACCCGTGTGTGTGTGTGTGTGTGTGTGCGTGTGTGTGTATGTGTGGTGTGTGTTACAACTGTATTCTCTGCCTGTCTCATTCAGTCATACCAGTCCTATCTACAAAGACTTATGTGTTAAAGTCATTTTCTAATAAAAACTCATTCATTCAGATTCTGTGGTTCTCATCCATAGTTAGCTTGACTTAAAATGAAGGAAGATGAGTGTGTTGGAGCATGGTTCCATCAGCATTTAGCTGGCCTAATTCTGCTTCACACAGGGCTGTCAGACCCACTTCTTCAGTAATAACCAATTAAATGGAAGAAAACCTGATGTTTTCTCCTGTGAAGCTCAGTGGGATGTCATCAGACTCAGTCTGTTGAAGCAGTTGCTTTTTCAGCACTGATCTAAAGCCTCTGAACACACCTTCACCACAACCAGTCTGCAGCCAAGGAGTACTACAGTGATTCTAATTGTGTTTGCTAAGGCATTTAGTACCGTACCACAGTGAGCACACAAAAGAAAATGAGCAGGAGGATTATTATCAGCGGAATATAAAACAGCTGAAAAAAGGCTTAACTTATTATATGTGGCTTATCTTCAATTACACCAAAGCTGTGATTTGACCAGACAATGATTGGCTAAAACCAAAAACTCTTCCAACATCTATGTATATGTTTAAGGTTTAGTTAAGTTTAGACAACCAGAACTACTTGGCTACATTACAGTAAGATCAAATCAGCAGTCTTCAGCGTCATAGACAGAATACTCTTGTTATTGCCACTAAACACACAACCAAGGAGAGAGTTGGTGTAAGCAAACACATCACTTGTCCTGGAGAGTGCAGGGTGAGGTAGGACGTTTGGATCAAAATCTCTACTCGCTTCTTATTGCTGGTCCAGTTAGGTTCAAGTTGCTAATGCTTTGCTCCTATAGAGGGGTTACGAGCATGACATCCACCAAAAAAGTGCCTCACTCAGGTTTATCATGATGATTGGCCAGTTGATGAAGACTAGTCTTGCCATTTGCTTCCTTTGGAGCAACTTAGGAAACTTTTAGCAACCTTGCAGCTTGAGTCAACAGGAATCTGAAACTGAACGCTGTGGCTAAAGTTTCTAACAAATATATAAATGTCAGTACAAGGAAGAACAAAAATATAACCTTTGCTCTTAGCTTGGGTTCAGTTTGTACCAGTTGGGTACGGTCATGTCTTACAAGGTGTGGGTATGAGGAGGTGACAGCAAGGCTGAAGTGCTACATTTAGAAGAATATGCATGTTTGGAACAAACTGAAAATACAGATCTGCTACATGGAGTGGATTATGTTGCAGAGGAGATGGGAAATTTCTTTTTTCATATGTTTTTATACTTTTTTTCTGTTACTTTGAAATCCATGGTAACTGCTGTGAATCAAAGCTGACCACAGCTGATGTCCTCCACAAGGGAGCCACCTTTCTAAATGAGCTTTATGAAAGTAGAGTACAAACAAAGGAATGGTCTAGGGTTCAGGCGCAGTCTTCTTCAACAGGCCAGTGAGTAAATTAATATCTCTGGTGAATGGCAGCCCCTCCCCTGTTACAAATGCCAAGCCAGCCATCTGTAACAAGGGGTCCTAAATCTCTCCCGAGGCTTTCGTAAAGCAGAGTAATGATGGATTGTAGTAGTAAGATTTACATTTGACAAACATTTATAGTCATCATTTCTGTTTATGTCATTTTTATCACAAAAGGTGCTGTCAAGTCTATTAAGTGACCTGTATCTTACAGGAGAATGTAATTTGCTAATATGGTGACCCTTGACCACATGCCACTATCAGACAAGCACTTCAATGTTTCCAACAAATACTGCTGTCTAAGAGTCATGACATTTAGTGACTATACTCATTCCCCAGGAAATGAATTCTCTCCATTGCAGTTAATTGTTATTTTTATACATAAACAAGTATGCTTACAAAAAAGCAAATAAGTACATGAGGTTGTAATGCTAAAACTATTAGATTAAACAATGTATTGACCAAATTGAAATTTTGACACAACAACGGTCCTAGATAAGCAGGCAAAGGTTCAAAAAGAACACGTATGTCTGTACCAAATTGAACTGTTATCTGCCCAACACTCTGAAACACAGATGTCAACCTCACAAGAAAACATAGGAGATCACCAAAGTCATTAGGATTCATCTTGTTGATATTATAAATGTTTTTTTTTACTGAATTTCATGCCAGTTGATCCAATGGCTGTTGAGATATTTCAGTCTAGATCAGAGGTTTTCAAACTGAGAGTTGAATGAGAAGCAATTCATACATGAGGCAAAGATACTGTGTGATATGAAAAGGACAGGTGAAAAAGTGGCCATCTTTTAATGAAACCTGGTATCCAAGTACTAGAAGCAGCATGTAAGCAGATTCGGACCTCGTCTGCACTGGATGTGTCTGTAACCAGCTGTACTAATTCATATGTTCCATGACCATCCACCCAAGAACAATGACAGCCTTCTCACAGATAAGTCTGATGACATCAGTCATCAGACTTAACTGTGAGAAGCTGTGTGAATTATCACATTGTTGTAGACCCTCAGAACTCCAGAGGAAGGAGGCCAGGGTGGATGGAAGCAGGCAAACAAAGTGTGCATCTTTGTCACAGGATGCTGCTGTTCACATCCCGTCTCCTAGCAACAGTCAATGTTAGCTTTTTTAAACTCGTCATGATCATGATCTTTCCATAACATATCCACAAAAATGTAGTTTTTACCCCAACAGGGCTAGTGACTGGTGTTGTTTACATAGGATTACCAAAGAAAAGAAGGATCTAGTAAATTTAATAACAGTGAATGCAGCTGTCCAGCTGTACCTCAGCAGAATCTAATTTGGATTAATAGATAAATCCACATTATGACAGTCAGTGGGGACATGTTGTCCCTCTATGTTCCAGTCACAGAAAGCTGGAAGGACTCTTAAACTTCAACTTTTAAGTTTAGTCAATTATTCTCCAGCTCCAGGAGTAGCTGAAATTCTTCATTGTTTTGGATCTTCATTGCTTTCTGGTCCTTGATGAACTGTGGTTAGGGTTTTTTAAGCCCTTTGTAGAATATCTCATGCCCAAGGGATGTTTGTCCAATCCTTTGTTGTGATTGGCACCTCTGTTACTGTCAGCTAATTCCTTAGAGAGTCTGCAGCAACTCAGTCTTGCTGTAAACACAGTAATTGTTATTTTAATTCAAGCACTACTTTATTTCATCTCAGTGTGAGTTGACAGCAAGGCTTGCTGCTTTTATGGAAACAAATTACTCATTAAACACAGCATGTTTCAATAATCTTAAAGGAGCAGAAATGCTGGTGGGTTTGCAGAAGAATTTGTGTATTTGACAGAGTTTGCACTTGACTGATTATCATTGGCCAACATTAAAATTATTCTTATCCAATAATGATAATTCTTCATGAGCTGTGTGATGATGCATGCTCAACATATGTAGAGCAGAGATATAGAAAAAACAGGAACACAAGTGAAAGACAGTGGTGAAGGAAGTGCGGTATGCTACAGGAGCAACCGTCTCTTTGCATTATACCTGCTTTTACACAGCTTGAGGCTTTCAAAATGAAATGTCAGAAGTACAGCAGCCCTCAGGTATGGCTAACCTTTACTTTTTGGGAGCCATAAAACAAATACAGATGTCCACACTGTGCAAAGACTTCTACTGTCATAATCAAAACCTTAGTTGAATTAGGTGAATAATACTTCAGACTATTTTGAAAGTAATGTACTGGAATATATTTTGACTTTGAATGTCAAATATTCTATAAGTCTTGTTTTGTTTTTCCATGGACAAGACATCTACAGAAGCACTCAATCAAAAGTCAGGTTCAGAATGCTTTGTAGGGAAACCCATTTCTACCACTTGAATGATCCTATTTTAAACAGTGAGCTCTGATAATAGCTATCTTTGACATATCAAATGATAAAATTTTGGTAGCAGCATTTCTTAAATTGGAATTATATAACACTGCAGAATTTAAACATTCAAAGATGCTAATGAAAACTGTTCCAGACATCAGATCTGTATACATGAGCTTCATTTCCACACGTTTCTCTGGCCAGTCTCCTGAATGTGTGTCATGCCATGTTTGCACACAGTAATACAGCTGGAACCAAGCTAAGACAGCACTGAGCAGTGTGCCTGCCCAGGACTGCATCACAGAGCTGACCCAAATGTAGACTGCCTACAGTTAATTTTACACTGAGAGAGATGCTGAAAAATGCTCATCCACAGATCTTAGACTATGTTAATTTAGATGGTGTAACATTGTTCACTCTGTGGTTTAGGTCTTATTGAGGTTAATCTGTCTCCACGTGATCTGCCCTAACTCTTTGAACAACTGCTTAACACAGAGTGTAGAAACGTGTAACCATAATGATAGTTTGGCAGACAAATATAACATTGTCAGCCACAGCAACTTATTTAGTGAACGAATTGAGATACTGTTCTTAATCTTAGTGACACCTTTGGTGAAAACTGTTCCAGGCTTTCCTCTCTTTTCTTGAGATCATTTTCCAGGACTTATCCAGGACCATTTCAGTGATGATCTAGCAGGAATCACAGTATACACCAATATTTTCCTATCTGTGTAGGTCTGCCTTAAAATAAGTGTAGTGTTTACTTTGCTACACTTAATCATCATCATCATCATCATCATCATCATCATCATCATCATCATCAATCAATCAATATTTCTGTTTCATCTCACAACAAGAAAAATGTATCATTATTATCATCATTATTAATTTATAACCTGTCTCACTTTCTTCTGATGAATTCTATTAACCATTGCTGCCGGAACACTAATAACACAAACAGTAGCCTACAATTTTCCCTACTGACAAACCTAGACTGAACTTTACAGCTAAATGTAGATTCAAAGTTGAAATAGCTCAGATTATTTACTTCTGCTGGATTTTATCAGTTTATCACACTTTAGCCCTTTTACTAGTAACAGGAAATAAAGTCTGTAATGAGGTTAATCACAGCCACTGTGGGCTACAGCTACAGTACAACATTTCATGTTATGTTATGGTCTGTTTTACCTGAACAATGCAACACTGGGTTTGAAGTGACGTTAACAAAGATGCTAGCAAAGTACAGTTAGTTACTCACATTCACTATATTGACCCTGGCTTGACATTTGTTATAATCCAACTTTCAGCAATGAATCACCACACATCCGAAACATTTGCTCCATCACAAACCTTCACCTTAAGCTATAGGCAAAACAAGCTAGCAAATCACGTCAACTTCATCAGCTGAACCAAACATGCTAATTCATTATTTAACAGTTTAAGAAGAATATATTCATCTCTAAACCCACTAAAAACAAACACAGCAGCCAACAGTGACTGCATACCTTTAAAGGATAATGTAACTCACATTCTTCAGAGTTTCAGCCACTTCAGATGTAAATCATCCAACCTGCAGCTTGTGATGTAATGTTAGGGTATGTTCACAGCATTGCCAAACAATAGAGACAGCAACCTATTAAAAATACCGTCACCCATAAGGTAGCCTACCATTGGAACATCAATGGTGTTACCCAAATTGCCACTGACAAAACTGATTCTGAGAGTGATGGTGGATATGCCACTCTGCAGTTAAATTTAGATCAAATTAGTTTTTGAATACTAGTAGTGAAGAGGATGCAAATGCAAGCATGTGAGCCTGCTGGCATTCTTAGTGCTATTGGTTTCCTGCTATGCAACTTATAGGTAGTGGAAGTAGCCTGTCAAACAACATTGTATGGTAGTAAGAAGAAGAAGACCACAAGCAAATGTTAGATTTTAAAAATCTGCTTTACAACTGTTGCTTACCAGAAAACTCCACAGGGCATGTTTAAGTCATCCACAACATGGTTACTGTTAGGGAAAGATTATAGTTATAGGTAAAGGTAAAGGAAACCTGCACAGGAGACAGAATATAAACTGCTGTCTCTTGTGTTACAGACTCTTTGTACATCCTACCATGTGTCCCACCCTCTTACCTGAGGGTTTTGCAGCAGTAATGTCAAGTTCCTTCTGCCTTTGCTTCTGAGTAAGATCAGACATTTTTCAGAGCTACAACAGGTCTTTGTCCAGAAAATGTGATCATAAATTGTATGAAGCATCTGAACAAACAACAAATGCTTATGGTTGTCTGGGGAAGACAGTCTCAGGCTACATCCATGTGACTATGTTTTCATTTAAAATGAAAAGGATCTCAATCCAGACGAGTGGTTTAGTTTCATAGCAGAAATGATCTTCGTCCATACTAACACACCTCAAAACACGTGTAACAGAATTATTCAGCAGTCATATGTATCAGTGTGAATTATTAGGCGACGATATTGTGATTGGAGAAATTTCCATGTTTTAGCCTGTCTTTCTGTTAAATTACGTTCAAAAGCACAATTGATAGTACCCTGACATATTGTGTCATTTAGTTTGTGTAGGGGCTAAGTTGCGTGATCACAATTGACTGGAGGATTTTGCTATTGACCTCTTTTGCCAGAATAAATGGAGTTCACCTCCAAAGATGTCCTGGTCTTGGCCTCCTTATCAAAACACAATGCACACAGTGCTAGACACTAAACGTTACACATGACCATTCACATACACAATGTATGCATGAGCCGGTGTAAACAGGAAGCAGATTGTCCACTATGCAGTTGATTAGATGCTGAAAATACTATGAACGAGGAACAGCGAAGACAGTTATAGAGTTAAAATGCAGAATTTGAATCAGTCGGTCAGTAACACTTGTAATTTGTTATTCATGTTGGATTCACCACTGGTAGTCCAGGGAGCAAGCATAGATAGATAGATAGATAGATACTTTATTAATCCTTTGGGGAAATTCAAAATAGTAGTCCAACAGCTCACTAATGTATTCAGTTAAGATTTTGGTCCATGACATGAGCCACTGCCTTTGGCTGAGGTCTGGAACAGTCTGAAGGCAGTGGGATCAGCTTGTGGGATTTCCTGAACAACTCCGTCCTGCAGCGCAGCAAGACCAGATATTGGCTGCTGCTGTCGCTGCTTTGCTGGCCTACAAGGATGTTGCAGAGAGGATGGTTGGTATTGTCCAAGATGGCATGCATCTTACAGTGCGTGTGTCTGTAACAGTTTTGTGTGAGTCCAGACTCCTGCCAAGCACAGACCCAGCCTTTTTAACCAGCTTGTCCAGTCCCCTTTTGTTTATGTCTGACATGCTGCTGCCCCAGCAGACTGCAGCATAGAAAAGGACACTCACTACTACTGACTGATAAAACATGTGCAGCATTTCACTGCAGACATCGAAGGGCCTTAAGCTTCCTGAGGAAAAAGAACCAGCGTCTGTGTTCAGGGACCAGTCCAGTTTACTGTCCAGGTGCACACCTAGGTATTATAAGTGTTAACCACCTCAGTGTCCTTCCCACAAACAATCATTGGCTGGAGGGTGGGCTTAGACCTGAAAAGTCAATGACCATCTCCTTGGTCTTGGAGGTGTTCAGAGAGAGCCAGCGCTTGTCGCTCCATTCACTGAAGGTCATCCCTGTACTCTCCTTCCTGTCCATTTCTGATACATGCCACAACGGCTGTGTCATCCAAGTATTTCTGAATGTGGCAATGTTGTGTTTAAAGTGCGCCTTATACAGGATGAACAGGAACGGAGGAACAGTCCCCTGTGGAGCCCAAGTGCTGCTTACCAATGTCCTCAAGACACAGTTACCCAGCCTGACGTACTGTGATCATCTTGTGAGGTAATCCACAATCTCGGATGGTGTTAAATGCACTTGAAAAATCAAAGATCATAATCCTCAAATAACCACCTGGCTCATCCAAGTAAGATTGGGCCCAATGGAGCACATAGAGTGTGGTTTGACCCATTCCAATATGTTCCTTGTAAGCAAACTGCAGGGAGTCTAGTGATGTATGATGTGAAGGCCACAGGTCTATAGTCATTTATCTTGGCCAGGAGCCGTACTTTGGGTACCAGCACAAGACATGATGTTTTCCACAAGACCAGGACCCTTCCTGTTTGCAGACTTCAGTTGAAGATCCTCTGGAGAGGCTCAGCCAGCTGAGCTGCAGAGTCCTTAAGCAGCCTCGGGCACACACCATCTGGGCTGGCTGCCTTTCCTGGACACAGCCTCTTGAGCTCCGCCCTCACCTCATCCACTGTGATGGACAGTAAACTTGATCCCAGTGTGGAGGAAGTTGCAGCTGTAGTGTCAGGGTTGCAGCAGTGTGAAGGAGGTGTTGTAGCTGTTGTAGGAGAATCTGCATCTGAAGTGGTGGGAGAGAGAACAGACAAGGCTGTGTCAAACCTGCTGTAGAACCAGTTGAACTCATTGGCCTTGCCCACATCACCTGATGTCACGCTGCTGTTCTTTTCTTTATAACCACTGATGGTCCTCATCCCCCTCCACACCTCTCTAGGGTTGCTTATTGGTGATCCAGGGTTTGTTGTTTGGAAAGCAGCATACAGTCCTTGTTGGTTTTACAATGTCCCCACAGAACAGTCCCTTAGAGAATTGCTGGCCTCCAGGGTCCAGTTCCTGAATGAGCAGGTGGTTGTAGCCTGCCTCAGTACACAGAGTTTGTAGCAAGGCTGAAGGAAAACCATATTATGATCTGATCTGCCAAGTGGTGGTGGAGCTGAAGCAGTGTAAGTCTCCTTGATGTGTGTGTCTTATTTTCCCTTGTGGGTCAGTCTACATACTGAGAGTCATTGTGGGTGTATATATCATCATTTCCAAAATTCTCTGTTTTGGGTACTCGAAAACTCGTAGCTGAATAGAGTTAGAGAGTTTTAAAACTAAAAAGAAAGCACAGCAAGATTCAGTGGTCACTACAGAGGAGGAACTGCAATCTTATCTCCAGAAATGGTCACAGGAGTTCTTAACAAGTGTCAGATTGAATTATGTTTTTTTAACAAACTGCTCATTTCTAAATAGTACAGACCACCAGGCCTTGTCATTAGAGGATTTGGCCCCTGGCTTGAGTCAGGACACTGAGTAGCATGTGTACTTGCTTCACTGATGACATTCCATTTCATTTCTGCCTAATATACAGTTGAAACCAGAAGTTTACATACACTATATAAAAAGGCACATAACCTTTTTTTTTCTCACCGTCAAACATTAAATCAGATTAAACTTTTCCTGTTTTGGTCAATTAGGATTAGCAAAATTATTTCTATTTGCTAAATGCCAGAATAATGAGAAATGGGTTTTTTTAGACAATTTTTATTACTTTCTTCAAAGTCAGAAGTTTACATACACTAAGATTACTATGCCTTCAAACATTTTGGGAAAGCCCGGATGATGATGTCATGTCTTTGGAAGCCTCTGTTAGGTTTATTGACAACATTTGAATTAATTAGAGGCACACCTGTGGATGTATTTTAAGGCACACCTGAAAGACACTGCTTCTTTGTGTAACATCATGGGAAAATCAAAAGAAATCAGCCAAGATATCAGGAAGAGAATTGTGGACTTGCACAAGTCTGGTTCATCCTTGGATGCAATTTCCAGATGCCTGAAGGTGCCACGTTCATCTGTTCAAACAATTATACGCAAGTATAAACACACCATGAGAATGTCCAGCCATCATACCGCTCAGGAAGGAGATGGGTTCTGTGTCCCAGAGATGAACGTGCTTTGGTCTGAAATGTGCATATCAACCCAAGAACAAAAGCAAAAGACCTTGTGAAGATGCTGGCTGAAGCTGGTAAGAGTGTGTCATTATCAACAGTGAAACAAGTCCTGTACCGACATGGGCTGAAAGGCCACTCTCACAGGAAGAAGCCATTACTCCAAAAGAAACATAAAAAAGCCAGATTACAGTTTGCAAATGCACAAAGACCTTAATTTTTGGAGACATGTCCTGTGGTCTGATGAAACTAAAATTGAACTTTTTGGCCATAATGACCACCGTTACATTTGGAGGAAAAAGGGGGAAGCTTGCAAGCCTGAGAACACCATCCCAACTGTGAAATATGGGGGTGGCAGCATCATGTTGTGGGGTTGTTTTGCTGCAGGAGGGACTGGTGCACTTCACAAAATAAATGGCATCATGAGGAAAGAACATTATGTGGAAATACTGAAGCAACATCTCAAGACATCAACCAGAAAGTTAAAGCTTGGGCGCAAATGGGTTTTCCAAATGGACAATGACCCTAAGCATACTGCCAAACTGGTTACAAAGTGGCTTAAGGATAACAAAGTCAATGTTTTGGAGTGGCCATCACAAAGCCCTGATCTCAATCCTATTGAAAATTTATGGGCAGAGCTGAAAAGGCATGTACGAGCAAGGCGGCCTACAAACTTGGCTCAGTTACACCAGGTCTGTCAGGAGGAATGGGCCAAAATTCCTGCAAACTATTGTGAGAGGCTGGTGGAAGCATATCCAAAACGTTTGACCCAAGTCATACAGTTTAAAGGCAAGGCTACCAAATACTAATGAAATGTATGTAAACTTCTGACTCTCAAGAAAGTAATAAAAAATTGTCTAAAAAATGATCTCTTTCATTATTCTGGCATTTAGCAAATAGAAATAATTTTGGTAATCCTAATTGACCAAAAACAGGAAAAGTTTATTCTGATTTAATGTTAGACGGTGAGAAAAGAAAGGTTATGTGCCTTTTTATATAGTGTATGTAAACTTCTGGTTTCAACTGTAATGGGCCCATGTTGTCACAGCAGACCATACCGGTGAGAGAGGAGCTTGAGGCAGTCTTTGAATCCCTGGGGCCCCACAGATGGACAGTAGCTCTGTGAGGGAGAGCTGTGCATGAAGAAGTGAGTGAGACAGACAGGTGGATTATATTTAATTTGTCACATCACCCTCTTAGTAATAGGCTTCAGGAGCCAACTCCCTCCTCTGAAACATACACAACCTCACAAGCTGGTCTTATTACAGCTGCAAGGACTGTCCATTAATTCATTCTCTATTAGCCTAGTCCTTATCTTAACCAAAATATTAGAGATTATTTTTACTTAAACCAAAGTCCTGAACATAGTTACTCTTAACCCTAAGGTGTATTCTTAAAACTAGTTTCATATAAAATTCTGCACCAGCCTAAAACTGAAACCTAAATCTTGTGGCTCATGCTTTAAAATCTGACCCAAAAACTCAAGGGGGCAGATGCATAAATAATGCATACACACAAAAACCATGCAATGCCATTTCCTGCACATGAATTGATATTTATGAACACAGAATGTGCCGTGAGATTGTGCAGCGTTCTTTTGACCATGAGTACACATGATTCTTTAAAGTTAAATACAGTGAAATGAAGATGCAAAATAAAGAGGGGACACGGAATTTAACATAGGATAAAGGAGCCAACGTCACAGAGCTTTAATTCATTATTACACAGCAAAAACTATTTGAAAACCCATAAATGGAAATAATTGTGTTTGTGTGCTCAATGTTTTTGTTAGCATTGTTTTCTATTATATCCTCATTATTTATTGTGAGTCAATCTGTAAACTGTTTCCATGCTATTTTAGTATTTATTAATCACAGTTTGGCCTAATGAAGATTTTCAAAGTTTCTTTTTTCTTGTTTTCTGTGCCATGGCTGATAACGTATGGTACGGACAGTGTTTTTGTATGTAAACTGATGGACTAAGGCAGTGTCTTTATCCATTTATGGCATTTATGGCATTAATTGTGGGAATGGAAGTGAGGCTTGTGCACATACGCCACACTTCTCAATGAGTGAAATTTATAAAACAGAATCATGCGTATGCACACCTTTATAATTCTGACAAAAAGAATGCATATGCATATTTCTGGTTTTGTGCATACACATACTTTTAGTCATGAATCTACAAAGAGTTTTATGCATCTGGCCTCAGACTGGTAGTGACAAATTTCATACCCAAACTTGAATTGAAGCACAAGGTTATATTTTTGTTATTCCTTGTTCAAAGACTAATGATGTGCTTCTTTGAGTGTCAGATAAATTAAAAAAAATCTAATCTAGCAATGGGAATAATTTTTATGCCAACAAAATATGGCACAGCAGCCAACAAGCATGAAAACAATCAACTTCCAAAACAATCAAACTCTAGTGCAGACCAAACCATTTCATTTTCATGTAGGCCTGATGATAAAAGGTGTGTGCACCCATCAATCCACATGACTTCATGTGTAAATGAACTATATCAGAACTAGAACACACCAATTTAATTTTTTTTTTCTCTGTCTGGACCAAATGAACAGAGCCTCAGTCATATTTGTGTGTTTATGCACTGTAATGCCATGGGAGCAGGAGGAATTCAGTTCTGCTCAGGGGTCCAAGAAGGCTGATGTTAGTGCTTTGTTTCCTCAGACTGTGCTCATATCCGCACATGGGTAACGATGCACACACACACTCACACACAAACATCTGTCATCAATGCTTGTCTACTTCCCTTGACCAACTTTTCCGAGGTCCAAGCTAAAAATAGGCTCTCCATGCATTTAATTAACACCAACCGTCTCAATGTTCTTCCATCTGTACAGCTCTTCTGGGCTGTGAAGGGATGGAGGGACAATGTGTCTGTGTGTTTTTTTAAAAATGATATAGTTTCATATGCGTTTCTAGAGCTTACTGTTTTCATTATTCAACTCACTGTGGCCTCAATTTATCCCTTTGTCTCCATCAGCCCTGGGGTTTACAAAAGGAAAAGTGACATGAGGCTGCTGGTATCACAGAGACGATCTGAGCCCACAGAGACAGGCACTGTGATGCCAGCTGCAACAGTACAGGTAGAGCTCCTAAAATGGCAGATCACAGCAAATCACAAACTGCTGTCTCTCGGCATGTACTGTTCCACAAAACCACAAATCTCAGGACTAGATAGGTTCAAACCTGCATAAGACTTAAGACATAAGACTATCACTGTACATGCAGCTGAACCTCTCCAGAAACGCTTCAAACTTCAATGCCCTGACAGTGGAGCCATGCACTGGTTTGTATTTTACCAACTGTGATGAGAAAGCTCTGCAAGGTAACATCCAAGACTGAAGAAAAGCATTAAATATTACAATTACTCACTGTTCTCGCTCCTGGTGTGGACAAACCAAAAAGAGGGCACAACAGATAATTCTCTACAGTCTTAAAACGCCTGTTATCTCACTAAACAAAAGCACTACACTTGCATCACTGCCCAAAGGAATACTACTGTACAAAGCACAGTTAGTGTAGCTCAGGAGGTAGAGTGGATCATCCACTAATCAGAAGGTTGGCGGTTCGGTCAGTGAGTCGAAGTGTCCTTGGGCAAGATACTGAACCCCAAAATTGCCTCTGATGGCTGTTCCATCAGTGTATGAGTGTGTGTGAATGGTAGGAACACTGTATGTGTAGATGTAGGCGTTCTGTGACTGTGTGTGAAAGGATGAATGTGGCTTCCATCGTAAAGCACTTTGAGTGGTCGATTAGAAAAGTGCTATACAAACAGTCCATTTACCATTCACCATTTTACTCATCCAGAGAGAGGTAAATCCAAAATGAACGTGCTTTATTTTCAGTATAGCTCAATTATTGTTTCATATATCACCCAGAGATATGGGCAATAGAAATCCATGTGAAACCTAAAGTGGCCCTGAGAGTTCATTGCACTTCAACTTAGGAAAACACATGCAAATAGACAACACAGAAACAAATACACAAACATTTTCATTAATTTGACAACATGTGATGCAAATACTGTTTATAGTGTTTCCAGGAGACACTAAAAAGTGATGAACCTGCTGGGATGCATTTGTTCTTTTCTTACTTCTGAAGTTAAAAGCACTGACCAACAAGGGCACATGGATGTATTATGTATACATCCATGCAAGTGCATCCTAGGTGGGTTCATGATTTTTTTTTAAAGTTATTTATTCTGATAGCAGCAGTAAAGTCAGGGAGAGAAAGCCATGCCATGAAGCAAACAGCTATGGATCGGACTTGAATCTGTGGCTGCTGCAGTCACAACTATACTTTCATGGTATGCCACAGGGACACCCCCCTCAGCACTGATACAAATGATCACCAAATAACATTATAAAGTATATGCTGATTTGTTTATGAAATTCCATTCATTAATGTTATTGACCTAACTAATTACAGATAATAATGCATGAAAATTTTACTACTATTAAATATTCCAGAAAGTAATACCACAGATATACAATTTAAATAAACCTAATCGTACATTAATCAGTTTAGTTTATTATTCTGTTCAAATGTAACAGAAATGTATTAATACAACATACCAGTATGTACATGTGTATATGTATCAATGAATGTGTGTAAATGCTGTTGGAATGCAGGTATGTGTGTGTATGTGCGCATATTAATATTAACAATAATACTGACTTAAAAAAAAAATTTAATGAACAGAATACCATTTAACTAAACTTAAAAGTTTAACCATGGATCTGTGTGGAAAGGCAATTACACAAAACACAACCTGATTTATAAAAAAAAAAAAATCAAGTATTTGCATATTTACAGAACTCAGAACATCTGGCAAAAATAATAAGTTGTTTTAAAAATGAATGCTACTCAAAGAGTAACATTATACTGAGGTATGTTAAACCGAAAGTTACCTTGACAGCTCCAATAGCATATTTCTCCCAGTAAATTTCAACTGTACAACTGTAACGTTACAGTTCTACACACCAGGAGAGGTGGACAGAGAAAAGACAGTCCAGCACAGTTACTGGCTTCAGTTTAGGCAGACAGCCTAATCGTCTTTTTACATGCAATGCAATCCATAAAAAATAAAGCACAAAAAATCCCTAGCTCAGCAGAGATGAAGCTAAGTTATTTTGAAACACAGTGTAACTGTGGCACATATGGCAGCGTGATGGAAAAGCATAGTTCTACTGATAGGTCTACAAATGGAACTGAATATGTTATTGTAAATGTTCAGCTGAGGAGGCCTTGGATTGTTGAAAGTTGTCTTAAATTGATATGCTGGATTCACACCGATATATACATTCAATGTTGTCCAGAGTTTATTACTTGGTATTTAAAATTTCTTGAGGTCGTAGGTTGTCTATGGAAGGCCCTTTGTCAGATTTTCAACATTCCTCTTAAATTCTTATTTATATTCTTATTCATAATGGTTTTAGGGTCGATGTTCAGAATATCAGCACAAAACATCATGATTAATCTTGCCTCAATGTTACCTTCATTAGGGGGCAGCCCAGTACTGGAGTGGGGCGCGTACCATGTGAGCGCAAGACGCTCTTAGCAGGCAGTCACCGGTTCGACTCCCGACCAGCTCGACTCTTTCCTGTATGCCATTCCCCTCTCTCTACCCCCTTTCCTGTCAGTCTCCACTTATCTATAATAAAGGCACAACCCCCCCCCCCCCCCCAAAAAAAAGAAAATCTTACCTTCATTAGTCGTAGCTAACTGAACATTTATTTGTGTTATTTGTGTTTGTGAATGTGTGAGGCCCATATACCTGGCTGGGCTCAATGTGTCAGTGAACTGCAGCTGGTCTTATGAGTCTGTTTCTTCCCTACTGTTTGATATTCCCATCCATGCCTGTTCCAGAGAGATGTGCATGCAGTGGCAAGGTGAGGCAGAGCACCGCTGCATAATGCCCACACTACAACTACCCTGAAGCTCTCTGCAACTTGGGAATAACAAATTAGTAATAAGTTGTGTATTTGCAAAGGATCTGAAAGAATCTGATGCAACAAAACAAGTACAACCATGAAAAGAAAGACTGAAAGATTCACACTACATTTCCATTCTGATCCCAGAGAGGATGCTGCAGTGCTGGCTCACTGAATGAGAGAAGAAATGTTCTTTTTGGCTCAGCCATTCCCGGGGGAGTGAACTGCAAACAGACCCCCAGCAACTTCATTTTCCAGCACATGCAGCTTTTAAAATTGTGATCAAATCAATTCTTGTAGTTTGTGTTTGGTAGAGGCAGCCGAGTGATTTAGTATTGTTTTTTTAAATGTATTATTACTATTATTATTATTATTATTACACACTGTATGTAATTTCTGCCTCTAGGGCTCTCTCGATTAAAACAATAACAAAATACGGCATTGGGTGGCATCATGAAACATCATGGGATCATGGGAGTTGTTGTCTTCACCACCACTGCAGTAAGCTTCTCCCGGTTTGAATTCATTCAGGAGGTTTTTACCTGGAGCAGAATTATCCACAGAGGTTTCCTCCTCTCCAGGTGATTACTTAAAGTCAGTGTTTCACTGATGCTTTCCAGCCCACACAAGACATCAAGGAAGGGTTGGGAGCTGAGACTGCCACTAACCTCTGTTTAAATTGTTTCTCTGACAACTTCTGATCCATACATTCAGGAGGTTTTTACTAGCAGTCAAATTATCCACAAAGGTCTCCTCCTCTCCATAACAAATGACCCAGTAAAACCAGTAGAAACAACGAATAAAGCAGTTTCACTTTAAAAATCTATAATCACAGATACTCTTCGGTGGAAACAGAATGTCTTGGAGTGGCTGGGAGCTGAGCTGTCCAACATTTACTCAGCTTTTTTCTCTAAAGGTCTAAAGCGTTGAGTGTCCCCAAGAGCACAGTTGCCTCAATAATTGTGAAATGGAAAAAGTTTATAACCAACAGAACTCCAGAACACCACCAGAGTTGGCCAGCCAGCCTAACTGAGTAACTGGGCAAAATTACCCAAAATTACTAATTTGTAGCTGCTTTTAAAGACATTGCAAAATAATGTAGAATCTTTTTATGCTAATAATTTGTTTAAAAAGTAACAACTGATTGGTAATTAAACAATATTAATAGTATTTTGTGTAGCAATTTTTATTTTGTAATTGGAAGCTTGTGGCTTCCTAAGTTGAGTTAGTAGGGGACCGAGGAAATCATCTGTATCAATAAAAATTACCCTGTCCTTAACTGTCTTGACATTTTGGTATTAACAAGTAAATGGAGATTTGATATAGAAATATGAGATATATCTATATCTATACAGGCTAAAGCTATAGCCAGTGGCTGGTTAACTTAGCTTAGCACAAAGCAATAGGGTGAACAAGAGCTTGGCTCTACCCAACAGTAACAAAATTTACCAACCAGCACCTTTAAAGTTTACTAATTAACATGTTGTATCTTCTGTTGTTTTATCCATGCAAAAACTACAGCATAAAAACAATGCTGTTTTCAAGGGAGTATGTGCTAGACTGTTTCTTAGCTAGGACCAAAGTCTCTGCTAGTTGCCTGGCAACTGCTCATAGTCTTTGCCAAAGCTCTAAACTTTGCCCAAATTGACAGTTTTTACACATTGAAGGTTCTCCTGATCAGTTTTTTATTTTCTTCCTGTCTGAAATCAGTGAATCTTGCCAACTTGAATCTTAGTAACCTGCCAGTATCAGAACACTCTTGTTCTTCTTTTGTCCCCAAATGAATCAGCTTCACAGTATTCACAGTCAAGCTCAGGTGTAATTAATAACATTGGCAATGGCTGCATTCCAGCGATGATTACAATGCCATGCAATATGTAATGAATTATGTCATTAGTGGCACCTGTGTTTAACAAGCAAAAAATACCTGCTGTGGAGAGGTTCTGTTTAACTTCAGTTTCATTCCTCTTGTCATGTGGGTACACCCTTAAGAGAAATAGGGTTAACCATCTGATCATTTTGTGTTAAGTTTTGCTACCAATTTCAATCTGCACATGCGCTCTGTCCCCATAGTTCTGGCTCTGCTCCAGCCTCAGATTCTTCACTGATTTGGTTACATCACTGGCTGTACTACACAGTGTTGCAGGGAGGTCACTGTGTGTTCCCATCTGTCTCATGTTGTTGTCACAGCAGTGGGAGATGAGAGTGTTGTGAGGAACTAGCCCCGAGTGCTGCAGGGCAGTTAGGTGTTTGTAATAAGACCCATGAGCCGACCCAACACAGAGACAATGACACCACACTCACACTGCCATCCACTGCAACACACCAACACATGTACAGTATCTGTTTGTTCACTCCTGAGTGTGTGTGTGTCAGCTTCTTCACTACTATAACTAATCTCCTGGAATAGTCATCCTCTCTGGTTAAAGGTGAAGCTGTTATAGGCTTCAGCAGTGTTTGGATGCTTATGGAAAATATTTGCTTTTTACATGTATTTGTTGGCTGTAATCATCTCTGCAATCATCTACAGCCAAGAATGTGCTATTAAAATGAAATCTCATCAGGCAAATAGCTCTTGAAATCACATCAACAAGTCAGGACCTCAGCGGCTCATTTGACCTTTTGTTGATTTTCCATCAAGGCCAAAGGAGTGTAATGGACAGTTTCTTATTCCTCCGAGGAGACTATTATTCTTTAAACATGCAGTTTGCTGGAAGCTTAAGTGATTCTGACTTTAACCTTTCCAGTTAACTGTATGCATGTGCCCTATGTGGCAGTACAGTATATGTCTTTTCATTTAATAGATATGAAGTCTAACACGGTGAGAAATAAGTTAAATAGCAAGTGGAAAAGGAAAGCTGATCAGCAGTGGGGCCAATTACCAAACAACAATCTGCTGAGCAATCTGTTCAGCCAGTATTGATATGATTGATTTAGAGAAATCTATAGTAATCAATCAAAAATTAAAACACATTTTGACCTGATATTATTCTAACAAACATTAATGCAATGCCAATTTGAACACAACATTAGATAGCAGAGCAGAATTCTTTGACTGACCCCCCCTTTGGTTTGTGTGATTGGGAGACAGATTTACAACTGAAGCTGTCTGGTGAAGTTCAGGGTAAAATAGACTAGAGACCTCACCTTTACCAGGGCCAAAATGAACCTGAGATGATGGCTATCTCAAGCATCTTTTCTCTTTCCATGAGAATCTTTTCTTAGACTCTTGAATTAGATACATTAGAAACTGACCACTCAGTTTAATGAAAAGCCTGTGCTGGTTAACTGTAAAGGGAATCTCTTGCTTTGCTTTGTTTTGTTTTCACTTCAGCTAAATTGGGAGATTTTTCACTTTTTCTGTATAAAATTTAAATATTTTCTGAAAGTGTTAAGCAGGATTCATTGTAAGTTTCCTAGATTCCTGCTGAACTACAGTATGTAATTTCACAATATTAAGCCACAATATGCAAACTTAAATGATATGAATAACACATCCACACATTATCCTGATTACAAAGCCAGACAAAATCTCACAAACTCACAAATTTTTTAACACAACTAATTGGTTTGGGGAGGGTTTCAACATATATTTCACTTAACAAAAAGCCAGACTGGCCTAAGTACTGTTTATTTTTTCTTTAGATCCTGCTTTAGACCTATTGTATAGAGACATTGGAGGAAGGGACCCACCCTTCCTCCACACTCTCCAGCTGAGCTATTTGTTTTTTGCTATTGCTACATAGCTAATATTAGCATTGACAGCTGTTTACTTACCAGTCTAGGAGGAACATTTGCAACTTCAGTAAAAGCTGTCTCCAAGCTGGAAGGTAATTCTTTTGATTTATTTTGCTTCTATTTCTATATCATTTATTTTCCTCTACTGAAGATAGCATACTAACCATGTCACATTCCAATACTGAGTCACTGTAGCATCTAGTGTTCCTGCCAGGAGGTGGAATGTTGGAGAACCACATCATGTGTGGTAAGTTTGGAACCACCATGATTACTCTCTTGTCCTCTAAGTTCCGTCCTGGAACCTGAATGTCAGAAACCGCCAGTAGCCTTTCTAGGTCAGAATCTGAAAATAGGCATCTTAGAGGGGCAATGGGAGCAAACCATCTTCCTCAGATGATCGCTTGCCTCACTCTCAGAATCATGAGCATTTTAGACCTTTGAGGACAGTGTCTCAGGCTACTGAGATCCAGTACGGATTGCAGGAGCTCCATCCCTCTAGAACCAGGAAGTAGTGCTAGTAGAAGCCTGCCTGCTGTTCACAAGCTCTTACTTTATTATTGCTCTTTTTGAAAGGGATAAAGCCACCACCGCCTCCAGTGCTTCATCCTATCCTTTGTTTACACCTTTTGTAACATGGTTGTCTGTAGCTGTCTGTAGACAAAACCTGGCTCTAGGCACCACAAATTAGTTCAGCACAACCTCCTCAAAATTCTTGGAGGAGGGATAGGCCCCTGTGCATTGGTGGAGTATCACCCCCATCATCAGAGTGAGATGATGTCAAAGCGGAGGTGACAGGGAAAGAAATCCAGAGGACCCTCACTGCATTATAAATGATGGATAGAAATGGAATGGGAAGCTGTAGGCTTTGGTTGGAACTGACAGAAAGGCTATGGTAACTAAGGTAACCACTCATTCACAACTGTGGTGAATAAAAATGTGCACAACATGAGTTCAGTGTCCATCATTGTATACAAAATACTGTAACATTATGATATTAGGTGGGAGTTCAGTGAATGTGGGCCACAAAGTGAGTGCAACAGCTGAGATAGTCCATTACACAAGCAAATAATGAAAACATATTGAGAAAAAAACCCTGCTTCATTTAGATTTCTTTCCTACTTTAGAATAAATGTCACTTCTAAGTATCTGCAGAAGTCAGTACCTGATTCAGCTTTACTGCAAGCAACAGTTGAATTAAAATGTGATTGTGAAAGCTCGCTCTTCATCTTAACTCAAGAACCATTTACTAGCTTTTTCTGGAACCTTTGAACCATTTAGTCTTCATCAGCAGATGGAGTTTGCTAAGTTGTCTTATGTGACCATACTTCAATTTTTTGTCCAAATACGTTTTACCCTTTAACAATTATTAACATTATAAATATAAATTACATTTATCAATGAATGTGACAATCACATTGAAATTATGGTTTATTTTTTATTTTTAATCACAGTGCTCTCCATGGCCTCACTATGGTGTCCTGCCATGGACACCATGCATCATGTAAACATGCACCATGATTAGAGATGTTGACATGAACAAAGATGTTGCAGTTGTTTCCTCGGCAACCAGTCAAGTTGCACCAGTCAATATTCAGATCATTCATTAAGGTGATTGATTCTGTACATATGAATTTAAATTTGTGCTATGGTGTGATAGCCTTGACCCCTGATATGCCACATGATTTCTTTTCTTGGATCAGCTCGATGTTTGAAAGTTTATCTTGAAAAAAATCTGGGTAGCAATCTCCACTTCCTTTATCTCACCCTACACACCTGACTGCATCACTCCAAGCCACAGCCATCTGCAGTGAGCCAAAGATTATAAAACACAGTGCAGTCGAGGCAAGACAGCTGAATTTCCTTGCCACCATGATGATATATCTTTCTTAATCTATTCTGACAATGAGCAGGCTGCAAAAGAGTTCAGTTTACAGAGACAGAGATAAATAGAGGGAATATAATGGGATATAATGTTCTCTCAACTTTGTAACAACAGTTTGTGTTTGTCCCTTGCTTTTTTTAATGTGACATGAAGCCAGGGTCATAAAGAAATGGTTTTCCAGTTTACTGTGAAAGAACCTGACTGGTCTGCGAAGAGCCCTGGCCTCAACTCCATCTGGCACCTTTGGGATGAACTGGGATGCTGTCTGAGAGCCAGGCCTTATCACTCAGCCTCAGTGTTGGACCACATTAATGCTCTTGTGTCTGAATGGGAACATGGGTCCAAAATGTGGTGGAAAAAATCAAATCAGTGGACGTTGTAATATCAACACATTAATGCCCATAGTTTTGGAATCACATCCTCAACTATCACATAAAGGTCTAGGTTTGAGTGTCCACCTACAACATATTTTCCCAAAAAGTTGGGACACAGAATGCGATGATTTGCAAATCATGTAAACCCATATTTAATTGAAAACAGAACAAAGACAACATATCAAATGTTGAAATGCTGAAATTTTATTGTTTTATGAAAAATATTTGCTCAATTTCAACTTAATGCCAGCAGGGCAAGGGCAACAAAGACTGGAAAAAAAACAAAAAAAACAAAAAAAAAAAAACAAAACAAAAAACACCTGGTTGAATATCTCACAACTAATGAGGTTAATTGGCAACAGGTCAGTAGATGATTGGGTATAAAAAGAGGCTCCAGAGAGGCAGAGTCTCTATGCAGTGAAGATGTGGAGAGGTTGACCACTCTGTGAAAGTCTGCGTGGGCAAATTGTGCAGTGCAGTTTAAGATTAATGTTCCTCAACGTAAAACTGCAAAGAATTTGAAAATTTCTGCATCTACAGTTCATAATATCATTAAAAGATTCAGAGAATCCAGAGAAATCTCTGTGTGCAAGGGACTAGGCTGAAAACCAATATTGGATGGCCTTCGGGTCTTCAGGGTCTTCAGGCAACACTGCATTAAAAACAGACACAATTCTGTATTGGAAATCACTGCATGGGCTTGGGAACACTTCTGAAAACCACTGTCTGTGAACACAGTTTGTCACTGCATCCATAAATACGGGTTGAAACTCTACCATGCAAAGAAGAAACCATATCTAAACACGATCCAGGGCCCAAGCTTATTTGGTGTGAGGTGAAATGGAAAACTGTCCTGTGGTCTGACAAATCAAAATTTCAAATTCTTTTGGAAATCATGGACGCTGCGTCCCCCAGGCTAAAGAGGAGAAAGACCATCCAGCTTGATATCAGCACAGAGTTTAAAAGCCAGCATCCGTGATGGTGTTGGGGGGCATTAGGGCCCATGGCTTGGGTAGCTTGCACATCTGGGAAGGCTCCATTCATGCTGAACGATACATACAGGTTTTAGAGCAACATATGCTGCCATCCAGACAAAGTCTTTTTCAGAGAAAGCCTTGCATATTTCAGCAAGACAAGGCCAAACTGCATTCTGTGCATATTACAACAGCATGGCTCTGTAGTAGAGGGGTCCAGACACTAAACTGGCCTGCTTGCAGTCCAGACCTGTCACCCACTGAAAACATTTGGCCCATCATGAAACAAAAACTACGACAAAGGAGACCCAGAACTGTAGAGAAATTTAAATCCTATATAAGGCAAAAATGGGACTACATTTCACTTTCAAAACTCCAGCAACTGATCTCCTCAGCTCCCAAATGTTTACAGAGTTTTGAGTAAAAAGAAGAGGTGATGCAATGCAGGGGTAAACATGAACCTGTCCCAACTTTTTTGAAACGTGTTGCTGGCACTAAATTCAAGATCATATATTTTTCATAAAACAATAAAATTTCAGCATTTCAACATTTGATATGTTCTTATTGTATTGTATATGTTTATTCGGGGAATAAAAGATGTGTTTATAACTTTAAACTTTAACTTAAAATACATGTACATTTGCCTCCATGAGCTCATGGAAGGTTCTGGATGGATTCTGACAATGTAAACACTTAAACTTTTGTCCATATAGGCATGTCATATCTCATCAGATTGGTTAGTCTCCAGAATTCAAATATCCAGTTCATTTTGCACTCACTATAAGGACATAATGTATTAATATCTACCAGCGTCATATACCAGCAGAACCAGTGAAACTGTGGTGACTCCCTACCATTGAGGAAGTCCTATTGTCTATCCATTCCTCCATTATTAATATTCTCCCATTCCATAAAGGTCTCCAGATCACAAAATGCAAAAGGGTTTTTTCATAAAAGTATTCAGAGTCATGCATATTGTCATGAGAACTCCATTGCAGACCGTGGAGTGACTTTATTCGGAGCACTTTTAACTGCACTTCATCCATCTCTCTCCTTCATGCTGTGTCTGTGACTGTATAATCGTGGTCTCCCTGTGAGGAGCTGTTCAGATTTCACTCCACGAGGCCTGGGTGAAGACAGCGAGCATACCGGAGTGAAAAAAAAACAATGACTTTTTTAGGCGGAGAAAGCACCGCTACTGGTTACTGCCTTCGTCAATCATTCAGGCTTTTAGACTGGTGCCCACCCACTCCAACAAGATCAAAAAAGGGTGGATGGGCACTTCTAAGCTTATGCAAATATCCTGTGATAGATGTGAAGCTGTGAGGCTGCAGACAGGAGTATATGAGTTAAGTAAAATAAAACTGGTGGATCTTCTGCATCCTGTTGAATGGAGGTGAAGATGTTTAAGGATGGGTTCACATTTTTTTCCAAGTCCTAAAACAATCTTCATGTTCCAAAATGTCCATTAAAACAGTTTTGCTTTCAGTAACTGCTTGCCCTGTCCATACTGGGACACAAATAAACATTTCTAATTATTTTAACAGTATTTGCCCAAAACCCTCTTTTATCTGACCATTTTCTGCTAACATTTGAGTTTTCAGTCATGGACTACACAGCATTTGGGAAAAAAATCCATTACAGCAGGTCTCTCTCTGACAATACCATTAGCAAATTTAAAGAAAGAATCCCATTGGTATTTAGTCCACTGCCATGTATCAATGCAGTAGGGGACAGCTCTCCTAACTTCACATCCACACAGGTTGATGATCTTGTTGACAGTACTGTAGCCTCACTGCGTGCAACACTAGATACTGTGGCCCCTCTGAGGAAGAAGGTAGTGAGTCAGAGAAGGCTAGCTCCATGGTACAACTCAGAAACACAAGCTTTAAAGCAAAGTTCAAGGAAGCTAGAAATGAAGTGGCGTTCTACTAACCGGGAAGAATCTCTAAAGGCTTGGAAAGACAGCCTAGTGGCGTATAAAAAAAGCCTCCGTAAAGCCAGAACATCCTATTATTCATCATTGATAGAAGAAAACAAGAATAATCCCAGGTTTCTGTTCAGCACTGTAGCCAGGCTGACAGACAGCTACAGCTCTGTTGATCCATCTATTCCTTTAGCCCTCAGTTGTAATGACTTCATGAGCTTCTTTACAAATAAAATTGTCTCTGTTAGAGAAAAAATTCACCATCTCCTCCCCACAGCTGGCTCAGATGTACTGTCCAGTTCAGCAGCCTCAGAGTCCACTGTAACTGGCTTATATTTTGACTGTTTCTCTCCTGTAGATCTCTCTGAGCTCACTTCCTCATCTAAACCATCGCCTTGTCTTCTAGCCGTTCCAACAAGGCTGTTCAAAGAAGTTTTTCCTTTAATCGACACCTCTATATCAAGTCTGATTAACTTGTTATGTACCGCAGGCTTTTAAAGTTGCGGTAATTAAAACTCTACTTAAAAAGCCTACTCCTGATCCAGATGTTTTAGCCAATTATAGACCTATATCCAACCTCCCCTTTATTTCCAAAATCCTTGAGAAGGTCGTTGCAAACCAGTTATGTGATTACTTGCACAGGAATGGTTTGTTTGAAGATTTTCAGTCAGGTTTTAGAGTCCATCATAGCACAGAAACAGCTCTGGTTAAGGTTACCAATGATCTCCTCATAGCTTCAGACAATGGACTTGTCTCTATACTTGTCCTACTAAATCTTTGTGCTGCATTTGACACCATTGATCATAAGATTTTATTACAGAGACGAGAGCATATGGTCGGCATCAAAGGAACCGCACTAAGCTGGTTTAAATCATATTTGTCAGATAGACTCCAGTTCCATGTTAATAATGACTCTTCTATCATCACTAAAGTCAGTCATTCCACAAGGTTCTGTGCTAGGACCAATACTTTTCAGTCTATATATGCTCCCTCTAGGAAACATTATAAGGAGGCACCAGATAAATTTCCATTGTTACGCAGATGACACCCAGCTGTATTTATCCTTGAAGCCAGGTGAGACTAACCAGGTAGCCAAGCTTCAGGCGTGTCTTAAGGACATAAAAACCTGGATGACCAGTAATTTCTTACTCTTAAATTCAGACAAAACTGAAGTTATTGTAATTGGCCCAAAACACCTCAGAGATACACTATGTGATAATATACTGAGTCTGGATGACATCACCTTGGCCTCCAGTGCTACAGTCAGAAACTTTGGTGTCATTTTTGACCAGGACTTGTTCTTTACTTCACATATAAAGCAAGTCTCTAGGACAGCCTTCTTCCACCTGCGCAATATTGCAAAATCAGACCCATTCTGTGTCTAAAGGAAGCTGAAAAACTAGTTCATGCATTTGTTACCGCAATACTGGACTACTGTAATTCTTTATTGTCAGGACGAGTACTGACAGGAACTAGGAAACGAGATCACATCTCTCCTGTGTTAGCTTCTCTGCATTGGCTCCCTGTAAAATCCAAGATACAATTTAAAATCCTTCTCCTCACCTACAAAGCCATTAATGGTCAGGCACCATCGTACCTTGGAGAGCTTATAGTTCCCTATTTACCCAATAGGACACTTCGCTCTCTAAATGCAGGTCAACTTGTGGTTCCCAGAGTTTGTAAGAGTAGAATGGGGGGCAGAGCCTTCAGCTATCAGGCTCCTCTCCTGTGGAACCAGCTCCCAGTGTGGGTTCGGGAGGCAGACACCCTCTCTACCTTTAAGATCAGGCTTAAAACTGTCCTCTTTGATAAAGCTTATAGTTAGGGCTGGCTCGGGTATGTCCTGACCCATCCCTTAGTTATGCTGCTATAGAGCTAGACTGCTGGGGGATTCCCATGATTCACTGGGCTCTCTCTCTCTCTCTCTCTCTCTCTCTCTCTCTCTCTCTCTCTCTCGACTATTTTATACCATTAACTTTGTATCCCACCTGTCTTGCTCTTTGTGGGAACTGTTGGGTTTTTCTTTATAACAAAGTAAGGTCTCAACCTTACCCTGTAAAGTGCCTCGAGATAATATATATTATGATTTGGCGCTATGCAAATAAAATTGAATTGTATTGAATTTTCAGTGGGGGAAAAAAAATCCATATAATCATTCTGTGCATCCTTCATCATCATCATCATAATCATTCAAGTTCCATGAGGCTGTCTGAGACTGCTGAAGTTTCAGATTATCTTCAGTTATACCTTAAAATTCATTTTTTCATGTCACGAGGATGAGTGACGCTACCTTGACCACATGTGCATAAAACAATTATTAGAATCACAGTTCATATGATAACACTGCCACTCTGAATGATTTTGTAAACATTTGCTATATTGCAAAACCCTTGTGTGTTATCATATAAAAACATTATGGAGATCAGTAATTCATAAAACATCTTTCTCCATCAAACTTCATGAATATTTGGCAGTTAATCATGTTCTATACAGAGGGTCCACATTCTGGGGAGAGTCCAAACTTAACCCTCTATATATCCACACAAACAAGGCCTATAATTGTCAAAGGCCTGCCACGACTGGTGGTTTTTAGCACAAAAAAGGTCCACTTAGGGTTTTCTCAGTTATCTGATCAGTTCAGTGACACGCGATCAAATCCAAACAATAATTTTCCCGGGCCTTCATAAACAAAACTGAAATCGGGGTGGTGTTTAGCTCAGTTGGTAGAGCACTCACCCCATGTGTTGAGGCTATAGTTCTCGCTGCAGGCGGCCCCGGTTTGAATCCTGTGCTGGGTGGCCCTCTCCTGCGTGTCATTCCCCCTCTCTCTGCCTCCCCATTTCCTGTCTCTCTCGACTGCCCTATCCAATAAAGGCATGAAAAAGCCAAAAAAATAATGTTGTAAAAAAAACAAAAAAAAAAAACAAAAAAAACAAAACTGAAATCAACCAGACCCCTTCAACAGTCACAGAAAAAATAAAATAAAATAAAGAAAATAACAAACCGCCTTCCACCAACTCACAGTAAGAGTTCCCAGCGTTTGATCCCTGCCGGCGTCTGTCCGACCGTCGGACCCCGATGATCTCCAGGGGAAGAAAAGACAAGACCAGCAGTCCCTCTCCACCAGACTCATTCTGTGACGAGCGCATACTTAAACAACGCAAACTGTCATAGGGAGGCAAACATACCTTTCTCTTCACCAGTTGGTGTGGTATTTTTAAAAAAAATGATAAAGGGGCTGGAACCAAAGCGTAGCAATTTACTGGCTGACTGGGGTGTGGAGGTGAGCAAAAAAAACCCACAAACGCCACATGACATGGGTGATCACAAAACTTATAAGTATAATTTTTTTTTTTATATAACACCATTAACTCAAATACCAACAAAAACAACAACAACAACAACAAAAACATTCTAACATATTAATTAATATTAGTAAACTACTTAAAGCTATCATAGTGTACAGTGGGGTTCAACAGGTGCAGCCTTGAGTGCACAACAAAACAACAGAGAAAAATGTCCACATGTAGCAGATGTTCCTTCTCTGCTATTGCACACAGTTGTATATCTCAAGGGGTTCTTGCTCTTCTACCTGAGAACTATACATAAGGCGATATCAGTTACATACTCCTGACAAATAACAGTGGCAGAGAGACAGAGGCAGAGTAGAGGATGCACCACATACTTCTAGAGTGAGCTTTGAAATGGCACTTAGTGGCAAATAGGCTAATGGATCTGTCTTTAGAACTGCTGCTTCAGGAGTCAAGACAGTTCAGTAAAAGACTAAAACTATTACTACGATGTTCTATCACACAGGAAAATTACAAAGAAATCTAAATCACAGTGCATGTGTGTGGGTATGGGTGTGTACTTGAACTGCTATCTTTGAGAGGACCAATTTGAGTTATAGTATGTAGTAAGGGCATTTTGGGAAAAGTAAGGACAGAAGTACAGAGTATGTGTGTATGTGTGTTACCTGCCTCGTTCAGATATACCCACTTTGCTCACATACTAATTTGTAACCTCTTTGAGGCACCATAGAAACAACTTCCATTTCATCTACAGTCAGCTCAGAGAGAGAGAGAGAGAACAGAGGACAGACATGAGGCAGATCAAGATGATGATAATGCTTAAAAGATACAGTTGTTTAATCTCTCTTGTTATCATCTGGTTATCTGCCACCAGCACTCATCCTCACAGCAAGAGGTATCTCCTTTGATTTCATTTTGATCTGTACACAACTCCACCTCTCCCACTTTGAATGCAGAAGCCAGGTTATGCTGGTCCAGAATAAACAGCGAGTTCAATATGAATTGAGTTTATACTGGAACGTACAGCTTCTAGAAATGCTCACACTCTAGAGTCAGACACTGGCAAAAGCTTTTTCCTTGTCCCACCTACTCATCTTGGCTGTTGCTGATACCAGCCTTCATACAGAGTCACTGCCCGTGACACTTCCCCTACATGTGGAATAGACTGCTCGGGAGCTTCACGGCTCACAAGATTTGTTCATGTACCAGAGTCAGACAGCAGACTGCCTATTAGCCTATCAATCTATGAATTTGTTAGCTTGTGTATATTACTGCCTTTGGACTTTTGGCGAAATTCGCTGCAGTTTGGTTAAATTAAACAACCTTTGGTACCTGGTAGTGTTAAAGTTTAAATACTTGTATCACCTCTGTATTATGGACATTATTATCTCAGAATTTTGAGATAATAATCTTGTTAATTCAGAAAAACAGCGCAGCAGAATATTTTTTTTCCTCAAGTAAGCATTACACTTCCGTACAATCAGTATACACCAAGGGAAAATAACATTTGGACATCAAGGTACTAAGGCCAGCATCTCCCATC
This sequence comes from Trachinotus anak, assembly GCF_046630095.1. NCBI lineage: Eukaryota > Metazoa > Chordata > Actinopteri > Carangiformes > Carangidae > Trachinotus > Trachinotus anak. The sequence goes on from NW_027273869.1 coordinate 654,762, forward strand.
ATCTACAGGCATCAAAATTCCAGAGAACTCTTTATGGTTATTTAAACTGACAACAATCTGAACTAAACTTAACTTTTGTGTAAGTTGGACTGAATATAACGACTGAATATATATTAATTTGGAAAAACAACAGAAGTGAACTGAACTGAGTGTATTGAAAGGTGAATGCCATAATGTACTTTTGAGGTGGAGTAGTTTTTGTTTTTTTTGGTAGACTCAGAGATTTTGGGGGATTATTTTGTTCAAATGAAATATGAGAATTATTAAAAAGGGCCTCCAACAGTGTGAAATATTCCACAAGCATGAAACAGAGCTGGGGGTTCTATATGCTCATACGTCAGTTGCGTATAGGGCCCTGCAAATTAAGAGTGAATTGCGGGAACAGTAATCACTTTCACTTGTTCTTTCCTCTCAAAGTTTGATGTCAGCAAATAACAGACGGCTAACGTTGAGTGCTAGCTTGCAGTGCACCTCTGTTTCTCTAACCTGGCTATGTTCGGTTAGCAAAAGAGGTCTGTCTGTGTCTTGCTCAGCAGCCGCTTCCTAGGTCCTTCTGTGACTTTGTGCCTGACAAAAGTGAGAACAAAATACAATAACTATTACTTTTGATGAATGCCAACAGGCAATGTGTTTATCAACCGCAGCTCAGAAAAGATAACTGTGTCCATATGATTATACACGAAATGAAACTCAGTCCTCCCAGCAGCAGCCTCTGTGGGGACCAGTCAATATATGGCACCCATAATTTAATAACAAGACAATGACTATTTAGTCTCTGGACTGATGCAAGATGCAAAGCAATTGACAGATATTTACTACTGATTAAATATTAAATGTTGTTTTTGTTTGTTTGTTTGTCTGTTTGGCTTCGCCGCTTCCTCCCATCCAGTGCGGCGGGCAGGGTCCGATGGCGGCGCCTTAATGGCAGCGGCTGCGGCTGGCTGCCTGTCTGCACTGGAATCACCTCCTCCCCCCTTTCCCCCCTCCCCTGGAGCAAATTGTATGTTGCCGAGGTTTTTTTCCCGAATCCCACACTGTACCCCCCCCCCTCCCCCCAACCCCCCCCCCCAGTATAGTTTGGGTTCTGTTATTTTTTTTCTCCTCTCCTCTCCACATGTTTCTCCCCCTTTCCTCACCCCCCCCCCTTTTTGTTGCGCAGTCATCCTGTTATGTCTGTCTTATTATATGTTGTATGCCCTATGTGTAGACGGGGTGATTGTTGTAATTTCGCTGTAATTGTACTTGTACAGTTACAGTGACAATAAAGCTCATCATCATCATCATCATCATCATCATCAAAAGACAATGCCGCTTTCATTTACACATGCCATTAAAATTAATCTCCAACATACACAATCAAAACATCACCTCTATCACCTCTGTTGCTTTATAATGATTGCTAAACACCTCATCTGGTGTGTGCCTCTCCAGCCATGACCTCAGCATCTGAACAAACTGAACCTGCTTTGAAATGATCTGTTCAATTGCCTGTTTGACTACTCAAAAGAACAGATGTTTAAGCCCAGGTCCATTTGGTGTGAAGTGACAGTAAGCCAGTGGGCCAATATAATGCCTTCCATTATCACATTTTCTCAGCAATTTTAAGTTCACTGCTCCTTGAAATGACATTATCTTAAGCTTAAGAATGAAATTATCTTTATGTCATCTGGCACTTGGACATGAACTTCACATGAACCTAAAGTTAATGGCTATGGCAATATGTCACTTGCGGTGTTGGTGTTATTACCTGCAAGACTGAGAATCGTATTATCGTAATATTCTACCACTCTGCAATCATGAGCATCTTCACCAAAGGACATGTAAACCATATAACAGAAATCAAACTACATGTGAATGCAGTATTTAGAGATTAAAAATGTTCACTAAACATTCAATTTTTTGAGTATTTTCTATGTATATACTGTGTATATACTCAGTTTTTGCATAAATATCTGACTGGATTTTCATGGACCTCCTTCCAATGCATTTACAACCTCTTTTATATCCTTCTTCTTCTTATTATTATTATTATTATTATTATCATCATCATTATATTAATTATTTATTTCATTTTGCAAATATACATTTGGATATCAGAACAATTTTCTTTTTCAATAACTTTTTTTTAACATCTCAACATCAGTTTCATTTATCACAGTCACTTACTCTTCTTCACCACTTTTATAAGTTGTTCTAAAACCATGTCTACTCTATTTAGGTTTTGAGAAATTGAAAGAATGCAGTAGTTTAAAGAGATACACCATGTCTGTTTCTGTTAATGGAAGCAAAGAGGCAAATGAAGGTGACAAAAGAGGAAAGGTAATTGAAGAATCAAATAATGAAGTGAAGAAGATAAGCAAAACAAAGCAGCACATTGGGAGGTAGGGAAGTATGTGTTCATCTACTACTTCCTGTGGAAGAGTGTTATATTTTGTGCCTTTGTACATTTTCTCTATCTGCTGAGGAGATCCTGGTAAGGAGAGGCAGCTTTCTGGCACTCAACACCTATCTCTGCCTGTCAGGAGACAAGGCCTCAGTCAATTATTCAGAGAGAAATAGATGTCATTCAAATGTCAAAGCCATTCCAGTGGCCTGCTGTGCCTCAGCCACATCTCAGGGCCGTTAATTAAATGCATTTCAGAGGCTGCATGATTCAAGACCTGCAGCAGGTTTTAATGTGCCTGCACTATATGAGCACACAACACTGTGTTTATGTTTGCTGCTGCATAAGGCCATCAAGACCTATGGCATATACACTGAATATTAATATGAGTTCTTCTGCTCTGAGCAGATATTTTTGCCATCCAATTTTACCTCTTGTTAAGAATAGGGACTTGGCGCAAATGTCAATGAATTTACCACGTTTTCTAATGCTATATAATGTAGGCTGTAACCAGCACCATTGCCAGCCTTTTAGAAATACTCAGGTCATATCTCCAAGTGGCACCCCCACCTCCACAGGCAGTCCTGAAGAGAGCAGAAGTAAATATATTTGAATTAATTGTTTAAATGTTCTTTTCTGTTCAATTTATTTATTTGTTGTTTTCAGTCAGGTATGAGGGACCAAAAATGATAAGTAAAAATAAATAAATAAATGCAGAAATAAATAATTAAATATATAAATAAATGAAAAAAATGGCAATGAAACATTTACAATACATTTATTTATACATTTCTACCTTTATTTATTTATGTATTTCACTGTCTGTATGTTAATTAGGGGGCAGTCCTACCTCAGGCTAAAGTCAGTTTGGATTGGATAGGGATTGGATGGACCTGCTCCTGCAGGCTCTGGTACACAGGAGCTTTGTCTTTCCAGTGTTGTCAACTTAGCAAGTTTTACACTAGTTAGTGACTTTTCAGACCTCTTTAGTGTTAGTTTTGTTCATAAAGCACTTAGCAACAACTTTTGGGACTTTTGGGACAAACCTTAACTATTTTCCATAAGAGAGTCACAGTACAGCCCCATGAGAGGCACCTCTCTCTGGTCCACCGTGCTGAGTCAGAGGCAGAGCAGCACATTCAGTCCATACAGCAGCCGACACAGACGTGAATTAGCCTCTAACTTTCCCTCTGAGTTTCTTCGTGATGTTTGTCTGCTCCTCTCTACTCTGTCTTTTGTTTACAAATCACAATCAATCATACTTTTTTCTTAGTTCATATGAAATGTTTGTTTGCACAGTGCTGGTATTTATGAGGGGCTATATGTAAGTATTTGATCTGAAAGTTCAGTCAGTGCTCTGGCTGTCCTGCCTCTGTTTGTCTCTTGTCCCACAGACATACTGTAACTCCACCGTGTGGGACTGCAGCTGATGATGGTGGTTCCTGTTCTGTTCCAGTGGAGACTTGGTACATGTGCTGCTACACCATACTCACTGTGCGGCTCTGCCTCTCACTCAGCACAGCAGACACAGAGGTAGAACCACCAACCTAATTAACATATGGACACTGAAATATATACATAAATAAATGTAGAAATGCATAAATAAATAAATGTAGAAATACATAAACAAATGCATAAATAAATAAATGTAGAAATACATAAACAAATGCATAAATAAATAAATGAATATATGTAGAAATTAGGGCTGTCAATTCATTTAAATATTTAATCCTGATTTATTTAAATTTTTTTACCTGTTATAAATGTACCTTAACATGATATTTTTCAAGTTATTAATACTCTTATGAACATGGAAGTGGACAAATATGCTTGCTTTATGCAAATGTATGTTTATTATTATTGCAATAATCCAAAACAATGAGAAATCCAGAATATTCTCCAGAATGGAAAGACGGGGTACTGCATGCTCAAAAAATATGCTGAAAGCATAACATGGCGCACTCATTCCCTGGATCCTGCACACTTAAAGCAAATACTCTCATGCAATGTAACTGTGTCTAACTGCATGGGGGAAAAATAGGGCTCACAAAAATGTCCCCCTCTACTAGGTGGAATCAATACAGGGAGTCACAAAAAATACATTAAAACAAACAATAAATAGGGTGTGCATGTAACAGTGGGGAGTGTAATACAGAACAAGGACTCAGCCTATATAGTGCAGTTTCTTTGGATAAAACAGTTAGGCTATACTTTTATCTCTTTGCTCTTCTATTGTTTTCAGCAGGGCCTGAGCAACCCAGCCTCTGTCCTTCTCATTTTTTTTCCTGACAAAATGAACACGGAAACAACACAAAGGTGGATGGTTTGTTTCTGCTTGCCATCCACAACATTACTACTGTCTCAATTCCTGATTTCCAAAACTAAGGTCATAATCACAGAATGTGCGTGCATTAATCATGCGTCAAAAAAATTTGTGGCATTAAAAGGAATTTGTGTTTACTCGTTTTTATTGCTTTAACTTTGACAGCCCTAGTAGAAATGCATAAATAAATAAACAAATGTAAAAATACAGAAATAGCATTTTTTCATTACCATTTTTTTTATTTTGCATCTATTTATGTGTTTAATTATTTATTTCTGCATTTATTTATTAATTTATACTTTTTGTCATTTTTGGTCCCTCATAGTGAGGGTTTGGGACAGGATGTAAAACACAGGGACAGCAACACAACCATTTTTTTTTAATTAAAAGAAAAAGTGCACAGTGTTTGTTCCTGTAAAAATATATTCCAAAGTTTATCTTAAGTTAACATGAGACTTTAACTGTCTGAGTTACCTTCCGTTACAGTGTTTTTAGTATGAAATTCAGTCTTTGTGTTTCCCTGAACAGTGTTTCCAAGGTGAAAAGATAGTCAGTGCAAAAGGGGAATTATCTGATGGATGGGAAGTACTGTACATGTTCACATAGTTTAGTTTTACACATAAATTCACAACACTGATTGCAAATTATCTTGACAGAGCTGAAGTTCGGATGAAGGGACAAGAAAAGGAAAAAAGCTGTTTTATTAGCTGTGTTCATCCAATTCATATAAGTCTCCTACACAAAATAAGAGGCAACACCAATACCTTTTCTCTTAATTTTTGTTTTGGCATGAACAGAACTAGCCACAAACAGCAGTTGCAAGTGTAGGACCTGCACAACAAGTGCATGGCTGATGGTGTTATTTTTCCTTGGGTGGTCAGAAGTCCATGAAGGTATGAAAAATGGCCATTTCTTTTTGAACAGAACACTAATGGTCTACCAGTGTTTAGTTCCTCTCCAGACATGTTTTTAAAATACTCTGATTAATGATTATTAATGATTAATCTTTTGTTTAACATGGTTTTCTCACATCAAAGGTGGAAAAAAAGGAAAACGGGGGCTTAAGCTCATCTACACTTAGTTCCTCATTGAGATATCTGGATCAGGCCTTGTGCCCCGCCCACCACCTGCTTGCTCCAGGTCTCAAGGTGAAAGAACAGAGAGTATCAAAGTGGGTAGAGGAAGAAACATCAGAGACACATGTTTGAGCCTAACTAAGACTCAGATGAAGTCTATTGTGACCACAATCAGAGACCCCATCCCCGACAGGATTGGTTCTTTAGTCATATGATATATGAATCCCTGGCTGTTTGAATCAGTTTTCATCGGCTGCTATAATTATGTATGCATGTTATAAATACATTGCAAAAGATGGACATCGTGACGGACAGACGTACGTAAGTACAGACAACCCAAAAACAATATGCTCCCAGCTCTGGCTTGGCATAAAAACAACATATTGGCATGTTAACAAGGTTAACCCTGTAATGCCTGACCCCAGAAATAATGGACAGAAAATTCTGATTTCTTGAATCTGGAACCTTTATTTGGCCCTTTCACAAAATTTGAAAAAAAAAATTACAAAAAAGTATTTGCATATAGGTTTTTCCAAATTTTATACACGATTTTACTACATACTAAAATGCAAAAAATTATGTAATTATAACTTGCTTCAACAGATTAAGTGTTCATGCTAGAATATTACTAAAAATTTCAAAGAAAATGTCACTGGAAAATCGTAAAAATCGCAATTTTCTTTACCTTGATCCAGTGAGTTGGGAACTATCTGAAGGTGGCCAACTTGGATTGTCCCATGTACTGTGTTTGAATTGTTGTAGTGATAAAGGTATCCACCAGGGGTTGGAAGACAAGTATCAGATTGGATACAAGAGGGTTTTGAGTGAAGTTTTTACCATAAGGTGATGCAATAGGTCTCAGAAATGCTTGTATCAAATTTGATTCATTTGGCATTATAGGGTTAAACACTTTATTTGCATCAGAGGGGCTCTTTAATCCATTTAGCACATTTCATGAAGTTACATTTTTACAAGTCCAATGTGCTTCTTTTCAAATTCCATGGAGCAGCCATTTATCTGTCTGCTGGTTACACTCATATCATCTCAACCTCTGTTCATCTCCCATCATCCTGCATGTTATAATTATGAACTCAGTGCAAATTAGAAGGTGAAAGAAGATGAGAGTGGCCCAACAGAAACTGAGGGCTTGATGATTATGCGAGCAGACGAGCTGTTAAGCAGAATGAGATGAAGCCTTCATGCAGGTTAAAGCAGGGCCACAGAGGGCCAAGATATTTCTGCACTTCTTTCTGTAGTGATGAAAAACAGACATGACCTCATCACTAAGAGAGGAGGCAGAGGAGGAGAGAGAGGCATTAGAGTACACTTCCTGCTAGTGCTGACCGATGAATCATATTTTCGTTGTCATTTCATGCAAAACATATTCAGTAAACACATTGCAAAAGACTGACTGAAACCTGATGAATTAGAAATAAAAATAATTTTATTCACACAGGGTTTTTGGCACCTGAGCCAAATTAACCAGAAAAACATATGTGTATTGTTCATTGTGTTGAGGTGTTGGGTTGCAGCCTCTCATCTCTGGCACACACACACAGTACAGAGGCGACGGTGAAGATCAGTGAGAGGTGAACTTTGAGCAAACAGCTACTCCGATCATAGCTCTGTAAGTGTAATCATAACCTTATAAGCGTCCTTCATCTCTCCATCTGTCCAACAAGCGTTAGACACTTGGAAAAGGCATATTTTCAACTGCACATGTAATAGCCCTAAAGCTAAAAGAAAAACCAATATTCAGCAAACCTGGCTGTTATTTTTCTATATTTTGAATGTAAAGTTGACATTTCTGAGGTTGGTACTTCAGGAAAGAGCTTTCACATGTGTCCAGAATGGAAATAGTTTGTCCTCTGGGAAGTTGCTCTGGTGACTGGTCGGCCAGTTTGTCCACCATTGTGGTCGAGAGTGAATTATCTCTATTAGATGGTTAGCCATAAAATTTAGGGCATGTTAATGTCCCTAACTTACTTGGTGACCATGGTAACAACTTCATCTTTGCATGTACAGTAGTCAGTAATCAGTCATATGAACTTTTTTTTGTAACAGTGATTTGTATTGGTTTTGGAAGGCAGTGACAAACCATGTGGTTTTCTTGATCAGGATCAGTGTAGAGTGAAAACAACATGTGTAGAGTTAAATAACATAAACAAATTTACAATCCCACCTCCTGTTCCTGAGTTACTGCATTGAATGACTAGAAAATTGGAACATTATGATGAAGTTGACCTTTGGCCCTTTGGATATAAAATGTCATCACTTCATCATTTTATCCAATCAGACATTTGTGTTAAATTGTGTCATTATTAGTATAAAACATGTTTCGTGACCTCTGACAAAATGACTGGAAATGGTGAGGATGTCACCGTGGGAATGCAGTCTCTCTCTTTATGCCTGTCGTCATCCGGAGCCGGAAGCTTTGTTGTCTAACCTCTTGACATTCAGAGAAAACGCTGTTTCTGATCCCCTCTCGCCTCGCGTCAGCTCAGCTGCAAGCTCAATGTGCCTGAATAACATCTGTCAAACAGTAATCACATGTTACCATGACAACGCAAAACTGCGAATGAGCAGGGTGTTTCTTTAGTGCTAGGAAGCTGATAATGCTCTCATTCAGTTCTTCCAGTGTTTATCAGCAGTTGCAAATTAGCGATCATTTTCAAAGTGAGTGTGAGACGACGTTATGAGCAAAGGAAGCACAAAGCTAAGATAACTAAAGCCTTTCATTTAACATCCAGCCTGGCTGCTCTACTTGCACCACAATGGTCCTTTTATAAGACATAATTCTTGTATTGTCCAGCAGTCTTGAGCAGTAAAAAGGCCTTTCTTGTGAGGGAGGCAGCTGTGGCCACAGAGCTCCCTTCATCTGCGATCCGTCCTCACAGGCAGTCAGTCTTTGGACAGGCAAAATAAGGATCTGATTGATGCAGTCTCTTCCTAAAGGCCCACAGCGCTCTCTTGACTTGATTAGCCATTGATTAAATGGTCCAGTGGAAGACAAGGCTGGAGAGGCACTGCAGGAGAGAGAGCTGCTTTTAAAGAATGGAAATGTTCACTGATGTGAAATCAGAAATAGTTTTCATCCCCAACGCTTCGGGAAATTGCAGCAGCAGTTTCAGATCTGACTGACTGTTAAATGAACTGCCCATCATCTCCACTGTCCATGTGTGGGACAACCATGTGTGGGACTCTCCACTGTCTTGTACCTTGAAGACGTGCTTTAGAGCAGTGGTCTCCAACCAAAGGGTCAGGACCCTCACAGGGGGTTGCAGGACAAATGTAAGGGGTAACAAGATGATGAACAAAACATAAATTCCTGCTGCTCCAAATCAAATTTTGTTTTCATTTTTATGGACTTTCCTCTGTTTCATTTTTTTCTTGCAAATTATCAGACATTTTAGCTCTGTGATTACTCCGTGGCTGAACAGGTTGTAAAAAGTAGACATATAGAAACCGATGTCCAGTATCCAAGGGGTCACAAGCTAAAAAGGTTTGGGAACACCACTGTAAAAGGCTGGTTCACCCAAATTTAAATATTTTACATTTTCCATGATCAGACTGATAAAGCTAGAGATTACTTAACTAACACGATGTACTGACCATTATTCTAAATTTGTAGCATTCTCACCTGAGACCCTCCAACTCCAACTGCTTCAGTGGCTGTGTCCTTCAGTCTGTTGATTGGGCCCCTATTTTAACTGCACAAGGGCAATGCCAAACACAAAGCAGTGGGTCTCAGGTGTTCATGTAAGCAGAAGTGCTGGCCCACATGGCATATTAACCAGAGTGGGTGGTGATTAACAAATTCACTCTTTCCCTGGCAGAGCCAATCACGGTGACAAATGACAATAACAGTTCAGTAAACAGAAATTGTTTTGTTGACTGGATGGTGCAGAGTGGCACAGTCTGAACACAAAGCACCTCACACCTGCAGTCAGAGGCAAACGGTGTATGTTTTTATTTAAGAAATAATTAACAAAAAAATGCTGATGAGGCCATTTACATGAGCACATCAATCCAACAATATTTCAGTTTTATTTCTATTCCATCTCCCATCCTAAACAGTGAACTTTGGCAGAACAGCATTTGCACTGTAAGGCATTTCAAGAAAAAACATGAAATGCTATTTTTGCTAAAAGGAAAGTGGGAAAAGAGGCAGTGACACACGATTGATGAGCTGCTATAACTCAACGTCTCCCGCACAAACAACAGAATACCGAGTCACAACAGACTATTTTGATGTATTGTATGGGGTAACTTTGTAGCACCAAATGGTGCAGATTTATTGGTGTATGTGTTCTGCTGCCTGCAGATGGCTGCAGTTTAATGAACTTAAGGAGGAGCTTTATAAAGCTACAGTATAAAGCTACTGTGAACTACAGATACTGTAAAAATCACCTTTCCCCATGAAAACAGGGCCCTGTGTTTCTCTGTGCAGGTGTTAGGCTGCTGCTCTCAGGATTTTATTGATAAAATGATGAATGGCATTTGCAAAACAACTAGTTGGACATTTTTTAGCACGTTTAACACTGGTAAACACAATTTTGCACATGAATAACGTAATAATGTTATAATGACACAATAATAAGCCATTATGATCCATTGTGAAAAGGTAGGAGGGATAGTATTGGGTTGCTAAAATATTATGCCTATAACAAATACTGATTAAGGTTGGGATTACAAAGCACTCTTTGGTTTATTTACAGAGCTGATGGCCTCTATCCTTTCGATTTCTAATTACAATAATAAAGGTGGTTAATGAAAAAAAAAACCAAAAAACAAGTTTGCACAAGAAACACACATTTGCTAATAGATTACAACTATTGGAATCATTTTAAATATAAAAACCAAATTAGCCACTGCTCCTTCATCTCAGAGATGTATCATTCAGCTTGAGGGTTGCCAGATCATCAGGTTACAAATGTTTTTTTCCTTCTCCACTGTAATTTAGGAGAATTGACCATTTAAGCGCAGTTCTAAAAAAATCTTGGGACTTTGTTTTTGACCAGAGGTGTGTTGTTCTTGGGTAAAACTTTTTACCTGGAGGGAGGTCATGCCTTCTCCTGGTCTCAGATATGTGCCTTGATCTTCTGCCCACTCATCTAAATAAAGCCTCTAACTGCCAATCACAGGTCCAGGGTACTCTTGTCTCCATGGAGATGTCATGTTTCCATGTGTGGGTTAAATGTACTGAGTGAAGTCACTAAGGCTAAAGAGGAGATGTGTGAGAACATGCTGTTTGACATTTCTGTGGACCAGATTCATTAAAATTGAATCCTACAGATAAACCATGTTACTTGAAAATATTCACCTGCCAACACATTAGGAAAGTACTCACATCCATCCCTTTTTATTTTATTTTTTACTTCTTGTCTCAGTTTTTGTAATATGTGACTTGTTGCTCTTTGGCTCTTTTGTCTGTTGTTACTTATGGTAACAGCCAGTTCCATTTCAACTGAAGTAGCACTTCCTCCACAACAGAGGACAGTTCCTGAAAATAGTGTTTCAACTGCAACGTTTTAATGATAGACTGAGATTACTACAATGCAGCAATTAGACACAGGCAGCAGAAAATTATATATATATAGTAAATATATATATATATATATATATAGTTGCATTCATTTAGCATGATATGTCATATTACTGTCATCTGTATTGCAAATTGTTTTCTAAATAAAGTCTGTGATATCTTGGATATCATATTGTGGTGTGAAAGTCAAGCAGACTGAAATAGACACACATGGGACTGGGGTGGAGATACACAATCCATCTTTTTGACACTGAGTACCAGTCTGATAGCAGTGCTCTTTTGTACAAATCTAAAATCTATACACCTGACTTCATGGAATTCCTTGGGATAAATCAGATGGCAACATCCACCAGGGATTGCAATGGTAAAAAATCTGAGTCTGAATGAATACAACTTCTAGCAAATCAGTGTATGGGAAACACTACTGAAATGACTGCAGATGCAGGCTGAGATTCAAAGGTCTGGAGCCAGGCTAAGGATACAATGCTCCTGCCAAATTCCATGGTAATTTGGCCATTAAGTTGTTTTTTTCTATTTTTCTTTTTTTTGCTTTTGATCAATTCTAGAAACAAAACAATACTATCATACTTATTCTAGCCCAATTTTGTTTAATTCTAAGAAGCCTAATCCAAGCGTAAATATTAGGTTTGATTCCCATCTCAAAAGAAACGAAGCAGAGAGTGTGTGTGTCATATGCATGGACATTGTGTGTCAAGAGACGGTATCAGAAGAAGTGCATTGAGTGCATCATTTATTATTGATGTTGGATAAATCACGCTCTTTATGCATGTGATTTGTGTGGTGTGTACAGTATACCCATCTAAGTAGGTACTGTGTGCTTTGTGTACATATGTTAGTGTGCCATGCATCAACTATAAATGGTGGCTGTCCTGAGGCTGCACATGCTCTGTGTGGAGCCGTGCGTGTCCGTACTGCTCTTGCTGGTCTGTGGGAGAGAGCATGAGGTCATCAAACATTGATGTTGGCTGTGTGGCAGTGAAGAAACAAACCACATCATGCTTCTTCCTCCTCATCTCTCTCTCGCTCTCTGACTCCCTCCATCTACTCTGCCTGTGGTCATAGGAGTCATACTGACTTCGTGATGAGTAAGTCTCCAAGCACAGCAGAGCTGCTCTCTGGCTCAGGCCTTTACAAACAGACACACAGTTAAGTCTAAACTAAAGGAATAAAATATATCCACTGCATGTCAGGCTACTGTCATCATATGCATATGTGTTCATTTTCATTTGAATACACAGGATTTCACTTTGTCATATCACTAAATGACCATAAACACAGTATGAACTGTATGAATTGAAAGGCAACAAAAGATCACACACTGCAAATTTGGACAGAATGAAGGTCATATTGATGATTTTAGCCACCCTAAGGGTAGATGTTGCCATTCTTAGAGCATTAATTAACAGCACATGGTTTAAGGATTTCCTGTCATTTAAAAATTATTACTTCACATGAATATATTATTCTTTTCACACAATTCCTGTGATTTTCTCATCATAAATGAAATTTGCTTTTAACACCAGAACTGTAGATCAATAATTAAAAATCATGTTAAAAAAATAAAAACAAAAACTGGCGGAAAACAAATCATGTCATTAAACTATTATGAATGCTATTTTAGATGCAGTCAGCAATAAAATGCTGTTATCTACCATTTTTAGAGAATTAGAGGTAAATACATTTTCTGATCGTGTTGCTGAGGTTAATGCTTGCTTTCAGTATCGCAGCCTTTCATAGCAACAGTTCTTTAGCAATGACACTGCTTTTGAAAGTAGATTCTGCCTCTTACGCTCCCCCAATTAGAACATAGAACCAGAGCATATAGACAAACTTCTGTTTTACAAAAGATATTTAGCCAGTGAGGTTGGGCAGTGGTGACATTTTTAGTTCATTATTCTCATAGAGACAGAATAAATATTTTCCTTAACCTTGATCAAAAATGTCATGAGGTCAAGGAAAGATGTGAAGGAACGTTCTTAAGGACGTAGGAAAAGACAACTGTGCTGCAAAGAGAATCCAAATGCACATTAGGCTATTTTTTTTTTTTTTTTCTACTTTTTTTTAGCTTGATCTATAACACGACAATATATTATGGTGGCCCTGAAGGTCAAAACACAACAGCATTTCAGAAAACAAAATAACATTTCAGAAAACAACATTTCACAAAACAAAATGACATTTCACAAAACAAAACAAAATTTCAGATGACAGGAAGGGCGGGACAAAACCTCTTGTTTGTGTCTGGACAGAGTCCCTGGTGACAATTGAATGTAATTTCCTGTTTCTTCTATTATTCTTATGCGTACTATAATTTCACTCTCCTCCTCCATACTTTCAAACTCAGTTTGAAATTCGTGCAGAAACACTGTTGAGAGTACGCAGAAGAAACAGGAAGTGACATGCAATTGTCACTAGGGACTTTGTCCAGTTACAAACAAAAGGTCTTGTCTCGCCCTTTCAGTAATCTGAAATGTTGTTTTGTTATGTGAATTATTGCTGTGTTTTGTTTTCAGAATTGTTGTTTTGTGAAATGTTTTGTTTCCTGAATTGTTATTTTGTTCTGTGAGATATTGTTTTGTTTTATGAGATGTTGTTTTGTTTTATGAGATGTTTCATTTTGTGAAATTTTTTTTTTTTTTTTTTTGTGAAATGTTGTTTTGACCTTCAGGGTCACCGTAATACATACTCCTCTCCTAACCACAAACACAAACAAACAGGGCTGAAATGCTGGAATAAGATATCATGAAATAACTATATAAGAATGAGTTGAGCGATTAAAATAAAAAATTCAATAAAAATAAGGGACTGAGTAGGGACCAGAGTGAATTATATTCAGACATAAATATACATAAGTAATAGTAAAGTTTTGATGTTTGTTAAGTAGAGAAAATTTAGTTTTTAGAGTAGTGAGTATGGTTTTTGAAACAACATTCATGTCTAGATTGTTGATGATAAAGATGATATACTTGCTCCTCAAGATGACTCCTAACTGGATTTGAAAGAGAAGAAATTTACTTATATGGATTTGGAGCTCAGCCAATCACACAAGGATTGTCATAAGTGTTGCATTGTGTCACAAACATAAAACAGGTACACTGCTGTTTCTACATTTATGTGTGTCTGCTGTGGTAAGACTACAGTGGTGCATCCTTTTAAATGTTGGTGCAGCAAGGAAGGGTGGGACAGCATTTTATCCTTTCTAAGGTCCAGTGTATCCTAGTAGCTAAGATAGGAAGCGTTGAAGTTCCTTTCCTTCTTATTTAGAGAATTCAACCGCAGCTCTTGTCAACAGTTAGCTACTGATTTGTTCCTTATGGTCTTTCATATGGCCACAAGCACACAACAGTCACGCCAAAGACCAGGTTCACATCCACAGTCCCATCTGTGATTTAGGCAACAAAATCACTTTGGTTATGTTGGCAGAAAGATGGTGATTTTGGTTAAATGTGAATAACTATTTCGGGTCTGAAGTCACTGTAGAACAAAATGTCAAGTTAATGACATCACAGCAGCTTCAACTTCAAATCCAACCGAGTTGTGGTGAAGAAAGCCAACATTAGCCTGTTAGAATTAAACCCAAACTATTTCATTATTGTATGAAATAGTTCACATCAAATTACTGCTGAGTGAATTTGATGCCAGGTGACACAAGAGGTGAGAAATTTTATCAAATTGCATTTCGTGAGAGTCAGGTGCCCTTACACAACCTGGAGAAATCCTTGTGCATTTTGAAATACTTTGGAAATATTTTCAGTCATATTTGGGTGGATGGCATCATTGAACCCTGGTGAAAATACAGTGTTTCAGTGAGGCAGTCTCCTCAGCTGGGCTGCAGAGTGCAGGGGCACTAATGAGCAAAGATTCCTGCCATATGTGTCTGAATAATTTAAATGTTTCCAGGAAGACGAGAGTACCATGTGTTTGCTGCTGTGGCTACAGCAAACTACCTTACATGTAAATAACCTCATTGTTACACCTCTGCCTTCCACTGAATATAATCTGGCTGCAAATTTAACTGGACAGAGTCTATTGTTATACAACACAAATATGCCCTTTGTACACTACAAGAGTTATGGGTCCCAGTAATCAATCCTCCTCTCCAAACTGGCTGTGAGTGATACCTTCATCAAGCAATTACACTGTAAGAGATGCAGCACACAATCCACAGTCATTGTAGTCATGCATAGTCAGTGTGCTACCTGCAGTAGATTCAGCTCAGAGTGCTGCCAGTTTAGAGATGCAGCCAGGAGCACCGACACAGAAGCAGAGCGATGTTCTGCTGTGGATGGGTTTAGCAACGTGTTTTAGACACTTTTAAAAGACGGCCATCGGAATAATCCAATATCTGTTTGTTTCATTTAGAATATTTTCAGCACTTTATCCTCTTGTCTTGTCTTGTGGTACTACATTTTTTTCAACCACTGAACTATAGTATTCTTACGCACAAGCACACCTACAGGGCTCACTGTATTACGCCGCACCTGCAAGACAGCTGAATGAATCAGAAAGAGCTAAACTTCACTTTGTTTTGTTTAATGGTAACACACTGACTATGCATGACTACCCCATGTCAAATAACCCAAACTATGCCTTTAAAATACATTCTAAAGCTCAACAGAAGCTTCAGCCAAACTGCACACCTGGGCAATGGCTTCCACAAGTTCACCTGCAACTAAGGTGAAGCGAGTAAGTCTGCTTCTGCCAATGTTTTTTTTACATGGTACCTGATTGAGTTAAAGCTAGCTATCTAACATGTATTAGCTAATGTTGGCACTTGTTCCAGCAGACTTGTGCCAAAAGAGTATAACGTATCTTAAAAGTTAAAGAGAACCTATTATGGCCATTTTTAATGTTCATTATTTTTATTCTTGGTGTCTGGTAAAATAGATTTACATGATTCAGTGTTCCAAAGACATTATTTTTCTTCTTATTGTACATGTTTTACTATGCTCTATTCACCCTCTGTGTGAAACATTCTGTTAGACCTCTGGGCTCTTTAAGGCCCCCTTGACTGGTCATTTTGCTAGCAACTACTATGGCAGCTACACATTCCATCATGTGCTGCTGTAAACAAATGGTTGTAGCTGTTAGGCTTCGGTTCTGCCTTATCAGTTTGGGCCAGAGTCTGATCTTGAACAAGAACATGATACCCCTGATCCACCTTCACAAGGTAGACTGGAGCAGGAAAACAAGCCTACCCACCAACAGGCAGGAAGGAGGGAAGAGGCACAAATGTCAAGAGAATTGCTGCAAATCAAGTAGCTCGACAGTCTGCAATAGACTTTCGCATGACAATATTCATAACCTGGACTTTCATGAAAAACTCTTTTGATTGCTTTATGCATTGACTCCTTCGGACTTGAGGAATATAAATAATGGAGGAATAGACAGATAGTCGGACTTCACGACCAAAGGTAGGCAGTCAACATCGCTTCACCGTCCTGCTGGTTTATGATGCTGGCAAATCTGAATGAATTATACTTTACTGGCCATAGTAACTAACAATGTATGTCAATATTGACAAACATTTAAGCATTTATATCTTTGCTATGCTTCTTCTTTCTTCCTAACATGATCAGGTCACCTGTGACCCAGTTAAACATCACAGATCCACAGTAATAATGCAGACTTACAGGCTGTGAGTCTAAGGCACCCGTACAGCCACATTAAGTGAGAACTACAGAAATAATCACTGCAAAAATAAAGTGTCTAACTGTGCACAGTTTCTGAAGCAGTCCTCCAACACAGTGTCTTTTTAGTACGACTTCAAAACTAAAGAAAACTCTTCATTATAAGTAGTTATGTGCTGTGCCTTGTGTAGGGGTGTGCCAAACTTGCAGGGGGTGACTTGCAGGTAGGCAGCACCAAGAGACATATTGAAGTAAATAGGTCCAGAAAGTAAGGTCTGGACCCCCAACGAGAAAACATACAAAAGAGAAAACTGTTATTATGACTCACCTGCAGTTCAGGAGTTCCAGGTAAACCTATGTAAGCCATTGCCCAGGTGTGCGGACCTGTCTGGCTTCTGAATGTAAATAAATCACGTTTCTTTTTTCAGTTCAGGTTTTGTTTTCAAAGCCAAATTTTATTGTCACCATTCTAGTATCACGCTAAATCCCACTAATTGTCATCCAGCAGCCAGTCAAACTACAAGTGAAGGCAGCCACCCTACCCGCCCTCCACCTCTTGGATGTGCCTATTAGATGAGCAGCTTTGCCAGCAGGCTCTTTGGCAGGGAACCTATGAGGCAACTTTAGTCTCCCGTAGTGTCTAATTTATCCCTCCCCACGATACAGGACCCCTGGGGAGCAAGCTAATCCAATCCGTGGATTCTCCCTGTTCTTTCTGCTTAGATGGGACTGTGAATGTCTTGATCAGGACCTGAAAGGCCTTTTACCTCACAGAGCTACAACAGATGGCACAAGATGAGGGGCCTCAACACTCCACCTCTCTCACCCCCCCACTCCTCTCTGTAATCCTCTCCTTTCTGACATCCTCGACAGTCATCCTTGGCTTTTTCACTTTCTTCTCATCCCCTGTCTCTAACAACTTTTGAGCCTGGTGTCTCTCAGCTGTTGTTTTATATTTCCCCTTCTCTCTCAAGGAGGTCTTTCTTTGTGACAGACAGAATGAGAGAGTGAGCTGCTTCTACATCAGGGGGTTATGCCCAGTCACAGCATCAGAAACCAAGCCAAACTGTCTGGATGATCAACACTGTAGTTGAGTTTGAATTGAACATTGAGCTGTATGGTCATGGACGCCAACAATTAGATGCTGGTATGGCAGTGACCTATTTAGAGGAGAGGATGTCAAAAATCAAAACACCTACACCAACATGCATCCTTTGGATTAGTTTTCACAGAAATCTAGTTATGGTTAATCAGGACTTCAACCATATCATTCATTATATGTTCACACATAATATATACAGGTTTCAGGTCCTTTACTGAAGTAAAAGAAGCAACTCAACAATGATAAAATACATGTAAAAGCATGCATTCAAAATGTAAACTAACAAGAGTATAAGAAGATGTGATGAAGAAAATTGTCCTTCATGTTTCATAAACTGAATTGATAAAAAGTACAATGTTTGCCTTGGAGATTTAGAGGAGCAGAAGTTCAAAGCTGGATAATATTTTACACTGGTAATTAGGGCTAAATTATATTTTTTAAAAATCATATTGCAATGATATGAGTCCCAATTTCAGTTGATATTTTTTGTATTTCATTTTCACTGAAACAAATATAAAAATGATGATATGATTTTTGTTGTGGCTTGCACCAAACAGCCATGTTCCCTTACATCTGGATAATATTATTTTTAGGCTGGGGGCATCTCTGTAGCACCACTATGCTTAATTTATGGTATGTTGTGACACATTGTACCTTTATCAAAAAAATGCAGCTCCTGCAGTTTGGATATTATGCTTGGATATTACAGTTTCGATAACATTACAATTAATTGTTCAGCCCTTCTGGTAATGACTGAGTACATACTGTATTTTTGTTTATTTTTCCCCCATGATACAGCTGAACATGCATAGCAAAACATAGTAAACCTGTAAACGGTGAATATTGTGAATATTTGATAAACCGAGAAAGCAATTCAAATATATTTGACAGTCGAATCACACTGATGAGAGACAATATAATCCAAATGATTCCTAGACCATTTTGTTTAGTGCCCTTTGGTAATTTGTAAAAGGTAGTTTGTGCAAAGTTGTGTCAGTGTGACAAGAAGCTTTTAAAAGAAGTCAGACAGCTTCCCTCAATCTCCAGACTGAACAAAATACTGAGGTTCAGTTGTACTCTTTATGCAACAGGTTAACCTGCTGCCACTATCATATCTGTTACTGTAAGTGTTTTACACCACACTACCATGTGGTGTACGCTTAAAGGATAAGGCTGGCAATATTCTATATTTTTTTTAGTATCAACACTATGAAAAGACCCAAACAACAATGTGTTGTCTGTCTCTCGATATTCTCCCCTGATAGACTCCCCTGTTCTGTCTGTGGGTTCGGGCCCAAGTCCAGTGGTTCTCGCTGCAGATGTAATTCCATAAAAACAGCTACACAGTGTTTAATTAAAAAGGCACAGTGAATACCTAAAAGAACTGGTAACTGTAGTTTTTAATAAATGTGACACAACCATGAGGAAATAGTGCATTTTTGGGGACTATTTACAACAGTGGATTAATCCACATTTGGTGCTCTATTGAGTATTTAGGCCAGAAGGACAGTATATCTGGGAGTATGTTTGTGGTGATGAAGAACTTGTTATTCTGTCCAACAGTGTGGCTCATTGATGTGTTTTTAATAGTTTTTGGACAACAATGGCGCTTTATGGCCCAGAGGAATAATCAGGCTTTGGATACACACACAATACTTGTTAGTAGGATACATTCATTGTTGATTTTGGTCTTTTCATGGGATTTGTTGAGACAACCCTCACCCACTCCATACTCACAAATACACACATTATGCTCTCACCATAAATGACAAACTCATTAAAATGGAGGCTTTAGTGTTGTGTGTGGCCTGTTGACACTGCTTCTCTCTCTAAATCTCCTGCATCCATTAATCCACATGAAGATGCAGTTTGCAGTTATGCAAGATGCCTCTGAGACAGTGGTGTAGTGTACTTTGTTTTAGTGGGTATACTGTGGATCAGCTTTTTCTTTATTGTGATAGCCACGGTGAGAGAGAGAAACAGGACAGTCGGTGAGGGGGGGGGTGACCTGCAGCAAAAGGCTGTGTGATGGATTCAAACCCACACCAAAGGGAGTGTTCACTATATCCACTCTACCTGGTGAGACACTGCGACATTGTACTGTAATACATATGTGGTGAAGGAAACCACTGACACTGACTCAGAGCTCGTCAGTCTACTGCTCATTGATAAACTTTTCACTTGACATTACATGATTCACAGCACCCATTTTTTACATGAACAAACTCTTGAAGTGCAAGTTCTGTTACAGATCCTTGTGCATTTTTAAGTGGTTTTATGGAAATTCTGGAGCTCTCTTAGTGGATATACGACGTATACCTGCGTATTACATAGACTACACCACTGCTCTGAGATAAGGACATAAATGGATGTTGCTGATATGACCAAACACATTGCAGAGAGATGGATGAGCTAGGATAAATTAGAGTTTCAGAAATGTTAAATATGAAGTTGTACGTGCAGCTGAATCAGGACTGATCTGTGTACAAAAATAGGATAAGTCCTTTTGGATTATGATTCATTCCTGACATAACAACAACGTTCATGTTTATGAACGTTGTTGTTATGTTTACGTAAAAAAACAGCATTATCTTAGAACAGGAATGAACAGGAAATGACTCATCTGGGTTTAGATATGTAGCTAATAATTGCATGAATATATTCTGTCATTTAACTTCATGTGTCATGAGTTCACAGTAGAATGTGGAGTCATTATGATACAGTAGGTCACAATCATCCTGTATGTGTATATGCGAATTGATTTTGGAGATTACAAGGCAAAGAGCGTGTGTGTGTGTGTCTGTTTGTGTGTGTGGTAGTTGGGGTGGGGTGGGCTTTGTAGTACTTTTCTGACCTTTTACTTCTCAAAATCCCTGAAAAATGAAAATGATGTTCTTTCTACAATGCATGTTGACAGCTGACAGAGCACAGAGCCTAACATTACTTGTTAAAGAAGACAACTGTAAATGTAAAGGAGTGGTATAGTAGGAGCAGAGAGTAGTAGTAGTAGTAGTAGATAGATAGATATTTTATTGATCCCTTGGGGAAATTCAGAGGAGTAGTAAAACATCTCACTAATGTATTTAGTTAAGATTAAGAAGATAACATGAGCCACTGCCTTTGGCTGTGATGTTAAACGGTCTCATGTCAGTGGAAGCAGTAGAAGTGGAAGTAGTGCAGGAGTCGTAGGTTTAGTAGTAGCAGCAGCAGCAGGTGGTAGTAGCAATAGCAGTATTAGTAGCAGTAACTGTAGCAGTAGCAGCTGAAGTATCAGTTGCACAGGCAGTAGTAGTAATAGTGGCAGTAGTATTAATAGTAGATGCAGCATTAGCACTAGCAGTGGCAGTTGCAATTGTGTAGTTGAAGTAGCAGCAGAAGGACTAACAGTAACTCAAGCAGTAGAAGTAGTTGTAGTAGCGCAAGAAATAGCAGTTACAGCAGTAGTAGACGTAGCAGTAGCAACAGCAGCAACAGAAGCAGAAGCAGCAGTAGTAGTATAAGAATAACAGTAGTAGCAGAAGTAATGATATGAACAGAGGCATTAGCAGTAGTAGTGGTAGTAGAAGCAGCAGGGGAATTAGCAGTATTAGTAGTAGTATGGTCAGTAGAAGTAGCAGTAGAAGCAGTAGTGTAGATAAGAGTAGTCGTAAGAGTGGCAGTAATAGTAAATATAGGTGCTGGACATCAAAGTAAGCTGTAAATTCTGAGTGTAGATCTAACTACAGTACACGTAGAGCAAACAGATAAAACCGGTTAATATCTACAGCTTTGTTCTTATTGATCCTTCAATGTGAAATTATTGTTAGATGCATCATGATGACAAAGCATGCTGTACTTTTTCAGAGAGCCAGAGTAGATCACACCCCTCTATGGAGGCATTCATCTGATCACTGAACACACTGACAGTGGGCTGCCCATTACTGCAGATGGTAGGCCATCCAGGACATTGAAGCATTCTCAGAGGACGGCACAGCTGCAACACACACATACACACACATGCATTCAGGGGGTACACACACCCTCTCCTCTTCCATCTTAGCTTCAGACCAATAACTTCCATCAGAAGCCTCAGCATCTGTCTCAATCCGCCTCAAAAAACCCAACACTATTGCGAGTACATTGTTATCAAAGACCAAAAATCATCAACTCTTTAAATTGTGCGAACCTACTACCCACAAATATCAGGATTTTACCTGATAGGTGACTTCATTACATGGCACTCCTCAAGGTGATCACTCCTTACATGGGTGATGCATTACTGCCACTGATATCCTGTCCTGAAAGAGGGCCAGTGCCTAAATCTAGTTTTAAGATACTGTGCTTTAATTGTGAATATCCCTAAATTAATCTGTGGGCTTTCTATCATTCACGGACATATCACATTGTATACATTTCCAGAGTGTGGAATGAATGGGCAAATATTGGGGGTACAGTAGCTCTGATTTTTTGCACAGGGCCACCCTTGCAGGAGGACCCAACCATGCAGAGAAAGCCTGTCTAGATACAGACTTAAGCAATGGATCCCTGGAAAGTGAGTAAAGGCTTCTTGAAATGATTATGTCATTATTTGCAGAAGCAGGCGAGCACCACTTAAACTACAAGAGATCGACAATCAGACCTGAGAACAGAGGAACATGCACTTACTGCTTTTTACAGTCGTAATCTACATCCGCCTCTCTTCTGAAAATAGCATGACAACAAGCAGTCTGCAGCCGCAGGCCTTTCATACCCACTCACACAGAGGCAGTGGCGCTCTGCATACCTTTGGACAAACATTTGTTTCCTAGCATAGCAAGAAAATAACCCAATGCCCTTGCTCGCCCTTTGGTCAAATGAACAATCACTACAGAGTTACCTAATTGATTTTCTAATGGTAAATGTCACAGCATGTTTGTGGTCTGAAATGCAAACTGCTGCTTCTGCAACAACTTTAGCATCTTTGAATCTCGAGTTGATTATTTCATTCTTACCTTTAAGGATGAGATCCTCGATTTCTTGGTCGAAGCCAAGCCGATGACATTTCCTCCACAGCCCCATGTTGGTCGAGTTATACTGCCTGCTGCACTCATCCGCGGCGCTCATGGCAAACAGCTGTCGCCGATTCCTGGCCAGCAGCAGCTTCTCCTCCCAGCGGGGCAGGCTGCTCCGACTGGCCCGTAGCGGCAGGCTGTTGTTGGGGATGTAGATGAAGCCTGGGTCCTTGCGGCGGCTGGAAAAACTTCGGCACCGCTCCCTGTACCTCCTGGCGTCAGTCTCATACCAGTGGTCAGAGCACATCGCCACAGCCAGCATGCCCAGGGCGCAAAGAGAAAGAGAGAGCCCGGCGTAGAGCAGTAACTTCCCGGCAGCCATGCTCGCTTGTCACAGCCTCATCTGCACCTCAACAGACGGACAGCTCCTCTGCGGCTTCCCCGCTGGTTCAGCTCACATCACCTCTGGAGAGCAGCATCGGGACCAGTACCAAGGAGGCGATTTTATGCAAATAGAAGGCAAACCTTTCACAGCTGACAGCAACACAGCTGACAGCTCAAATAAAATGCCAAATCACTGTATTCCGGTGTTTTCGACTACAACGTGCCCACGTCCTTCTAGTGTGCGCGGCGCTGCAGCAGCTCGGCGGAGATAGAGAGAAGGCTTATCTCATCTCATCCCCGGATCCTCAGCATTCATCTATCTGAACAAGGCGACACCAACACACACGAAAAATATCAGCATAGCATTCATCATTAGTCAGGCGTAGCCTAAGCTTTATTTTACAAAAAATAAACCCTTACTGCATAACCCACCCTCTACGATAAACGATGGACAGAGCAGGGGACAGAGGAAATTGAAGAAACAGCTAGAGCATCGTGCGGCTGCATTTAGCAGAAGCCTGTTTACAAATGCAACATCATTCTAAACAAACCACCACTATGCCAAATGACGAATTATTTAATTCTGATAGTGTAAATGTACCTGAAGAATCCGAACCAAGCCCATGCAGACCGCAGTCTATCGGCAGCAGGAGAGTGAGGGATCAGCCAGTAGACTCAGCATCCCCTCACGTCTGATCGGATGACGGCAGCTGCTACAGAGAAGGCCTGTCCATGAACCAATCAACAGCAGTCTGTCTGGAGGAGCACCGTGTTAGCTTACAGGCTACATGATTTGTCTCAACAATCATGTACTACAACTTCTGTTAGCCTATTACCATAGTGTAGTGTAGAACCTACACTACAGCTGTTATATTATGCTTGCACGTAAATCCTGTATTATAACGGGTCAAACGACCAGTGACAATGATGACTTTGAAATTTAAGCTGAAATTGCAAGTATTATAGCTCAATACACTAAGGCAGGGGAAGGGAAGTTGGACTACCTGCAAGGTAAAGCATGCAGCTATCCTGGAGTGCCAGATCCTCAGGGTTCCAGTGTCTCCAGGTTTACCATGTGTCAATTAGTTTTGGGTAAATTACTCGAAATTTTATTTCCTATTACTGCATGCACACATTACAAGGTGCACATTTTGAACAGAAATGATGAAACGTCTAAAGCAGGTCCTGCATTACAACCCATTTTGAGGCCCAGAGTTAAAATTAAGTTTAAAGGCTTTTAATACTTTAACAGGCTAAATATTGTGCTTATAAGGAACATATTACTGAATGAAATGTTTAACCAAATTAACATGACCTAATTATTAATTACAAACAAATCTATATAATGTACAGAAAATGTGAGAAACAGTGAGAAACAGCTAATGTTTTACCCAGTCATTTTAGTGCTCTATGCAGAAGACTACTATACTTGTTATCTTCTACCTTGTAGTGCACTTGCACAACTTTGGCAGTAGTGCACCAGACTGGATTGTTTAGCATATGGAATAGTCATGCTTTCATAGTCACAGTCATAGTTTGGGTTTAAAAATACTCATTAAGGTTAGAGGACCTTTTTTTTTTTATCATGGTTACAATAATAATCACAAAGTGGTACACATTGTTATTCATATTTTATTATTAAAAGTAACAACAATGAAACAAACAGTCCCATATCAAGTGCTCTGTCACCAAAACATCAATCCACACTTACATTTTGTCATTCTTTATACATCACCTGACTTCCTCCTTTGCTCCTGTCATAATTACTACAGCTGGTAGAGGTCGCCTAACCATAACATGTAACTATGGGTCATAATAGGTTGCTGCACATATCACCTATGTTTTTTAGGGGAGGACAACATCTGTCTGTGACAATACAAAACGATTCACTATGGTAAGTATGAATGAGTTAATGGTGGAGTGACTTTGGACTCTGCCATGTTATTGCAAGTCACAATTAAGTCTCAAGTTTTGGCTTCGAAGTCTCTGGTCAAGTCCAAGTATTAAACTTTGTGTTTCCAGTGTTAAACATAACACAAAATATCAGTTAACAAATAAAAAAAAATGTATTACTTTCAAATAAACTTTAGAGAAGCAAACTGATCAGATGTGTTTTGGTGTGTTACTCCTGTGACGCAGTGACAATTGTTTGTCATCTCTGAAAGGAATGTTTTGCAGATTTTGATCTTTTTTTATATCTTTTGTCTGTACCCCTGATGTGATAATCTGCAGCATCATCTGTAGTCTGTCTCCTGCTCTGATCTGACAAATGCACCTTTACTACCACAGTATATCCCTTGTCAGGAAATTGAAGAGTTCATGGCAGCACACTTTTTATAACATAATTTTTCATCTTAAGGCTTTGGGAGGATATTCATTCCAAGTCAAAAGGTTTAAATTTAAGTGAGATTAAGAGACACCTTTGAATTTTACCAATTGCAAGTGCAAAATGATAATAATTGCTATTCTCTACTTCTTCAAATGTTCTTTTCTCAGATGTACTTTAAACAATTCTGAGATCAACAAACTTATGTAACTTTATCTGCCGTTTGCTGTCAGAAACAAGAGAGAAAAACCCATAAAAACTTATATTAAATTTACTCATGTTCAGGCTTCCCAGAGGATGAACCTTTTCCATTCTGAACTCTTCATGACCGTTTCTCTAGTATATCACACAAGATATTCCATAATTGAGGAGAGCCAATTTGTGATTTCAGAACTGCACTAATCAATCTTTTTACCAGAATAATGGCTCAAGTGACTCCATATAATTTAAAATGAGCCACTTTCAGTGAGAGATCCCCAGAAATTTGTCATCAACTTTGCAGCTTCCCTAAGTTCTACAGAACTATTGAGCCTATTTTAGCGTATTGTTTTGTCTCTCCACCCCACAAACTGCACTCTCTCAACTTGTTTCCCAGAGCAGTAGAGAAACAAGATTTGATGGTGTGGCTTAAGTTCAGAATTGAACTCAAATTCTAATGCTGCTGATGGCAGAGGTTCCCATTATTGATTTTTATGTGTGTGTCCCCACCAGAGTCTGAACTGTAAGCTTGTGTTGGTCCATTTATTTCCTGTGGTCACTGTGAGGAATTGTGACTCTGCTGTGGAGCTTAAGATTTGAAAATATCTGTGGCTGCAGTTATTTTATATCTGGCGCCATCTTCTGTTAATAAATTGTTAAGACACAATAGATATAAATGTTTTTGTTTTCAGCCTTTCATTAAAATGTAGAGAAATAATGTAACAAAAGCTGGACGAAATGAAAATAGGATAATGTGAGGGAAATGCTGGAAAGAAAATTAGAATTTAGAAAAGTAAAGCAAGGAATAAGCAATATAAAACAATACAGTCTAAACACAGAATAGGCCTATTTGCAGGGTCTGTGGTAAAATGTACCCCACTGTCAAAAATTCATTTGAGATAATGCACTATGTAAACCTATGAACAGAAATATTAAAAAGGGGACCTAAACAGAGGTTTATAGATTGAAAGATGAATACATGAAATTGGAGAAAAAAAGAGAACAGTGGTGTTCTTGCCACAGAGTCCACAGATTTATCACATATCAAGCAGACATAGGTCACATGATGTAGTGGTGTTAATACAAACAAAAATATGCACATTTAAATTCTACAAATTTGCAGTGAACATAAAGCAAAAGAGTAGACATACAATATGGCATTTTTCTAAGATGGTAAAATATATCTTGAGTTCTGCACTATTTCACAGTGACCCCTAATCTACCATACAATCCAGACTATAGTATTTCAACAGTTACCCATTCTTTGAACTTTAGGCTCTGTGTTTTAGCATATTCAATCTGAGCAGGTTTCAGTACGTTTATAACAATATAGACCTGTGCTGTCACACCGCAGTGAGATCAAGTTGGGATTTTGTCCTGTCTCCATGTCTTGTCTTTTCATTTCCTGTTTTATTTTGAAAAGTAACTCTCCTCTCGTTTCAGGTCACTTGCCCTTCCCCGTGTGTCTCGGTCTGATTGCCTGCTGAGTGTTTCCACCTGTCCCTTGTTACCCTGTGTATATGAGTCTGCGTCTCCCTTTGTCTTGTGCCAGTGTGTTCGTCTTCGTCCATGTCTGCGTGCGTTCACTCCAGCCTTACCACAGTCCTGTATCCAGTTGCATTTGGTTTTTTGTTCCGGTTCCTCCAAGAAGAGTGATTTTCAGTTGTAAGTTTCATACCTTAGTTTAGGTCCATTTGTAGCAGGATGAGCATTGTGGCCCTGTGTCAATTTGAAGGAGATGGCGCCTAATTGCCTGTCTCCCTCTGGCCAATGGCAGTAGG